>NC_138170.1:40024377-40624377 GCF_964165515.1 Mesoplodon bidens
GTCTCAAAAATGACTGCCACAGGGCAATTTTGAAAGTTGCAAATAAACACTGGGTGAAACCTTTCCTGTTCAAGTGCATTCCCATTCCCTCCCTGATCATCTTCTCAAAGATTCTTGATGCATTAATTGTCCCATGATGGTGGATGATGCAACATAAAAGGAAAAAGACTGATTGGAAATCAACATCTGACGTATATGTTTTGCAGAAAAAAAATATGAAGACTAAATGTCAAGAGGCATTAAGAATAGAAAACAGAGATATGTGAGTGGGAATTTTACATTTTAATTTAATTTAATTTACGTGACTTTTGTATTGGAGCCCACTGAACTGACAGGAAATGAAGATAGCGCCTATCTGGCCTGAGATATGTGAGGCTTGTAATTGAAATTAATTATATGTTCTTTACTTTTTCCATTTCCCTTTCAAAGTTGGACAGGTGGGAATGCTTTAGCTCTTAAGTTACAGAATCGGGTTCAAGCTCTGTAAATCCTTTACAGTCAACCCTCAGGCTTCCAGAGAGCCCCTCCACCTCCCTCAGCCAACTCTGGCCTGAAACATTCCTTCTCGACCTCACCCTGCTTAAAATCAACTGGCCCCATCCCCAGGTCACCCTGGCTGGCTGCCCATCCACACATTTATGTCTGCCTTTTGAGTGTTTTCAGAAGTCCATTAAATTGTGCCTTGGCAAGCCAGACACCTTCACCTTACCCTGAGACCCAAAGAGAGTGGGTTATCAAATTCCCTCATCAGACAGGCAAAGCCTGCATTCTTGAGCCCTGCAAAGAAGCTATGCAATTGCACAAAGTAAGATGTTAGGACTTGTAAACATGTCATACAATATTATAATATGCCTGTGGGAGCAGGGTTAAGTACAAAGGTTGGGCGGGCCTGAGGATACAAAGTCTGGCCTTTCCATGGAGCTGTCTTAATGCACATTATTTTTTGGAGACAGCACAATATTGCATTAACGTCCATAAAGGGGCTGACGCCCATTCTTAAACCAGCTGGCCCCTCAATGCTCCTTGAGATGGCTGAAGCTTCAATGGCTAGAATGTCAAAGTTTAAGACCCTGACATCCTGAGTAGATCCAAAAGCCAGAATAATTGGGGTAAAGAAACAAAAGTTCTGTCTTGGCCTTGCCTCCGAATCTTCGGGCAACTTGAAATAGACCTAGCTGATGATCCCTTTTTCTACCAAAAATTACCCCCTAAATGTTGCTTTTGTAACAGTTGGATAGTATTTCTGGACAATAATTTCCAACCCTGGCCTATTGCTTAAGGCAGAATTAAGATGAAGTAATGGTTGAGTAATAAGAACCACTTGCATCAACCTTATTTTTTGTCTTAGAAATCAGATAGAAATTGCTGAATTGGAGGAGGTGGATGCAATACTGGGGAAAGGCCAAGATTTTACCACACAGAACTCAATGCCTTTCTTCTCCCCTTCCCCTCCCTCCCTCCCTCCCTCCCTTCCTCCCTTCCTTCCTTTGCATTAATCACAGTACCATTTACCTCCTACAAGAACTCTGATGGAATTTAACGCACAACACGGTTCTAGACCGGAAGTATAGCTGCATAGCAGAAAGGGGCAGTGGGGGTGGGGGTGAGGTGAGGGTTAATATTTTCTAACACACAAAACAGGCAGGACTGCTCTGGACAGAGGATAATGCAAACTAGCTTTGCTGGAAATGAGCTGCAAAATACCTTCATTTGCTACTACGCTGAAACCCTGATAAAATCACAACTGTTAAGGTCATACAGTATATCAGGTGGAATCACAGTCTTTAGAACTCCATTATTAATGCAGACAACCTCACAATCAAAGAGGATGAGAGCACCATTTCCAGATGCCAATGATTTGATCCTATCTTATTTGGCTGTTTACATTTAAATAATGTGACTGTATAAATTTAAATAATATGAACCACCAACAGATGGATCCCGGTGAAAGACTGCGCCTTCTCTGAGACCCTGAATGCACACTATATAGTGCTTTACAATGTATTTGAGCAGAGCTCATATGTTTAAAAAAGTGGGGTGAGGGGATCAAAAGAGAGAGAGAGAGAGACATTTCTTCTGCCATCACCGAAATAAAAGGACCACAGCTTTAGCTGGTGTCTTACTGTACCAAGGAAATGTGCAGTCCCCTAACCTCCAGTACGACGGACCCACAAGGTACCAGGCATCAAAGCATATTAAATGATATTAACTGCGTATTTGCTTATGAACAAGATAAAAAGCTGTAGGGCCTCCAGGTTCTCAAGCTGTGAGTGGAACAGCTTTGCAATTTGCCTGCAAAACTGCATTTTGATCTTAATGAATATAAAATGGCTGCCATTAAAAGTAAAACAGATTATTTCGGGTCTTCCAGGGCCCATAGCTCTTTGCCGGCCTTGGAGGGCCACTATGATCTTTCATTAAAATCTCACAGCAGGGCTCCCTCACCAGCAAATCAAGCCTTGCAGTCTAGGAGATTGGCTACATTTAAAAGTAATTTTCAGAAATCTACACAGATTTTCAATTTGGTAATGAAAGCCATAAGAGAATGCAGGCGGCATTTCGTCGAATATTGTTACTGATCCAGCACTCACATTCGTTAGGAATTAAACTGCCCCATAACTACCGCACGGATGGCAGCTTGCCATTTCGGCTGCGTTCTAATCTCTGTTTGTTAATGAGTAGCATGTGCTAATTGTTGTCGTCCTGACTGCTGAGCACTCCTTCCCTAACACACATATTTTACCTGCTCAGAGGTAGAACTTTTCACTTTGTCATCAACCTAGTTGGAACAGTGCTGGAGTTACTGTTGCTTTGTAAAGAGAGACAGCCGAGCGTCATCAGAAAAAGCAAGAGGGAATCAAATCGGAAATTGGGTGCTCTTATTTTATTTGGACTCATCTGTTCATTTTTTAGTCTAGCCTAAGTTTTCTAAAGTCCTTGAGTAGACACGATGTTCATAGCTTCACATTACTTCCCAGAATAGTCTGGACAAACTAACTCACTGAGGATAACTGTGGTACAATCAATTGTAGTATAAAACGAGGGAGGGGCTTACAGTAAGGAGGGATGGAAGGTGTGAAAAGTCCAAAGGATCTTATCTGCTATCCAAAGCCACACCTAAGACCTGAAATAGAAGTGGGGCTGCCACTGGCTTTCAAAAGAAAGTTTGACCCTTCAACTCCATTCTCTATGTCCTAAAGTCTAGGAGGTGCATTACCCCAAAGAGGATAGTGCTATGGGAAGAATCCTAGGACCCCACAACAATGTGGGGAGAGAAGGCAACAAAGAGAGGGAAAATCTAATAACTTCAGTATCCGGAGGTGTGATGCCAGCAGACATCTGAATAGATACGAACACAGAAAATAATTATGAATGAAAACATGATTGAATAGAAAAATTACATAAATGCATCATAAGACAGAGGGGGCATTTTTTTTTTTTTGCGGTACGCGGGCCTCTCACTGCTGTGGCCTCTCCCGTTGCGGAGCACAGGCTCCGGACATGCAGGCTCAGCGGCCATGGCTCATGGGCCCAGCCGCTCCGTGGCACGTGGGATCCTCCCAGACCGGGGCACGAGCCCGTGTCCCCTGCATCGGCAGGCGGACTCTGAACCACTGCGCCACCAGGGAAGCCCAGAGGGGGCATTCTTGCCTTTGGGTTTCCTTATGCTTTATATAAGAACTGAGCAAAGTTATTTTTCTGAGATTCTAGAAGCAAAAATGTCAGATTATGCTTCCCTTTTGGAAATGCACTCAATAAATTTTCTTTACTTGGCAATTCTCTTTCCCTGGCACCTTTAGGGCAAAGCACTTTCCTGCACTAAAATGTGACGGACAACAAGGGCTGCTCTCCACTTCCTCACTGACTGGGTATAAATTCTTCCTGCTGGTACAGAAAGAGTCTCCATTTAAAATAGCAGTTCTCCCTGGCAGAGCACTGGTGGCTACTGAGCATACACGCAGAAGACGTGTTTACTTGCAGGGGCCAAAGCAGGCGTCTTGTGGTTCAGTGCAAGTGTGTCTTTAGTTCCTCATGTCATACCAGAGTTTTCTTGGAGCGCCTGGGCTATGCTCCTTTGGTTTCCACAAAGTGTGGTGGTTTTAATTGGGTGGCATGTCTATGATTTTAAGGGAATGACACAGGGGCATCTAATAAGGTGCCGATGCTAATGTGCATTAGTTTTCTGGAGAAAACTCAGGCCAATTCCTTGTCTCTGTGGCCTCAGGAGACCAGTGGGAAATAGGTACAAACAACTTGGTAAGCAGTTTTGAATCTGTTCCACCTGTAGTTGCTATTCTAATTGCAGGAAGCATTCAAGTAATATGTTTGAGTTTTAAACGCCCAAGTGACACTAAGGGAAATTCTGCTGAATCCTCCTGAACTCAGAAGTCTGAGACTTGTTTTATTTCACCTGTCGTCAGTTCTTCTAATATTCTCTGAGAGCTTCCAGCTACATTTTGATAACTGTGTACTGTAAGGTCTCTTTTACCATTATTTTGACTTCTGCTAAATTGTGGGCAGAGTGATGGGACATTACTAATTCTGACTCTCAAGTATTAAAATATAACAGATATTAATATCCCTCTAATTACCAGAGTGGGAAAAAAACCCTGCACTTTAGGTCATAGAAGTTAATATAATTAGTCTTCAGGTAATCTAGTTAAGTTTTACTAGTTATAATAAAGTGTAATTATTTATTTGTTTTATTCCAGAAATATAATTCTATGGGAACAAGCTTGTCCATGCTTTGTTGCTTTGACTTTATTAATTCTGCTGGGAAATATATTTATATGATATATGATATGATACTATATTATATAAATATATATATATTAGATGGAGGATTTTATTTTAAAAATTGAATGAAAGAAAACATTTATGGGCTTTTAAAGGGAGATAATAAAAATTTTCAAATAGTACTTTTATTGCATTATGAACTAGTTTTTTGCCCTATCCCTACTTTGGAAAGTACATTGATATGCCAGATATGGCATTTTTAGTTTTCTATTACAATTGTTTTTTTAAACTAAGTGTTTAAAAAAATAATTGCCAGATATGGCATTTTTAGTTTTCTATTACAATTATTTTTTTAAACTAAATGTTAAAGCTAAAACAAAATTTAGGGGGAGCAGAAATATGTAGTGGTTGTTTGAGAGCACACATCTAAAATTCACACTTCTCTTAAAATTTCATTCTTTAATATAGAGGTCTAAGACAAGATTTAAGGTCTACGCCAAGATTCAAGGTCTACATAAAATTTTGCTCTTAAAAAACTTTTAGAATATTGTAGACTGTTTTGATCAAGTAAAGTTTTTTGTTTCTCTTTGACATTATAATATACTACATTGTAAGACTGCTCTAACAAATGGCTTGAAATACAACGTTCTAGTACATGCATATACTTTTGTATTTACTTAAATGGACCTCATGGACTCAGTCCCCAAGTGACAAATGTGTTTAGTTCCCAAAGTTAATTGGTAAATTGCTTTAGAATTTGTAATTAATTTCTCTACTAAAACAATACTTAAATAACACTTTGGTTCCAAAGCCTAAAAAACAAATTTGTCATCATGTAGCTGAGCTAAAATTCAAACTGCTTTGTCTTTGTCTTATGGTTCCAAGAAACAAAAAAGTCTGAAATAATTGGATGAGCTTATAAGGGACCAGTGAAAGGAAGATATGGAGAGGAGCATGGTTTCCCATTTTCCTGTTCAGAGCTTGAGTTCTCCCACCTGTACAGACAAAGGACCCTAGACCCAGGCTCACCCCCAGATATCTATGACCTCACACTGCCCCAAACTCTGTAGCTCCTGAACCAAGGCTGTGCAAATCCACAAAGTTTTCCTGATTCCAAAATCAACTGCCTCCCATCCAACCTCCCAGCCCTCTAATCACATTCCAAATGCTTTTAACTAGAAGTTGGGAGGGATGAGGAGCAAAGACAAGTAAGAGGCAACGAAGAACCCACATTTCCAGGTGGGCTCTTCCGCTTCAGGTTTGAACAAAGAAGCTCAGTAACTGAGCGCTCACTACAATACGGGTATCCAACCCATGCAGAACACTGGTTAACGGCAGCGTTACGAGGCACTCCTGTCCACCCCACCACCACCATGCACAATCCTGTAGTAGAAGCCTAATGTGACCATGAAGAGCAAGTAGGCAGTTTACCAAGGGAGCTGTGGCAGGCAGCAGTGAGTGTTGATGCCTGGGCATTAGGGCCACAAAGAATCCTGCTGAATATTTTTACTATGTTCTCCTGCCTGAGGTTCTCAGTAATATGCATTCTATAAATGCAGAATGGACTTCTGTCTTGAGCAGAAAGTAAAGCACTTGATGAGTGCCATTCTATGGTCCCAGCTTATCAGAGCCAATAAAGGTCCTAGAAGTGACATTTAAATAAAATAGAATCCAACAAGAAAGATAGAAGGAAAAATATTTCTGAGGAGCCAGAGGCAATTAGAATCTGGTGCCAAGAGGGTAAAATGAAGGAATTTTGGACTGGCAGGATCATGTAATACATATGGAGTTACTTCCATGGACGATGAATGCAGACTTCCTGTAAAGGCAGTAACAACCTCCCTCCCATTCCACACGAAATAAGAAGAAATCTCAGGACAGTCACATTGGACGAGTTTTATCAGCTTCTCCAAGAGGCAGAGGTGAAGGGAAGGAGTGGTTGGCCCTCTACTAAGTGGTCCATGGGTTTATGTTTAGACCTTATGTGACTAAAAGGGATGCATGTTTTTCCCTGGGATTTAAATGCAAAATGTGTGGAAAGATCCCCCTCTCTTCTGTGATTATATGTGATAATCAATGCTGCCTCTATGAGATCTGGTCACTGCTTACCCATAGCCACAAAGATGGAAGCAAGAAGCTAAAGGGCCTGGGCATACAGGTGGTAAACATCTGTCTCTAATTTTAGTTGAGAATCCAAGGGGGCTTTAGGAAATACCCAGGTGGCAGGAAAGAGGATTTTTTTTTCCTACACTTTCTAACGGTAGAAAGACAGTCTTCTGCACAGGGAGAAGTTGTCCTTTGAAGATTGAAGAAATTGCATGTGGACAAAAATACCATAGCCAAGCCAAGCATGCTTAAACTTGAATTCAGAAAGGTAAAAACTAAATGAAGCTTTAAAACCTGGTACTGGGCTGTATTGAGAGATGTGATTTGGAGAGTATTAAACTGTAAATGAGTTGGCCGGGACTTTTCAGAAGAAAAGAGCAAAGCTGGGTAGACATCATGTATTTTTCTTATATGTCTATATATAACGTTTAACAGACTAAAAATAATACATTGAATGTGTGACTTTAATACGAAAAGCTAAATATGACCCTAGACCTATATCAAGGCTTGTGAGATGTGGGCTCTTGCCTAGTAGTACCCACCAAATTATCTGTGCTCCTTCCCCAGCTCCCTTCTTTCCAATCTGCTCTAGACCAACACATGTGATTTACAATGCGATAAAAAGAAGTTACTAGAAAAAGAAAAAAATTTTAAAAACATACAAAATTCAAGCCTCAATCTTTATTTTTTTTTTAATTTTTTTTTTTGCGGTATGTGGGCCTCTCACTGTTGTGGCCTCTCCCGTTGCAGAGCACAGGCTCCGGACGCGCAGGCCCAGCGGCCATGGCTCACGGGCCCAGCCGCTCCGCGGCACGTGGGATCTTCCCGGACCGGGGCACGAACCCGTGTCCCGTGCATCGGCAGGCGGACTCTCAACCACTGCGCCACCAGGGAAGCCCCTCAATCTTTATTATTAGAGTCAACATACATAAAATTATTTTTGTCAAACTGCTTTAAAAGTTTTGGCGGGCTTACCTTCCATTTCCGTACTCACCTTTTTGCAAACCAGTAACACACAGCTCACAGGCCGGCATTGTTCTGTCAGCCACATTTTGAGAGAGTTTGTAACACGGATGTGGTTTTAGTACTTTATACCAAGAATGAATGGGCATGAATGGCTCTGATAAAGACCTCTGATAGAATACATTTCAGTGAGGTTAAAAGAAGAGGGAACTCAAAGTGGCATCATTTCAGAAGAGGAATGACTACCCATCCCATGCTTTCCTAACTAACACAGACCACAAAACTAACACAGAGTAATGGGGAACTTTTCTCTCAAAGAGTTGCCAAAAGACTTCCAAATGAAGATCTTCTGATAAGTTCTTGGCTTGCCTTCTGCCAGACGCATCCCTGAGAAGATGAGAGATCAATTTGCAAATACTTTATTTTGAATTTATTTTGACCACCGAGGAAGGTTTGGTCGGTGAGCTAAAACTGATGAGAAAGTTGAAAGGAAGTAATGTGTCATCTTAAAGTCTATTAAAATCACAGAAAAATAATTCTGGTCATAGGTATTTTATATCCTAGAATTTAGGAAAGCAGGCATCAAACTAGAGAAAATATAGATATGATCCTATGGCTAAATAATTTTAAAGGGAAAATAAGCCTATTTAAAAAATTCTGACAAAATAATCACAGATTATTCCAAAGGTATTTAAAAAAACAACATAACATGAAAGGAACATTCTTTTTCTCTTTTTAAAGCTATTGAATGCAGAATATAAAGGGACATATGCCCCAAATGGAAGGCTGAAAACATGATGGGGAACCAATATAAAAAGTCTTTAAGAATGTTGTCAGGAGGGCTGAAGCTTGCCTATAGGTTGAAAAACTGCCAAGGACAACAGAAAGCTATTTTAAGCTCTGTTTATAAAGAAGAACAAAGGGATAGGTACATTGATTGGGGCACACAGCAAAATGTTAACAGATGTCAGAGAGAAAACAGAACCATTCAACTCCTATTTTGATTCTATGGTCTCTATCACAAAGAATGATCTTCAGGCTGGAGAGGGCAGAGCAAACAGAGTTAAGACGGAACCAGGGCCCAAGATAAGTTAAGACTAACTAAAATATAACCTAGCTGCTTCAAATGAGTTCAAGGCTCCAGGTCAGACAAACCGTCTCTAAGGTTACTGAAAGAATCTAAAAATAGCTCCAGATGCAATTGTGGAAATCCTACCAATGGTTTATTAGAAATATGGTCTAATCATGGATGACCAGGGATTAGTGTGATCTACAAAAGAAAAAATAACTTTTAGTTTGCAAAACCAGAAAAATATCCAGAATATGGATAGCAAAATTCACAGAATGTGACTCTAGCAAAATTCTAGAACAGATTATCATGCATAGGTTGTAGTGATAACCTTAAACTAGCACAGGCTCATTCCAGATCATATTAATCTCTTCCTCCCTTCCTTCTTCTTTCCCTATGAATCTCACTTCCTTTTTACCTTTCCGTCATTTTTCTGGGCTTCTTTTCTGTTTTATAGAATGATTAGCCAAATAGTTTGGGGAAATGATTCTGTTTCATAAAGACATTTAACACATTACTGTAGAGCATAGTAGACTGAAAAAAACGCCAGTGTAATTAGGGTGACTCAAAACTGGTTAAACAAATGTTCTCAAAGAATGCTTGCTAATTAATTGGGGACAACCTGGAGAGTTCTCTAGTAATGTGCCCTTCGGACTTCATTTCACCCCTTTGTTCTTTCTCTTCTCCTTGTAAAAAGCTTTGCTCTAGGACTTGCCATATTCCATGAAAATATATGCTCTGATGTTTGTCTCAGTTAGATTCCACAAATATGCGTTCGGTGGAATGTATGAATCCAAATGGGTCCCGGCAATATGAGCTGTTAAGATCCAACACTTCCCTTTAAGAAGCTTGTAGTTTAATGGGGAAATAAAGGAGTAAGTCAGCAGTTACAATGCAGTGTAACTCAGAAAGAAGGGGATAAGCATTTGTTCTGTCCCAACTTTTCTTCTAGACACTATGCTAAGGACTTTACATATTTCATCAAATTCCCTCAGAAACGATATGAGGTAGCTTTGATTATCCCAGGTATTGATGAACATGACCAAAACCCAGAGAGATCAATTAACATGTCCCAGCTCAGACCTCAAGTCAGACATGGAGCCAGAATTCAAAGTCAGGCCACTGGATTCCAAAGCCTGTGCTCTGTTATACCCCACAACCAAAGCATTTGAGTCAGGAAGAAGGTAGGCTCATTTCCAGCAAAGAAGGGTTCCCTGAGTGTTCTGGAGATGGAATGCCACCCAGGAAAATTTCCCAGAGGAGGGGAAGCCTAGCCTGAGAGAGATACAGATGTTAGCCACAGAGGTTGTCAGAGTGTTGAGGAAGAACTTTTAGGCAGACAGAATGACATGTATGAAATTAATAAGGCTTGAAACCATGGGACTGCATTAGGGGGCATGTTAGATGCATGTGCCAATATCTGGGGAATGTGGGAGGAGTCAGGTTATAGCAAAACACAAAGCCAAATAGCGAGGTGATAAGCAGGCTCACATTCTCTGCCTCTGTTTCTATCTCTTCCTCTGTTTCTATCTCTGCCTCTGTTTCTATCCCTTTCTGTCTCTGTCTCTGTCTCTGTCTCTCTCCCTCTCTCTCTCTCACACACACACACACAAAGAGAACAGAAATTTTATAAATGTGTATTATTAAAAATTCATGATTACAAAATGTGAAGTTCCAGTGCATCAAGTTTCCTCACTACTTTATTTTTCTTACGTGTTATTATCTGACAGATTCCTAACTTTCAATGTTCTCCTTCTCTCTACTTCAATTTTTCCTCTATACATTCAGCAGATGTGCTTCTATTTACACATGAAATGAGTTCTTGCAAAGTTGTGTGATTCTTTCTTTTGCAGTAAATGAAATACCACATTATAGATACTAGGGAAGTTCCCTTTTAAAGGAACCTTATGCCAAATTGCTTTGGAAAGCAAATGATTACCCTATAACCAATCTTTCTCTAAACCTAGATTTCCGTATATCAGATTTGACTAAAAAAGATACATCTATACTTTATTTTTACATCTGTCTGCTTGCAGTACTGCAACATAATAGTATGCCAATTTGAAATAACGTAATTTTTATACTTTTTCATTTCTCACAATGCAATCTTAGAAAATCTATTATATTCTATATCATACTCATACATGCTTTCTTTTCCTTAGTGGAACTTTAGAATTTTCTTCCCCCTGAGTTTGGGGAGGTTGGCAGTAAGCTGCAAAGTTAGATAATCATCATGTACAGGGCAATTATAATGTGCTGTGTCTGGTACAAAGTAGTTTGTATGCATTTTTACAAGGGACTTCTGAGGTATGAAAAATTACCTTGACCACTTTACAAGTTAGCAAACTGAGGATCAGAGAAGTTGAAGAACTTCTACAGGTGTCCAAGCTGTGCTCCAATCCAAGTTAGTCTGACTTCAGAGCCACAAAAGTAACTATTATTGTATGTATCCTCTTATTACTGGAATGATGAATATGAAGAAAAATTTTGTTCTTACAGGAGGTGACAAAGCTTTTGCTGGATGTTGGTGGTAAAAAGAGCATTTTTATGAGAATTAAAATAGATTCTAGCAGTTTCTCTACTGTCAGTTGCCTGGACAAAACATTGTCTTGCTCAGGTCTCAGTTTTTTCATCTGTGAAATGTTACTCCTAAGTTCTTCTCTGCCAGCCACATGAAGGTTCTACTGTCCTACAATGAGACACTGCATATACCCAGTGCCCCCCTCCTTTTTTCTATTTGTTTTACTAGAAAGTGAGTTCAGATTAACATTTGTCTAACAAGGAAACCCTTTCCCTGGCTAATTAAAAATTCAACAATTTCAAAGAAGAAAATGGGGAAAAAAATTAATTCTACCTTTTTGGCTGCTATGGGTCAGGACACTATCCCCAGGCAGCATTGTTTTTAAACCAAAGATCTTTCATCAGTGAAAAAAGACTCTTAGAGGGAAGACTCACATCTTTTCTGATTTGGCCAGACCCTGGTTTTGAAAAAGCATGAAGAGTTTCAGAGATGAAAGTCTTGAGCCCACTCCCTGCTGTTCACCAAGTCAGTGCCAAGGACAGCCCCCTCCCTCTGTAACATGCCCTTTGTCCCCAGTACCTCAGAGCATAGGCCGTCCCAACTTGATCATTCACCAAGAGAAAAGAACAGCTTTTGATTACCTCTCTTTTGCCTCTTTTCTTTTATGATCAAGGTGACTTATAAACAGCTGCAATAAAAATGACTTTTTTTTCATAAGCGTCTTCTCAGTAATGTCTCCGAGAAAGCAGAGGCTAAAAGATACGTGACATTCATAGATTTTTGTCCCTGAAGCCACAAAAGCCATACAAGCAATTTCTTCATTTGACCAAAATGAATGGTCACCACAAAAACAAATGTAACTTTGGTATCCCTGATTTGGCTGAGACAGCTTAAGGGCTCAAACTTAATAAACTTCTGACCGATTAGGATCTCAGTACAGGCTGCATCATCCTGTCAGAGCTGATAGCCAAGTCCAAACCACAGGCACAGAGCTGCCCTTGATCCATGACCTTAGCATACAAAGTAACGGGATAGGGAATGTCATAGGACTCCCAAGAAAGGAACTCTGAAGACAGTGTTTGTTTTGCTTGGTGGTCTTTTACAAAAGACAATTAATCATTAAGACTAGATTGATGCTAAATAAAACACCCAACAGTAAAAGCACATTTCTGTATTCCAAAGGCCCAAGAAAAGCTGTGCCGAAGAAGGGATTAGCTACTATCAGATGATATTATGACTGGATTAATGATGTTTCACATTCACTATATTTATAAAAAAGAAGGGAAAAAAAGAACATGAATCTTTTAAGGAGCAGTAA
This sequence comes from Mesoplodon bidens, assembly GCF_964165515.1. Lineage (NCBI taxonomy): Eukaryota > Metazoa > Chordata > Mammalia > Artiodactyla > Ziphiidae > Mesoplodon > Mesoplodon bidens. The sequence goes on from NC_138170.1 coordinate 40,037,092, forward strand.
GTGATTTCTATAAACCTTAAAAGCTAAAAGAAAACTCATTAAAAAGAGGACGGTAGTTACAATAGTATATTATTTATAAATCCTTAATTGGAGTATTTTTTCTTTTAAAAATAGCTCTACATTTCAGGTAAATTGCTGTTAACACACTCTGTGGACTGTGAGCAATGTGTGTGTGTATGTATGTGAGTGTGTGTGCCTGTGTGTGTCAGAGAGAGACAGAGACAGAAAGTCTCCTGTTTGGATGCTTTATATTCCACAAGGTATTTTAAACCATTCTTATTTTAGGCAATTGTTTTTGTAATAGATACACTAAAGGTGATCATTTTATTTGATTGCTAGTCATTGCTGACTGAAATATTTTGCCAGATGAAAGTAATTACTATGACTACATTACTTTTCTAACCTGTCTGTGTATTGAATCCCAGGTACTCATAGTACGAAATTCTGTTACCCCGTTTAAAAAGAAAAGCCATATGATATACTGTGCTCTGATCTTAACTTATATAGAGACATACAATGGTTATTCAGTTTTTTTTTTAATGTCTGTATCTTTACATCTCCGGAGATTGCAGGAAGACTCTAACCTTGTGTAAAAATATAAAGATAAGAAAAACAGATGATGCAATAGCAAACGTCAGTATTATAAGAAAGGAAATGCAACAGATCATTTTAGGTCAGTTATAATAAAGAAAAGTGATCCATATCATATCCAATGAAGGAAGGACAGAAGGATAGAAAGGAAAGTAGAAAGAAGGAAAGGAAGGAAGGAATGGAGGGGGGTAGGAGACACGGAGGAAGAATCAACAAAGCAGAGCTGGTATTAACAAATTCAATTCCACCAGTAAATCATTGGCCAGCGTTACACATGGCTAATATTTACATATTTGAAATCATGTGCTACCTCGCTACTATACTCTAGAAATCACTCATGCAGACAGAACTACACTGCATTTGAGAGTTTTTATTTGGAAACATGGTCAAAGGAAAATACTACTAGAAAAAAAATAATGTCTATTAGCTTTCTGTCTTGACCAACTAGTTTATCATCTAGCATATCCCATCAGAAGCTTCACATCTTAACATTGCAGCCAGAAAGAATAGCAGCATTAGACCCAGAAGCACAGATTACAGCAGCAGGGCATGTAAAGTGATGGTAGTTGAGTTTCAGAAATGAGAAGAGAGACCTTGTTTCCTTGATTTTCCTTCACAAACCATAATTCCTCCATCCTCCCCCCATACCTGCCACCCCATAATCCTACTCTGGATGGGTACTTAAGTTTTCCTTGAGAAAGCCTTCAGCCCTCCATAGGGATTTGGTATCGATCCCAGAAGAAGGTAGGAGTCAACCCATTTCACCTGCCAAGTTCAGAGAAAAGCCATGTTCTCAATGACACATATTAGACCTCTGTGATCCTGACCTGAACTTGTTTTAGTGATGAAAGACAGCACCTGGTTAAGATTCTATTCTCTCAGGGGACAGATGGAAACGTGCCACAAAGTATTGTGGGTGTGACCCCACCTGAGGGTCATAGTACATTGTGATTTTTTTCTTCATTTTTTTCACTTAAAAAATTTTTTAATTGAAAGCATAGACCTATTGGCCTGGGTCAAAGTCTTCCAAAAAGGCTGGCTCGTTGGAGTCTTGCCAATGTTACTACCGAGAGTTCTAAGAGCTGTGTTTGCTGCTGGAAAATAAAAAGGAAAATCCTAATCTACAAAGAGACTAATAGACATGTCAGCTCAGTCATTCTAAAAGTCTTCAGTGCTGTCAGGGTATCCCCTTCTGTCTCCACCTCCAAAGTCCTCAAACCATGCTGGCAAGTGGTAGATGGCAGTGGAAGCCTCTTTCTGAACACCCAACCTTATGAGGAACAATGTTTAATAGGTGATTTCATCACAAGGCTCCCATATTTCATGAAGTCTACTTGATTCTACACCAAAATCACATAAAATGAACAACTTTACAGTTGCTTCAATCTGTGAGAATGAAGACCCTAATTCACCTGACTATAAAATAGTCACCCTAAGTCACCTGACTCCAAATCTGGTCACTCTGACAGCTACAGTAACTCCTGCTGGTTGCAGAGCTCTGCACAGCTGCAGCCAGAAACGTGTTCCTTTATGTTCTTCTGAAGGGCTAGGATTTGAGGCTTAACAGGGAGATGGGCAGAGTCAGCAGTAGCCAGCCCATCTGTGAATGGACAAAGCCTCTAAAGGAGGGAATGTGAAGAAAGAAGACCCGAGGGCTCTGGCTGAGACCATGGAGCATGCACTCCAGGCAGTAAGAAGGGGACCACAAAGCAGGAGTGGGTGGCTCTCAAGGTGCATGGTGTCACAGAGGTCAAAGGTTGGCCTAAAGCTCTCGTGAGCTGGCCAAGTGCCGCAGACAAGTCAAAGGCATGGTTTGCAGAAGGTACAACTGGCCACTGAGGACTAATACAAGGTCGATTTCAGGAGAGTGGCAGGCACAGAAGCATGAGTATGAGGAAGTTAAGAATAAACTAATGGGAAAGCATATGACTGGTACACCACCCGTTTGAGGTGTTGGGAAGTGAAAAGAGAAAATATGAGGTTACCAAGAAGAGGCAGCAGGGCCAAGCAAGGGGAACAATTTAAAGTGCAAATTATTTGCATAGAAGAACATTACAAATATGTTCCTAGACAGTATGGGCTTAATTCAAAGTAATGAACAGTTGTGTAATTAAATATTACATCTTTTAATACTTATGAATGAAAAAATATTATGATACAAATATGATGGGAAAATCTGGTGAAACAAAGAATTATAATAAAGAACATTTTTAGCAGGTGCTTCTGAAGTTTACATAGTTGTTTCCTATATCCTTTAAAAGTCCTATGAGATGGATCTTTCTGTTATTCCTATTTTACAGATGTAAACCAATCTGCCCTGGGGTACAACAGTAGTGAGATGGAACTGGTGTCTTCTGGTAGTACCCTCCTTCCTTTTTTTCCCTTCTATACCAAATCAGTTCTTCAGTAGAGAAAAAAAAATTAACGGAAATTTACTTTTAACAAGACTTTTAATAAAAACAGGTTTTTTTTTATGTAAACAGATCTTCCTACCAACATACCCTACCAACCATACACCTTAGCTTTATCTCAAAAGTGTTAAGCTAGCACAAGCTAGCCTAGAATTACCCTTCTCTATTCTAACAATTCCAACTGCAAAAGTTGTGCCATTCCCCTATTATCCATCGCAAATGACAGCAGGAAGGAAAGGGTTGCTAATATATAAATATCTAATGCCTACTCCAATATCGTTCTCCTATGTAACACACATGAAGACAATTACTTTTCAAAGATATTAGTCTTCTCCACACACCTACACATCAAGACTGACATACACATTGCTAGTCTGCTGGAATAGTAATATCAGCTTTTTTTAACACCAAAAAAAATCTAATGTAAGGTTTTTATAAAGGATAATTAAGCAAGCTAATATAGTAATAAGTGGAATACACAATAAGAATATGTACTAAAATATCTGCTCTGTGCAATGCAGAACTGATGTTTTAGGAGATTAACAATTATGATCGCCAGTCCTCTTCTGATTCTATAATACTCCACACAATCTTTTTAAAATTACTTTATTAACCTTTCCTCCTAGCACAGAAGTGCCCGATTATAGATAATATTTCAAAATCATCTGAGGTGTAAGTGTGTTTGATTTGCTCGGTAATTATTTGTCTACTTTATTACACTGGCCGAGCACACAAGCTCCTTGACCAGCTTTATTTCAAGTCCAGTTAAGAATAGGGTCATATCATTTTGAGGATCACTCCCTTTGGGCCCCGATGTACATGAAATTTTCATATTGGAGATGGGAACAGTACATGGAAGCATAGTACATTTTCAACATGAAGAAATCATTCCCTGCCCTGTCACTAAAGGTTTCAGGCCCTGGGCTTAATGGAAGGAATGTTGTTCACAAGCAAAAGGAAGGTATTTATTCCCCGCATGACTAGGACGTAGGGCATTGAACTCTGAGCATGCAAATGTCCGTTGATGAAGTCTAAAAGCTTCATCACTCACATCGCACTGGTGGCCTTACCCAGGGTCTTTATAATCTGTTCCTTGTCATTCATACCACTCAAGACAACACTTCTATTTTGATCTGAATCATGAATGCACTTCCAGCATGTATTCTGATTCATCAAGGCAGAAAGGAATAGGGAGCGGGCAACCGCAAGGGGAGATCATAAATCTTGTCCTGTTAATAGGGGTCTGGAGGAAAGAATAACGTCTGAAAATCACACTGGGTTTGGCAGAGGGAAAGTTTGCCTTTTCCAACTTTACAACTCAGGGTAAATGAAACTGATACTTACCTGTTCTTAAAGATGAAAATGCATTGAGATGAAACAGGGTGCATGGCTTATTCTTGAGGGCCATCACCAGGATAAAAGGACAAAGATGGAGGACTCTATTGTCCACAATCAACAAAGTCTGAAATTTCCATATGTAGCAGGATTCCAGGGCTCTGTTAGTAAGACAGGATATGGCTGGCCAGCTCAGTCACCCATGGAATTACAGTGTAGGGTATGGATGCCAGTATTTTAGACCCAAACCGAGCATAAAAAACACAAAGTAAAATTCAGTGTCAGCACAAAGTTGACAGCGAATGATTATAACAGCTTCGAAGCTTGAAAAAGAGTGTAAATAACTAGGATCCCCTGCGGGCTCACTCAGCCTGCATACATAACAACCCTGATGGACAGCCTCTGTGGTAAAGTCAGGGAACGAGGCCCCAGGAAGATGCAAAAATTCTGCCAGCAAAGAGCCTTAACTGTCACCTTTCTGGCTAAATCAGCTACTTTCATAGAGGGAGAGAAACAGAGCAGTAGGCTACGCCTTTGGAAGACCAATTGCCTCTTTGCCTGGGAAGCAAGGATGTTAATTACCGGCTCATCTGTGGTTACCAAGGCTCTGCAACCCACCAGCTTTCGCACTTTATGAACGCTCTTCTCGCTGATCTTTAATCCTTGGCGCTTTTAGTCCACAAAAGATTGTTATTCAGAACAACTCTGCCATTTAGAGAATGTAAAAATAAAGGCAAAAAAGAACAGTCCACCCTTCCCCAAGTGAACGGTTAACTTACTGGATCGCTTTGACTTGAAATTTGATTTTCTTTTCCTTCTCTATGCTTATGCACATACATGCGCCTGCATCCAACAACGGATGGGTTTCAAGTACTAAAACATGGCAAGCACATCACGGCGTGCAGCCTCCAGCCTGGTGTAAGAGGCACCAACCAGCCCTGTGAGTCCAGAGCCTCATCATCACTTGTACTTATAAACTCAAAGGAGAAAAGAAAGCAGCTGAGGTCTTCTGCACACACCTAGCTAGCACGCCGCAGGTTTGTAATTCATTTACAAGATAATTAATCAATTAGCAAATGATCCTTTTCCCCTTTATGATTTATGCTGCATGAGAATTACATCTCCAAATGAAATGGCAGGCCACTTGTACTGAAACTTTGCCCTTTGAACACATTGGTCTTATTTATCTGAATTGAGCAGATGCTTTGCACTGCCAGCCCGTTGTAACTGGACTGTTTGCTATTAGAACCTGAGTAAGATTTAAGCTAAACAGAAGAGCATAAATATGACATCCTCTAGACATTCATGATGATCTACTGTGCTGTATCATCACCAGCCATTGTTACTTATTCACATAGGAAAAGAGGGAGGAAATACACTTGACATTGCTAAAAGGGGAACCACAGCCACTGGAAGGAAAGGTGAAGATGGAACTTACAGTTAATGGCTCTAGAGTACAACTCTGGGGTCTTAAAATGCAATTAAACTGCTACAATGTATACATTCTGTTTACAGGCTCAACAACTCCCATTTCTTTCAGAGCTCCATATTCTACCTGGCACCTCTTTGGAAAGCAAAGATATCTAGCAGCTTTTGCTTAGGGACCAGGATGTTTGTTTATTGTGTCTCCCAGAGAAGCATCACTGAGAAGAAGGTCTGGTCAACAATGGTATGATGGAATCCCATCAGAGCCTACTCTGATCTGGGATGGGTCAAGAGAAAAAAAAAAGGCTGTGAAATCCCTTTACCACTCTCCGGCTTCAGATGCCTCCACTGTGAGATATACAAGTTGAATTATGTGATTTTTTTTTTTTTGGTTCTTTGCGTGGCTATTGTATTATGAATCTCTGCATTCTTCCATATTTACCCTGCTGCCAAGGGGGATAACAGAAAACATCTTCCCCTATAGCCAGGGCAGGGGTCTAAAAATATTTTGAAAGCAAAGAGGAAGGTCCCCAGAATCATACTAACATTTCAGCAGCCAAATTAACAGAACGTCTGTTTCTGTTGCTGTGTTTTAAGCTCAACAATTATGTATTAAATTACTCCTGTGTACACAGAACAACAAAGGCATTTTGGGTCCATTTGTACAGGTGAGAAAATGGGTCAGCTATGTAACACTGAACCCCAGGTGTGCATATGGCAGAAAAATTCTGTCACCTATTTCTTCCATGGAGGACTTCTGGGACAGGCTCAGAGCCCCATGGAACCACTTGCCAAGGCTTTAATAATAAAACAGCTACTAGGAAAACTTCCCTAACCCTTCCTTCGCTCTGTGGAGAAAGGACTTAAGAATAAAAAGCACTGGAATGTTTTAAGAGGAACTGTGAAACTTAGTCAATGAGAAAATTAGAGAAATGTCATTATGATTTGAATGAGTACCCTTAAAAACAAACTAACCCCAAACCTTATTCTTTTTATCTTTCTCAAAAAAAGGTATGGTCAAATGTGTACAGAAGCAAACTCTACTTGTTAGCCATGCTGAGCAAAGCTGGATTTGCTCACTCGCAGGAATAAAAAGCACAACAGTGAATCTTGGAGGCATTATTTCTTAGCAGAATTAGCATAACCCAGCACATCAGAGTATTAAAATTTAAAAAGGATTTCAAACTGTCCTCGTATCATCAGCAGAGTCATGTCACACATTTTTTTTTATTGGTTCAGCAGGCTAGGTGTAATTGTATCAATATTTTAATGCTTGATGCATATTGTCTGTGATACATTGCCTGCATAAATAAAAAGCACCAATATTCAATTGCCAATGAAATAATCACGCACTCTAAATCTTTATTATATCATGCATTATTTAATTACAATAATCAGAGTCCTTTTGAAGGCAAAACAAGATTAAAAAGGTTTTGTTTTATTGGATCTATATATTTGATTTAAATGTTACATGTTAGCTTTACATTAAGAATTTATAAGGCATCAGTTCAAATGGTGCTATTATAAGAGTTTATTTCTTTTATAATTAGTACAGTACTCTTAAAGTACTCTGACTACAAGAGATAATATTTCAGTATTTTAATGAGCTTTTTAAGTGTAATTGATGTAACAATCATTGAATTACACATTTCTACCTGAAGAATAATGAAGGAAACATTTTAATGAGAAATTTAATCATTATTAGCAAATGATCTACTAAATTGCCATTTGCTGACATTTCAAAGCTTAATAGCAGAAACTGTATTTTCCTACAACTGCATCAACATCGATGGCGATTACTTTTCTGTTACTCTGATTTCCCAGGTTAACTTTCTATCATTACTAATTTATTTATAAATTTCAGAAAACTTCCTTTAACCCACAGTTGTCAGACCCTTCCAGAAAGCATGGGGCTTGACACTTAGAGGGATAATTTAAATAAATTAGCCCCTTTTCCAGCCTTCAGCAGTTTTCAGCATAAAAGGGCTCTTTCTTGTGAGTATTCATGCTTACATCAGCTTGATTTTGATGAATGCCCTGTGAATTCCCTGATAGTACCTCAGACAGAGAGATCTTAGACCCATGTCAACAAGGGTATTTAAAGCTCCCTCATTTCCAGAACACATCAGCATTCAGAGGGGCACAGATGTGAATAAGAGGAGCCTACTATGCAGCTTTGCCAATTTCTGGGGTTGGGTTTTACTGCTGGGTTTACAGGAACTCTCTGTGCCATGGGGAGAGAGATTAGAATGGAGACATGAGAGTAAAGTCCATAAGGATGTGTTTTGGGGGGTATAAAAAGAACCACAAGATAACACCAGGGAGACACAATTTATGTAACCTCTTGTAGGTCAGCAGAGTTAGAAGGCAGGCTCAGCCTTCTAACTGAAGAGCTGGAAAGTGCCAAGTCTGAATCAGCACAACGGTTGGCACAGGTGTGGCAAAGGCTAACATAAAGGACCATGTGCCTTCTTAGCTCTGTAAAGGCCAGCCATTTCCAGAACTCCTTAATGGGGGTGCCACTTCTCTTGCTGTGAGATTTGTCTGATGTGAATTGTCAACCCAGAGGACAGAAAGGGGTTTGGATAGAAACATACTGTTATAAATCCAATGCACAGTGAGATCTTTTACTTTTTCTTTAGGTTTGAGTTCTGATTTGGAGTTCTGGCAGTGAGTGGGCAGAAGGAAGGAAAGAGAAAATGCCAGCATTTGATTCACACCAGCTTCTTGATGATCACGAAGGTCCCTTTCAGTCCAGACATACTAGGTTTGGCCCAGCTGCCAACTTTTTCCAGCTCAGAATTCTCACAGTCCCCCCCCTTTTTTTTTCTCTCTCTCTTTTAAAGAACTTGCTCCTTTTCACTTTGTATGCTGTTATGGACTAAATATTGGTGTTCCCCTCCCCAATTCTTATGTTGAAATTCTACCCCCAAATGTGATGATATTAAGAGGTGGGGCTTTGGGGCGGTGATCAGGTCATGAGGATGGAGCCCTCGTGAATGGCATTAGTGCCCTAATGAAAGAGACCTGAAAGAACTCCTTGGCTCTCTTTCCACCCTGTGAAGATATGATGAGAAGACAGAAGTTTGTAACTCAGAAAAGGATCCTCACCAGAACCCAACTGTGCTGGCGCCGATCTCTTATTTCTAGCCTCGAACTGTGAGAAATAAATTTCTGTTGTTTAGAAGCCACCCAGTCTATGGCGATTTGTTATAGCAGTCTGAAGTGACTAAGACACATGCTCTCCAAAAAGATCTTTAGAATTCTTTTAAAACTCAGAGCATGTGGCTGACTCTCCAGAGCATACTGCCAACAGCTTGGAAGGCTCCTGCCCTGACAGGTTGTGCGGGGCACCACACCTGGGTGCCCGAAGTCCTCTCTTCTTACTTCTTGTGAATGAGAAGACAATGATAATATTAGGAAATGACCTACCGGGGTTAGAACACTCAAGGAACTATTGATAGAACATCTTTCAAGTAATGCGCAGAGCTGAGAAACAATATCTCAGGTTCGTTTTGTGGTTTGGATGGTGGTGATGAAGCAAGTGAATGTTGATATTGTTTATTATGGAAAATGCAATTGCCAAAACTCCAAAAATCAAGGCTGATATCTTCTGATCCTGTAGTGAAAAGCAAAATTGCAACAAACCACAAATAAAATGAATCTCTTTTGCTAATTACAATAGTTGCCTATAAAGGTGGCCCAGGTGTCACATCAAGAAAGGATGCAGGATGACACTGACATTTATTTATATTATTTTTAAAATTTGTATTTATTTTTAAAGATTTGGATATCATTTCATGACACAGGGAGGGAAGAGAGAAAGAAACTATAATGTGCAGCACTAAGCCAATGCAAAAGAAAAACGAAGTGTTTTCTAGAATGTGGAGGAACTTTGCGTCCTGAGAGCATAATACAGTAGCCCAGGACAATGAGCAGCTATACTTAAATAGCAACACATTGATAAAGGGCAACCACCTGAATTGCATGATACTTGTGGATGCAATTTAATTACTCAAAAGTGTGCCATTAATGCAAAAGGACATATAGATGGTAGTAGGAGAAAACTAGAACAAGAATTAATTCAAATGAAAACTACTGTTTGAACAAAAGCATCAGTATTCTTGTAAACACTTAACGGTTCTCTTTTCCTTAATCACTTTGGTTTTATCCATTGTATTGGAATCCCAGACACTAACTCATCCAGTTAGCAAACCAGATATAAACAAATGCTACTTTAAAAATGCACTAAAAATGCACTAAAAAAGGCTCCATCTAAAGGTTGAGGGAGCATGAGATGAAAACCATTGAGAAGGTTGACAGTGCCCCCTCAGGGCAGCGTCATGTTGCTGCCAACAAAGATGGTCAGTGACAAGTTCTGCCAACAGCTGCTAGGGCCTGATCCCAATTCAGGAGATTCTAGCAATTACATAAAAGCTTATAAGGAAGATCAGAAAGTACGTTCAATGTCGTGAGCTTTCCCTTTTTTTGCTATCATTCAAGGAAATTTTTTTTCACAAAAAATATGAAAGCTCTCTATGTAATTCCAAGTAAATATGAGTCCAATTAACGCTTGGGAACTACTTCATTGGTGCATCATTCCCAGCTTTGATAAAATATTTGAAACACCTACACTTTACACATATCAAGCGTGTGTGCACACACACACCCCCCCTAAATCCATGTTAATCTGCCTGTTACTCACACACACAACCAATTCTCTTTTTGGGTAAACACCTATCCAATTAATTGTAAAAGAATCAGAACTCAGACTTTCCTCACTCTTTTGCTTTAATTTTCTTCTCTTTATCTAAATTATTTTCTCCCCACTTCATCTCTGCCTCCTCACGTCCTATTTTTCTTCTTCAAGGCAAACCCAAATCACACCTTCTCAGTGAAACATTTTGGTCATCACAACAGTAAAGAGACTTTCCTTCTTTGGCAATACCATAGTACATGTGGTCTGTACACTTTATACAGACTGCCCACAACAGTTAATATTTTTTGCCTTGTATCAATCATGATTTTTAAAAATACAGATATTTTCTGCACAGCTAGATTGTAAGCTCCTAAAGGGCGGGTGGTGTTACATATTGTAACTGTTAAGGGAAAGGAATCCACTAGCTCCACTGCCGTGTGAACTGAGTAAATGCCCCAACCTCAGTTTTGTCATCTGCAATTGGGAATAAGAGGATGCACCTCATCAAGTTGTTCTGAGAATGAAGTAGGCAATTCCATGTGGCATAGTGCCTTGTGCATAGAGAAGGCTCAGTAAAAGCTAGTTATCATTGTTATTGTCAGTTACTCTCTGTTCGCTCCTGTGTCAAGCACTGTACCTTGCACAGGACATGTGTTCACTGCTGGTAGTTTTGATTGCCCAATAAGTACATATCTATGGCTTTTGCCATGCAACATCTATCTCCCACTCCATTAAATGGTTCCCTAATTTCTCTGTGATGAAACTTGCCATCCCTCCCTCATTAGCTCTTCCTACAGCCTTATCCCACCCTGACTACATGTGGCCCAGTGTAAGCCCATCCTCCCACTGGGCAGAGTGAAGGTATCAGACCCTATGCGATGCTAAGGGATTACCTAACAACCAACATTCCTTTCAATGTTATTCTCATCTAGGAGTCATTCTAGGAAACCATGTAAGCCTGAAAAACTACCATGATCCCTTTCTACATTTGGCAAACCCCAAGGTACTGAGAGAACACCCCCATGCCACCCATGGCACCTCAGCCCCCAGGAAAGCTGACAGCTCTAAGGACCTGTCCAGATGGCCCTCCTCTTCGTAGGCTGCATACAGCGTGCGTATTATACAGCATGTGTATTCACTGTCATTGGGAATTTAATCATTTCCAAGATGACTCCTAGTAAAGATATTTGTTTGAAGAGTAGCAGGAGTTCTATTTGAACCAGAAGTTTGTTCAACTGAGAAGTCGGGTACATTTAGGTCTGTTTAAGGACTGGCGGTACAGGTTTCTTTCCAGTGTAATTACCAGAAGAAGCAGGTCCTCCTGGGAAAGCAGAGACATTTGTGTTGGAGCAGTGAACTCCATCAAAGTGGGGGCTTTTCTGCCAATGAGAACTGGGTCCCAGGATCATGTGGCTACTTTATCCCATATGGGCTCCAGTCACATGGGCCTTTCTGTAGTTCTGTGAATAAATCCTACTTTACCCTATTTGTCCTCCATGTATCAGCTCAAGTGTTACTTCCTTTGAAACCTGGGGTGGAATGACTGCAATGCGAGGGTAGGCAAAACCAGAATGGGCTTCGCAAAATCTCACTGAGTTATTCAGGGTTTATGACGCCAGCAGCGGTGGGAACAACATCCTTATCCTTATGCTTCCCTCAGCAAAGGGCATGGGGAAATCTTGGCACAGGTACCTGGTCAGCTGTCATGGGGGTATTTCTTCAAGAGGTGAAGATGTCCTGCCCTGGTGCTCTTCATGTATCTAGTGGTACCTTAGACATCAGACATGGGGAAGATGGATGCCTCCATCAACGGGCATGAGAACTGTCATCTTTATAGGCACCAGCGATTAGTCACCCTTTTAGCAGTGGCAGGAAACATAACCAGGGGAAACAGGAGTGGAGGAGAGAAAAACAAAGATACCTTATTCCAAGAGGACTAGTTTAAGAAGCATAAAGTGAAGTGCCCCCTGGAAATTGCCAGCAACAGACATGTAAGGAAGCCTGAAATTACCATAAAGCATACAGGGAAGCAATCCAGGAAAATCGTCTTTGGGGATTTTTGGGGTGGTTCTGATCTTCCTCTGGACAGTCAAGTGTGGCAAGTGTTGAGTTACATAAGCCTGGAAAAGCAGCATGTTCGAAAATGTGTGGAGGCATGGTTCTGCTAGTCCTGAAGTGAAAACATTGATTTTGAGCTAAAAAGAAAAAAAGTGCTTTTTTTTTTTTCCTTTTCCAAACTTGACATCCATTTCAATGTTAACAACCTACAGCCTTTCAAAACACAGTGTGAGAACTTAATACTGTCTTTTATAAAGGCTGAAACTTTTACTGAAAATGTTTGGTCCTAGACTCTGCAAGATCAGTCATACAAAAGTGAGCAACACATTTAAAAGGCAAATGATCCTGCGAAATGTCAAGCCCAGGAACAAATTTTGGAGCTGCAGTTGGTAAAAACTGACAAAAATAAGTATTGCACGTAAGCAGTAAAACTTCTCACCAAGTCCTCAAAACTTCATACATGATTTTTGGAGCCTCAGATTGAATTGTTTATCTTTCAGATCTAAGCCATGGATCTGTTAAGGAAACCATAGGTCCTATTTTTATGGCAGGACTTTTTATTATAGAAGCAGAGTATATGGTGTGCTCTATATACAGCTTTAGCCCTAAGTGCTACAGAATGTAGCTGGGATCACTGGGGAGGTTAGTATTATCAGGACAGCCTCTCTAGAAGCTTTCTTTGCACACCCCATTTCTGCCAGAAATCACCAATTTCTTATTCCTAGCTAGTGCACATAGGTCCCTGAGGTTGAGAAATCTTCTGGCCCACTAGCTTTCATAGTTCAAAACAGAACATTCAGTTTTAGGGTCCTGAATCTTTGTCCCCAACACGAAGCCCCTAAGTGAGCAACAAGAATGTTAACCTGACATTACTTCTGGCCAAGATGGAATAAAAATGACCACATTTAATCTCTGCCTGAGAAAACTAAAAACGCCAGACAATAATAATGGTTTCAAGACACTAGGTATCAGGGACTAGACAGTGATCCCTCAGGGATGGAAACGAATGAGGTGAGCCCTACAAGTGCCATGAACATAGGCTTTGAGAGCGTTCTCAGGCTGTAGTACAGGGAAGGGGACCCAGGTAGAGCCCAGCTGAATCCACAGTTGAGTAGACAGAGCTGAGTGGGGGGAGACACAGGCAGCTAGAACTCGCAGGACAGGGTACTGAAGAAGAGAGGGCTGCACAGGGCAGGAACCCTGGAGATCTGTAGGGGCAGCCCTTGAGAAGTTAGCAGAGTACTTATCAGCACAGGCCTGGAATGAAACCACCTGAGGCTGGGGAAAGAAGTGACCCAAAGATTAGAGAAAACACTGCCTGGTGCCCGTACAGGGCTGAGAGAGTGCCTATTCCCACTAGCAACACTGAAAACCTCACAATTCACAAAATACTGTGAAGAGTGCACAGAAGTTTCTTGCCTCACTAGTGCGAAATAACTAGCCCTAGGTTAAATACTCCTCTGGACTCTTCAAAATTCAACTTTCCAGGTAACTTAGCGGTGTTCCAAAACGAAAGACAAAAATATGTATGGAAATACGAAAATAACCAGGACCCAACAGGGTAAAATTTTACCAGATATGCAAAGAATCTAAATGAGTGAAATCAATAAATTAAACCCAAAATTGACACAGGAGTTAGTGTGAGAAGACAAGGACATTAAAACAGTTATTATAACTATTTTAAGTGTTCAAAGAGATAAGAAGAGACATGGAGGATAAAAAGACCAAGAACTCCTAGAGATAAAAACTTACCTGGATGGGATCAACAGCATACTAGTCATTGTAGAAGAAAGGATTAGTGAATTTTGATAAAAATTATTATTTTATTGAAAAGCTGAGTTTCAATAAACTCAGCTTCCACCACACACACAAAAATATACCAAAACACACACAAAAAATAGAGTAAATTAAACAAAGTAAGCAGAAGAAAGGAAATAATAAATACCAGAGCAGAAATCAATGAAATGGTGAATAGGAAAACAAGAGAGAAAATCAATGAAACCGAAAGTAGGTTCTTAGAAAAAAAATCAATAAAACTGGTAAACTTCTAGCTAGAGTAGTTAGTAAAAAAGAGAGAGACAGAAGACACAAATTCCCAATTTTAGAAAAGGAAGAGGTGACATGACTAAGATTTTTAGTCTATTGAAAGGATAGGGAATATTATATCAAATTTACATCAGTAAATTCAACAACTCAGACAAAATGAAAAAATTCCCTGAAGAAACAAACTATCAGAACTCACTCAAGAAGAAAAAGATAATCTCAATAATCCTATTATATATATTTTTTTAATTTTGAAGTTTAAACTCTCCCACAAAGAAAACTCCAAGACAAGATGGCTTCACTGTTGAATTCTTCCAAACATACAAGAAAATAATACCAAGTTTACACAAACTCTTTCACAAAATTGAAGAGAAGGAAATAATTCCCGTCTCATTTTGTGAAGCCAGCATTACCCCAATAGCAAAACCAAAAGCAGACATTACAAGAAAACTACAGATCAATATCCTTCATGAACATAGATGCAATTTTTTAAAAAATTCCAGCAAATGGAATTTTGGCCTGGAAAGATTTTGTTGGATGAACCAAATACATCAAAGCTAATGAGACATCAGAGAGTTAGGGACTATGATTGTATCATGTTGTCAACATCTCCAGTAAAACAGCATTTTAAGTAACTCATTTTGTCCTTCCCACAAAGTCAAAAAAGCAGTTATTCCCTTTATTCACTAAAGTGAACATGGTTTGGATACAGAGAAGGTATAAAGTAGTACTTCGCACACAGATTCTGGAGTCAGACTGCCTGAGACTGAGTTTCAGCTCCACCTCTTACTGGCTTTATAATTTGGGAATATGATTCAACCGCCCTGTGCATCAATTTCATCTGCTGTAAACTGGGGTTGATAATATCTCTTTATCATAGGGATGCTGCGAGGAATAAAGGAGTTAATCCTTGTAGAACACATAGAACAGTAGAGTGCTACATGGAAAACTCAGTCAATGCTTACCAGGTCTAGCAAGGAGCAGTAGTAGAAATAGGAGTGATTGTATCGTGTAAATAGCCATGAAAGACATAACGTTGAACCGAGTACTGAAGAATTTTATGCTTGGTGGATACATCAGGAAGGAAGTGAGGGACATGCATACCACCAAAAGCCATGAGTACAAACAAGCACTTAACAGCCATAAAGGTTACTGGTATTTTTCAGAAACTGTGATTAAGATAATGTGTGTTGAATGTGGAATATATTTTTGTGGAATGTGGGGAAGGGGAAAAAAGAGGAAGGGTTAAACAACATAAGAGTAAAAGCTGGAAATTGAGACCAGATGATGAAGAGCTTTGTGTGCCATGAGAAAGCAGTAAAATTTGATCCTGGTTGAGATAGGAAACCATTGAAGAATTTAATGCAAGAGAGTGTCACAGCCAGATATTTATTTTTAAAGATAATTTTGGCCAAAGTATGGAGAATAGATTGAAGAAAAGGAAGCTGAAGTCAGGAGAACTTGCTAAGAAGCTCTATTAGTTTCCTGTTGCTGTCATAACAAATTACCAAAAATTTAATGGCTTAAGACAACACAAATTTATTATCTTTCAGTTCTTGGGCTCCAAGTCTGGCACAGGTCTCACTGGGCAGAAATCAAGGTATTGGCAGGATTGCCTGCCTTTTGTAGGCTCTAGGGTGAATCCATTTCCTCATCTTTTCTAGTTTCTAAAGGTCACCTGCTTTCCTTGGTTTGTGACCCCTTCCTCTGCCATCAAAGCCAGCAACAGAAGGTTGAGTTCCTTTAACATCAAATCACTCTGGCCTCCTTTTATGCCTCCCTCTTCCACTTTTAAAGACCCCTGTGGTTAAATTGGACTCACACCCGTTAACCAAGATAATCTCCCCATTTTGGGGTCAGCTGATTAGCGACCTTAATGCCCCTTTGCCATGTAATACAGCATAATCACAGGGTCTGGGGACTAGGACATGAACACCCTTTGGGGGCCATTACAGTTCCTATCACAGAAGCTATTACAAAATCTCAGGTAAGACAATGATAAGGGTCTAAACAAAGGTTATGGTAACAGAAATAGACAGAAGGGAACATATTAAAGAGTGTTTTTAGATGCATAATTTAAAAAGTACATAGATCCATATGGTGGGTTTGGAGGGGACAGAAGACATGAGGGAGAGAAGGGGATTAAGGACATCTCCTGGTTGTTTAAATTGGAAAAAACCTGGAGAACAACGATGCCATTAACCGTTCTGAGTTCAGTTTTCAATATGTGAATATAAAGATCTTATAGAATATTATGGGTGAGATGTCCAAAAGGTTACTGGAAATTGGATCTGAAGTTCAGGAAAGCAGTAATGCTGATGACCAAGATCTGAGCATCGTCGTGTAATATTTGAAGTCTCCAAGTAGCTTGCTGTGAGTTACGAAGCTCACTAAAGACATTTGCACACATACTCACATTCAATATTCAGCAGCTTTCATTGGTACAAGCTGATGTTTAACATGAGAAAATAAGACGTATCTTATAAATAAATTATAAGTGACCCAATATACCATAGCTGAATCTTGACTGGTCATTGATAAGAGAAGCAAAGACTTATGAATCTAAAGGTGAATCCCCACAGAGGTGGCAATCCCAGGCCAAAGAATGTGGAAACGATGGCAAGGATCTGTTCTAGCTTAAGAAGCAAAGAATTGCCACACAGGATGCAATCTGTGACTTCCCAGCCCCGGGTTCTCATGTTTTGTCTCTCACAGGAACACTTCTGAGAATATATATATTTATCCCACTAGAAACCAGGTTTCTATTTAAGATTTGGAGCATCTCCCTATTTTTGTGAGAGTCTTTAACTATATATATCTTAAAAAGACATGGTTGTATACGGGAAATCTCTACAACTTCCCTTCGAATTTGCTGTGAACCTAAAATTGCTTTTAAAAAGAGTCTTTTAAGAAAAGTAAATATCTGAGGCATAATAACATACTGCTTCAGCATATTTCTCCCAAAGCCCAATGATTTTTAAAATATTCATTTTATTAATTAAGAAAACACAGGTGGTATGATGGTAACATACCAACAAATAAGTGTGACTTTAAAACCTCTTATAGAAAAGACTGGAGGTATTATACAGGTCTGTTAATTCAGAGCAATGCAAACTGTGCACCGTAGAAACCCTGAGTAATAAAACATCCTATAACAAAACCTTAGAATTCCATACAAATGGCTGTGGGGTGGCTGGGAAGGCAGGATGGAAATGTCCATTGAAATAGAGGACCTTGATTAATTTTCTTCTACAGTGGAACCATAATAACCAAAAGTAAGCTCGCTGGTGTAGCTGTGGTGACATATGAGTTGGAACGCATGGCGTGTACAAAGGTGAGTAATAAGAGTGAAGCAAATGAGCAAAAATATATCAAAAGTGATGAAAATTATGTGTTTTCATTGTTACGAGATGTAGTGAAATTCTCGTCTGGCGAATTCCAATTCAGCATTTCCTTGATATATCTTTTATAATTTTCACTCTAATTATAATGAAAATCATTTTTCAGTGTAATTTTGCAATAAAAATGTTTTTTATTTCTCATTACATAAGAACATGATCTGGTACAGTTCCTGAGCAGGCTTATAATACGCACGCTGTATCTTCCCTTTCTTACCATTTAATCTCTTCATAGTCTACAGATGTCAAGAGGTTCAGATTAAGCTTGTTAAAGATCTGCTTCACTCGAACTCACTGATGATTATTTATTTAGCAGTTTTATGTAACCCTGTCATTGATAAGCACTCTATTAATTTGCCGAGGGACAAATCAACACTAGTTATTTTTCTACCGGCTATTAGACTCGGTGCTGCTGTTTGTTACAAACCACTTGCCAGTTAATTATAAATTATGGGTCCTCTTTGCCTATATTAATTGATATCTCCTCTGCTTTGTAATACTAGACAAATAAATTGAAGGCAAGATTTATTAAGCAGTGTATGTCTTGTGTCTCTTGATTAGTATTCTTTACTTTTTTAAAACATTTTTACTTGTTTATACAGATTTGACAGACCAGTGCATCAGAGAAATGATCTTTGGGGTGTTTTGTAGTAAAGAGAGAAAAAGATTTAATAGGCTTCCTACAAATTTATTTCAAATGACCCACAATTCATTGTAAGCAATTCCTAAAATGCCTTTTGACTTTGTGCTACAGACTGGTGATGGCAGCTTCCCAATTATGCAAAACTTAATATTCAAATGGTTTGAAAGTCTATGAACGCAGTTGCCATAAGATAAAAAAATATGATGCATATATAACTTAAAATCTGTATCACTTTACACATGCAATATCTAATGTCTCTTTCCTTCATCTTATTGCACGTATGCATTCTATTACACACACTCTTACATATATATGAGACCTTTTTCTCTACTTTTCTCATTTAAACAATCTGTAGGTGTAATACATAGTGACGAAACAATAAACAGTAGCCATTTTTAATTTTCAGGAGCAGGAATTATAGATGGCATTTGCCACAAGACATACACCTTTCCATGTGTAGCCCACAGAGAATCTGGAGTCAGAATTTAGGCCAGGTAGGGAGAAAAAGAACATTTTACAAAACAAAGTCTTAATTTGTTTGCTCCCTGGACAGTATCAAACATTGAAGAACTGCAAATTTAATGGAAAGGATTACCCCAGAGGGTCATTGGACTATATTCTGATTTCAAAGGACTCTAGAACCTAGTTATCTGCCAAAAGATCTGAGTCTCTAAAATCCTAATTTTGTATATAATTTCTCCATGTAATTGACAGTTTTGACCCAAGTTGCAACATCTTGGATTCCTAATAAGTCCCCATCTGACATAAATCCAGAAAATGGACAGTTTGCCCATTGGAGTAGGCGGGTTGTTTTTCCATCAGTTCTCATAGGAAGGAAGAGATATATTGGTCAAGCAGATCTATTCCTATTTTCAACTCACACATAATTGAATCCCTTCTCCAATATATTCATGTTTGAAGATTTAAAGACTCCCCAATTAGAATTTAGAGGAAGCCTTCAGAGTAAAATTAGTTAGCTCATTCAGAAAACATGTGCTCTGCTAATGTGCTGTGAAACTGACCTTGAGCCACTTTTTTTTTTTTTTTTTTTTTTTTTTTTTTTGCGGTACGCGGGCCTCTCACTGTTGTGGCCTCTCCCGTTGCGGAGCACAGGCTCTGGACACGCAGGCCCAGCGGCCATGGCTCACGGATCCAGCTGCTCCGCGGCATGTGGGATCTTCCCGGACCAGGGCACGAACCCGTGTCCCCTGCATTGGCAGGCGGACTCTCAACCACTGCACCACCAGGGAAGCCCCGAGCCACTTTTTAATAATGAGATTTCAAGAATCATCTCCTCCTATATACCATGCTACCTTCTGTTAGCTGTTTCTGGGCACACCTCCCAATGGATGTCATAAGTGATAGAATTTCCTGATAGCCTTGATCCATTTGGATTATGCAGAAAATATGCTATTAATCACCCCATGTCAATTTATTATTTTGTCTGTATATCCTCCATGTTACCCTTCCTATCATTTACCATCTCACTGCTCAAAATCTCTGTCCCCCACAGACAAACAAGATGGGAGAGAAGTAAGATTTAAGTTATTAGTTACAACATGAAATTACTTTGATTAGCAGTGGATTGGAGTTGACACTAACCTCTCAAATAAATCATTTTTGATTATTCACATTTCATATATTCACATCACTTTTGAGCCCAACTACATGGTAATCCATTGTTTGCTGAACCACAGTGTACAATTTTTTTTTTTAATGCTTCAAACTATTTTACGCTAACCTACCCAGTGGCTCTCAACTGGGGGCAATTTTACTCTCCAGGGGACATTTGGCAAGGTCTGGAGACTGTCATGGTTATCACAAATGGGGGAGGAAAAGGGACTGCTATGGGCATCTAGTGAGTAGAGAACAGAGATAATGCTGAACGTTTATGGCATACTGGCCAGCCCCCACCCTAACAAAAAATTATTGGTCCCAAATGTCAGCAGTGGTGAGGCTGAGAAACCCTACTCTAACCCCTGAAAATAAATCCTAACTTTCTTTCTTGAAGGAACAGTGATCAGTCGAGCTAGAGTTTGAGGGGAGAAAGTTTAGAAACCTAATCGTGACTAGATTTTCTTACTTTGGGTGACCTATAGAGCTCATGTGCTCACTGATAAGGAGACCAACCGACTTGAGGGGCTCAGATAACACTGGGTTAAAAATGCGCACACTTAGGAACTGAAGTGAAGCTCCTGTGAAGCTTGCTGTGTGTTTCCTCATGAAAACATTATCAGAAGCACATTGAAGGGAAGTATTAAATTCAGTTCTATTCAAGTCAGTTGAACTAGGAGCTCTGAGTTGGTCAGCAGTATGAGGGGGAGGGGCGATGAGTTTGGGGCATGGTGAAACGGAGCAGGACCCTGTGGTTCTTGCCCCCCATGTTATCAGCCTGCCTTTTGTCTGTGGAAAAACGTTAGCCAAAAGTAAGTTTATATACATAGACAAATGAATGGAATGATTATGGAAGAGTGAAACTGGACTGTGATAATATATGTAACATAAGGTTTTAATAATATACTATTAATAGTAGAGATTGATTCAAAACAAGAATATAAATTTAAACATCCTATACATCAACAAAATGCAGTCAAAGTTGCACTAAAGTTAAATATTACTACAAAGTAAAAGCCTTTACCAGAATAAAATTGTAAGAAAAAGGGGGCCTGATCATTTTGTTGTTTATATCATTTAACTGTTCTCTAATTTCTTAACAACTAAAGACATTGAATTATAGCCCCATTTTTCTTAACCAGAATTGTGCATTCTCTTGTCATCTCTAGTTATACTCAATAAGTTGATGAAAAAAATAAGTTTAATCAGAGAAGTGAGAAAATGCAGAAACAAAGGAAAACAGTCAAAGGAGACCAAATAACAATAGTTTAGTCATTAAGCAAAGTCAAGGACCTTTTTGGTTTCTTTTCAAGGGCTATAGGTAATATTTTGAGCCATATCCTTTGAGCTGTCTTATAGATACTGAAACCCTCCACCAGGTGGAAGAAGTTAACTACATGATGACCAGACTGTAGCCATGACAAAAGCTGCCACAATTCTGAGAGCTGGCCTCAAAGAAGTGGGAACAAACTGACCCTGGAACTGAAGACCCTGGAACTGTACTGAAAATAATCAAGATGACACTGATCAGACCACCGCATTACTGATTTCAAGATGGCTGTCAGAGCTGACTGTGCTGTTTCTACATGTAGCCCCTCCCTCCATCTATAAAACTTCTTGCCCACTGACTGTCAGTGGCAGGGAGTTGGCCTTTGGACAGGAGTCCACCCTCTTCCCCCCCTCCCCCCATTGCTGGCATCCGAAATAACGCAAACTTCCCTTTCCACCAACCTTGCCTCTTTATAGGCTTTTGAGTGGTGAGCAGCCAGACCCCACTTTCAGTTACAATAGAGGCAATCTGGCCACTGAGGCGACATGCAGAAGAGAAAACACAGGTGGACAAAAGGACAGGAAGTAGTGTACCTGGGAAAATATGAAAATTTACTAACTTGAGCTCTTAATGTTTCCATTCAACAATTGTTTACTGACATCCAGTGGGTATAAAGTATATGTACTGTAACAGTTGTCTTCCAACGTTCATAGTTCCACCCCAAAATTATTTTTAGCATATAATTATGCATAATGATACATATGTAGCACATGTAAATCCACATATTCCGTATTAGTAAAATATAGTTTCTCATTTAAAAATATAGATGTTCTAGTATTATCTAATGTTCTTATATTATCGAATATGCTCTGTTCAACCCTCAATGTACACGTCACTTTGGAGACTGCTGCACTAGAAAATATGAATTCAATTCTTCACACGTACACCACTAGGTGGTGGTCTTCATGAGGTCAGCAATTATGTTTTTTTCTTTTTCTTTGTGTTACTGGGGCTCACAACACAACAGGGATTCAGTACCTGTTTTATTTAATGAATAGAGTTGGCCTATAACAAGCTGATCTAGTAGGATGGAATACGATAGGTGCACACATAACTAATTATACTACAAGGCAGAATTATAATGCAGTAGTGACTAAGAAAAAAGCAAATTTGCTTCTGTCATAGACTTTTCCAAGACCTACTCTGAATCTTGGCCAAGAAGCGCACAAATTTTCCTTCTATTAATATTTCTCATTCTTAGGTGGTCCTTGGATGATGACCAAATTTCCTCTTGTGTAAGAGTGCTCAATTAAGCTTTATAAGATTCAATTAAGCTGATTCCATATTACAGGTAAATATAATGCTGGACTCCAGTGGACTTCTAGATTCTTCCAGGATCAAGATGAAACCAACCAATTAGGAATCACATACAGCCCTCTCTCTCCAAAATGAGTTTAATTCTTTATTTAAGTCAAGCAGGATTCTTTGTCTTATTCCTTCTTAAACTAATTAACTTTTCCAACCCATCTATAACATGGTCGACATCATCAAATACATTTATCCTGCCAACATTTTGGTCATTATCTTAGCACTTTAAAGTTCTTTGGAGAAACTTGGTATGTCCTTTGGCACTGCTTTGTTTGTTGGAGTTCATGAACAAGTGGACCAGGCTGAAAGGTAAGTATAACCTCACTTTGGATGAGCAGGGAATTTTCTACACAGTGATAAAATAGTCATCACCACCCTACTTCTGCAACAAAATAATTTAAATTATTTATTCATTGGTTTAACTTTCAAGTGTTTTGTAATATGGAACCTCCATACTCACTATTAATACTGAAGGGGACCTGAGTAACCCTTGAATAATTAGTCCTCTATTAAATAAGTTGAAGGAACGACCTCTTACTAATGGAGGCTTCAGCTTTCGCTCTTACCTTAGAGGGCCAAGCCCATTATATGCCACATTCCCTCTTTCTCTAATTCCATTAAACTTTTGTGACATTCCCTGCTTACCTACTATGTTCAATGAGTTGCAGTCCTATAAAATCTGCCATTCCTGGAGAAAACTGCTTCCCCACAGGGTCTGAACCCACAGATACTGTCCAGCCAAGGAGCCCTGAGATAAAGTCTCTTCCTTTCTATAGTTTGCTGAATATGACTGTTGATGACAGAATTGTGAAACTGTACCACCAAAAATTGCTGAGCAAGATCTGATTATTTACTTAACAAACGCTAATATGGATTGAATGTCTGGCACATAGTACACTCTATATAATAACCCACCAAGAGAAGATACTATTATTATCTCCATCTTAAAGGTAAGGAACTAGGAATGAGAGATTAAATATCTTGCTATAGTGGGTCACAAGGTATAGGAAGGAGCAGGTACACTAAGGAGCAGAATCTGCACTTATTTAGAGATAAATATAATACTAAAGTCATTATTACATGAGAAACCGGTCCACTTTAAAAGCCAATGTACATCTGATGGGGCTTTAGAGTTTGATTGCAGAATTCTCTGAAAGAGGGTTATTTGGGATGTAATTAACATGACAAACAAAGGAAAGACACAAGTTTAGCAAAAAGCTCACTTTGAGTGGATAAATTTCTCTTTTTCCTTTTTTTAAATGAGAAAGGCTGGATAAAAAGCACATAAAATAACTGCTGACTGAGTGGAGCTCTTGAGCTAAGGGCTTGCGCTGTGAAAATTCTACTTTGTCTAGCAAACACTATCAGACAGAAACCTTGAAAGAGGAACATTTATTTTTCTCATTTTCTAAAACAACAACAACAAAACCACCAGCTCTGACCCCATGACTTCCCTGACAACAGGGAAAGTCACACATGGGAGGGAGGAATACAGAAGCAGGCTTCCACTCCGCCAGTGGGCTCTCCCATTCCCCGCAGCTGGGTTTAACTAGGGAAGCTGAATGGATGCACAGACAGCAGTAATGGAGGCACCTTTGGGTGGTAGATAGGTTCAGATGAGTAACCCAAATCCTCTGCCCCTCAGTCAATTCCAAACCCCTCCCATGGCGAAAGCAGGGATTTCATGTCACAGTCTCTTGACACAAAGCTAAATAGAATGCATGACTATATACCAATCCCATCATTTTCCAAACATGGCCATATTCGAGAAGAAATCAAACACAGTGACTGGTATTAATATGATCTGGAGGGAACTGCAGTTGCTTCACAGGGCCTACAGTTGAGTGATGGAGACCCCGGGCTCTGGAGTAGAACAGAATCTTCTTCATATGGTTAACTCAGCAATGTACTGACTGTGTAACATTGGGTAATTTTACCTCTCTGAGTGACTGCTTTTCCTCTTTAAAATAAATGCAATTCTTATGTCTCCAGATTTGAGAGGACTAAATGAGACAACATGGGAGCACATTATTTGGCATACAGTGGATTTTGAAAAAAAAATGTGTTTTATTATTACATTAGTCCAGAGCCTCTAAGAAACAGATGCCAAGATGGGATTCAATGTGTAAGAAATTTATTAGAGGAAACGTCTGTGAAAGAAAATGGGGAGAGAGGCAGGAGAGGCAGGGAGAGCCTTCAAGCCATGATACTAGTGACCCCAAGTGAACGAGAGAGGGAAGGAAAGGAAGACTGAGAGAATCTGAAACCGCCATGCATCTATTTCTAAGACAAGTCTGGTAAGGCCATCATGCAGTCCTTGAGCCAAATCTGCCCGTCAGAGGATCCTGACTCTCCTAGGAAAAAGATGCCTCGTTAACAGTGCCAGGCTGACTCATAGGCTGGAAGCAGCCTGTGGGAAGCACAGACTCACACTGGGATGCGTCTCCAATGTAGCATTTGAGGCCCTGGAGCCCTGGATCAGTTATGTTCCTGCAGTCAAAGAGGTGTGTTCTCATGGTAACCACAAGTATTATTCAAGGCAAATCTTTGGGAAGACGACACGTTATTGCTTCAGAAAAAGCAAAGGAGTCGAAAAAAAAATTAGAAAAATGGTACACATAGAGTACCATGTAATATAAAGTAATGACAAAGTCAGGGCATCTTTTAGGTTATGTATTTGTTACAGAAATGGAAACGAAGTCACAGGAATGCAAAGTGATGCCATTTCAAATTCTAAGATGATTCTTACTCTGATTAAAAGCAAGTTATGAAAGCAAACAATTCTTTAAAACTGCTTTTCATCAATCCTTTCCAACTTAGAACTGACTTTCATGAAAAACTAGATTTCCTTAAATTTATTGTTTTTCATCTTTTCCTTCCTTTTTTTCCCTTCAGATTACATGATTAATTAGTTTTTAGCTTTTTTTCTGGTCTTGCACCTCTTTGAGAATCTGAAGAAAATGCTATCTTCTCCAGCACCCTCAAAATGCACAGATATCCATGCAAAATAAGAGGTACAATTCCAGAGGGCTTGTGTACCCTCTAAAATCCATTGATGTAAGGCTTAATAGGACTTAAACAGTGCTTACATCTGTAAAGCTATTAATCTACACGATTGTAAACAATCTTACAATGCTTGGACTACGTTTTTCTGTGGATTAAGATATCAACCAGGTATTCCTATGATGGCATCTTGCTTTTTGGGTTCAAAATCTCAGTGCACACTAAGGCATCATTCAACGAAGCCATACTGAATGGGAACACCCTACGTTGACATACATTTAAGTACATAAGCAAAGTGCATATTTGGGTGAGGAGTTCTTTCCTATTCCTTTGTTTCCCCATGAAAAGTTTGGGTCCAGTTTGGGATGGAGGTCCACATGCTCAAGGATATTCAATTATGTTTCAAGGTCCTTCATTTTAATATATTCTAATTTAATATTACACTACAGTTCTGGGTCTAGCTCTAAAAATGTCTGGTACCTCACATTTGGCTGTCTCTGCCTTAGTTAAATGTTTATGTTTTAGACACCCCCCTTCTCCTCTCCTTAGATGCACATGGTCCCAATTGCTCTCCTGTAGCTCATCAACGTATCACCTTTCCAGGAGGAATTATAAATTAGAGGGACAAAATGTGGGGAAAAAAGGAAGACTAATGAAAATTCGGCCACTACTGTGAATTCACTCGAGCTTGGATTCTCAGGCAGAAGCCGTGTGAAAAACGACATTCATCATTATCTCTGGTGCTGGACCCACACAATACCTGTGCGCGAGGGGGTGAATTAATTATTTTGCAGGGATCCAACTATTTTTCTAGCAGTGGATGCCTCCAATTACTCTGTCTCCAAAGCGCCTGCCCAGCCTGGCTGCCTTAACTCTTCATTTTCTTTCTTCTGGGGGTTCGAGCCAACACTTCAACCTGGTGGTTTTTTCACTAAAGAACACAGGAAATGACAGAGGTCTGGAAGAATATATTTCCTCCGAAGCTGGTGACCAATTAGTTGCTTGCCACCGACTGTCATTTCACTGCTATGAGTGCTGTGTTCTTGTAGCCTGGTGATAGACACGCTGTTTATTTTCCACTTTACAGTCTTTGCCAATACTCCGAGTCCCACACAGCTGCCTTTAATGCTGCTCTTCTAGAAAGCTGGTGACAGGGGGAAAGGTAAAAGGTATGTGTGAGTGGCTAAATGGCAACCCTGAGCAGACTTATCTAGGGTGCAAAGTAAAAAGAAGAGTTATTTTGCTACCTCACCTTTTATTCTAATGCTTCCAAATGAAATTGTGGAAAACACCCAGTCCATGAGGTTAATGTTGAAAGACATAAGTGCTGTGGCTAAAGACTTTGTGAGGTTTGTTAAGCTGTTGACGACACGAGAATCAGACACATTCACCACTGGTTCTGTAATTGCCTTTCGTCCCCAAGCAGCTTCCCCTCCACATTCCCCACACCCAACTTTTATGATTCATCATATTTATTTCTTGTTTCCTCAAGCAACGTCTTTTATTAGTTGCGCACCCACTGCAGAAATTTAATTTCTGCACGAGGACAACAAAGCAGTTGATTATTATTATGGAGAATCTGGTACAACATCCGGTGAAGGAAAATCTATAAGGCATTAAAATGACAGATTAGGCAAGAGCTGTATTCATTTACAAGTGTTAGAACATCATGCTAATGCCTCACAAGCACAACATAAAATGAAAATCAACTCTTTCATGCTGCTTTACGGAGGGACGCCGCGAAGCTCGCAGGAACAGAAGCCAGAGTCCCTGTTAAAGAGGCACTGTCCTTTTGTGGTGCGCTCACCGTTCATCCTTGACAAAACACAAATAAAAACACTCCTCTCATGCACAGCCAGAAGCGCTCCACGCTTATCCTTTGGTCAGCCCAAACGGAACACTGCCAACCCCAGTGAGATTTAAAGCATTCATATGCACCTCATTTTTTAATGGACAATAACACTTCACCTATTAGGCAACCTCCACTTTTTTATATCCCGCCTGGATACTAAAGAGAAAGCAAAGAAGAGGGCCCCTGCAATCAGCAATTCAGGGTCATTATTCTACACAACAAAGCCCTAAAACTGAATATAAACTTTAATCACTCAGAGCCTATCAACTCTTATTTTAGACATAATATTTATATTGCATGTCATAGTTCAAGGTAGATAAGAAGGAAATTACAAGGATGCTGGAGAACATGAGGCCGAAACTTCTAAAAACTAGAGTAGTTATCCTGATAAGAGAACAGACACAAAAAAATTATAGACAGAATGTTTCAAATAATCTCCAGGGCCACCATACCTGAGGGTATCTTTGTAAGAGAACAGAACAAATAAATTCTGTTGATAATATTGACCCGAGCTATCTGAAAACAACTACCAGAGTTTCAGCTTTCTCTTTACGTCCTGAAAGGGAAGTATGCAACACATTTCATAGGAAATTCCATCAAGACATTTAAAATACTAAAAACGTAAGTGTTTGGAAGCCAAAACTTCATATATGTGGAAGAATTTATTTCTGATAATATTGAATTTTAAAAAGTGTGGCTCGTATATTTTACACATATAAATGTGTATACTTGAGAATGAATACATAATGCACAATGTATTTATAAAAATATATAGACGTATAAGGTACTTTACTATATGTTACTAATTATATGTGAAATAATCCCTATGCCAGAAAAACAAATAACATAATTTTTATTAGTGAACTTTTAGAGATTTGTTTCAGGTTGATTGAGTAGTTAATTCTTAGAAGGTACTATCAGATATCAGAGCTTCCTTTCCTTGAACCAGAAATGGAAAACATAGAAAAGTCTGATTTCTTGGTTCTATCCTGGGTGACATTTAGATGAGGAACATTAAAGTGACTCTGTTGAATAGCTCCTCTTAAAATACAGTAGACAGCAGTAGGTAACACAGTAGAGGGTTCTCAAATTCTCATCAATAAAACCTCCCACACCATTTGCCTGCTACACCCACTCCCCTGGTTGCACCCATGAGATACGCTGAAGGCTCACGTGTCATCACAACTCCTAGGACACGTGTGATATTGCTACCCCTTCTCCTCTGTTCAAGAAAGTATATTGGAATATAAGTGAAAAGTATATTTCCAGAATGGAAATCCGACTTGCTCTTATGTATACAAATTTAGAAAGATAAGATACTGTTATTTTCGTTATTAATAACAAATTCCTCACGACACAACTTGGGCATCAAGGTGAGGGAAGAGCTGACCAGAAGGAAGGAGAATGCAGTTGGCGGCAGGAGACCTGTCTTCCAGTCCTAGCCGTGGTATCTTGGGCAGCCCAGTTTCACCTCTAGGGACTGTAGGAGTCTGTAAAGAAGGGACTGTGAGAGAGTTCCAGCCTTAGACACCTCACAAGGTGCTGTAAGAACTAATTAAGGTCATATGATGTAAGAAAGGTACCATATAAAGGAAGGTGGTATTTCTATCCAATAATGGACCCTGATTTCCCATAGTCCTTGAGTCAAACACCTTCTCTTAGGGCCTGGGACTCCCAGAACTCCAACAAACCCCCCTCACTTTGCAGAAAAAAATGAAATTGGGAATGTCTTGCACCTGTACATAAAGCATTCTTGGAATGAATGATGTGATATATCCGACATGAGGAGGCAAAGAATGAACTGCCAAGAATCATTAACTCATAGATTTTAGAGCCAGAATACAAGTCTGACAAACACAGGGTACGGGAAATGCCTGGAAATGGGAGGAAACATCAATATGGGAGGTACATATAGATCTCAGGCATATGGTCACACCTAAAGATTTAATAAAGAAACCGCCATCCCCTGAGGTGGGGTAGGAAGGAAAAAAAAAAAAAGAAAGAATGTGAAAATACACATGAATTTGAGCTCTGGCCCTCTCCCCACTGACTGGCTGCTAATTTCTTGAACTTCACCCAGGCTGTGTGTCCAACAGACCACATGGTGATTGCTAAATTGCTCAATGACCACAAGCTACAACCATGGGGAAAATATTCATGAAAATTAACATCCCATTTAATACTTACCACATTTCCAGCCAACGCTTTGTGTACCAGAAAGTCCTCAAACTGGCTCCAAAACTTTTCAATTCCTGACAAATGCACTGGCCCCTCTCCAAGGAGCTGGGCAGCAATCTGTGCTTTGTGCTGGTGCGTGGTGGCGGCAGTATTGCTGGTGGGAGAATCAGTGGGTGGAGGTGTTCTTCTCAAAGAAGAGACAATCTGAAGACCAGTGGTCCTGGGGACTCACCAAGGCACCAAGAACTCTAATTCTCAGCCTGGCAGAGGGCAGGTCTTAAATGCTTTCATTATTTTTTTTCCAAATGAATGGCATAAAGCAAAAGCTGGAATTTTGAAATAGTAACAAATAATTAATTTTGTTCTCATTAGAGAACAAAATGCACATTTGTTTTTAGCATATGAGGGCTTCCTTGGGAATAAAGTTTCTAAAATATGAGCCCTTTAGGACTTTCTTAAAAGCAAAAATGACCACATTAATAAAATTAGTCTTGTCTTTTTTGTATGAGCTTATTCGTCTGCTCTTATTTGTTGGCCTTTTCCTACATTCCTCACACCACATATAGTACTTCAATCATAACTTTATGCCAATAACTTCAAAAATCTGAGTTTATCCTATGAAATTTACCGTGCTGTGATCCACGCTTGCAGGTGTAGCCACTGAATACCCACCTCCTCCTATCATTCAGGTGGACTTATTTCCCTTAACTACTAAGAAAACATAGTTATCTGCATTTCTCGAATATTTTCAAAATTGCTTTACACACATGTTCTCATGAAAAAGTTGGTTTACAGGGAAGGCTGAACACATTGAAGACTGATTTGACTCCAGGCCTGATTTTCTTTAGGCTTCTTTATGTTCTCTGAAATACTAGATTTGCATAAATGATTATTTTCAATGGCACAACCACAAAGTAAAGTGTGAGCTGGTATCTCAAATCTCTTTACATCCTCTCTTGGGCTTAGTCAGGGGCTTTGCACATATGGTGTATTCACCCCACAGATTTAATGATGGTGATGATGCAGTAACAACCTGTGTTGAGAATCCAACCAATGCAGGCATTATAATGTCCATATTTGGAAGCGGCATAGAGTAACCAGTGTCCAAGGTGGAATATTCTAGCCACCCACCCTCTTTTCCCCTCCAGAAAGAAAATCTGTAAAATGACCTAACTATAAGAAGATTCAACCAGAAGCAGAAGAACTTTGTTTCACTGCTGCTTTTGGAATTAGCAATTTGACCAAGACTGGCTAGGTCATATCCTCACAGGCACTCACCTGATAAACTAGATAATTTCCAATGTCTTTTCCATCACTAAATACCAAGCTTAAGATAGTCTTTTCATCATCTAAAATAAGAAATATCTTCAGCACGTCCAGGTCACTTCATCCCATTTGGGGCCACTGACCAAGAACACACTATGGCTTTGTTCGCCTGATACAAATGTTGAAAACATCTAGATGGTGAATATTAAAGCATGTGTATGATTGACTGAGTTTTCTACTTATTTTTTTTTCTTTTTTGGATAGTTAGTGTTTAGATCAGCTCTTAGAATTTTGCCAAGAGTTTCTTAGTCTCTTTCAGATCCTTGTGCCCTCTTTTTTAGACATGTTTAAGGAAAAAGGACTCTGTGGCTTCTGTGCAATTCCACCGTGACTGCAAACCTTGGAGCAGGAGGCCCTTGGGGAACCTATAAGCAGCTTGCTCCCCTCAAAGTGTGGTTCTCCAACATCATCCACTGATGACTCATCAGGCTTCATGCCAGCAGAGCACCATTTTTAAAGGAGGCACAGAAGAGAACCATGTTGTTCAGGTAAGGACACCTCAAGCATTCTGAGTATGTAAGTTAAGCAACAAAGAGTTCTGAGTCACAGTCCAAACATCATCCTTTAGAAACACCATAAAATTGACTCTAAACTCTCACCACCAGTTGTTGTAGACATTATTCGAATGCTTGACTTGGTATGTTTTAGAGAAATTGAGTCATTTCATGATCTCCAAGATAGGACATACTATAAGAAATTTCCAGGAGACCCAAAGGGGAGATAAATAAGCAATGGATTGTTACAAGATGTTCTGATAAGACTAGATTTTTAAGTGAATATAAGAAGCTGTCCTAGGAATGTAAGTAATTAAATCAAAGATAAGTTTGGCTCTGGTCAAACGCTTGGATTGGTGGCAAGCAATTTCCCTTTAATTAGCTTTAGCAGATTTTAGAATTTGTCCATTATTAACCTAAAGCCATGGGGCCTATTATAGGCAAAGCCAGTCCTTTATCACCTGTGTAGAGAGGTAACACAATAGGATGGTTACGAACTCGTACACTGGGGACAAAAAGACTCAAGTTCTAATCCTTCCTCCTGCTTCTGTGACTTTGTGCAAGTCATGAAATTCTAAAGGTCTCAGTTTTCTCCACCTTTAAAATGGGCTAACAGTCTCCACTGCACAATATTTGATAAAGCTTAAATGACATAAGCTTTGTTAGACATGGTACCTTGCACGTAGAAAATGCTTAATATGTGGTAGCCATTTAAATTACTGTTACTATACACAGGATTTGTATTATAGCTGTCTTTCAGATGAGTTAAGGCACTGTGGATGGCCTACTTACAAGTGAATTACAACCAAACCAAGTCAGGTTCTGGACGGAAAGAAATAACTTCGGCTCATGTCCATGTGGCATTGGTATTGCATGGTAGCTGAGGATGAAGAAAAGCAAAACAGAGGCCCAGCACTTAGATTCAAAGACTAGCTCTCAGTCCCTAGGGGGAATAAAGATTTCAAGGACCCCCAAACTTGTTTTTTTAAGTCAGGAAAATACCAACCAAGCGTGTGGGGGGAGCAGAGACAGGAGAGGACATGCCACTAGCTTAACTCCAAAATATGGTCAAACCCAGATCAGACCAGTGGGCAAAAAATGTTAGTATGAGGGGCAAAATACCCTTTACAAAAAAAGGATGATGGAACACCTTCCTCTTTCTAGGAAAGCTCCTGAAATCATCTCGGTGGGAGAGGGCTCTTTAAGATAGCCCGTTAGTGGGTCTTTTTGGTTATGCAAGAGTAGAAATGATCAAAGTGTCTCCTGGTAAAACATGTATTCAACTGCTCAGCAGGATATCTTTACAGGAATTTTCAGTTTTCCTTGGTGGGCTGGGAGGATGAAGGTGGGGGAAGGCTGGAACTCTGAGGGGAGAACAGAGGCAGCAAAGGATTACAGTAGGAAGAGTAAGTTTAATGGCCCAAGGCTGAGTCCTAAGGGTGACCATGGCCAGGTGGACACCCTGCAGTGACAATGTGCAAGACCTATAGGAGCAGAGATGTCACATAGTCAATTTAAAGTTGTTTTCTGTTCTATTCTGGCATCCCTCTCGACTATTGGAAACTGTCAATAAATGCATATTATGAGTAATAACTCATTTTTTGTGGCACTTGAGGGAATGAAGACAATGCTCATGAGTGCAGCTGAGCTTTGTGGAGAGAATTCAGAGAAAGTAAGAATTCTGAGTTAGAGGTGCTGGGAGGACATAGCATTTCTCATTCCCTCTCCAAGTCCCTGGAAACCTTGGGAACATTTAAATAATGGGGGTTGAAGCCACTTCATTTTTATCTTAAAAGAGTGACACAGGAACGCAGCAAGTTATTTGTGGATCTCCAAATTGTCTGTCAGGACGAGAGTAGGAGGAGGTGTCTCAGGAAAAAAAATCTCACCCCCATGGTACACTTTACTGTATAAGATGTCCTGATGTCAAGGTACGTGGGAACCAAGGATAAGAGGTCTCAGAAAGGTTCAAGTCCTTAGGAAAGAAGGCCAAAAAAAAAAAAAAAGGTGGGCGGGAAATGATGTCAAGAATTTCCTAAACTAGCCTGGGCAAGACACATCATGGACCCCCAATTTTAATATGGATGAGAGTCTCCTGCTGACAAATGCAGAACAGTTGGGACGCACCTAGCATATCTTGAGAACTCTGCCATGTCAGAAGCTGAGGAAGAGTGGAGAGGGCACAGGCTTTTAGAGGTGGGGACCTGGATTTGAATCTTGTCTCTGTCACTTGCTTGCTATGTAAACTTGGACACACAGTGAACCCTCCGTACCTCAGTTTGCCTATATCTAAAATGGGAAGAATATTCCCCATAATACACGGTCCAGTGAGATATGGCCCAAAGCTTGTGCTTAATAAATTGTAGCTGGGATAATTTCTCCACAAATGCCATTCTAGACTTCCCAACACAGAGCCTTGTACTAGCTACTCTAGCAGTCAGCTCGAGTGAGATAGTGATCAAAACCTATCCACCAACCCCAGGGTCTTAGAGGAACTGAAACTGACCCTATTCCCCTTGTGCAAAATCTTCTCTTTGCTTTCCTTTGCTTTGGCTTTCCTCGTTTTTGTTTTGTTTTTAAACAGTTCTTTCTAATTCCAGAAAAGGTAACAAACAGCACTGTTTGCTACATACATTTTTAAATACACAAAAATATTTATCATATGAGAGAGCTATAACTTTTATCTGGAAAAATAAGCTAAATGCAAAGGACAAAAAACAGTGCAGGGCACACAACATTTAAAAGAAAACTGTAGAAATGGCAGTGAAGGAGAGCTTTTCTTTTTTAATGTCATGTGATTTAGTAATTCGTTGAGAAAATTAATGATCCGAACTAGTAGAAATGTTAGCACTTTTTTTGACACTTTCCCATGTAAGCTCAGAGAATGTGTGCTGTCAAAGCTGGGTATCACAACCGGAACATGCTATGAGGAAGCCAGCTCCGAATGTGCCTGCCAGAAGAAAGCATGTCCCCTCAGCGTCCCACACGCCTCTGAAGGCCACTCCATGGACACAGATCAGGAGCCCCAAGATGGCCTTCGAGGAGGGCGAGCATCAGTGAGGGGAAGAGTTGGCCACTTGCAATACAGTTGCAGACGCTGGCATTCCTCAGCTTGGGCCAAGAGGAGGGTGAACAAATCGCCTGGTCTCATTTCATTGGCTTACAGGCCCCCAAATCACTCTTTCCAGGGTGGTGGCAGTGGATTACTGGAACTGTGGTGCCGGGCCAGAGCTCATGAGGAAAAAGGGTGACCGTGGCACAATGTCCTGTGGGCCCCAGAGCCAACCCAGGACACAGAGGGATTTGACAAATGCTGGCTCTCAAGGGCTCTGAGGATACACTGAGACCCCTAAGAAGAGAAGCAAGGCTTGGATCTGCCATGTAAACTCTGCAGCGTAACATATGTAACAGGACAAGATTGCTGTTGTTTCAGTAATCATTACAGCAACGATTATATTCCCTCTGACTAATGGTGCCTGATTTTTGTCTGATACTGTTTAGAGAGTTTTTACCTTAAAGTATAAGCTCAATTTTCGCACTGTAACATGGCTCAGATGATGTCGTCAAACACCATTACTGCACTGAAGTGCTCATTATCTCCCCGTGACATACCAAGTATTAGGTTGGACCAAATGAAGTTACCATTTTTATAGATCTCTTATGGTCAAATACTGGCAATTTCATAGGCTCATTTAATATTTGTTTAGTGATGTTTCTCTCCCACCTTAAAACGTAAGCTGTGTGAGAGCAAGGGCTTTGCTATGTTCACTGCTGTGTCCCTGGGGCTTAGAACAGCATGGACACATAGTAAGCATTCAAAAATATTTACAGAATGAACGAATAAGTGAATTCAACTGACACTTAATGGAAATCTTCTATGTGCCAGGCACTGTGCTGACAGGGATAAAATTATGAAAAAAAAATCTTAAAGAGCTTTGAATTCTCCTGGAAGAAAGAGACTTAAGTCAGCAGTTAGGAAATAGCAAGTAAATGTGTGACAGGGGGAAACGAAGGCTGCAAGCAGAGCCTGTAGGTGGGTAGCCAGGCTGGGTGTGGTTGGGGGTGTGGCCTGTAGGTGGGTAGCCAGGCTGGGTGTGGTTGGGGGTGTGGCCTGTAGGTGGGTAGCCAGGCTGGGTGTGGTTGGGGGTGTGGCCTGTAGGTGGGTAACAAGGCTGGGTGTGGTTGGAGGTGTGGCCTGTAGGTGGGTAGCCAGGCTGGGTGTGGCTGGGGGCATGGAAGGAGGAGACAAAAGAGGGCTGAGTTTTGGGTTCCCAGTCAGAACTGACACCTCCATTGACATCTGGAGAGTAAATGAGAACCAGGCAGGTGAAAAGTGAATTAGTAAAAGTTGTAAAAACATAGCCAGATTTCTTATGTCAGACATGTTCACATACTGCTTCACCAATCCCAGAAAAACAGGCATTTGTCATCTACCATAAAGTTGACCGAACATACCAAAGCAAGCCTTTGAGTTGTTGCTATGTGGGTAGATTATTTGGACCTCCAATCTCCACAAAAACAGAATAAATCAAAGCCATGGGAAACAAGCAAGAGTAACTGGATAAAAAGCAAAAGAATTCTTGTTAATGCCAACAAGGGCTGGGGAGCCATCGCAGGAAGAAGCGTGCTTTTTCTTTCGACTTCTCGTTTACCTTGCATCTGCATGGAATAAGAACTAGTGTTTGACCCGTTGTGGATCTATTTGCTATCTTTACATTTAATATCTCTTCCCTGCCTGTGTCTCTCATTCCAAACACTTTAGGAATACAGAGATTTTCTGAGATCCCTGAGAAAAA
Organism: Mesoplodon bidens; assembly: GCF_964165515.1. Classification (NCBI taxonomy): domain Eukaryota; kingdom Metazoa; phylum Chordata; class Mammalia; order Artiodactyla; family Ziphiidae; genus Mesoplodon; species Mesoplodon bidens. Next base: position 40,073,596 of record NC_138170.1, read on the forward strand.
TCATCACGGTTACTAACAGCATTTGTTCTATCAAATGCATTCAATAGGTAGAATCCCATCTCTGCGGGGGACCACAGAGATGACATTGTGGAGAGATATAAGATAGGATTTCAGGCTCCATCACTGGGAAAAGAACACAATCTTGCAGGTCTTGAGGTTACACAAAGAGGACGCTCTGAGTGTGAAACAAGAGAAAGTCACGGGAGAATGAAGCACTTGGCCATGAACCCCTAAATGCAAACTATTTCTCCTCAGACTTCAATTTCTGCTCCTCTCCCCATCCCTCCCCTCTTCTGGGTAGTCAGGGGGAAGGACCACATCATCTCTGGTTGCAAACCCCCAAATCACTTCCTCATCGTGGCTATCCCAGCCTGGCAAGGAAAGGAGCTACTGTCCTCACACTCCGCATTGCTTCCAAGCCGGTCCTTCCCCGGAATGGAATCCAACAGTATAAAAAGCAGCTTCTTCACAGAGCAGCTTCAGCCCCGACTGAGCCTTTGGGAATGTAATGCTACAAACTGTGGTGCTTCTATTGTATGAGCAATTCAATGGGCATTTCATTTCCAGTCGAAATCCAAACTAGTTAAAGTCAGCCTGTACAAGCTGCCTTGCCGAGAAACAGCAGCTTGCATTAAAATTACAATTATGTTGTTTTGCCATGTCAGAAGCAAAGGTTAAAATCATATCTTGGGGCTTCCCTGGTGGCGCAGTGGTTAAGAGTCCGCCTGCCGATGCAGGGGACACGGGTTCGTGCCCCGATCCCGGAAGATCCCACATGCCGCGGAGCGGCTGGGCCCGCAAGCCATGGCCGCGGAGCCTGTGTGTCCGGAGCCTGTGCTCCGCAACGGGAGAGGCCACAGCAGTGAGAGGCCCGCGTACAGCAAAAAAAAAAAAAAAAAAAAAAAAAAAAAAAAAAAAAAAAAAAAAAAAAAAAAAAAAAAAAAAAAAAAAATCATATCTTGGCCGGACATTGTTTCTATAATATTGGCCCTCTGCAAAGCTGCGGTGCAGGTGAGCCCAGAAATGATGTGAAATATTTCTAATACAAATTTTATTCTTATGTGAAACTATTCAAACGCTGCTGTACAACATGAACTACCTGAACCAAATCAAATCCTCAGGTCAATTCCTTCTTCCGAGTGCTCCTTAGATAACAAAGTCTTGTTCTGCGAATCTGTTCAATATATTAAAGTTGATTCACTCGGACAGTGTGTAAGATATAATACATTAATCTGGGCCATTTCAATTTCTGAGTCTGGGACTATAAAACTGGTGTGCTGCATATCTAATTTTTTTTGAATACCTGATTTATGCATTCCTCCGATGTCGAGTGTCGATGGTGTGGTGGATGCGGCTGCTACATTAACAACGGGCTGCATCAGCACTCAAATCTTATCTTGTTAAATCAGACAAATGTAGCTCAATGAAAAGGAAGGAATAAATGCCTGGGATGGTTGAAAGGAGTGAATTTTAATCCTGTTTGTTAGGGGACTCTCATGGTTTGTACTGGATGACTGAGGTCGGGGGTCCCCCTGAGACTCTGGGTACCATGAGTTATATTTATATGTGATTCATATAATAGACATGGAGCACACATATGAAAATATATACCTTATGCAAATTGGCACACACCCTTACAGCAGATCCTGTGCTGCAAGATGCAGTGCCTATATTTTACAGATGCTGTAACATCTCTATTAGATAGACAATTGGTAAAAATGGGTCCCTTTTTTAATATTTCCATTACAAGTATGAAAACCTCTCCTTTGTGCATAATTCTCTATATTTTTCATCAAAAAGAAGTTACCATGAAGGCTAAATATGAGGATGATGGAATAGCTTATCACAATCCTTATAAATATAATGTTTTCAGGAACTTTTGTGGTGCACTGAATACTGCTACCATTCTATAGACAGACAATATTAATTTTCATTGAAGGGAAATGTCCCTGTGTTTGCACAATCAACAGCACCTTTAGAAATTACCTCTGTGCTATACAAGAAAAGTTTCATCCACATGTTTGACACAAATGGCCAAGGCATTGGTAATAAATGAAATACACTTTCAGAATTTACAAATAAATTCTTAGGGAGGATCCTGCACTACTAACCTCTAATTTATATCTCTTTCTCTTAAAATATCCATGTAGTTTAGCTTCAGAGAACGGAAGTCAAGTGAAGTCCTTTATTGACCCAAGAAAATATGTTTGGAAAGATGGGAGTAGCATGGTACAGTTGTAAAAATGCATTGCCCATTAATATGCAAGCATCACCAAATAGAACAATTACAGAAGAGTCTAAGTTGGAGCTGGAATTATTTAATTGGCTCAAAGCTGAACCTGCCTGCTCAGTGACACTTTGGGAATGTATTATTTAAACATAAATCAGTTGTGCTTTCACTGGCTTCTCCCCTTCCTTAGTGTTTAATTATAGAAGGTGTATGCGTGGAAGGTTGGTGGGGGGAGGAAATCCTGTAAACAATAGATGTACTCGCACCCCTCTCTTCCCTGTGTGTGTCAGGAGTCCAAGGTCTTGGTGCCCTATCTGCAACACTGCTATCAGTCACAGGCGTCAGAGCTGTGATGTGCAAACGTTAAGTACTGCAGTTGATTAGGACATATAACCAAGTGCACTGGGGCAAAGCTTCCATGCAGGTTTTGGAAACAGAGAACGTTATGGCTAGGAGGGGTCAGAGAGAGCTTCCTGCCAAATCTAGTCATTTTGCAGATGAAGACATCTAGGCCAAGAATGAAAAAAGCCTTGGCCAAGTTCAAAGCCAGGACTAGACTCCAGTCACCTGATATTCGGGTCCACTGCCTCTTGACTGCACCACTCAGCCAAAGCTCTCCACACCTCCTGCAGCTCCCATCCCCCCAACAGTAGCCTCAAGCCAGAGCCTTTCCCTCTTACACAAATCAATGTTCCCTAGACTTCTCATTAGCACAAAAATTTGGACTAGATGTGTCTGAAAATGTCATGAAATCTCAGCCTTATCTTAATAGTAGTAAATTGTGAGTCACGTTTGGGCAAGATTCGGTGAATAAAAACTTTAAATTACTGAGCTCTTAATTGAATGAACTATCTTCATTATGCTCATGAAAGAACTCAAAACCCAGCTTTCATTTGATAGGATGTAAATAATTTCTTTAAAAGGATCAATACGAAGTTGGTGGCAAGCAGTGTCAGCAGAATGGGGTCCAGGAGCGTGGGCGATGGTGACACCTGGTTCAGAGAGAGCACAGCCGAATGACAGAAATCACGGGGCAGAGGCAACATACGCTCCAGCTCCGTGCTGAGTGACAAACGGCCCCTTGTGTGCAGCAAACACGTGATGAAGTGTGTGGAACACGTGAGAAAGTGACTTTCAGGCTGGAGAAATAGTTTCCATGCTAGGCGTTCAGGTTGTTTCTCTCAAGGGCCCTGCCTGGATCCCCACATGGCTGAAAATCGAAAGAAGATGCTACCTTTGCAGGCTGTCATGCCAGCCAGCAAGGAAAGTCTTGGACCTGCAACCGTTGTGCTCAGTGGACAGCGGATGGGGTGAGACTTTGGCTGCAAGCATAGTCTGGAGCTATGAGGAACCTCAGCCATTTCCAAAACATCCTCCTATCTGAGAGAAGTTCTGGGTCACAGAAATTGGCAGCACTTGAAGGCTATGTAGACAGGGTAGAGGCAGAGTGCACACATCCCTGGGTCCTTTTGACTACGAGAAGGAAGGAGTGACCTGAAGCTTGAGTTAAGACTTCATTAGTACACGTGGGATGCTGCAGGTGTATTAAGAGCAAATAACTTGAGATCCGGGCCTTACTAGATGCTTGAATTTATGTCAAAGTAGCTCTGTTACATATGTGTCCCCCAGGGTCAGACTACATTAGCTGGTTTCCTCATTCCTCATTCCATACGTGATGAACTGAAGAGTCAATGGAGTGTACTTCAAAAATGTCTCTGTAAAACATGTTTTTAGCGTCTATAGAACTTAGGTTCAGTTTAAGCGTGGATGATGCGTGCAGATAGCACGCGTGCGTTACGTGCATGCGTGTGACAAGGAGGGGGGAATAAAACATGAAATGTCTCTAAGGTCACAGAACACTGACCTCATTGGCGGGGCTAATTTGATTGTGCGGGAACAATAGCACTGCACTCCTCTGCCAGCGAAGTGCATGCTAATTATGAGATTTGCCCTTGATAAGACCTTGGTGGGTCATTCAGCAGTTGTGATCTGTCACTGACTTCTAATCATGTATTATCGTCTGGGTGAGTCAGAATGGGACCCTAAGCTTTCTGTCTTTACAGCAATGTGGCACTCTAATTACCTTATGCCAAGTGGATATGCAGCGACTGAATTAAGTGATCAGTGCGATTGCCTTCAAAATCTTCCCTTTCTCCTTTGTGTTGCTTCATGGCAATTTACATTTTAAGATGCTACGAAGCTTTTGGTGTGACTGAAAATGCCACTCTAAAAAAATAATTATTTTATTTTTAATTTGAGGAAGACAATATTAAATTCAAGCCGTACTAGTGTCTTACCTTATTTCTGTGGCATAAAACCAGATGCTACAATAAACATCCTGTGAGCAAACTTGTTGAAAGGCATCCTATGGGGAGTCTGGCTTTTGCTTTCAAAAAATAAACATAACAGAGGGGATGGGGATGGTTTGGAGTGTGGAGAGACCCCAAGAGTGACAGGACTTTCTAAGACCCTTAAGTTTTCACTGTATTAATCACTTGCAGTTAATAAGCAGACCTTAACATGAACCATTATTTTCTGCTTTTAAATAGTGCTTGGGGTCCACCGAAGGGAAATATATATGCTACAGATAAAAAATTAAAACTCAGGGAATAAAATCTCACCACGAAATATACTCATTAACTAGGGTAATGATAAACTGACCTTATAAGCATTTTAAGGCCAAAAGCAAATACCTGACCTATTGATTAACTTGCTCCATGACAGTTTGAGGGATCAGTGTGACCCTAACTACGGTGATGCAGCTTGCATTAATTTTTTGATCCTTTAAAATTTTGGTGGAGCTATGATATTATTCTCTATTGTTGCATAGCAACTCTCAAAAACTACAGAGCAATCTGTTATGCTAAACCAGTTGTACCAACATCTGCATTTGCCTAGAGAATGATCTAATGCTTTTTGCAAAGAAAATGATACGATACACTGATGTGGATGATCCTTGAAAATATGAACTCTGAAGTAGTCCTTGAAAGTTGTCATAAAACAGACCGAAAAAAAAAAAAAAACCCACCCAACCATCGTCACAACATCATAGAGCAAAAGTTACGGTGCTACTAACAGGAAATAGAAAAGGATTTTCAAAGCGTTTCTGCCTTGTATGTCAACATTGTGGCAGAATTCTTTTATAGTAACTGAAAAATCAAAACCAAAGAGGACAATTGAGAGAAAAATTGCAAGCCTTATTTTCCTTGAATCATATGATGTGGAAGGAACATTATTTGTTGAATCCTTGGTTTGTTTGGGTGGGAGAGGGGAAGAAAAGAGGGGGCTAGATGGTGAAAGGAATGGGGCGGAGGGAGAAGGAGGGGGATGGAGAGAGCCCAGAGAGAGGGAGGGAGGGAAGAAAGAGAAGAGGCGAGAAAGAGAGAAACCTAGACTCAGAATATTCTGCATTCCCTGGGTGGCAAAACAGAAGAGCCCAAGGAGGGGAAAAAAAAAAAAAAAACTGTGGAAAGTTGACACAGTCAAGAATAATGGCTAAATCTATCAAGTTTGATCAGGTCTACTATAATGAAGTGAGGCTTCGTATTCCAAGCAGGGACAATGAAGACAGGAGTCAGGCTCTAGAAATGCACTGCTCACTTTGTGCTTGGAATATGCAGCAGCCAGCAGGGAGCCACCAGATAATTACACAGTATTTGTGCGGTTCCAGGAAGCTTCCTGCGCAGGTTGAATGCCCATGCTGTATTAAAAGGCAGCACAGTGAAATGTTTTTAATGAATATTTTTGTCAGAGAAAGAAAAGGCATTTGAATGATTGTGTGTATGTGAGAGAGAGAGTGTGTGCGTGTTTATGCTTGCGCATGGGAAAACCAGAGGTGGAATACCACTGTCAAAATACAGGTACCGTTATTTATTTTTATTCCATTATTTACCGTTTCAAGAGTGTGACGTTATTTCAATAATACGAATCACAACATTCGGTTAATGTTATTTAGGGCTAATTGTACATATAATCTCTTAGCTAATATTTGCTAATAATATCTTTCAGTGAAATAGTACATCAAACAGAGGCTTAAAACAACTTTAAAAAATTCCAGTGGTAAATGAAATGTTTAGACACATTGAATCAGGAAACCTAAAGAAGAAGTAACACAGATGTTGATACTTACTAGTCAGTAGCCTTTGGCAGTGATAGCTCTAAAACATAAGAATACATTATTTCTGTGTGCTTTCATTCTCACCTAACAGATGTGGATAATCCACTGAATTTTAAACCCACACATTCTATTCACAATGTCCCTTTAAATTCATTTTTCGGGCCAAGACAAGCTACATAAACTAAGAGAATTCACTGTAAAAGGTTGTGATTTTTTTTAAGCCCAGTCCCACTAATCTTATGCCTCCTATATTTCAGATTTTTTAAAATTTATTTGATGAGAAATTATATAATTTCCTTCAATCCATATTCTACTGTTGGTACTACCTATGTAAGGGCAGCTTTTTAAAGGCTAAGTGACACTCAACGGTTAGCAATAGACATCACACAGTATCTTCCTTTCCTAAATTAAATAAATTCTGCATTTCAAACTCTGTAGCTAACAGAAGCATCTCAGATATTTTCCCCTGGAATCAAATGATTTTTCAGATAATGTAATGACTTATGTACCAAGGTATTAATTTAGGCCCCAAACTTCCACATTTTAAAAGAAGATATTGTATTTCACATGGCTAAGTACCGACTATGAACCATTATCACTTGTAACAAGTACATTCTGATGAGGTAACATGGATCTTTATTTGAAGGGCGCAATACTGCCACATTGCATGACACAGATGGTAGGGGTCAACAATCAAGTGAGAGTTGGAGGATTTGTTGGTTGAAAGATGGGTCTGATGAGGCAATTTTCTCTTTTTTTTTTCTCCCAAAGAGTAATTTCAAGTAGATTTCTCAGCCAAGAGGCTTGCCACTCCCTCTAGCAACTGACTAAAATTTAATAGCTCTGACCCTCAAAAAAAAAAAAAAAATCACTGCATTCAACAAAAGTAGATACTGCCTCCATATTATTGTAAGAGAAAGCAATATCCATTCCAAATTCTCAAGGATTCGTTTCAAGGTTCCTGTCATTGAAATGTTTCCTTTTGTAAACTGTATTATTAGTAATTGCAAATACCTAAATGGAATCATTTAAATGAAAACTGGTTTCTTTTACCACAATGGGAAAAAACCTAACTTTTTAATAAGTAGATTCAAAATGAGTATACATAAAACTCTGAAAAGGAAATTTCAGGAGGCATTTATGGCCATGTACATTTAAGGGGAAAGAGAGGCCATTACCTTGGCATGTTTAAATCAGATTATCAATCTGTCCTCGAAGACTTTCAACTTTAAAATATAGACAATGGTCGGGTATGATTTGAATGATAGTTGTTTACACATAATACTCTATTGTCATGTTATGTATTCAAACCATAAATAATGCAAGATGCTTTTAATCATTTTGTCTACTTCTAGCTTTTCATAAAGATACTCTACTACTTTATTAAGTAGTTTATACTCATCACAGAATGCATAAAGCATATAGGTCAAAGTGGTCTGGCTATCTTTTTTGGAAGTTTCTGTAAACAAAAAACTTCAATATCATTTGATCAAAAAGACAGAAAGCTTGGGAGAGTGGGGAATGGGTTTTTCTCCCTTTGTTGGAATTGATGGAAATATATACACAAGGACAGTGCTCGATCACAGGCAGAAACAAAGGACTCAAGAGAGATCATCCTTCCATTTTGGTCCTTTCATAATTAGTAAATATTCTCAAATTTGGGCCAAAATAGAGAATAATCACACTTAAGTTTTGTTCCACACCTTCCTCCCTTCTAGCTACAATGAAAATGTCAATTTACATATATTAGAATTTTAAAAGATTATTTCTTCTACAGATCCTCCAGTTTCAGTTTCCATCTTTGTTGTCAGTTGTCCATACAAATCTTTCTGAATGGGGCACTGGGGACTAGACTCTGAATGAAGGGACCAGCCCAAACACTTCTGCTGGCTTGGGAGAAGGTATGGAGGCTTGGAAGGAGGTAACCTTTGCTTAGGATATCTGCAAAAATGCTTCTGAAACTTAGTGTGTCATTTTCATATGACCTGCTCTGCTGTGGCAGCCACCTAGAACTAAACTAGAAGTTTTGCCTAGTTTTGCATCATTTCCATTGGACCTCTTCATTCTGAAGTCTCAGATTTCAAAGGTATCTTTTGTGAAATGAAGAGCAAGGTTTTCATTAATTGCCTTAGCCTGGGTATAACTGTAAAACGTTAATCTGTAAAAATAGATGAAAAGCCAATAGTCTTTTCCATGTAGCGTATAAAACTACCCCTTCCTCCCTGGAAGCTCACAGGTTGTTTCACCCCCATATACACAAATGCTGGCATATTCATAAGCAGCCTCCTCATCTTTAAAGGAATGGTACCCCAATATTAAGTGGTCCTTGGAAATGCCAACAGCGCTTTCCAGCCCTTTTGCCTGCAAAGAGCTTTGTGCCATAGAAAAAGGTTCCTCTCTACTTTCTAAGCTTCATTTTATTCAATCGACTCTTTTTCACATTGTTATAGCTAGTGAACATAGCAAAGTTGGATTCAGAAGTGAACCTGAAGCATTATCATAACGCTTAGAAGAAATGGCTTCACACTGTATAATCGATCAAAGGTGTCAGATTTACAAAATGCAGATTTTCTGTCACATTTGGGCACTCTAAGCACTGTATCTTTTCACGAAGGTGCTGACTGCTGTTTTAATGAGGCCCTTTGGTGGCTGTAAAAAACTGAAAGAAGAGGATTAGAGGGGTTACCCTAGATATTGTCTATTTGTCTTACAAATTTCACACTAACTACCAATTACATCACCATAAACCTTTTGGCTACTTCAAGCTGTATGCCATATAATACATTAAAAATGCGCTATGTTAACCTCTCCTATATTATACACATAACTACAGCCACTGATGCAAGTAACATATCTAATGAAGCCAATAATGAGGCTCTTTAAAAGTAGTCTTGTTATAGGAATAATATTAGAGCAGTTCAGTTAGAGGCTAAGGTCCATTATGGAGTACTTCCTATATACTCTGGTCCCGGGTCTGGAAAGATGCTGACACACTAATTCAAGCTCAAGAAGGGCATTAATCTTGCAACCTTCTACTTGTCATGCTTAATGGGACATCCTGCCTAGGTGAAATGAACCTGATGTATTCAGGTAAACATAATTTAATAAGGAAAGATACAAAGAAATAGACTTCTGGTATGACCCTAGGGAGATGAAAACATCTGCCATTTTATTCAAGAACCTAACTCACAAGAAGAATCTACACGGTGCCTGGAAAAGGGTTGTCCACAGTAGGCTCTCAAAAATATGTACTGCATTAAAGAATAAATGGAAAAATCATGGTTAAAGTTTTGAGACATCATTGCTGTGTCCCTGCCCCCACCCACCACTGAACTTCCTGCAATTCATTTTGTTGGCGGGGAATGATAATGCCAGACAGCAAAGGCAACTTTGTTCATCTTCGGGAAGAAGACACATATTAATGTGGGGTTAAGCATCTGAGTGTGAAATCAAGATCCGCAACAATACACCATGAGATTTAAAAAGCAGGCGTGAATGTCAGTAACCATGCATCCTCTTTCATTTGCAATCACTCTTAAGTCTAATGAGCTTCCAAAAATTGTGTCAAGGTTTCAGATAAGCTTATAAAAGGCAGCTGTTGGAGAAAGTGGTAGTCCATCCTGCCAAATCAAGCATTACATCAGCCTCATGCATGCGCACACGCGTGCGCACGCACACACACACACACACACACACACAGTGTGTAGTGGGGCTTTACCTCCCTCATTCCATGCCTAGATCCTGGTCTCCTACTGCTTTGAGAGAGACAAATCTAAAATGGCCCCAGAGAACACTTACTGGCTTTAACTTTTAAAGCAGCTAGCATCAAGAACCGAGATATTTATATTCTGAGTGATGAATCATTGCTTTATGTCACTGAATGGAGTTTGTCATTAGGAAATTTGCCAAGTTCTCTTTGATTCAAAGATAAAATGAACATGGCATTTTTGGTCAAGGTTTAAAAATTAGACAAGTGGGAAATATGATTCAAAAATAACATCTAAAAACACCTGAAGACACTGTCTCCTCCAATCCTTCTTCCAGCTATTTTCAGAGAGGTTAAAATATGGTTAAGTAGATTATTTGGATGATAATGTGGTTAAATCCATTGTTGTGAATTTGAGTTTATCACATTTCTATATTTAGCCAGCGAGGCACTTGTAAATCTACAGAGTTCATTTTATGGCAAAATTGATGCATTTATCCCCCCCACGCCCTGTATAATATATGTTACTTCATATATTATATGAAAATGAGTCTTTTACTTACAGTTTAGTTCTAACAGGGACAGAGAGAAATGTACATGAATACTTAACGGACGAGTTAAAATAAAAGGATCTAGGGAACCCTTAGCAATAAAAAGTCTGATCGGACAATTCAGAGATGATAGGTCTTCCTTAGCCTTCTCAGTTGTTGGAATATCTGCAGTGTGTCCTGCCTAGTCAAATAGCCTCTGCATATCACCAGCATACATTTCCTAGATGGCAGTAAGTGTCATCAATTCCACTAGACCATTATCCATGATGGTAAGAAAGCTGCCCATGCTAGAGGAACCAATCTGACCTGTGCTGATGATCAGAACAAATGTCAAAGAATAACTAACATCAAGGGAAGACAGTCACTCTCCTGGTGCATCTGAGTAGACGAGGGTACATGCAGAAAATCAGGTGTTTGGAGCACCACAGCTAACTTTTTAGTCATAGTGTTATTTTCGTTCATATCTCTTAAGTGTCTCGTTTACGAAGTGTCAAGAAGAGTTACTCGTTCATTAAGCACTTTGCATACTCGATATAAAAAGCACCATGGAAACTAAAAATGCTGTACTACTTTGGTCTTCTCCCTGGTTGAACTCAAAGGACTTCCCATTCCATAGTCAATACAGGAGAATGGAATGAACACAAGGAAGGTGACTTATGAATATTTTCTTAATGGTAACCGCCTTGGATTGGTACCTATTCATCTTTGATCCTTAAGTAATAATTGGGGACTCATGAGCTGCCAGTCTTGGCAGTAACCACAAGACCCTCCAAATCTCCAAGGCACACCTAATAACTCTCACTGCCTAGGGGCTGCCTCTAGACATCAATCCACGGGTAGAACCTACTCCGGGGGTTTTGCTTTGCTTGTCCATGATCTTGAACTCCAGGCCCTTATTCTTGCCCTTAGATGCCACATAATTCTATCTAGATAGGTACAGTGAGGTGCAAAAGGAAGAAAATCTACCTGTAGAGAGTGTATTAGGGACATTTGGAATCAATGGGTCTGATTCCCAGAAATCCAAATTAAAGTGAGATTTGGAATGAGAAGAAACTGTTGCTGCTTCTAATCATTCTAATAAAGTTATCTAGCTTTTTCTGGATCATTTTTTATACGAGGAGCTGTGCTCTGTTCTATATGGAATAGACTTCGCTAAGCTGGATAAAAAATGTCACCTTAGGCACCTGAATTAATAGTTTGGTTATGTACTCGGTTAAGTCTTTACTATAGATCAGCATAAGTGTGCTAGACAGACAATTCTTTAGAGCTAACATTTTTAAAAGGTGCCAAAGCCCCTTTGAGAACTGTGTGAATTATCCAGATTCAGGAAGAAAAAAGTTAAATATACAGTGCTTTTCTACCCCCCTCCCTCTCTTAGTTGCACTGAATAAGTAGAAGTGCAGCAAAGTTGGCAAGAATAAATACTTCCTTGGTTTTTCTAAAGCTGCAATTAATGATAATGAAGCTATACCTTATATGGCAAGAAATACAGTACAAATTGGATAAGTAAGAAAAATGATCAGCCATTGTGTGCCTCCGATATAGTACATCAAGGTATCGCCACGGTGAGGCTATCTTTATTTTAAACCGTTAAACAAAACAATATAAATCTGCAGGCAGGTGTTTCTTGTTGCAGAAGTACTGAAAGTTGTAATGCAAACAATCTAATTTTAGCATCTATGTAGAGTGTGAAGTAAATTTACTGATCACTGATGCATTGAGCATGGGAAGAAATAATCAGCAGGAGCTTTCAGCAAGATTATCCTATTAAAGCAGGAAGACTTCATGTGGTTGTTAAGGAAGTAGTCAAAAGCAGGTGATGGAAGTGGGGGGTTGACGACTCATCAGTGGGCCCAGTGTACATGTTAAGTTGTTGTTTTCTGCTCAGCTAAGCAGCAGAGAATTGATATGTTAGCAATGAAGTGCAATGACAATTAAATTGTAACTGACCTACATGTTACCGTCATTACGTGTTCTCTTTTTTACTGCTTTCCCTCTTATTTAATCACACAGTATGGGGTTTTTATTAGGCTGTAATGTTAAAATCTTCATCCATTTAGCCATAAATGTGTGACTGGATATCTATCAGACTTCCTTGCGCTGTACAAACAAAGCCATTTTGCTGAATCACTGTTGACTTGTTTGTGGCCTAATTTAATGAGAGTAATAACTTACATTACTATCCAGTTAACATTTAGGAGCCCAGGAAAGACCTGCTCGAATGCAGTAAGCTACTGTATCCATTCTCTATTCATATCACTCCCCTTTGCAGTAAATTGTATACAATAATATGCACTGCTTACAACACAAGCGAGGCTTCCATCAGCTGCATGAGGGAGGTATTCTAGGAAGTTCACTGTGCTTAGGCTGAAATGCTTCTGACACACAAGAACCAGCCAGAATGATCCTCTTTTTCTGCAGACCACAGCAGCTGTGTCTTAAACTTTTAAAAATTATAAACACACATTATAACCTGCAGACAAAGATAGCTTAAGCCTTCCTCCTATTTTCTTACTGTAATTTTAAGCCTCTTCTTTCTCCCCAAAACTCAGGGATAAAAAATAGTTACTCAGGAGAGGGAAAGAAAAATCACTGTTAGTTAAACAAAATAAAGTTCCAGGATAAAGTATAAGAGCAAAAGCCAACAAATAAAATGGGTTGTCTCTATTTATATTTATGTGATTAAGCTGCCTGTGATCTTGAATTATGTACCATTTTACACGTCTCTATGAGAAAGCTACCCTTCCTCCCTCTCAACCTGCACATATCTATATGTTATTAAATGATTCCTTTATACAAACATACTGTAAGTTATTCCATTACAGTACTTTAAAAAAAGATTTAAAAAATCTTGGTCACCTCATCTGCCGTAGTCACGTAACTGGTAACTGAAAATTCAATGGATCAATTAAGTCGCCAGGAAAAAGTCTCATTATTTTCATACTGTTATGTATAGATGACAAAAGTAAAGCTCTTTACTTGCTTGAAACAACCATTATTTAAAAAACAACATACACACACATATATATGGAGTTGACAATTTATAAACAAGTATTTTCACATTGAAAGATTTGGAGCAGGTGGACTTTATTTTTTCTTTACCCTTTCAGAGCAATTTCACTGCACTGTTTGTGTCAAGATTTAAGTCTTTAATTACTATCTATTAGGAAATACCTCTGATTGACATTACAGTCTTAGAAATCTCTAATAATACTGTGGGAGCAAAATCATACATTGAAAGATACTTTTAAATTTTATTTCTTTCCATGAAATAGACAAAGCCAACCTTCAGGCTTCTTATCCCAGGGGAAAATGTATCACCCTGGACAACTAGGAAATTACTTTGTTTTTTTGTTTGTTTGTTTGTTTGTTTTCAGAATTCTGTAGAGAGATTTTATTAAAAGAACAATGAGCCGTTCAAATCGCTCTGAGTCTTTATAAAGACATGGAATACATTATAAATTAAATGTTTAGGGACTTCCCTTTATTTACTTTACTTATTTATTTATTTACCATCTTTATTGGAGTATAATTGCTTTACAATGGTTAGTTTCTGCTATATAACAGTGAATCAGCTATACATATAACATATATCCCCATATCTCCTCCCTCTTGCGTCTCCCTCCTACCTTCCCTATCCCACCCTTCTAAGTGGGCACAAAGCACCGAGCTGATCTCCCTGTGCTATGTGGCTGCTTCCCACTAGCTAGCTATTTTACATTTGGGAGTGTATATATGTCCATGACACTCTCTTTGCCCCAGCTTATCCTTCCCCCTCCCCATGTCCTCAAGTCCATTCTCTACGTTTGCATCTTTATTCCTGTCCTGAACCTAGGTTCTTCAGAACCATTTTTTTTTTTTTTTTTTTTAGATTCCGTATGTATGTGTTAACATACGGTATTTGTTTTTCTCTTTCTAACTTACTTCACTCTGTATCAGACAGACTCTAGGTCCATCCACCTCACTACAAATAACTCAATTTTGTTTCTTTTTATGGCTGAATAATATTCCATTGTATATATGTGCCACATATTCTTTATCCATTCATCTGTCAATAGACACTTCGGTTGCTTCCATGTCCTGGCTATTGTAAATTGGGCTGCAATGAACATTGTGGTACATGACTCTTTTTGAATTATGGTTTTCTCAGGGTATATGCCCAGTAGTGGGACTGCTGGGTTATATGGTAGGACTATTTTTAGTTTTTTAAGGAACCTCCATACTGTTCTCCATAGTGGCTATATCAATTTACATTCCCACCAACAGTGCAAGAGGGTTCCCTTTTCTCCACACCCTCTCCAGCATTTATTGTTCGTAGATTTTTTGGCTGATGGCCATCTGACTGGTGTGAGGTGATACCTCATTGTAGTTTTGATTTGCATTTCTCTAATGATTAGTGATGTTGAGCATCCTTTCATGTGTTTGTTGGAGATCTGTATATCTTCTTTGGAGAAATGTCTATTTAGGTCTTCAGCCCATTTTTGGATTGGGTTGTTTGTTTTTTTGATATTGAGCTGCATGAGCTGCTTGTATATTTTGGAGATTAATCCTTTGTCCGTTGATTCATTTGAAAATATTTTCTCCCATTCTGAGGGTTGTCTTTTCATCTTGTTTACGGTTTCCTTTGCTGTGCAAAAGCTTTTACATTTCATTAGGTCCCATTTGTTTATTTTTGTTTTTATTTCCATTACTCTAGGAGGTGGGTCAAAAAGGATCTTGCTGTGATTTATGTCATAGAGTGTTCTATGTTTTCCTGTAAGAGTTTTATAGTGTCTGGCCTTACATGTAGGTCTTTACTCCATTATGAGTTTATTTTTGTGTATGGTGTTAGGGAGTGTCCTAATTTCATTCTTTTACATGTAGCTGTTCAGTTTTCACAGCACCACTTATTGAAGAGGCTGTCTTTTCTCCACTGTATATTCATGCCTCCTTTATCAAATATAAGGTGACCATATGTGCGTGGGTTTATCTCTGGACTTTCTACCCTGTTCCTTTGATCTATAATTCTGTTTTTGTGCCACTACCATACTTGATTACTGTAGCTTTGTAGTATAGCCTGAAGTCCAAGAGCCTGATTCCTCCAGCTCTGTTTTTCTTTCTCAAGATTGCTTTGGCTACTAGGGGTCTTTTGTGTTTCCATATAAATTGTGAAATTTTTTGTTCTAGTTCTCTGAAAAATGCCAATGGTAGTTTGTTAGGGATTTCATTGAATCTGTACATTCCTTTGGGTAGTAGAGTCATTTTCACAATGTTGATTCTTCCAATCCAAAAACATGGTATATCTCGCCATCTGTTTGTAACATCTTTAATTTCTTTCATCAGTGTCTTATAATTTTCTGCATACAGGTATTTTGTATCCTTAGGTTTTATTCCTTGGTATTTTATTCTTTTGGTTGCAATGGTAAATGGGAGTGATTCCTTAATTTCTCATCCAGATTTTTCATCATTAGTGTATAGGAATGCAAGAGATTTCTGTGCATTAATTTTGTATCCTGCTACTTTACCAAATTCATTGATTAGCTCTAGAAGTTTTCTGGTAGCATCTTTAGGATTCTCTATGCATAGTATCATGTCATCTGCAAACAGTGACAGCATTACTTCTTTTCTGATTTGGATTCCTTTTATTTCTCTTTCTTCTCTGATTGCTGTGGCTAAAACTTCCAAAACTATGTTGAATAACAGTGGTAAGAGTGGACAACCTTGTCTTGTTCCTGATCTTAGAGGAAATGGTTTCAGTTTTTCACCATTGAGAACGATGTTGGCTGTGGGTTTGTCATATATGGCCTTCATTATGTTGAGGAAAGTTCCCTCTATGCCTACTTTCTGGAGGGTTTTTATCATAAATGGGTGTTGAATTTTGTCAAAAGCTTTTTCTGCATCTATTGAGATAATCATATGGTTTTTCTCCTTCAATTTGTTAGTATGGTGTATCACATTGATTTGCATATATTGAAGTATCCTTGGCTTCCTGGGATAAACCCTACTTGATCATGGTGTTATGATCCTTTTAATGTGCTGTTGTATTCTGTTTGTTAGTATTTTGTTGAGGGTTTTTGCATCTATGATCATCAGTGATATTGGCCTGTAGTTCTCTTTCTTTGTGACATCTTTTTCTCATTTTGGTATCACGGTGATGGTGGTCTTGTAGAATGAGTTTGGGAGTGTTCCTCCCTCTGCTATATTTTGGAAGAGTTTGAGAAGGATAGGTGTTAGCTCTTCTCTAAATGTTCGATAGAATTCGCCTGTGAAGCCATCTGGTCCTAGGCTTTTGTTTGTTGGAAGATTTTGAATCACAGTCTCAATTTCAGTGCTTGTGACTGGTCTGTCTATATTTTCTATTTCTTCCTGGTTCAGTCTCAGAAGGTTGTGTTTTTCTAAGAATTTGTCCATTTCTTCCAGGTTGTCCATTTTATTGGCATAGAGTTGCTTGTAGTAATCTCTCATGATCCTTTGTATTTCTGCAGTGTCAGTTGTTACTTCTCCTTTTTCATTTCTAATTCTATTGATTTGAGTCTTCTCCCTTTTTTTCTTGATGAGTCTGGCTAATGGTTTATCAATTTTGTTTATCTTCTCAAAGAACCAGCTTTTAGTTTCATTGATCTTTGCTATCGTTTCCTTCATTTCTTTTTCATTTATTTCTGATCTGATCTTTATGATTTCTTTCCTTCTGCTAACTTTGGGGTTTTCTTGTTCTTCTTTCTCTAAAGGCTTTAGGTGTAAGGTGAGGCTGTTTATTTGAGATGTTTCTTGTTTCTTGAGGTAGGTTTGTATTGCTATAAACTTCCCTTTAGAACTGCTTTTGCTGCATCCCATAGGTTTCGGGTCGTCATGTTTTCATTGTCATTTGTTTCTAGGTAGTTTTTGATTTCCTCCTTGATTTCTTCAGTGATCTCTTGGTTATTTAGTAGTGTATTGTTTACCCTCCATGTGTTTGTATTTTTTTAAGATTTTTTCCTGTAATTGGTATCTAGTTTCATAGTGTTGTGGTCAGAAAAGATAATTGATACAATTCAATTTTCTTTAATTTACCAAGGCTTGATTTGTGACCCAAGATATGATCTATCCTGGAGAATGTTCCATGAGCACTTGAGAAGAAAGTGTATTCTGTTGTTTATGGATGGAATGTCCTATAAATATCAGTTAAGTCCATCTTGTTTAATGTATCATTTAAAGCTTGTGTTTCCTTATTTATTTTCATTTTGGATGATCTGTCCAGTGGTGAGTCCCCTACTATGATTCTGTTACTGTCGATTTCCCCTTTTATGGCTGTTAGCATTTGCCTTATGTATTGAGGTGCTCCTATGTTGGCTGCATAAATATTTACTATTGTTATATATTCTTCTTGGATTGATCCCTTGATCATTCTGTAGTGTCCCTCTTTGTCTCTTGTAATAGTCTTTATGTTAAAGTCTATTTTGTCTGATATGAGAATTGCTACTCCAGCTTTCCTTTGATTTCCATTTGCATGGAATATCTTTTTCCATCCCTTCACTTTCCGTCTGTATGTGTCCCTAGGTCTGAAGTGGGTCTCTTGTAGACAGCATATATATGGGTCTTGTTTTTGTATCCATTCTGCCATCTATGTCTTTTGTTTGGAGCTTTTAATCCATTTACATTAAACGTAGTTATCGATATGTATGTTCCTATTACTATTTTCTTAATTATTTTGGGTTTGTTATTGTAGGTCTTTTCCTTCTCTGTGTTTTCTACCTAGAGCAAATCCTTTAGCATTTGTTGTAAAGCTGGTTTGGTGGTGCTGATTTCTCTTAGCTTTTGCTTGTCTGTAAATGTTTTAACTTCTCCATCGAATCTGAATGAGATCCTTGCTGGGTAGAGTAATTTTGGTTGTAGTTTTTTCCCTTTCATCACTTTAAATATGTCCTGCCACTCCCTTCTGGCTTGCAGAGTTTCTGCTCAAAGATCAGCTGTTAACCTTATGGGTTCCTTCTTATATTATTTGTTGTTTTTCCCTTGCTGCTTTTAATATTTTTTCTTTGTGTTTAATTTTTGATAATTTGATTAATATGTGTCTTGGCGTGTTTCTTCTTGGATTTATCCTGTATGGGACTCTCTGTGCTTCCTGGACTTGACTATTTCCTTTCCTATATTAGGGAAGTTTTCAACTATAATGACTTCAAATATTTTCTCAGTCCCTTTCTTTTTCTCTTCTTCTTCTGGGACCCCTATAATTCAAATGTTGGTGTGTTTAATGTTGTCCCCAAGTTCTCTGAGACTGTCCTCCATTTTTTTCATTCTTTTTTCTTTATTCTGCTCTGCAGTAGTTATTTCCACTATTTTATCTTCCAGGTCACTCATCCATTCTTCTGCCTCAGTTATTCTGCTATTGATTTCTTCTAGAGAATTTTAAATTTCATTTATTGTGTTGTTCATCACTGTTTGTTTGCTCTTTAGTTCTTATAGGTCCTTGTTAAATATTTCTTGTATTTTCTCCATTCTATTTCCAAGATTTTGGATCGTCTTTACTATCATTACTCTGAATTCTTTTTCAGGTAGACTGCCTATTTCCTCTTCATTTGTTTGGTCTGGTGGGTTTTTGCCTTGCTCCTTCATCTGTTGTGTGTTTCTCTGTCTTCTCATTTTGCTTAACTTACTGCGTTTGGAGTCTCCTTTTTGCAGGCTGCAGGTTCGTAGTTCCTGTTGTTTTTGGTGTCTGCTGCCAGTGGGTAAGGTTGGTTCAGTGGGTTGTGTAGGCTTCCTGGTGGAGGGGACTGGTGCCTGTGTTGTGGTGGATGAGGCTGGATCTTGTCTTTCTGGTGGGCAGGACCATGTCTGGTGGTGTGTTTGTGGGTGTCTGTGACCTTATTATGATTTTAGGCAGCCTCTCTGCTAATCGGTGGGATTGTGTTCCTATCTTGCTAGTTGTTTGGCATAGGGTGTCAAGCACTGTAGCTTGCTGGTCATTGAGTGGAGCTGGGTCTTAGTGTTGAGGTGGAGATCTCTGGGAGAGCTTTCGCCATTTGATATTACATGGAGCTGGGAGGTCTCTGGTGGACAAATGCCCTGAACTCAGCTCTCCCACCTCAGAGGCATAGGCCTGACACCTGGCCGGAGCACCAAGACCCTGTCAGCCACACAGCAAATACATGTAATCAGGGGCCAATGGTCAGGCCCTTCTTAATTCCATCTTAACCAATCAAGTAGAGACTTGAGAAAACACAGCAGCTCCACTGAAGAATAAAGGACTCTGTCAGAACCTACAAGCCAACCAATTACTTTGGTTTTCATAAATGATGGGCCACTTAAAATTTCTGTGTATGCTAATTAGAGCTTCTATGTCTGGAATTTTACCTTAGCTATCAAAAGAAAAAGCATCTTATGGATGAGTTTTTCTAAAGTAAGCCATCACGTCCTGGAAATTCAGGGAGAAAAGCAGCAAGATAATGTTTTTCAATACTGACCTCCTACTAAATTCCAGGCATTGGGAAAGAGACTATTAAGATTTCTTAAAAAATCAAAATCTTTGCTCCCATGGGGCATGTATTCTGATCGGAGGAGAAAAGCAAAATGTGAACATAATAAAAATTATATAGCATATTAGATGGTAAAAATTGCCCAGGAGAAAAAAAAAGCAGAAAAGAAGAGAAGGGGTGCCACGAGGAAGGCTGGATTTTATTTTGGGTTGTCATGGGAGACCACAC
Source organism: Mesoplodon bidens (assembly GCF_964165515.1). NCBI lineage: Eukaryota > Metazoa > Chordata > Mammalia > Artiodactyla > Ziphiidae > Mesoplodon > Mesoplodon bidens. Next base: position 40,093,859 of record NC_138170.1, read on the forward strand.
TGAGAATGTACGTTTGAGCAAAGACTTGGAGACAATTTACTTACATTAATGTATAACCTAAATATATATTATATTTAATATTAATGTGTAGCTTTATATGTAACACATGTTATATTAATTAAAAAGTCATGTTGAATTGGATTTCAACCAAAGAAAGTTTCAAAGAGAGGACAGCAAAACAAACAAATGAAATAGGCTAGAGGTGGTATGGCATTGGACCACCTGGAAGACTGGTCCTTATATGTCTCTCACAACCTCCCCATTTTGAGTCCATAATCCATTATCTGTCCTTGGAGTAAACCTGTCACCTGGGGGCTCTGGAGTGATAGCAGTTCTGGCCAGGTTGTATGAAAATGCACCTGTGTTAAGATCTTGATTCTGTTACTGTGTAACACACAGATAATCAAATAGTCATGACCACTTTTTAGCTCTTATTTCCAGCCAGGCCCTGCCCATTAAACACCTTTGTGAAGTATTATTATGCCCATTTTGAAGCCGAGTAAAGCAGAGTTCTGAGAAAGTAACCAATATGGCAAAGTTCAGCCAACTAGTGAGTAGAAAAGTGAATTCTTTGACTACTGTAACACAGCTCTTTCTCTAGATGTTAGGACAAAATAAAAGCAGAAACCAAATCAAATCAATCTGTAGTGTCAATCAAGAACAGCAAATGTATGGGAGGGTTAACAACAATTTAGGGTAGAGGTTGAAAGCACCATTAACTTTGAAGTTAAATTCTACCATTTATGTATCCGGTGGTGCTTCTTGATGTAAAATGTGGAGACCAGATAAAACTTTTAATAGGAACTGCCAATTTATTGATGCTTCCTTCTTTCCTGATGGTGGCATCTGCTAACCTATATGGTATTTTTGTATGGATAGAAAAAATGAGGCCTTTGCTCCAAATGGAGACAGCTCAGTGCTGGGACTAGGCAAGTGGACTTCCGGTAAGATCTGTGTCCTCACTGGGTGTCACTGTGCATGTATTCTTGGCAGCAATTCTTGGGAGCCCTACTTTCAAATTTTAAACAGTGGTGACCTGCCTAGTGAAAGGAGTGGGAGAAGCTCCACCATGACTTGAAGTGTTCCTTTTCTTCATGCTCCTGTGTGACTCCATCTTTAAACGTCATGTTTCTTGATTGACATTTAAAAAAATTCATCACGGCAGGTGCAATATTAGGAATTCTAATAAAAATCTATAAGGAGAAAAATTTATTTTGGCAACAGGACAATCTTGGATGAGCCGGTCTGCAGCTGCTGAACACTTTCTGCTCACCTTCTTTCTATTCAGTTTCCTTCCAGTATATGGGAATGAGCCATTTCAAGCATAACATCTTGGGATAATAAATAAACGTGGGTTTTTGAGCCAGAAAGATGTGAATTCAAAGCCCAGCTCTGCCATTTACAAACTGTATGATTTTGGCTAAAGTCCTTCATCTTTCTAGCTGAACTTGTTTCCTTTCTGATGCAAAAGAAATGGGATAATAGCTTTATTTTTCAAGATATTTTTGGAAAATCAAATTTCTACCTGGACTTGTTTCTTCCTTGACTCTGCCACCTAGCTGATGCCTTTAGGAAAAGATCCGTTTTCCTTGGTCCTAGGCCCTCCAGAAGGTCACTGCAGTTCTATCTTTACAGCCTGATCTCCAGTCACTGCCATCTTCCATTCCTTCACAACCACATATTCTCTATTTCTGCACTGTCCTTTATGCTTCCATAATACCAAAATGATTCTAATTCCCCCAAACACACCATAGTATTTCATACCTCTATACCTTTTATCACACTATTCCCTCTTCTTGGAGCCACATCTCCCCACAGTCTCTTTGGAAAATTCCTATTCATCCATAAGTCTTGACTTAGTTTTTACAAAGATTAAATGAAAAAAAAAAAAACATGCTAAGTGCTCAGGACAGTGGATGGCACAGAAGAAGAGTTCCATAAATGTTTGTTCTCTCTTCCCTATGCAAACCCTTTCCATAAAATTAAATATGTTTCTTCCTCTGTGTAATTGTATCACGTACATCCTACCTTATTGGAGAGAGACAATATGGATGCACATAGTGAAGAAAGCATGAGATTGGAACAGTCTCTGCTCTGACCTAGCTCTGCCACTTTACTAACTCTGCACTTTGAGCAAATTATTTGAGCTCCATGGCCTCATGTTATCAGGGATAACATTATTTACTTTTCCCAATGATTGTAAAAACTAGAATTAATGACTTTATAGTACATGGCCAATAAAAACAGCCACTATTAGTACACTATACAAATCAGCTGCTGCTACTCTACAGTGACACCCCTCCACATCACTATGAATGGAGTCCAAAAAAATTAATCTTAAAAAAAACAAGTTGAGTTGCTATGCCGTTAAGTTTTGAGTGTAGGTGAGTTTGAAGCCAGGAATGAAATCCAGTATTCAATCATGCTATATCTGAATTTGCTCTGTTGCAGAGTGCATTACTGTGGGATTATTTTCACCATTACTATGTATTTTCTTTCATGTCTACCTTATTTACTAGACTATTAGTTCCTTATGTACAGACCGTATATTTTTAGCATAGTCTAGATTACACATGTATCATCTAATTCTGTGACCCTGGGCATATTACTTAAACTCCCTAAATCTTGGTCTCTTTATTCTAAAATGAGGATGATAATAAAAATAATGCTTACCTTATAGAAGATTGTGAGAAGTAAATGCCTGAGGCATGTAACAGATTCTGGCAGTTAATAAATGCTCATTAAAGGTTAGCAATGATCATCATCATCTTGTTATTATCACTATTATGATTACTGTTGTTAGAGACCCCAGCACCTATCAAAGAGCCTGTTTATATATGAGGTTTTCAATAAATCTTAGTTTAAAATTCGATCAAATCCTCTTAAAATTTGGAAGTTTTCATTTAGGGTAGCTTCCCAATTATAGGTTCAGTCCCCTTACAGACATCTCCAGATGGCTGCCGTGAAATGATCACTCTCTAATTGGCCTGAATTCCCCCAAGTCAGCCTTTTTCTCAGCACCATACTGAGGGCCCGAGGTCCTCTCACCCAGCTCTCTCTCCTTCCTCCAATTCCTTCCACCAGAACTGGCCAGCCTGGGGGCAGTTGGCTTCTGCCTGCCTCTCCCACCAGCCACTGCCAAGGATGCTAGCCAGTCCTTTATTGGATCCAGGTGGAGCCACCACAGCCAGCTGTTGTCCGCCTTGTGTTGCCCGGACTTGTGGATGCCAATCTTCCCCCTCTATGTCTCAGGATAAATCTTTGGCATCTTTGCTTTTTTCTGCAAACCCCAGGCAACAGGGTCCCAATACTCAGGATTTTCCTTGTGGGAATGGCACCGTTAGGAAAGTTGTAATCCTATCCTTCATTTACTTACATTCACTTGCTTGTTTTACTGGAAGTAGATCAATGTAAATGAGATACAGCATGCTTTGACCTCTAAAATTCAAGGAAGATAAATACACAGATTCAATAAAAAGAAGAAGGGGATTCCCAAAATATCTAAACAAGCAACTTCTGAATCTAGGTGCCTTACACTGAATCCTCTAACTCTGGGCGCCTCTTCTAGGAAGTTTCCATTTGTGATTATGCTGAGCCACAAGCTGATTGATCTCTCTTTAGAGGGGAAGTGGAAAAACAGAACTTAAGTGTTTTCAGCATTCAGCTCTCCTAACTGCTATAGCCATGGCAGACTTATCTGGCAGGAGCTAGCAGGAAGCCTATAACCGCTTCATCCTAACTCTCCAAATGCTGGCAACAATTAAATGAATTCTTAAGAAGAGAATCAAAAAAGCAGGAGGCAAAATGAATGGCTTATCCAAGTGCTAAGGAAGGAGAGGCTGTGTATTCAAGATGGAAAGAATATAAATACATACACACACACACACATGCATATTATGTTACATATCTATAAAAATATGAAATGTTATTTATTTTGAGAATACCCAGTCATTTCCATCTGTAGTAAGAATCCATAATAACAGTCTCTGTTTATATAACTCTTTTCACCTCAAGAGATCCCGAATGCATTTCAGACAGCTCTACATACAAACAGAGGCCAGGAGCTCCACCATCTCTGGAACTGGTGATGGGAGCCAGGCAGAAAATGCGTGTGCGGCTACATGCATCTCAGAGGCCGCTGATGGAAGAGAGGCCAGTTAGTCAAGGAACACAGGGCAAACCCTCACATTCTTAAGACAGTGTCAAGAGGAGCCTTCAAAGTCTGGGTGACACCTCAAATTCTGATAGCTAATTTAGAACAAAAGCTGACGAGGACCCCATTTATTGACTTTGGAAGGATGAAGGAGGCTGCGGGGCAGAGCAAGGTTAGCGACGCAGTGAGTGCAGGGGGTAGAGATACACCTGAGGCGTAGACCACAGAGTCCTGCCCTCCGGGAGGGCAAGATGGGAGGACACAGAAAAAGGTAATATCTGTTGATTCATGTATACCCCTGTTTTCACCCACAAGCTGCTTTCCCAGAAAAGACTGACTAGATCGCTCAGAATCCCCTTCTTTTTCCTTCACCAATTCAGTCCACCACACAGCTGGTCTGGCTTCAAAATAATTCTCTTAAAAAAATGAAAAACAAGGTGGCAGCAATGATTTACAGGCATTCCTACCTCAGAAACCAAAGCTTGACAGAAAGTATGTTTCTGCATGGCCCTGACAATAAGTTCCTAAGGCTGCTAAAAGCAACACAACAGAAACTTCCAACTATCCAGAAAATAAACTGGAAAATGCCTAGTCCCTGCCCAAAGAAAAGATTACTGACCAAGTGCCCAGTTATCAGGATTGCACTGGCAATCCTTAAACCATGCTTGTCTGAGAAAAACCTTATACCAGGGGACAGAAGTGGGAGATGGAGTGAAGGAACACATCCTACTCTGGAGGAAGGAGAAGAGAGATTCTTGTATAGTAGTGGCCTGCTAACAGTTCTTGGAGACCTTCCTTCCCCACAACATCCTTGGATCCTGCTGGTAACCCCTCCAGAGCCTCATTGTACCCAGGTGGCATGGTCCTCCAATAGAGACATGCCCTGCCAGAAAAGTCCAATAATATCTGAGCACAGCCAGAAGTTCTAGTTCCTGCCAAGTCAGACTGTAGCTTTTCTAGGTCCTGTGACCTCATGGACTTCCCACATAAACTCAGCAAAAAGCCCAGTGAAGGACAGAGAGATACTGAATTCTTCAGGGGCTTCCATCTGTAGCAGGGAGAGAGGTGAAGACGACCTGGCACAGGAAACATGCTTCGCTGTTACTCTTTGGAGTTGCGTTCTATCAAGGGCTGTGGAGGAAGAGATGGCAGAAGCACAGGGCCAACTGGGGCCACCCAAAACGTTTTGGGGAAAACCAGCCCCTCCTAAAAAATATGCCTCTTCTAGCTGTGTAGGATGGAAGAACAGTAATGAAAACAATTCAGCCCATTCAGAGCAGTCTACTCTACAGGAATGCTCCCACAGGGAATTTGACTCTCAGGGTCATCTCGGTGAGGCAGATGGACCAAAAAATCTTACAAAACAGGAAAGTGAGGGACCTCCCTGGTGGCGCAGTGGTTAAGAATCCGCCTGCCAATGCAGGGGACAAGCGTTTGCGCCCTTGTCCAGGAAGATCCCACATGCCACGGAGCAACTAAGCCCGTGCACCACAACTACTGAACCTGCACTCTAGAGCCCAAGTTCCACAACTACTGAGCCTGTGTGCTGCACATACTGAAGCCTGCACGCCTAGAGCCTGTGCTCCGCAACAAGAGAAGCCACCACAATGAGAAGCCCGTGCACTGCAACAGAGTAGCCCCTGCTCGCTGCAACTAGAGAAAGCCTGCACACAGCAACGAAGACCCCACACAGTCCTAAATAAATAAATAAATAAACTTAAAAAAAAAAAACCAAAAAACCAGGAAAGTGAGGCTTAGCCAAGACAAATGGCCTCACTATCTCCAGAACTGGAGCTAGAACCTTCTTACTGCAGAATTTCAAGTTCTTTCTATTGTACCTTGCCCAAAGTTATCATCAGTAGGTAGACCAAAATGATTTCCCCACTGAAATACCTGTGATGAGTCCAGTGCTCCACTCTGGCCTTTAGAATCTCTGCCTTCATCTCTCTAATATCCCGAATGGGGGCCCATGGAGAGGGGAGGGTCTAGGAGGTATGTAGGGAGAAGCAATAGGAATTTTGTTTTCTCTTTGTAGTTCCCATTTAGTTCCTCCTTGCCACCCTTCACACCACCCAAACACACATTTAGGCAGAAACAGAACAGGATATACTAACAAGTGGATAGACAAGTGGATGGATAAATGGATGTAGATTTATTTTTTAACGTATAGTATATTATATACTATTTCAATTCTGATGAATTATTAGGAATGTTTAAAAATCCTTATAAATAACCCCAAAATGGAAAAGTCTTTTCTCAGTAGGACAGGGAAGGTTCATGTAATCAAAGGTTATGGAGTTCAAGCCTATAAAATTAGAATACTAAAACCAGACAGTTTCCTGAACTTTGGAAGCCATTGTTCAGAGCCAACAAAGGGAGTATTTGCACACTAGTCAGTAAACTTTGGAGCTTACTCCCCCAGGTAAGTCTAGGCTTACAGAAAAGAGCTAAGTACACCAGCAAGTTCAAGGAGTTTGGATACATTCGAGCATGGCAGGAGCTCAATGGGAAACGTGAAGAACACCCATACTTGTTCCCAGAGGCCAGTTCCATGGACGGCAACTGCACTCCCCAAGGCATGTGTCTTGGTGCCCCTGTTAGAAACAGCTCAGGGCTCGATAGAACAGCAAAACGGCCCAAGGTGCCATATTCTTGAATAAGGCATGGGTCACACTGTTCTTCTTCTGGCCTCAAGGCAGATTTCACTCTCTGTTCTGGAGTACTCTGCAGCTGTTGGCAGAGCTGACCCTAGAGATAATCATCTGAAGAGAGATTCTCTTACAACTGAGTGGAATGGGAACTTGTCGCGTATCTAGAAAACATACTAGCATGCATTAAATGGAAATTTATTCCAGAGGAAAAGAAGAATGAAGGCAGAGGAATGTTCTTCAAATGCCAGAACAGCCAAGTGGAAGCAGGGGTCTGTCAATCAAGATAGACTGGGTTTGCAGCATGAGCAAACAACCCTCAGACTTCAGGGGCTTAGAACGACAAAAACAAGTTCATTTTTCCTCACATGCTCTACAAGTCCATCCCTGATCTGGGGTGGGGGGGTGACGGTTGGGACGTGCAACTCCAGTTGCCCTCACTCAGGGACATGGGCTGAAAGAGCCCCTTACCCGGAGCGTCCCTGGCCATGAGCAGAGGGAAGAGAGGTGAAGTGTTCATTTCACACTGATTCTCACAGATTCTCCCTGAAAACAGCACTCATCCTTTCTGTGACCGTTTCACTGGCCAATGCAAGTCACTGTGCCATGGTTAACTATAAGGGCTTGGAAGTGAAATTCTCCCACAACCAGAAGAAGAACAAGAAACATCAGCGAACAATTCTAAGAACTACCAGCAGGATATTTGTTTGCTGGGCACCAGATGGCTGAGCCAATATCCTTGTTTGTGAAGTGCTGAGACCAGGTATCAAGGTTAAGATGAGGAAGAGCCTCCATGTAACAGAATGGGCTGGCTAAGGAAGCAGCAAGCTCCTTTTCATTGGTTGTATTGGGAAAGAACATAAAGACTTTCTCTAAAAAATGCTAAAGGAATCCCAAATGACGATAGGAGCCAAATAGGTAGCATAATGTGCGAATCATCCAGGGAAAAAAATATGCCTTAACCATATGGAAATAATCTATGGTTCCATAAAGACATTTGCTCTCTCCCATGTGTCTTCACAAGTGGAGACTTCCCAGTCAACTTCTGAAAGGGACAGAGAATAAAAGGACATTCATTTACTTCCAAACAAGAACTGTGTGTGACAGATGGTGGCTGACACCACACCTCAGCCCAAGAGCCAACAGACAGTGGAGGGGACAGGGGAAGCTGGGGGTGTATACCCCGTGAAAAAGGGAGTATAACTCAGGCTGAGTGCTTCCCTGTGGGGAGGCAGACCCAATGTGGCCAGATTTTCCGATCTGATTGCTTAAGAAAGGCCAGAAATCTTGATACGTACATGCACTTTCCCCTTTTGCAATGTTGGTGCCATTATTTTCAAAAGACACTCTGTGGGCTGCAGGAAGCATGATGTAGGCTGGATCTGGCCAATGGCCCACCAGTTCATGACTTCTGCTGGAAGGAACAATTCTAAGTATGGATGTGGGGAAAATGGGGAATTGTATGGTCTCTAAGACCCTGGGGGGAGCCCAGTAAGTATCACCCTTCTTCCTGAATTCTGAACTAATGGAAAAATGAGAAAAAAAAGTGAGCTGATGGGGGCCGGTGGAGGGCAAATTATAACCTTTCTTACTGAATAAAGCAAGACTGGGAAAGATGGGCAAGTCAGCTTCCTAGATTTAGAGATGCTGGACTGGGTTAGGTCTCTCCCGCCTCCCCTCCTCACCACCCATGCCCGTGTGCACGATGTGTGCCCCTGCCAGGTAGCTGCTTCCCTAAAAACACAGAAGAGGCAGAGCTACCTAGGCCTGGCTTCTCCTTCCAGATTCCCCCCATCAGACAATTCACTCCTTCTCCCACCAACGGAGATGAGGGTGGGCAGGAGAGTTTCAGATACACAATAGTGGTGGAAAGGATGAGATCCCACAAAGTTAGTTCCAGCCAAGGCCACCTCCAGCACACAGTGCATCTTGGTGAGAATTACAAAAAGGCACTCCAACCTGGCAGCTGAATTGCAGAAAGGACCCTTCCTCCCAGCTGATGCAGCCCCGAGGTGGGGCACACAACTTGGCAAGAAGCACCAGGGCTAGATTCCAGCCCACACTTGCCTACTCAGCCTGGTGCCTAAGTACAGAAACCCACAAGTGCCCATAGCAGCCCTGCTTCAGACTCTAATAATCCTATCACTTTGATTCTAGATTCTTCAGTCTCCAAAGTAACCACATTGTGAACAGCACCCAATCTCTGTCCACCTCCAACAGCTGGAATTAATATGGGTCCAGGCTGTGTCAAGTCTGTGAATGGGGTGGAACGGACAAAAAGTGGACTGCCTGGCAGAGCGGGTGCCTTTTTTATTGTTATTATTGTTCTCTCAATTTCCCAGTCATGAAGTTGGTACAAATTTTCAAAGCGTGAACAGCCATTTTTTTAGCATGTCAGAATTTAGTGAGGCTATAATCATTTCTTCACAATGTTTCTTAGTAAAGAATTAAGGGAGACATTGTTTTAAAAGTTTCCATGTACAACTGTGGCTTGTCCCAAATTCTTTGTATTCAGATGTCAGACTATAATTGTTGGTTAGCAGCAAGGTTACCAGATGGGTTATAAAATGCATTTCAAATGAATATCAAAAGGACTTAAGGAAAATACAATTAACAGCTGGTGTAGTTGAGGCAGGCTACGGTTTCACCGTACAAAAAAATTAACAGTCTTCATTAGAGTGAAGCACATTTCTTCATCCATGACATACCATCTTCATTTCGAGAATTCAACTCAAGAAGGAAGAAAGACATCCAGCTCTAATTAAACAAAACAAAACAAAACAAAAAGGAGTTGGAAATTTCTACTTATCAGGGGTGAGAGACATGCCCATGGAGGGGAAAGCAGAAGGAAAAACAAAGAATATTGAGTTGCAGCTGATCTCGCTAACATTTCATAACCAGGGAAATGCAATCAGTGCTGTCTCCAGAGACCCACACAGGATGTTAGACTTCTACATTCTTTCATATTTCTACTCAAGCCAGGTGCATTTAGACAAAAAAATTAAATGTTTGATACTATTTAGCTGGAAGTGAGTTCTTTTCTTTACCACATTTCCAACAAACAGAATTCCACATTTTGCCAACCTATTTCCAGGTCATTGATATGTTTTAAGAAAAGAAAGCAGACATGATCAACTGGATAATCTACAAAGACCACTCTTTCAAAACACAGCTTAAGTGAGACCCACTCATTCGTTCATTCATTCATTCAGCTAGCACTTACCAAGCATCTCTAAATAGGCAGGGTAATAACTGCTTCTACAGCACCCTTCTCTTTCCTCTAAGACCACAAAGCACACAACCAAAGTTGTTTTTATGTAAAGTTTAAAACTGTCACATTTTTCTTCTCAGTGAGATGAGCAAGTGACATGTTTACCCTTTAATAAGTATCTGAGGAAGAAATAAGCGAACAAACCCGCTCCATTCCACACATAATTCCTTGCATGTAAAAAAGAGGGAGAACATATTTGTATTATGGAGAACATATATTTATGATTATCACTTTCAAGAACAGAGAGATGTCCTAAATATGGACTTCCTGGGAGTAAGCAAGAGCAAACACTCTGCTGTTGGCAACTGTGGTTGCACTAATTTCAGGGCAGAAGGCTGTGGCTGAACCCTCGGGGGTAGAGCACGTGGCTTTCTTCACTTATCTTTCTAACTCGTTCCACTTGGAGACTGGTAGGGTGCAGGGCAGGTTCACAGATGAATAGTCCTAACATAAGATGCCCGGAACGATGAGCTTGCTTTCTCCTCTTCTTCCTTCCCTCACAAAGATAACAAACAGAGGAGGAAAGCATGGCACATGGGAAAGTGGAGTTAAAATGTACTGCACGTTACTAATCCTAACATAACATTGGCAGCTTGTACCATCCCCCTGCCAAACCCAAATTAACACACTGCCTTACTGGAAGGCAAAGGCTGCAGCTATATTTATAGCTCAATTAACAAGTTTCATAACTAAACCTCCAGAAGTCCTAGGCAAACCTGACAAATGCTATGCATCTTAACGCCACGATGACCCTGCCAGAATGGCACCATCTTCTAACAGGGAACAACTCCTGCTTTCACCTTGTGAGAACAATGATGATTGGCACTGGCCCATCTGATAAAGGGAAGCCGGCTGGGCAACTCGGCTCTTGTCAGGGGTACATCTCTAACAGTTCCCAACCAGCACACATACGGTTGATTCAAGCAGGCGGCTAATGCTTCTTCCCTTTGCAGATGGATGGAAATGCCTGCTCCTCAGGAGCCAATGGCTGCAAAGGATGGCTGCCATCTTATGACTCAGAAGCCTTGGTCCTTCCGGGAAGAGTGTAACAGAAACACAGGGTACGTCACTTGGCGGGTACTGTAACTTCAAAAGAAGTAGAACAGCTCTTCGTGATATCTTCCAAGCAGGTTATTTTTGCTGGAGGGGGAAAGGCTCTTCAGAGGATGATTGGTGCACAGGCGGTACTGTTGGGATGACTAGGAAGGGTGTGGTAAAGTGTTTTTAATACAGCACTTGACTTAGAGCAAACTGCCTGCAGAGCCCAGTCCAAGATTCCGTTGTACCCAGGAAGAACACACATGAGCGCATGGCACAAAGCACTGTGATGATCTACTTGCTCATTTAGCTCCTCTGTGGGAGTGTGAGCTCTTTGAGTCCAAGGAGGGAGCAACATTCTATAACATGGTGGCCGCTGCAGCATTTAGTTCAGAAGTCAGTAACAGTAAGGGCTCAGCATTTGTGGATGAGGAAATGAATCAATGAATGCATGAAAGAATGAATGAATAATTCAATAGATACACAGTACCATTCTCCCACATACCATCGAACTTATAATTCTGCAAGCCTTTTGGTTTAGTTTACAGGCTGGAGTTACACACACTTCATGCACCATCCTCACATCTTCCTGTCAACAATAATACCCCTCCAGCTACCTCTATCATGGGTCTCTTTCCCATTAAGAGCTGGTTATTCAGGTCACAAAACTTTGGAAAACACCTACAATTTGCTGGTCAGAGCCCACATTCATTTCTACTGCCTGAAACCCTTAGCTACTAACATGGGGGCAGAGTAGATGGTCAACTATTAATGCTACTTGAATATATTAAGGTCCACAACTTTGGTAAGTTACTAATTCCTGAGCTTCAGTGTCCTCATCTGCAAAATGAGAGAGTTAATCCTGAATTATCTTTAGGTGACTTTTCAACTTTAAAACACTATTTTATTTTTCTGCCCTCTAGTCATACCTACACATATGAATGGCACACTTCTTTGTTCTCCTATCCCCTAAAATGGATGATTGCTGAAGCTATTTTTAAGACACCAAAGCTTCTGAATCTGGTATAAGAGAGCCCACACTCTTTTGCCGCCTTTGCACTCTCATTGCTGGGCCTTTGAGTTCCAAGTACAAGAGTATTCTTTCCAAGGAATATAAAAGGATCATTTTCTCAGGACAACTTTGTGGCTGCTAAAAAAAAAAATCATAAAGCTACAAGCACAGGATAAACAGGATAAGACAAGTAAGGTGCTGTTACTAAGGTAGACTGGAGTCAGACTAATAAGGCAATTCTGCCAGGATTCAAGGCTCTATTGTCTCTCCCTGCTTTTTCAAGGAACAGGATGTGGAACAGAGAGGCCTGTGCAACAAGGACCTTAAAAAGGTAGTCCACTGGCCAAATCTGGCCCCCAAATATGTTCAGTGGGCCAAGTTGTGCACAGCTGCTGAGGTTTTGATGTGAATTTAAATAAATGCCTTTGGGTGGGTCATGGACTGCCCAGTTTATCAATGGTCCTTACCACTCCCTACGTCTTCTATCTATGTCTTAACATTTTTATTCATTAATGGCACTGGCCCTTTGCTAAATTCACTGTATCTGTCTTCTCTTATTAGAATAGAATGCTATGTCCCCTGAGTATAAGACAGTCCTCTGTTCATGTTATATACAGTGCCTTGAAGAGTGTCTGGCTCATGTAAGTATTCTGTACCTATTTAGACACTGTACCAGGTACTGGAGATTTTGAGATGAATGATACAAAGTGCCTTGTCTCAAAAGCTCACATTTAAGAGAAGGGGTAAGGAACACAGGGAAACACATATAACAACACAGCACAATAGCTTTGATAAGAGAGCTATGTTAGAAAAGGTGGACAGGAAAGCAGGGAACATTTGCATTGTTCCTCAGTGTTAGTAGAAGCCCGTGACCTGGACAAGGGAGAGAGGGCATTCCACACAGAGAGCTGAGACCGGGTAAAGTCACAGAGCATCAGAAGTACACACGTTCGGGACTCAGGCCACTTCGGTCGAGGTCGGAGAGACAGCGCAGAGGAGGAGCCGCTAGAGGTGACACCAGGGAGGTAGAACCTTTGCAGGATTGTGAAGACCTCCAGGGCCACCGTGCTGAGGACTTTAGATGCTATTCTGCCGGAAAGAGATACTATTAAAGTATTCCAACCGGGGAGGGGCAAGAAGAGAATGGTGTTTTTGAAAGTTACTCTGACATCACTCTAGGGTTGGGTTGGCATGAGAATAGGCTAGGAGATTTTTACAGAGGTCTCCAGGAGAGGAGCAAAGCCTCTGAGGGCGGGTAAGAAAAGGTGTTTTTCTCTTGGGAGAAATTCATGCAATAGAAATTCTGGAGACAGAACTAACAAGTGGGAGAGGAAAAGAGGTAAGGGTTGAGCATGGGCCCGCAGTTTCTGGCTTAGATAAACTGGGCAGATGGTGTTGCAATGGAGGGGAGGACAAAAGAAGGAACTGGCAGGGGGTACAGCCACTGAATTGTCCATATCATGGTCCATTGTGACCTTTCTCAGGGCAGTTTGAAAAAAATGAGGGGATTGAAAATAAGTGCAGTGGACCAAAGAAGGAATATGATGTGAACAATAAAGGCTCGTAGAAGAAGGGGTGATTTATTTATTTTTTCAAAAAACTTGGGGAAGGGGGAAGGGGGATGAATAGACAGGACACAGGAGATTTTTAGGGCAGTGAAACTATTCTGTCTGATACTACAGTGGTGGGTGCATGCCATTCTGCATTTGTCAAAACCCACAGAATGTACAACCCCGAGAGTGAGCCTTAATGTAAACTACGGACTTTGGGTGATGATGTGTCACTGTAGGTTTGTTGATTGTAGCAAATGTACCACTGTGGTGGCAGAGGTCGATGGTGAGGAAGGTTGTGCCTGTTTGAAGACAGGAGGTATATGAGAAATCTCTGGGCTCTCCACTCAGTTTTTTTGTGAACATAAAAAGAAAGTTTATTAATGAAAAAAATTAGTGAAGTCTGAAAAGGGAAATAAGGTGGTATCTTGCCAGAAAAGCAAAGTCAGGAAAGACAGTGGTTTTCTTTCTTTTTCTCTTTCTACAGATATAGGAATATAAGTATTTTTAGGCTTTGAAGTGGTCTGTGAGGAAAATATTTGAGAGAGAAGATATAGTTGGTGCAAATAAAACTCCTTGGGAAGGACTTAGAATAGGGCCAGGTGCATAGTAATTGCTCAGTAAATGTCAGATCGTTATCACTACTGTAATATCCATTACCTTCTTCTTTATTGTATAGTAATTTAGGTCACTGCCCAGCTCACTAACGAGACCATTAGCTCATATAGAGAAAGGATGTGACTGCTTAGAGTTTGTGTTCCTTATAAGCACTTAGTACAATTCCTCCAACAGAATCTTTATTCATTGATTGATTCATTCACCATAGTTATTGAACAAGTGGTGGCAACTGAATCTTCTCAGAAGTTATTGAACAAATGGTGGCAACTGAATCTTCTCAGATGGTCATTTGGGCCTCTGCCTTTATTCCAAGTATATTTTAAGCATTTTTATCCTTACCTGTGAAGTACCATGTGGTATGTATTAAACAAATGGCCCCGGCCCTCTCAGTTTACAACGCTAAACTCATCTGTGTCAGTTATGAGACTTTCAGCCACAGGGAACATAATTACAAGTCTAGAAGAAGGACACTGAGGGCTCTAACTGGAGTAGGGTCAGAGACTCCATAATGACATCAAAGATTGGGGTCCTTCTATTTTGCTGCTATGCTGATCTTAGTGTTGCCTTCATCCAAAAGCTGGCCTCCTTCAGTGTCACAAAATGGCCACAGTAGTTTTAGGTGTCACTTATAGACAGAACAACATCCAGATATTAAGAGACCATTTCCTCCTGGGTACCTTTGTTGTGAGAGGGAACCTTTCCAAAAGACCCCCAGCAGACTTGTCTTACATCTCAGTGGCCAGAATTGTGTCACAAGCCAGAACCTCAAACCACCTTTACGTAGCTTTGGGGAATGGGGCCACCATGGCTGCCTTAGGCTATTTAGGAGCTACCCGCTAGGGAAGGGAAACAACCTTTCCAGAGTACATGGTATTATGGTGGAGGGGTGACCCTGGAATCAACAGAGTTCTGCTTGGAAGGATAAAGAAATGGGGTGGGGCAGAGAAATGGATGTTGGATAGACAGTCAACAGTGTTAGACTTGAATCAAGACTAATACAGCATAAGAATAAAAAAGATGATATAAAAATGTGCCTCTTCTAATATGTGGACATAAAGTTTTCTTCTGGAAGTTACTCTGTGAGGATATAGAAGATACACTAGTAAAACGATGAACAAGTAAATAACTACTTCAAGTTTCAGCCAGGTGATACGAGAAGGGCATCATCAAAGTGCTTAGAGATGTACTACACACACTGCCTTGTGGTCTCAGAGTAGTTCCCATGGTGTGGGAGACAGATTCTTCTCTCCCTCCATCAACATTTCATTGTCAGTTATGTGTCAGAGCTCATACCCAAAGCTGGAAATAAATACTAATAGATCAGGTTTCCTTTACTAGAAGAGTACATAGTCTAGAACAGAAGACTAATAACTACATAAGTAACTGTTAACATGTATTTTTAGATGCAGGATGAGTATATAAGGCATAGTCTCGCCCCAAATGAGCAACGGTCAGTTTTATTTGGGGGCAGGAAGAATTTCATACAGGAATGTGATGCTTGAACTGGGTCTTGAAAAGTAAGTAGTTGCTTGCAAGATGAAAAAGGGACTAGGAAAGACTTTCCAAAAATAAGAAACACTATAGCCAAAGGTGTACAGTACACGTGTGAATTCTGCCCCCATGGAACGCCAAGTGGATTCAAATGGCTGGAGAATAGAGTTTAAGAAGGAGTGCTGTTGGGGGTAAGCTTGGAGATTTTGACAGGAACCAGATGACGGAGGGCCTTTTTTCTCGCCATGTACGTAAACTGAGATTTTGTGTAATAAGTAATACTGAAGACTTTGCAAAGTGAATAGGCATTTTAAGTATCACTGGAAGCTGAGTCATGGGGAGATTGGGGTAAGAGCAAGTCTAGAGACAGGGCTTTCGGTTTAGCAGTTGCTTCAATTGTTCAGGCAAAAGCATGATATTGCTTGAGCCAGGGCAACAACTGAGAGTCTGGAGAAGAGGGAGGAATAAAACACTTGATAAAATTCAGTGACAATTTGGATGTGGAAAGAGAAATGGAAAAGTCAGAATAATTGAATAGGTGAAAGTACGATTAATCAGGATAGAGAAGACAAGAGGAGAAGTTAAAAGGCAGCATGATCAACTCATCTGGTTTGCCCAGGATTCTCCCAGTTTTAGCACGAAAAGATCTACATCCTAGAAAACCCCTCAGTCCCAGGCAAACCAGGATAATTGGTTATCATATAAGGAAAAGAAGATTTTGAGGAAAGTATGATAAGTTCAATTTGGAAGATAACAAATTCCTAACCTATTGTGCAGGAGAACATTCAATTTGCATCTACTTAACCCCCAAACAGCTGGCCAGGTCAGTGAAAATTCAACCAGCTAGCATTCACTAACTAGGTACCCCCCCGAAATATGGTTTTCCAACAATTTCCACATTCACACTCCATCCTGTAGATACCACCATCCAGCTTTCCCACAGTTAAGGTAAGCACCCTCACACAAGCGGATGCATAGTTTTTACACTGAGTTTGGTGGGCTGCAGATACAATGTAAAGGATGATTGATGGACACTGATGGATTTGATTCACTTGTGCAAATTTTTTAAAAAACTTATTCTTAAAAGGAATATGTCCTATTGTAACCCATGGTCATTTCTATCAAGGGGGCTACCATCTGCTTTTGCAGCCTACAAAATTATTATTCATCAGAAAAGACACTGCTTCCCTGCCTTATTTATCTTTGTATCACAGAGACATCCATGTACTGTACATACACAAGTGCTCAACAATTTGTTGCAAAAATGAATTATTTTGAGCCTATAAATGTATATATTACACTTATTACACATAAAATCAAAACAGCTATGATCTCTAAATTCCTTTACCTTTTTTAACAAATAAGAATTTGAAAACCATATACAAGGTAGTTTTAGGTTTGTACAACAACTCTGAGAAATCTAAACTTCCAGTTTCGCTTAGTAAAAGCCTAAAACATCATAGCAAGAAGAAAGTTCCTCTGAATGCATTTATTTATGCTTGAGACCAATACTGTCCCACCAATAGCAGGCTCTATAAACTGACCTAGTGCTCAAAGAGTCCCCAAATGCCTTATTTAAAACAATGGAGCAGACATTTAGGATGATATTCAGCTCTTAACTTGGCAATTCCCACTACTGATTTAAACCAGACCTTTAGTGTTATTTTTAACATAGGTTTTGGATTTAATTATCTTAAATGTCTAAAAGAATGCATACAATTCCCAAACTGTTTATCTCTTTTATGGTAAAATCTCTTCCCCTATCGCCAGAAATCTGTTTTAATTATTTAATCAGTTTGGCTGAAGCTCACAAAGCATTAAATTGTTAGTTGTTACTTAACATTCCTTATAAATTGCATTTATTAATTTCTGGATAGAGACTTGTCCATTGCTACAGTAATTTAAATTAGTACCACATGGTTACAGACTGCTGCTGAATGATGATTAAATCTTTGGGGCAAATTCAGTCTTTTAAGATATTTAAATGGCACTAGAGATAAGCTAACCAAATTTGGGTCCAAGAAGTTACAATTTATCAAAAATGTAATAAACCATGGCCAGAATATTCATCGTAAGCAGCACATAATGTGGTCCATGAAATGACATTTTAGCATCTCTCTCACTGTGGTCACAGGGAAGTGCTGACAATGCAGACACAGCAATGCTCCATTGATATTTAACAGTTCCCATCTACAAGGTACTTTGCAATATTGTGGCTTTTTATACACTCAAGTCCCCCTGATACTCTATCAGTCATTTTGTTATTCAACACACTGACACATTCCTTTCTTGGTGCTTTAATTTCACGGGTGCAAACAATCAACATAGCACACAATCCTTTGAAATTTTAGCAACAGAAGGAGGAACTGTAGGACCTTGGTGGCCTTTCAGAATGACAAATCGCTAGGGGAAAGAGCTCTGTAGGGACTGACTCTAAACTACTTAGGTACAGATGATGAGGGGGAAGCTCGGAAAATGTTAAGGGATCTCTCCCAGGTCACAAAGGTGGCGACAGGCTCTAGAACTTGGTTTCTTTATTTGCAATCCAAAACTGTTTCTTCAGTACCTACTACCACCACCGAGTCTATTCAGCTGATATGATCCTAGACCTTAAAATTTGCTCAGATTGTTGAAAGGACATGGTCATTTCTTCCCAGGGAACCAACTGGGGAAAATCAAGTGATAAAAAATGAATCTTCCCATTGCTTCCAGGTACTTAATAATAATAATAATAATAAAACGAGGGTGATAGGCAAGGGATAGAGGAGACCATAAGTGTCTCCTACTGGAAAGGTGGACTGAAACACTCAGGTAGAATAACAAAATCAACTCATAAAATAATAGATTCATCTTCCTGCAGCTAAAGATAAATATTAAATAATCCTAGGTGCTGCTGGATAAAAATTAATTTCTGTAAGGCAAATAGTGTAGTACGTATATGTGTTTCAATTTCTGTTTGGCAAGGTGCCTATTTTGAGCATCCTGCACAGACCTTTGAAGTACGGGGGCTGCTGTGCTAATGCAGATGCTGAAACAAGAATTGCTTCCTCCGGGCTCCCAAGCACTGTAGAAAGTCTGTTTTGGATCGTCAGTCTCCCAGCTAATTCTAGGTATTCGGTCTAAAAACACAACATTTTTTAATGCATTAATGATACATTGCGGCCCTTCTGAATTGAATTGTGCCAGAAGATGGGAGTGACATTAACTTATTAGAGAAGGCACAAAGTGCTGAACCACTGCAATTTATGTTCCCCAAATTACAGTCAGGTGCAGTCGCCCGCATGGGGCCTGTTGAAACAGGATACAGTGAGAAAAGAAGTGCTTCAGATAGAGCCCTCTAATGATTAATTTACAATGGAAAGAAGGAGAAAGGGCAAATAATACACTGTATTCTAAATCATGAAACTATTATAGACGTCCCGCCTGCCTGCTCTTAGACCATCTGAGAGCTAAGCCGTTTTATCCTACAGCTCCGGTTGTTTTAACTGTGCTTATTTAATACCGGCATTTGACAAATCACATAAAATGTTCCTGGGAAGCCAAACACACTCAGGACCACTTCTGTAGAAACTTTCAGAAATGTTGAAGTAAAAACCACCACCAAAACAATTGCGACAACTGCAAACTGAACTTTTTCAGAAGTTTCCTAAAAGCCATCTTTTTAAATAGTTATGAACATTTATCCCTGGAAGAATCTTCTGGTAGGAGCATGGAGGTTAGAGGAAGGGATATTCTGGACCAAGCAAACGCCATGAGGCATGGTGAATTCTTGATGGTCATGGAGAGAAGAGGAAAGTCACTGGGGAATCAATGAATGGAGTCACCCTCAATTCCAAGTCTACTCAAGTTCTTTCTACAGAAGGTTTTAGCAGAACACTGGGGCTCTAAATGGAACCAAAGAGTGGGGTCCCTCACTGCGATATTCTACCAACACTCCATGCATCTTTCCAGAAGGGACATACAACCCAGCATACCGACCGAATTCTAACTTGCTTCACTGCATTATGTCTCCTCTGAATACCTCCTGGAACTTCATCTGGTTTTCATTCCATGTTATATAAACCAGTATGAGCTGCTGGAAAATTGCCCTTGAGGTGGCTGTACTTCAGTACTGGGCAACATGACTCATGAATATTTTTAACAGTCAAGGCCATATGTTCCTCTCCTCTATGGAGCATGGAGCCAAACGGAGCTTCTTAAATAACACACAGTGTGGCAGCTACTGCCAGGCACACTGAGAAGAGGCTTACAGTTGGATTTGTTCCCACAATCAGAGATGGGAAAGGTCCCTGACTTGAAGAGAGAATACCAGATGACATGAAGCTAAGGAAATATCAGGAGAATAAAGGGTTTGTTTTTGTGTTCTGTCTTCATCTTTGTTTCTAGGCTTGATTTATTTTACAAATCAGTTAAGGGAAATGCTCTTTACAGGTCAGTCTTCAAGTTAAACCAAGCCCTCTTCCTCCCCTATACTTTTTCCTACCATACTGTCAGGATTCCAGGGTACCCAGGACGTGATGCCACAAACCCATCAACACCCAGAACTGTAGTCACGGAAAAGAAAACATCCCTGTTTTCAAGATATGACAAGGTTTCAAAGTACAAAGACACTCATGGACTGGGGAAAGTGGAAGCAATTTTTGAAGAACAGCTTTTAGAGGGGATGAGGCTTTGTGTTAAGGGAGAGGAATGGAAGAGATGAGAATAAAAGGAACATAGTTGCTTGAAAGAGGATGGGGGCTCTGAGAGGGACCAACATGCAAAAGGGGAAGGGGTACAGGAAAAAAAGAAACTGGGTTATTACCTGAAAATTTTTTCTTGACAGGCCCAGATTTCTACTTTCTAATGACAACCTTGTAAATGTCCAACTTTGTTTTGTTTCTGAATAGTGATCTACTTTAAATTATCCAGCTTGAGTTGACCAACAGAACTTATTTCTCAAACTTTCTGGGTAAGTTTAATAACCTGATATTTATTTAAGAGCCCAGCACTGTTTGACACTGTGTTAGGAATGAGAGATCTGGCTTTGAGCAGGGCTGACAGGGTCCCTGCCCTTCCAGATCTTATGTTACTTTACTAGCATTTGACAAGCATTATGGGAACAGCTGTGCGGGGTTAGGGAGGGTCCCCCAGAGGGAATAAGAGCTAAGGTGAGACTTTCATGATACAGAGAAACAACTCTGATCACCTTTATGAGTCTAATCTCACCATTTGTAAAGTTAGGTATCTCCTGCCTCCCACTGGCTTAGTGCATCAGAAGGAGGCAACTCATCAGAACATGGTTACACATGTGGGAATAAGCAAGCGTTGGTTGGAGGGAAGAAAATGTAGTGTGTCACCAATCCTGGGAGGCCAAGAAGATGCTAGTTGGGGGATTCAGTGTTGACCCCGAGTGTCTAAAATGACACAGGAAAGATACACAGCTGTGCTTTCTGGCCTCAAACTTCCGCCGCTGCCTGCCCTGCCAGCCCACCGACCCCACGCCCTCAGGCTAAATGCCTTCAAGGTAAGCAGATACAAGTGGCAGTTAATAAATATGATTTTCTCTTGTCCCTTGTGGAATCTGGCACTGTGCTCACCCTGTACCTTGCTCTGTCCGGTGATCTGGTTTGGGGCCCTGGTTCTATTGCCACATCACCATAAACGGCACTTGAGTACAAAATGAGGTCAGTAGTGAAAGAACTTCAAAAACAAATGCCACCAAACTCTTTCTTTGACATTTGTAGTTCAGGGTAAATCAACTGCCCAGATCTACATGGCTGTGTAAGCTTACTACACAACATGTGTGGAATAGCAGGGGATTCCTCTGACCTCACGCCTTCCGTAAGAGTTTTTACTTTTTACTTTTTGCTGTCTTTGACTGTATTCCCATGATGCAGAATACTTTGAAGTGTAAAAAATGCAATCATCCAACTGCTTAGGCAATCTCCTACCAAATATCTATATGGCTAGAGAAAGATGAATATGTGCCCTTGTGTAGAAAATATCTGGGGTTGAATTATTCTCTTTTTGTTTAGATAGGTGGCTGCCTGTTATACATGGGTTTAATTATTTTCCCCATTTGCTTTTTTTTTAACATCTTTATTGGAGTATAATTGCTTTACAACGGTGTGTTAGTTTCTGCTGTATAACAAAGTGAATCAGTTGTACATATACATATATCCCCGTATCTCCTCCCTCTTGCGTCTCCCTGCCTCCCACCCTCCCCATCCCACCCCTCCGGGTGGTCACACAGCACCGAGCCGATCTCCCTGTGCTATCACCTCACACCAGTCAGAATGGACGTCATCAAAAAAATCTAGAAACAGTAAATGCTGGAGAGGGTGTGGAGAAAAGGGAATCCTCTTGCACTGCTGGTGGGAATGTGAATTGATACAGCCACTATGGAGAACAGTATGGAGGTTCCTTAAAAAACTACAAATAGAGCTACCATATGAGCCAGCAATCCCACTACTGGGCATATACCCTGAGAAAACCATAATTCAAAAAGAGTCATGTACCACGATGTTCATTGCAGCATTATCTACAATAGCCAGGACATGGAAGCAACCTAAGTGTCCATCGACAGATGAACGGGTAAAGAAGATGTGGCACATATATACAATGGAATATGACTCACCCGTTTGCTTTTATCTGCACTTTCACTCCTGTGGTGGCAGGGTTTTATTATTATTATTATTTTTTTAAATCCCAGAAAAAAAGGAAAAGATTCAATACGGAAAAAGGACAAATGCAGTAAAATCTGCTATAATGATTGCTCAGTGGGAACCGTGGTCATTGCAGGGTAGGGTTGCACACCTACTCATTCTTTTGTGATGATCATGTTTTTACTATTTCAAATTTAATACTTTTTCTAATATATTATATGTTACCTCCCATGTATTTAAGCTGTACTTAAAAGCATGCTAAGAACTGGTAATTCTTTAATGGTTGTTCACTTAGAAGCAATTGTGGGTCATTACACAATCATTTAAAGGGCATTAATGAGAACCATTTAATGGTTTTAGTAGAATATCGTTGTAAGGGACAGGGGAAAAGTTACTGGCTGTAAATTTTTATGACCATTTCTTACAAAACGTATTACTTTAAAGATTTATGTATGTAACAATGAGTACAATAAAGGCCATGCTAAAAATAATTTGAAATCAAAGTAATGCATAGATATAAGTCTTTGCTCTGCTGCAATTGGGTGGGCCCCATTTCTTTTTAAAATCTTCCTTTTCTCCTTCCTTCCTTCCTTCCTTTCTTCCTCTCTCTGCCTTCATCCTCCCTCCCTTTCTTCTCTGTCTTCTTCCCTGCTTCCTACCCTTCTTCAACACTTCCATTTTGTTTCTTAAAAGACATTTTTAGTACCATTAAAGATTTTATTTTTAATGAAAACCATTAGAGATTGAATTCTTAACCAATATGATTTTCAGTTGCTGGGGGTGGAGAACAGAGGGGTAAATCGAACAGAACAACGTGGCACAGAAATGCCCCAAATGTCATGAATCTTTGTTTACAGACCTTTTCCCCATATGTCATTATTTTAAACTATTTCCTCTTATATATACTATAGGACTAAAATAGAAAATCCAATACTTTCTAGGACATCACTCCCTAAGGTAGGACAGGTGACTAAAAAGGAAGAGGAACTAGTCCTGGTAGTATACTCATGGAGATCTTTAAAATACATACAAAAAGGGGCCTCACAGGTACCCAGAGGAGACCCAGCATCCTGCTCCAAGCAGCTCACCTCTTGAAAAAGAAATGGGTATTTGAGAAGCTCACTCTACTGGGGGAGTAACCTTATTAAAGTGCTTTAATAACACAACAGGCATCGTATTATGCCTGGTTTTGTCCACTTGTGATTCTCGTGGAATACATAATGAATAAGACAATGCCTCTTTCCCAGGATTCTTGCAGAAGCAGGAGGATATTTCTAATTAAAAAGGCAGAGTTATCGCCGCACACGAAATGAACAGAACCGTATCTCTAGAAATGCCGAGATTTTACTGTTTGCATTAAGTAACGCTTGTATTTCTCTCTGAATCCAGCCCAATACCCATTACCAATATGATGAAGATTTAAGATAATTTGGTGAAAAGATGGTGAATTACAACTTTTAATTAAAATGTAGAAAATGGTTGCTTTAAAATAAACATGATAACACTTTCATGATCATTAATTTTTTATGGAGAGAACAACAAAAGCAACCTGAATATTTCAGAATGCGACATTATAAAGTCAGGCAAAGGGGATTTTTAGAAAGCTATGCATATCCCAGAGAGAAGACTGTGCAGTTGCTACTCTCCATTTCTAGTCCCCTTGGAAACCCCAGTCGAACGCAACGGACACATCTGGATTCACACGGATTTCTTTAGTTGACCTGTTCAGGTAAAGCAAGTGATGACGAGGATGGAAAGAGGGTGAGGCAAGCACTGAGGTTTACACAGTTATTTACTCCAAAGAGCAGTTCAGTGAATACAACGGGGAGGAGTAGAGCTGATTTCCCTACGTAAACTATATATCTTGATATAAAAAGCAATTTAAAATAAATCTAATGTAGAGTTGAAATGTTACCGGTGCCACATTCTAGACTGAAGGAAGAAATATATTGAAAGATTGGCGAGTTTGTGTGCTGTGGTCCCTCTACCATATTCGGTCATATTGATGCAAACCTAGCTTCACACCTCCTTCTGACATTAGCTCCAACTCTTCCCCTAAAGCAATGTTCTACTACTGTTAGGTCTTCTCCAGCTCAGTGTGTATGCGGTCTTCTCTCCATCACATGATTCATGCTGATTCCTACCAGGAATCACCCGGATTTCTCTCTGCCCATGTGTTCTCTATCTTGATTAGTTCAAGTCCACCTCCTCCACGAAGCCTTCCCTGACTGCTGTAGCCTAAGGTCTGGCCTCAAAAACCTAAATCTACCACCAAATGCTTAAGCCAACGATAGTGAGTGTCATGGGGAAGACAGAGCTGTTCACCCGCTGGTAGGGCGGGTACTCTTTTGGGTCAGTTGGCTTCTTTGTCTGTAAAGTAAGGAAATAACTGTGTCTGCCTTAGAAGGCTATTGTGATAATTACATGGAAAACACATTAAAAAGCATCTAGAACAAAGCAGTTTCATATAAATGTTAGTTCTTTTTTCTCTCTTTCCCTCCCTTTCAAATTTAGAGACATGTGTCTAAGGCATTCACATATAGTAATTTGTTATATTTACTTTCTTGTACCTTTTAAATTTTTTTGTTTTGTGGGCCTTCATTCTCTATCATCTTGCCCCATTAGTCTATGATCCCTCGAAGGAAGGGACCCTTATTTATGTATCATCATATTCCCTGCCTCATGTAGTATAGTTCTATATACAAAGTTAGGATCAATAAGTAGTTATTAGAAGAGGAGATATTAGTCACTTCCTCTAATGTTTGGGAAAACTTTTTAATTTACATAAAAAGAAAAGCCCCAAATTAGCAACATTGTATTCCATCTTTACATCCCCTAGTTCACTATATATGACTGAATTTACATACAATAGGAAGGGAGCATCAAACAGTACGATTTCATGTTCTGTCCTGTCACCTAAGCTGGATAGCTCCATGTAGTAACAGGTGGTACTAATGAAGTACAATCGTGCATTTAATTCCCAGTGTGGGTATGTTTAATTTACAGACAGAACTTTTCTATGCCTAGGGAATGTATCTTTGTACTTCTAGGCAAGTGTTAAAAAACAAAAATAAAGAATGCTACTGGCCTCAAGGTGGTCTTGGGAAATGAGCAGTGAGGATCAACACAAACAAGGAAAACTTCAACTTGTCTTACATGCTATTGATGGAAGGATGGCCTTGTGATCTTGGTAGTCAGAGGACACTACATTCTAGCATTCAGCAGTTAATTCATAAGCTTCTTCCACTGGTGAAATGGGGTGTGGTCCACAAAGGCAGCAGAGCAGAGCTGCTGTAAGTTTGGCCTCTAGGTGCCAGATGGCCTGGCTGCTCGGTGACCTATAGTCAAGTTACATCACCACCCTCTGCCTCCATTTCCTGACTGGTAAAATCGAGAGGAGTTCCTGCCTCGTGGCATTGTCCCCAGGCACAAAGATGTAACAGATGGAAAGCCGTTACAGCGGGGCCTGGTACAGAGTGAGGGCCACGCAAGGGTTAAGTGTGAAGCTGCAGGATCTGAAACACTCAAAATGATTCTGCAGTGGTGCTCATTTCTTCTCTTCAACTCTCTCCTCCTTCATAAGGAGCAGCATGTAGTGGAATCCTAAAACTCATAACAGGGGCATTCCTTCCTCTCAGTGGTGGAGTAACAGAAGAGCAGCAGAAGAAACACCCCAAGTCCTTTCCACAATCACTCTTACACTTCTAAAAGCCAATCAGCATATGTGTGTGTCCCGTTTCTGAGACGCCCTGTGTTCTGAGGCTCTCGGAGCTGATGCCCTTAAGTGGCATGTCTGGATTTAGAAAGTGCCAAACTAAAAGCAAAACCAGAGATGACAAATAAAGAAAAACCTTCCCAAAGGGTGAGGAAACTTGATGAGATCAAGGAGAAAAGGGGGCCACACCACTGAAATAGCTTCATCCCAGAGATCACCACAAAGCAAGAGCCGTTAAATGCAGTGTGACTTCCAAATGGACAATTTCTAACGAAGTTGAGCTCTTAGAATCAAAACAAACTGTTGGGGGTGCCTTCAGACATTTGACGTCTGACTAGCAGTGGGGAAAGTAATGATTTTGCGAATTATGCTGGGAGGTTGCTACATCCTTAAAAGATATGCAGTATTATGTGTCATCTGATTTTGACGCAATTTCTAGAAAGAGAAAGGTAAGTTAAAAATAGAAATTCCACTTTAACACATGTTTACTCTTGCTTTTGTCTGGGGTCCAAAAACGACAACGTGTTCTTCCCATTCATGGCAGCAGCATTATTTTTACATAAAATTTGAGACCATGTGCGCTGCCAGAGCACCCCTGCAAGAAGGTAAGCCCACTCTTCCCATCTATCACACACACCCTTCAGACTTTTCTTACTTAAGGGCTTGTCATTTCAGTGGGGAGGAAGAGCTACCAAATACCAGCCACGTGGAGTTTTATTCCTTCATGCTGTTTGTGATAAACTTCAGGGGACATATTTAACCTTCAATGAAAAATAAAATTTCTGGGGCCACCCCAGCCGCAGGATAATATCACTGCTCTTACAGCAGCACTGAGCTTTAAGACACTGCCAAACAGTCCAGGCATAGGATGGGCCAGAATACATCATTCCTGTGGGAGGGGGGAATTCTACAAACTACTAAACCACTTGGTGTTAATCTACAGCTCACGCCCATGCTGTCATTATTATGTTGTTGTTGTTGTTACGGTTATTATTGCTTTTTGTCTTCTTAGGGTCAGTTTCCTCTGGAAAGACAGAACCGTTCACCTTCTGGCAGGGTAGTCATTCTTTTGGATCATAGGGTATCATTCTGCCAGCTTCTCGGAGTTGCTAAATTGCTGAGAAAACTGTGGCAGTTTGGGCTTCATGCCTGGAGGCGGTGCAGCTGGGGATCGGCTCTAGGTGCTTCCCTCACCCCTCTTCCCCTGTCCCTTTGGCCTCATTCCCTACAACCTGGATAAAGAAGCAAAGTTGTCAGAACTAAGCTTTGTTTTCAAATTCACTTCAACATTGCTTCTGAGGACCTAATAGGACCGAAGTCTGTGCTTGGGACTGCTGGAGGTAAGAGATTCCAAGTTTGAAAAGTTATGTTTGAGACGCATTAAATTCAGACACACACACACACACACACACACACACACACACACACTCCCCATCAGACCTTAAAGAGCATGGGGTAGAAATGTCCTCAAGCTCTCCTGTCCTTAGAAATGGGTTAGAACATCCCTAGCAAAGCCCTAGGGAAAGTGCATTTGCTGGGACATTAACCAAGATATTTGGAGATCTCTCTTTTCTGCTGGAAGTAGGAGAGCAGAGACAATGTTAACTGCAAGAAAATGAGCAAAGAAGTGGGTTTTAACTTTCATGCTCTAACAGGGCCGGAGAGGGAGATTACAAGGGAAGCACACGGGCAAATGCAGAAGGCCGTGTCCTGCCTACCCAGGGAGATGAGCATCGTAGGATTTGCTGCAGAGGCCCACGGCCAGCACAATCTATTAAATAGCTCAAGTTAGTCAATGTGGAAGAAATTTTTAGACACACATGCCCAACCATATGTGCACGGCCAAGATTTAAAATAGAAAAGTGAGAGACTGTTGGATGACTGAGGATTTTTCCCTTGCCAGGAAGTCCTCCTTAAGGATTTCATAGCTTGCAAAAGAGAACTGCTTGCCAGACAAGCCAAGAAAAAGACACAGAAGATTGGGACCTGCTTCCTTAATGATGAAATGTCACAACACGAAGAAAAGAGGCAGGCGTGATTAAGATGGCTTTGCAGAAACGAGAGATTTCTCGACATCTCTTCCCTAAACTGCTTTAATTCCTCACACCTACAGGCTGGAGGCACACACACAATGGGACCTTTTGGGCAATTGCACTGGGCAATAAGGGAACCCCTCTGTCATAGAAATTCTTTGTTGCAATGAAAAATTATCCTGTATGGCCCCAATTCACAAGGGGCAAATTCCCTGTTTGTCAAGTTCTTGGAAGATCAAAGAGCTATTCCACTGGGTTTCAGTACGTGTGTGTGTGTGTGTGTGTGTGTGTGTGTGTGTCATGTATGTGGAATGAGATGAAAAAATAAGATGGATTCCATTAGCCATAAAAGAACCAGCCTTATTAATTCTCAGTCACACCAAGTGGATGTTTTTTAAGTGACATTGTATCATTGAACACCCGTCTCAGCAAGTCTGTGCCTCAGTTCCTCTCTCTGCCTCCCCTCCAGCCTCTTTTCCTTCCCTTCTTCTGGGCCCCCAGGAAAGAACACAGGTGGCAAACCCTTCCACAGCACGGTATAAGAAACACTGAGAGATCCCACGATGGCCAATGTTTTGTTATGTCATCACTCAATACCTGGATGGGGTACAGCGTAAAAATAAAGCTCGTCTCGTACACTTTCGAAGCTTTGACACTTCAGGGCTCTGACTCTTGAGTCATTTACTGTAATTTATGTGTTTCAGAAGAATTGCAATCATATCTTCTAGAGGTTCCAGGTCCCAGGAAGCTTCCTCCTAAATTGTACCATCAATTTTCACTGTACTTAGATTTCTATAATTTTATGACTAGAGGGGGCTTTAGAATTGATTTAATCAAATTCTGTCATTTCACAGAAGAGAAAGGTGAGGCCCTGAAATGTTAAGTGAATTGCTATAGTACAAAGCTACTTGGTAGGTAAGTCAGTATGAGTTTCAGGGTCCTTCTGGTCTAGTCTTCTTATTACCACACTGAACTTCAGTACTATACTCTATAATTAACTCTTCCATGTTCCTAGGAATTATATGGATCTCTCTACCAAAAATCAGTCTTTCCATTTAAATCTTAGCCTACTAAAGCAAGGGTCATCTCCAATGACCCACAAGAAAAAAAAAAAAGAATTTCCTACCAGAAAAAAAGAGAAGATACTCAACTGCTTATGAAAAATCAAACCTGGATAGTCTGAGTTGCATTAAATAGCATAAGCACATTACTAATTCATGCCGGGAACAGTCCTGTACTATGAAGAAAATATTAATATGATGAAAGCCTAGCCCATGAACTACCTGGAGAATATCTGTCAGCCGTAAGTGTTTCCACAGAGTAACAGGAATCACTACTTCATAGGCAGTGATGTGCCTGCCGTACTCCTCCACTGGGACCCACACAAATAATCACCTCCACCGTCATCAACAGCTAACTTTGGTGTGTCTTCTATAGGAAGCATCAACTAAGTGCCAGGAATTGATAGTCTTCATTTATAGCCCAGCTCTACAATGGAGCTACCCACTTTCTTCCCAGAGAGAGAGGAGAATGACTTCATCAAGGAGTACTACTTCACGCTAGAAGATGATGCCATGGTATCTCTAGGGAAACGCATCATGTAGCCTTCTGATCATACCATCAATATCTCTAACCCATGGGCTACATTTTGATCTCCATCCTTCTTGTCAACCTCAATTACTCTTTCAGGGTGCATCTGGGGAAGGCTTCTAAACCCCTAGCAAACTGGGGCTCTATTACTCTTGAGGAATCTCATAACCAAGCCATACAACCTTCCTTATACCCCATTTTTTTCTATTCTGCCTTTCCCAGATAGTGTAGGGCAATGAAAGAAGTAGTGCAAGGCAGGAAATTCAGAGACTTGCGTTCCACTTCTGACATCTTAACTAATTACATGGCTTTAAGAGAGTCGCTTGATCTTTCTGGGCCTTGGTTTCCTCATCTGCAAAATGGAATCACTGAAGGAGATGCGCTCAAATGTTTCTGGCAGCTGTAATATTCTGGGAACTTCTTAGAGCACAGAACTATGTCAGACAGAGGATGTCAGAGATGATGAAGCTCCTGGAAGATATGGCTTAAAATTCTCTTAAGTACAGTGTCTAACAAATCTTGAGCCCCCATCAAATAATCAAATGTCAAGGGAAAGAATCCCAGCACTATTTATTGCCCTGAAAGTTGCTGTGAAATACTAATGTCAAGTACTAGTGATGGTACTTGAATTACTGTATGTACTCAGGTAATTACTGCATGTAATTTGCAAATAGGCAACAGCTTGTACATTGTAATGACAAGGGTAACAATACAGTTGATAACAACTTAGGCTTGCATAAGATTATTTTACTTAGAGTTTCAAAGTGTTTCACAAACATTGACTCATCTATTTTCTGAATACCAATAATGCAAAGTACAGCTGGGGACAGAAAAAGGGAGGGAGTGAAGAATATATCCACACTTTAGAGATGGGCAATCCAGGCCCAGACAAAAGTACTGATTTCCCCTGGGTGACACAAAGCCAGAAACAGACCTGGGAACATGGACCCAGTTTCAGGGTGTGCAGCATGCTACTCAGAACACAAGCCTACCCCAGCTCCACCCTCCAGTTTACAGTGTGAAGTTTATGACATGGCATTACCCAGGCACTTTAGAGTGTCAATTTGCTTTACAATTTTATAAAATATCATTTGGAAGGAGGAAGAAATTTATGCTTGTTCACTAAGAGTGCTCCTGCCTGCCCACTCTCTTGGGATAAGAGTTGGTTTCACCTGAATAGAGTTGCAAACATGACGCACACACTCAATGCTGAGAAAGCTGTGGGGTTTGTTTTTAATTTAAAGAACGGCTCTGATTTGGTACACATTTTAAGCATGCACTGTATAATACAAATCCACTGAATTCACTCAGACAGGAACAAGTTATGCCAACCTAATGCTGTCTAGAAACCAGATGTATAGTTACTGTTTTCTTTCTTTTTTTTCTCTCTTGCTGCACAAAATTAGGTCCTCCGATACCGAGATTCTAGAGGCTCATTGTCTTGCAAAATATTCAGGTGCCTCATGATGATCTACAATAATAAACCTCCAATGCTATAGCAAAACACAGATAAAAATGTGAAAATATATATGCATGTATTTATAAAATGAAATATAGATGCGGTGTGAGAGAGTGAGATCACAAACGCAAAGAGGAAGCAGGTAGGGAGGCAAGAAGATAGCTTCCCTTCCAATCATGTGAACTGAAAAATAGAATGGATGCTTATTAAAGTAGTTTACCAGGACTCCAATTTGCTCTGTGATTAAGAGGTATTGGTTGGATGAGACTGGTGAGGGAGATCAATATACTTGTCTTCATTCTTAATTCTTCTTTAATGTCTCTGTCTCCACAGGGCAAATGAATCACAGATGTAGAGTCGATCTTTATCCACCAGGGGGCTGCACTTCAGGAAAAAAGCAAACCAACCCCCAAACCCAAAATACAAAGATGGTTTGGACTACAGCAGATAAATCAGGTTGACCCCCAGGTCCCTCTATCCTCAAACTCCCAACGTCTGTTCAAGTGTTGTCATGTTTCTGGCCAATAGACGTACAGTTATGACACATGGAGGACAGAGGGATTTGTGGAGAAAGTTATGCCTGGATATTCAAATGAGATGATGGTGTGATGTACCTGACACCCCACTGATGTTGTTCCTCCACATCCTCATCTTTCTCTACAACTCAAGCTAAGGGGAGTTCTTACATAAATCTCAGTGATGCCATCATCTGAAGCTCATAGTAACGAGATCCACCTTCCTCTCTCCAGGTCTCCCAGGTTCAACCTCTCCGGAAGTGAGTCTTAGCCAGGGGTGATTTTGCCTTCAAGGGCACATGTGCAATGTCAGGAGACACTTTCGATTGTCACGACTACGGGAAGCAGTACTTCTGGCATCTAGTGGATAGAGACCAGGGATGCTGCTAAACATCTTACAGTGTACAGGACAGCCCCCCACAGCAAATAATTATCCAGCTCAAAATGTGGATAGTGCTGAGACGGAGAAGCCCTGCTCTGTAGTGATAGGCAACACGTTGATGCATCCACCCAAGTGGCTGGTGACATAGCTCCCTGAACTCTGGATCCTTGACCCAGAATTACTTTAACAATCTGAAATGTAGAATTCCTCCTGCTTCACCATGTGAATGTTGCATAGATCTAAGTATAGGGCCATGCTCTCTGTCACATCTTCTCAAAAAGAGCTGGAGGTGATTGACTCAGGGGACTGGGAAGGGGCTAGGGGGGTGGAAAGTTGATTTTTGTTGTTAGAAGCCTTCTGTGCCTCTGCTTTTTAAGTTATTTGTATGACAAAGGCTAAGCGTTCATTAAAATCTGTCTCCTCTACTTCCTGGACACACAGACTACAATTCCCAGCCTCCTTTGCATTGGATGGCCATGTGACTGAGTCAGTCAAAAAAAAAATGTGAGAGGAAGTAACAGTAGCATTTCTAGGTCCAGTCATAAGAATTTATCACATGATCCTTTACCCTCTCTCTTTCCCTGACTCCTGGCCATACACCAAGTTCCCAGCAAAAGAATCCAAGGCTGAAAGAGATGGTGGTTCCACCAGATCTAAGGACCCTTGGTCCCTGAGGGACCATACTGAAGACCACTTGTTAACCAGCAACACTTTCATTGGACTTTAAGTGAATCAGAAAAAAAATAACCCACTGAGAGTTGGGGATTGTTACATCTAGCATTACTCAGCCTAAATTAATACAATATGCATGTATCATTCTAATTTAAAAATTATAATTCAAATACAAATAATGAAGAGTTAGTTTTAAAAATTTTGTAGAAAGCATGTTGCTGTCAAGTTTCTGTTCTAGACTTTCTATAATGCCACTGAAGGTTCTTTTTCTAAGGTAAACTGACATATATCACTTTCTACCTTTTAAGCACTTCCGTGGTTTCCTGTTGCACTTAGTGTAATATTTTAAAATTCTTATCCTGATTCACATGGCCCTTCACAAATGCAAAAGAACATAGCGTTTGAGGGAGGATAACAGGGGTGTGTTGATGAAAGGAAGAACTTTGCCTCCCATTACAGGGGTGTAGGGCCCAGATACCCCTTTCCATACTGCTAGCAGCTGGCGTGTAGGCTCAGACAACCTAACACTCCTACTCAGTATTTTATATCTTAAGGAATGCAGCCTTGAGAATGTGGCTGCAATGGCACCAAATGTCCAAGACAGCAGTGGCAATGGCATGCACTGTCCACTCTGCTTCTGCAAGAAGGACTCGTCTGTATTGCCCTGCTGCCTCATCTCTTTTAGACTTTTCCCATTTCTGAACTTGAATTTGGTTATGAAGTTTCCCTTTGATTCTGTGGGCAATTATACATTTATTTTCTGCTTTAGTTAACTAATTTTAGAATTGATTGCTTGTAAGCAAAACCCTTGAGTGAGAGAACATCTGCCCTCACCTCCAGGACTGTAAGTTCCATGAGGGCAGGAACTGTGTCTGTTTTCTTCAACATTATATCTCTGCCTTGCTACAGTGTCTAGTACACAGTGAAGCTGACTGAATATTTTTGAATGAATGAATGAATGAAGAAGATCAGGCAAAATTTACACATCAGCACTGACCCCCCAAGGGACCATCCTTCCACTCGAAAATCAAGATTTAATAAAGTGGGGGGTTAGTAGTACAAAGAAGGTAGGACTGAAGTGGAGGGGAACTGACACCTGAGTGATGTGAGAGAGGAAAATGACTGGGAGAAGGAAGTGCTGATTAAAGGTTGTGCGGAAGACTTTAACTCTATTGCCTCCTGCTGGACAGTGAGAGTAGTACAAGAACTATAGCTTTCACTTAACTGCTGGCAAGTATTTCTCCTTCCCAAGTTCCCCAGCATGTGACTGCTTCCCAAAATGTGAAAGCTGGGTACTGGAGAGTCAGAAAACATAGGTTCCCATCCTGAAAAGCAATCCCACCTCTCTATCTCAGCATCCTGGCTCTACCTACTTCAACTACTTGGCAGATTGGTTTCGAGAATCCAATAAATAATGTATTTTATAATGCTCTGTGTATGGAAAGATCACTATGTGCACAATTCACCTTGCGAATAGCAACAAAAATCTCAAAGGAACACTTCCACCTCTCAAGAAAGCAGTATGTCTTTCTACAAGGTAGGCTGCAAATCCAGTTTGCATTGTAATAATATGTTTTCTTCCATATGTCGAAATCAGCCATTCTTGTTACAACTGCTACCCGAGAGTGGAAATTAGCCATTTCATGGAGGTATCACTAAAAGAAGGAGGGTTTGTACAGAATCAATGAGGAAAGGAATCCAAATGAGATTTTAGAGAAGCTTTGTTTATACTTGGTGATATGGTGCAGCTGACGTCAGGTTTCCCTGAGAAACTTCATGCTCCCTTATTTTCCTCTTTCAGGAGGAAGCCCATGAATTTTCTAATGAAGCATAATAATCACTGCAGACAGAAGCTACTTCTGATTTAAAGTTCTCATGGAAGACAACAGAGACTTTAGCCAGCATGGCAAATGCTGGTAATTCCCATCACAGAAGGGTAGAGTAAGCACCAGGGATGCCACTTCTTGGGGACGGAGCAAGAGGCCGGCCTATACTTTGCGATTTCAGTCTCCAGGAGAATTTTGAAGCTGCCATTGCATATATCAGCACACAGACTCTCCATCTGATGGCTTATGCCTAAATAGGATTTGTTAAACTCTATCATTGAACACAAACTTAAAATTTGACTCCCTTCAAAATGTGAAAGTCCAAAGGGTAGAAAATATTTTGTGCAGGGTAATATTTTTTTTAAAAAGTTCACAAGAGGATGACTCTGGAAAATCTGGGTTCTAATTCTGGCTCTGTCACCAAACTAACTTGGTCAAAATATCATAACCGGCCCAGAAGTCATTTTCGTCATCTGTAAAGTGAGAGTGTTGGAATAGAATGAGTGAATTTCAAAGACTTTCTAGCACTAGACTTCTCTCCTTTAATTCTTTAATTCATCAACCTTTAATTCTTCTTAAATGTTCAGTAGATAAAACATGTAAGAATGGGAGGACCACTCTGCTTGGAGCACAGGACAGAAACTGTGGACAGCAGTGGACAAGCTAAGCTCAGCACTGAACGTCCTTATTAACCCATGTTGCTGAAAACTCCCGTTTTTTTGTTTGTTTGTTTTTATTATTTTTTTATTTAACAAATTTAATCAGTTATACATATACATATGTTCCCATATCCCCTCCCTTTTGCGTCTCCCTCCCACCCTCCCTATCTCACCCCTCCAGGCGGTCACAAAGCACCGAGCTGATCTCCCTGTGCTATGCGGCTGCTTCCCACTAGCTATCTACCTTACCTTTGGTAGTGTATATATGTCCACGCCTCTCTTTCGCTTTGTCACAGCTTACCCTTCCCCCTCCCCATATCCTCAAGTCCATTCTCTAGTAGATCTGTGCCTTTATTCCTGTCTTACCCCTATGTTCTTCATGACATTTTTTTTTCTTAAATTCCATATATATGTGTCAGCATACAGTATTTGTCTTTCTCTTTCTGACTTACTTCACTCTGTATGACAGACTCTAGGTCCATCCACCTCATTACAAATAGCTCAATTTCGTTTCTTTTTATGGCTGAGTAATATTCCATTGTATACATGTGCAACATCTTCTTTATCCATTCATCCGATGATGGACACTTAGGTTGTTCCCATCTCCAGGCTATTGTAAATAGGGCTTCTATGAACATTTTGGTACATGACTCTTTTTGAATTATGGTTTTCTCAGGGTATATGCCCAGTAGTGGGATTGCTGGGTCATATGGTAGTTCTATTTGTAGTTTTTTAAGGAACCTCCATACCGTTCTCCATAGTGGCTGTACCAATTCACATTCCCACCAGCAGTGCAAGAGTGTTCCCTTTTCTCCACACCCTCTCCAGCATTTATTGTTTCTAGATTTTTTGATGATGGCCATTCTGACTGGTGTGAGATGATATCTCATTGTAGTTTTGATTTGCATTTCTCTAAGGAGTAAAGATGTTGAGCATCCTTTCATGTGTTTCTTGGCAGTCTGTATATCTTCTGTGGAGAAATGTCTATTTAGGTCTTCTGCCCATTTTTGGATTGGGTTGTTTGTTTTTTTGTTATTGAGCTGCATGAGCTGCTTATAAATTTTGGAGATTAATCCTTTGTCAGTTGCTTCATTTGCAAATATTTTCTCCCATTCTGAGGGTTGTCTTTCGTCTTGTTTATGGTTTCCTTTGCTGTGCAAAAGCTTTGAAGTTTCATTAGGTCCCATGTGTTTATTTTTGTCTTTATTTCCATTACTCTAGGAGGTGGGTCAAAAAGGATCTTGCTGTGATTTATGTCATAGAGTGTTCTGCCTATGTTTTCCTCTAAGAGTTTGATAGTGTCTGGCCTTACCTTTAGGTCTTTAATCCATTTTGAGCTTATTTTTGTGTATGGTGTTAGGGAGTGATCTAATCTCATACTTTTACATGTCCCTGTCCAGTTTTCCCAGCACCACTTATTGAAGAGACTGTCCTTTCTCCACTGTACATTCCTGCCTCCTTTATCAAAGATAAGGTGACCATATGTGCGTGGGTTTATCTCTGGGCTTTCTATCCTGTTCCATTGATCTATCTTTCTGTTTTTGTGCCAGTACCACACTGTCTTGATTACTGTAGCTTTGTAGTATAGTCTGAAGTCAGGGAGCCTGATTCCTCCAGCTCCATTTTTCGTTCTCAAGATTGCTTTGGCTATTCGGAGTCTTTTGTGTTTCCATACAAACTGTGAAATTTTTTGTTCTAGTTCTCTGAAAAATGCCATTGGTAGTTTGATAGGGATTGCATTGAATCTGTAGATTGCTTTGGGTAATAGAGTCATTTTCACAATGTTGATTCTTCCAATCCAAGAACATGGTACATCTCTCCATCTATTTGTATCATCTTTAATTTCTTTCATCAGTGTCTTATAATTTTCTGCATACAGGTCTTTTGTCTCCTTAGGTAGGTTTATTCCTACATATTTCATTCTTTTTGTTGCAATGGTAAATGGGAGTGTTTCCTTGATTTCACTTTCAGATTTTTCATCATTAGTCTATAGGAATGCCAGAGATTTCTGTGCATTAATTTTGTATCCTGCTACTTTACCAAATTCATTGATTAGCTCTAGTAGTTTTCTGGTAGCATCTTTAGGATTCTCTATGTATAGTATCATGTCATCTGCAAACAGTGACAGCTTTACTTCTTCTTTTCCGATTTGGATTCCTTTTATTTCCTTTTCTTCTCTGATTGCTGTGGCTAAAACTTCCAAAACTATGTTGAATAAGAGTGGTGAGAGTGGGCAACCTTGTCTTGTTCCTGATCTTAGTGGAAATGGTTTCAGTTTTTCACCATTGAGGACGATGCTGGCTGTGGGTTTGTCATATATGGTCTTTATTATGTTGAGGAAAGTTCCCTCTATGCCTACTTTCTGCAGGGTTTTGATCATAAATGGGTGTTGAATTTTGTTGTAAGCTTTCTCTGCATCTATTGAGATTATCATATGGTTTTTCTCCTTCAATTTGTTAATATGGTGTATCACATTGATTGATTTGCGTATATTGAAGAATCCTTGCATTCCTGGAATAAACCCCACTTGATCATGGTGTATGATCCTTTTAATGTGCTGTTGGATTCTGTTTGCTAGTATTTTGTTGAGGATTTTTGTATCTATGTTCATCAGTGATATTGGCCTGTAAAAACTCCGTTTTTTGACAGGTAAACAGAGCTTTTGATACTTCTGGACTTGCCTAATGAGGTTTATCTAACCTGAGGGATTTGAACCCACTGTTTGGGGTACTCTCACAGCAGCAAGTTCAGCTCTAAGACTGAGAACTTGTTTTGTTTGCAGAGTGAGAAGGGACTGAAAGTAAATGGGGATGGAGTGAGGAGGAGAGCAAAAGAGGACAACTGGCAAGTGTGGGGAAGGCATGCTTAGTCTCGTTCACAACTGGACCTAATGTGGGCTCTGGCTGCCACTTAAGCAATTGATGGTTAGGAATCCTGGACGTTGAAGATGGACAAATGATGGTCCAAGGATGTAGCAGGTGAGGGTCCCGATAATCAGCTGTGGCTGGCTGGGCTCTTTGGTAAGAGACATCTCTGATATTTTCAGAGACTTTAAATCTTTGTGTGTAATGCAATGCCCACGCTAGCCCAAACTTCTGACTTTGCAGCAGGTGCTCGCTGGCTGCAGGTCAGGGGTTAAGCTAGTTTAGTTAATCCCTCACACAATGGCAGGGGTGCGGTGTGGTCAGTGTGCAGGATCAAGACAGGGAGAACCACGGTGTGTGCAGAGACCTGCCTCTTTCCATAGTTCCCACATAAATCCCCTTTGAGCACCTCTCCCTCCAAAAGAGGAGCATACTTATCATTCTTACCAAACCATCAAAAAAGGGGAAAAAGAAGAGAAAAACCCTCCCTTCCTGAAGTGTATGGTAAATTTGGGTGACCAAGATTTAAAACTATGCCCCCGGGGCTTCCCTGGTGGCAAAGTGGTTGGGAGTCCACCTGCCAAGGCAGGGGACACAGGTTCGAGCCCTGGTCCGGGAAGATCCCACATGCCCTGGAGCAACTAAGCCCGTGCGCCACAGCTACTGAGCGTGAGCTCTAGAGCCCGTGAGTCACAACTACTGAGCCCGCATGCCTCAACTACTGAAGCCCTCGTGCCTAGAGCCTGTGCTCCGCAACAAAGAGAAGCCACTGCAATGAGAAGCCCGCGCACGCAATGAAGTGTGGCAGCTGCTCGCCACAACTAGAGAAAGCCCGTGCGCAGCAAGGAAGAACCAACGCGGCCAAAAAAATAAACAAAAGTAAATTAAAAAATAAAAATAAAATAAAATAAAACTGTGTCCCCAGTCTCAGTTCAAATCTGGCCAAACGTGATGCTACCATTTGAAAGTTTCAACCAGCCGAGGAAGAAGTTCTTACTTCAGAAACTCAAATGCACTGATTAAAAGTGAGTGTCACAAACACACACTCCAATATCATCAAGAGCGAGTCAGAATCCACACCCGAGCTAACAGGAAACTTGGTGGAGGAGAGTCAGAGTTGCCACTGAAACAAAAGCCCTTGCTCTGAATGCCAGCTCAGCAGGCAGCGCTGGCCTTTTCAATGGGACTCACTCTTTGATGTGTGTTTTTTAACTGCAACTTTCATGTGGTGATGGAAGAAGCTCGGAGCAAGGTGGTAGCATTATGTGAAGACCAACGCTTTCATATGCCCTTTGCCCTTCAACAGCACCAGACAGACAAAGAAGAACCACATAGCCGGGAGAAGCCTACCTGTTTTTTAAAGAATATCCTTGCTAGCAGAATCTAACAGGGTGAGAAGGAGCACACTCTTCAATGGCAGAAAAAAAATTTTGGTGCGGCCACTTAGAGAGAGAGATTTGGCTTAAAATAAGAGTTCACTTACAGCTTCACTTGGATCATAACCCAGATTAAAGTTATTTGTGTCCAATTAGCTTAAAATAAAATAGCCCCGTGTGTGGCAAGTCTTTCACACATTTATTTTCAGACCTGGAGCCTTGGGAAACTATACAGGTGTGTCTTATTTTGCATAATACATACATTCCTGGGAAGGCTGAGTGGAAGTGAAGCTTCATATAAGAGGTACACGCCCTTTTTAAAGCATGTCGCTGAAAATTCTTATTTTTTGACGGGTAAAGAGAGCTTTTGATACTTCTGGGTTTGCCTAATGAGGTTGATTTAACCTGAGGGATTTGGGGTACTCTCACAGCAGCAAGTTCCTACAGGGGCGCTTTCAAAGCTGTTCTGGGTCAGCTTACCCAAAAAGCTCACAAGAAGGGAGCCAGAAAAGCACCTGATACCATTAGGTAGAGAAAGGCAACTAGGAACTCTTCTTAGCTACTCCATGGAAACACATAGTACAGGACATTTTCTAGAACTGGGATGGGGGCTGGCTGTTCTCAGGAGCCCTGAGAGAGGGAGAAGTATTGTGTTCATAGAACAGGATGGGATGTTATTCTGGGTAACGTTTTCACAGAGCCCACGTTCCACACAAAGTCAAGGGTTCAGAAGGTGGTGGTCAAATGTGGTCCCCTTAGCTGGCAAGAGGGACGCTCAGACAGAACAATGAGCCTCTCACGTCCTCAGGGGGCACGGGAGCTGGACTGGCGGGGGGAGGTCAATGAGGTAGGAAGAAGATGAAAAAGAAGAAAAGGAAGAGCAGGAGAGGAGGAAATAGAGAAGCAGGAGTCTTCAATATATAATGGTAAAGGCTAAAGGGACACAGGACTAAATTCACGAGTTTTTACAGGACTGGTTGCATGTGAAATCATTAACAAAGTCCAGGATGTTATTATTAGGTGTCTGCCCACATTCCCTGCACTACAGTCCATCTCTTGAAGCTGAATGAATGTATTTTTAGAACAAATAAAAGGAAATACTACTTTTTAGAGAAAGCAGCAAACTGAGTCACCCAGAGATGGCTAATTGAAAGCTGAAAACTATATTTTTAATATTTTTCCACTTTTTATAATGTTCAGTAAGCCATTGCTGATATGGAGGTTTTATGAGACTTTCTAGATGTTTAGAGCACAGCTCCATCCTTCTCCTGACAATAGCCTTATGCTCTACCAGCCCCTATAATGGCATCAATCCCAGCACATTATAGCAGTTTTTACCATCCTCGCTCGAGGAGCACTAAAGCTGGCTCCGTGCACCTTCCAGGCCCCCCCACCAGCCCCACAGTGGGAGATGACTGGACATTCCCAGCTCAGTCGTGTCCTCACGCCCAGACGCCAGCTACTTTTTCATCTGGAGTGTCTTTTCCCTCCCTACAGCCTCTGGGCAATTCTGACTTCACTTGTGATACACAGCCCAGCTCTCACCTCCCCCAAGTCACCCTCACTGATCCCTCCTTCGTAAAGGGCTCCCTCCTGTACTTCCTCAGCCCCCCAGAAATTACTCTCCCCTAGCACCCATCTAGAGAAATCACAACCACCTCTTTAAGTGTTCATCCCCGGCCAGTCTGAGCGCTGTGAGGGCAGGGAATGGGCCTTAGTCCATGTTGTCCCAGTGCCTGTCACAGTGCCAGGTAGGCACTCACCTGTCATTGCTCAGAACGCACTGTCACAGAGGAGCTAGCAGGTGGCCTCCACCGCATCCCTTTGTTGCCCTGTCCGAGGCACCATCTGACCCAAGCTGACATGTTTTATGGTCCAAAAGCATGGAGTCCACAGCAGTATGACAGGTTTTTCCATCATTTTCACCTGTTTTATGGGCTATACTCTGAAGAACGTAGCACTAAGTGTGAGAGAAAATCAGCCACTGCCCACATAAATGAAATGTCATGTTGGCACAAGCTTTATAGTAAGTAAAGTTACACACAACTGGAGAGAGGGTTTCTTGTGCTTTGAGCAAGGAAAACTGGAGAGAGCTTCATTTCATGTTGAGTAGTAAGTATATAGACATCCAGGGACTCACCAGTGCCCTGCAGGGTCCCCAAACTCATAACAAACCCACACAGCGAAGCTACCAGGAAAAAGTGGATACTCTCTCTCTGTTCAATGGCCATCCTCTGACTAAAGGGCACTACAATCCTCAAAGCTCTTGTGTAAGCTGAAGGTAGTCAATGCCTTGTGGACAACAGATCTTTAAACTACTGGGCACCTCTGAACTGAAGTCTCCCTCAGGCCTCTATTTTTTTTTTCTTCATCCCCATCCTTCATTCATGGCCTTGAGAAAGCTCTCCTTAAAGTATGCACAGTGATCCTCAAGCACTTGGGATGGACTGGGCCTTTCTGGGTTAAGGGCTCAAGGTTCTAACCCTGCCCCTAGCACGGCTCCTATTCTGACATAGCACCTCCATGGAACCCCAGGGTAGGGTGAGTACAATAGCATATGTTTCTTCAGGGGACAAGGGGTGCTAACTACCCAAAAGTACACTGCCTACTCAGGACATACTGTGCATTCTGAAAACGTGTGAGTGCTCTTCTGGCTTCAAGAAGAAGGTAAAAGCAAGAAAGTGGATTAAATGGACAAACAACATCCTACTTCAGATTTGGCTAATACATTGTCTTCAGTGAAGTGTTTCTAATGTTCTTGAAGCTTGCAAATAATAAAAAGGGTATTCCCCCATTGAAATCCGAGTAAATATGCTGTAATTGGTTTAGAGTGCCTTTAATACTAGTGTTCTCACATTTTAAAACTCTTTTCTTCCAAGTTTCAATAACATGTTCTTGAAAGATATACTCTCTAAGTAATTCTTTGTCCTCAAGAAAACACTCAAATCACTTTTCCAAACTGATGGTCTGGCATCCTTCCAGAACTGATTTAGAAGTTATGGCTCACACCCCACGTCTGAGTCTTCTAACCTTGGCACATTCCTTAGTCCCAGGAATAGGGTTGGCAGTTGGGAAGGATGGCTATAAAAAGAGAGAGCTGCTTGTATCTAGCTCTGTTTAGCAAATTTTGCTTTCATGAAAATCCTAGAGAGTCGAAAAGGCATTGCCAAGATACCTACAAGATTTCACTAACCTGTCAGACCATTCCATGTGCCATCACACTCAAAACAATTAAAATCTGTATAGTGCTTTATAGTTTGTGAACACTTTAATATTCATGATCTTATTTGATCAATATAATCATCTGGAAAACATGCAGAGTGAATATTATTACCCCCACTTGATAGGTAAAGATACTGAGGCTTAGAGGGAGTTATGTTCAAGACTACCCAACTAATTAATGCCTGAGCTGAGGAAGAAACTCGGTCTCTAGGCAGCCTGTTTGGTTCTCTTTCCACTGTACCATGCTGCCTCCTGAGAAGCCTTTGGCTCCAGACCATCGGTTTCCAATCTGCTTCTGATGATGGCTAGATTGCTCATAGCACCAGTCATACCAGACCAAAGAGAAGAGACCATGGTCACTGTGAGGAATACCACCTCCAAGAAGAATTCAAGTAGGCATTGGTGGAGATATCAATAGTGGAAAAAGTCCCTTACCCACAGCATCTTAAAACTCCAGCACGAGCACTCATCATTTTCACTAATGTGCAATTCGGAGTTAGGGGTTTGCTTTGCCTACTGTGAGAAAGGCATCCACCGAGCTAAATTGGGCCCTCAGGCATGCACCCAGCTTTCTCAGAAGCCAACACTGTTTAGATGGAGTCCTTCCATGCACATCTCCCAGGATGGTTTTAGACAGCCTATGAGAATACTTTATTTCCTTTAAAACAAGTAACCTAGAAAATGAAATAACACATATTAGATTAAGCTCGGTCCCATTTGGCTAATTCAGAAGTTAATGGAAGGTCTCTTTTGGTCATTGGTATTGGCAGAGACACATTTAGTGAAACTCTCGTGGGAACCTCCCACAGGTACAGTAGCAGCTCTTACCCATAAATTAAGACTGGCACTTAAAGGCAGCTTTTTCCTCTCTAAGAGGGTGCCATTCAGGTTTCTCTTGATAAAGGGCTTGCTCATCAAACTCCCCCCAAAATACAAAGAATAAGAGAGATGGGACAGGTGAAAGAGATAAGGAGAGAGGCGGGTGCTGGGGTATGGGGGAAGAGTGACATCTTTGAAATCAGAATGACACAGAGTAGAAAGAGAAGATGGGCCAGATCACTAACAAATACAATGGTGGTGTCCACTGTGCATGAGGCTTATGGCAACTAACAATTAATTTCACCTCTTTGAACCATGTGCAGTGCCTAGCACATGGACTGTTTATATTGGAGATTTAATACAGAACACCAATTTATAATCATTCCCTGACAAAAATGTTAACTTTAAAAACCGTGTAAGCAATAAAAAATCAAGCTTGGCTATTTTATGACTTTAACCCCAGTCCCTATATTCAAGCAAATATATCCAGAATCAAATCATTCCCTGAAAACACATTCTATCTAATCATTTCTATGATCTTCTGTCCTGCCACAGAATTGATGAAGCTATTCCACCTGCCTGACACTTTTCCAGGAATGAGGCTCCTTCTGATAAAGAATAAAAAATGCAGTGACCGCCTCACCTCTTTCTCAAATGCACACTGAGCCAACGCACCATGATGAGAAGGCTATTCATATTAGGAACCATTGAATCATTTTATGTCATATTTTTGTATTTATATTTATAAGTAGAGGCGGTCTAGAGATTTCTTTTGTTGTATTATATTACTATTTTTCTCCATTTTCGGTATCAGAGTAATCACAAAACTAGGTAATTTTTAATACTTTTCTATATTTAGGAACCATTGTAAATTAATTGGCCTTTGAAGTTCCTAGGACTTGTTTTAGTACCAATACTTTTAATACATTAACCACTTTTTAAAATTCTATTTAGTTATTTAGTTTCATCTACTACTTTAATTACTTCTAATTATTCTCAAACAATTTTGGTAATTTATATATTTTTTAAATACTTTCATTTTGCTGAGGTTTTCAAACATATTGGAGCATAACTTTTCACAGTTCTCTTATGATTTATATTGTCCCTGAATATATTCAAAAATTCATGCTCCCATTTCCAATTTTGTTTATTAAAACTTTATTAAAACTGACAGGGTTTTATCAATCAGTAAAATAATTTACAAAATAATTTATTGTTACATATGTAAATATACTGAATATTAATATATAAATATAATTTATATGACACTTATAAATATTATATTATTACATAAGTAAAATAAAAGTTTTTCCTAATACCTAGAGATAATTAATCACTTTTACTATCTTAAGGTTTCTGATTCATTGTTTTT
Organism: Mesoplodon bidens; assembly: GCF_964165515.1. Classification (NCBI taxonomy): domain Eukaryota; kingdom Metazoa; phylum Chordata; class Mammalia; order Artiodactyla; family Ziphiidae; genus Mesoplodon; species Mesoplodon bidens. The sequence continues at coordinate 40,138,791 of NC_138170.1, forward strand.
ATCTTTAATACTCACTTTCTCATGGTTTAGTATTTGTTTAATTTCTAGAGTTTTACTTTCAATTCATTTGTAATTATTTTTTCTTTACTTCCCCCAAGGAAATGAAATATTGAAGTCTATTACTTCACCTCTGAGTATAGCTTTGGCTGACTCTCAGAAGTTTTGATATGCTGCATTCTCATATTTATTGTTTACTGAATCATACATAGTTTTATTTTTCAAGCTGTTTGGGCCATAAGCTAGGTTCAATTGTCTGAAAATACAAAAGTAATATTTTTTAAACACTATATAATAGCCAGAAGAGAAAGTAAATGTTCATTCTTAATAATATTAATTCCAATAAAGAGAAGGATCCTTTTTACCCTTATCCATTACTTATTAGCATCTCAGTTTTCAGTCAAGTAGTTTTCAGTTCTGTCGACATGCACATTGATATGTTATCCTACTTTGATTCCTGGGGAGTTTGGAACTAAGTTCTAGAGTACAGAAATTAAGAAACCAAGGACTTCAAAGAAAATTTTCTATGTATAATATTTTTACTAAAACTCCCAATGAAAATAAAAAATGGACCAACAATTTTCACATATTCTTACAATAAAGAAGGGTAAGCTTGTTTTAAATAGAGGAGTGTAGAGAGGAGCAACAGAAAAAAAGAAAAAATGAAATGAAGGTCTCTTTCCCATGTGGGCATTTATGCCCAAGGGACACAACATAGCTTCAAAATGGGTTCTTAAAACATATGTGAGCTGCTATGTGTTTTTCTTTGTTATTTTCTGCCTTCCTCCATCCTTTCTTTCACTTCCTTTCTTCCTTCCTTTTCTTCCCTCCATCCCTCCCTCCCTTCTTCAATAATGCTCACAAACCACTGTCAGTGAGGAGGGCTGACATCCTTCATTGGATTTGGGGTCTGATTTATGTAAAAGAATCAGCTGTGTCCACCCACTTCCCACTCACAATCTGTCACTATTCTAGTCATCAAAAATAGAGTCTCCATCAATCCCTACATGGAATGGAATCTCTCCTTTTCTCAGCATAAATTCCCTGTCCTAACAGCATAGTCACAATCCAACTAGGAAGCAGGTTATCTCCCTCCCACCCCACTTGACAATGATTGTTATAAAATATTGAAAGTAGTATAAAACATTGAAACTGCTTAAAAAATCTTGGAAGGAACATTAAACAATAAGTTAGTGAAAGGAAATGGTTTAATTGCAATATGCCAGGGAGTCAAACACCTCTTAGGCACAGAAGTAGCTGTTGAGGAACAGAACTCCAGTAGAAGCAAAGCTGAGGGTTGGCTGACAAGCAGGAAGCTGATCCTACAGCCTCTTCAACCCCAGAACTCTACCACTGGCCAGCACCTCACAAGGCAGCCTTGTAAATAATGAACTCCAGTTTACAAATGAAGACTATAAGTATTAAACAGATAAAATGACTTTCCCAAAAGTCAGAGCTGTGATTTGTGTCCAGGTCTTCAGATCACAAACAGCTCTACTACATCTCAGGTATACCTGTTCCACCAGAAAAGATCTATTTCCTGACCCCTTGCGCAAATGCACTTCTCTGTGTCTAGACCTCTGGTCTAACTGCTGCAGACTCTGGAATGTTCGCTATCCCCACTTCGTGCCAAGTGCCTAAATTCCACGCATTCTTCAGGGAGGGGGCAAGTCTCATCTCTGCCACATGTCTTTCCATATGACTTCAGCTTCTCTCTTCCTCTACTCTCCCCTCACTGTGGTGCTGACCCGGCAATGAACCACACTTTGGCTTATGATTGTAAGTGGCTTGAGGGCAGGTGCTGCCGGGTTCCTGCAGAGTGGATACAGTGGATACAGTGCAGCAGTGATATACCAAAAATCCCAGAAGATTTTAGTTACTGAAAAGCAACATATGAGGAAAAAGAGAACACTAAAAATGAGAGAAACCAAGAAGAAGCCAGTCAACTACAATCTGTCAACTAAGACAGCCCATCAGGTAGGAGCACCTAGGAAACTGTTCAGGGGCAAATATTCCAAGACACTATCTTCCCTTAAGAATTCACTTCCAATAAATCACTCTTTATCTAAAATTCTAATACTTCACATTGTATCTTTATCCCACACAAATGCATTGCCTAATGTCAACAAAAACATTCCTAAATGGTTATTCTCAGTATCTAGTACTTTCCCACTAGTTAGGTGGATTTTGAGGATTTAACCTGAAAATTGTATTAGGATCTGAAACTTTCAGAGGCTTTTTTTTCATTGTACCTTGAATTTTCCAATTTTATGTGCATATTTTAATCAATATTTTAATACTTACATAATGTTTGAGAGGCTGCATCATTTTTTTGATTTTCTCCCAGAGGACAATGACAGTCTTTCTTGTACTTTTAAAGTATCCACAATAACATTAGTTATATGGGTTATGGGGTTTATTTCCTTTCTCATTGAATAAAAGAGAAAAAATTTCCCCAATTTTCTAAAATTTATACTTGCCACATAGGCACAACCAAATATGTCCAAAATTTATACAACACTAAGAGATCCTGTCCTGTGTTTACTTGCCCAAACTACCCCAACCATTATCCTATTGTGATATGAAACACATTTATTTTGGGAGATTTCTGACATCTTTGTAATGTGTATTGTTCTTCTTCCATATCTGTGCCTGGTTAGTAGGCAGGGAATCTAAATTCCCTAGGAAGCATATTATCTGAAAATTACTATCTGTATATGCCACAATGTTTAATTTTTTTCTAAGTTTCCCCTCATCCTCTTTGTTGATACCTATTTTTAAAAGTCATTATTGCCTTCCAGCTGTCCAAATTTTCTTCTCGTTTTTCTCTTAAAAACTGACTTAAAGCAGGAGGTCAATATCTCAGCCATCATTAATTTCACGCCCTCCTCTTCTCATTTATTCACTGGTCTTTTTTCTGCTGAAGATCCCTTTTTTTTCCTTGATACATTTATAAAAGACCTCCTTACTCCATCTAACGTCTTTTACTAGCAATATCTCATTTCCCACTTTTGTGCTCCTTATCTTTTCTTTGCTAACTTTAAGTTGTTCTGTCTATTTTTATATAGTTCCTGCCTTCTCCACTCCCAGGGCAATTGTCCTGTTATACAAGGATCTTGAGCAGCCATTGGGGATGACAGACTGCATTTTTACTAGAATTCTAGAGGCAGAGGGGCCCTGCAGCCCCCATGCTCTGCCCAGTTCTTTCACTGCCACAGAGTAACAGAGGCTTTTGAACTTTAATGATATTGTCTTGGGCTACTTCACACCTATCTCCGATTATGAATCTTAATACTCCCATTGTATCATACATATTAGATTTCCTCCCAACGTGTTTTTCAACTAGGAATAGTACCTTGTAGGGTTGTTATCAATGATCACATTTCTAAATAGACAGCGGAGAGAATGAAAATGATATACTCTATTAGGGTGAGGTCATTTGCATACTGTTAAGTGATTTGCATGCTGGCAGATCCTACAATTGTGTTTCAGCGGCTTCCCCTCATTTCTCCCTTCCTAACAAGGTGTAGCTCATTTTGCTCACTATAAAATTGTCCTTTATTTTTCTCTCTCACGCCATCCTCTCCCAATGGAGAATAACACCCACTAACACAAGCATGACATTGCAAGGCAGTCTCTATCTTCTGAGCTAATGTCCTCTTTGGCATAATTCATCATCCTCTCTGATTTTTCAGGGATGGTGACAATGGTGACTCCCCTAATATCTGAATGAAGTCCTTCATAAATATTTTACTGAGTGATTGATATCTCCTCTAGTTATTTTTCTCACACCTCTTCCCCTCAGTATATAACAGATGGGATTCCATCATCAGAAGCAGATGTTGTGGAAAAAGTACCAGGAGTCCACAAGCCCTTGTTCCAGCCTCAGCTCCCCCATTAACTACCTCTGCCATCTCCACAAGTCACTTCACCTCTCTGGGCCTCCGTTTCCATGTCTGTAAATCGAAGATGAAAATGCCTTCTTCAGAGGCATACTAAGGTGATCAGAAAAGATATATTTACAAAAATGCTTCCTCATATAAAGTAGTTTGACACTTGGAAGTTTGATAACTCTTAGCTAAATCATGTAGGCTTTTCAAAATCAGATGAAATATGAAGTATTTTTTTCACCCATCCCCCTTATTAGCTTTTCATACTAATAAATAAACACACTTCTAGGAAAGTCAGTTACATTTTGAGAAATTCCGAATGACAAATTGTCAGACACTGAACAAAAGGATCATTTTAACCACTCCCACCTCCATCCTCCTCCATGTCTCATTAGCAAACATATTCTCCACCTTAATTTATGTAACTTATGAGGGACCCTGAAGGGAGAGGCAGGGCTCTAGTTTGATTTTTTGACTGAGCCTCATTCATTGAAGTAAGGTGTCACGGCTGCCTGAGGATCTGGAAAGCATTTTGGAAGTAAGAAGCAGACAAATGTAAATCTTTTAAACCCTTGTGATAAGCAAACTCTCCTCAGTTCAACATATAAATATAAACACTAAATCAAATCAGATGCTTATACATTTTTTAATCCCATCATAAAACATTTTGTTTTGACAGCTTGGTAATGTAAAGTAAAAACACCGACAGCCAAAAGAATCAGCATCTTTGCCTGCCTACTACCTGAAAGTCTTTCCTGTATATAAATAGAAAAAAAAAAAAAGAAAGTATGTTTATGTAAAGGGAAACACTGATTTACTAGAACTGATTGCTTCATAGTCTAATTACTTTTCAACTGGCTGTTCCAAATTAAGATGTCATTGATGGCTTTTGGTGATATATTTCATTTTAAGCAAATTTATTCTATAATACAGTACATCATAATGGAAAGCAGAGTTCCTACTCTTCCCTCCTCTTTGTAGCCTGATATCTTGACAAGTAAATTAAATTTAGCAGTTAAAATGCTTCCATTAGTAATTTTATTAAGTTAATTAAAGAATCTCTCTTTCTGAATTTTAACTACCTTCCTTTCAGAACAATGGTGATCTCTTTTTTTCTTTTCTAATTTCATGTATTTAGGGACTATGATATATTCTAGGACCAATCAACCACTCTATCAGTACTACATTTCTATGGGCAAGATGCTACCAAGCAAATCAAGTAAAAAGAAAAAAAAAGAACTCCAAAGTCTGAAAGAGAGGATCTGTTTCATATCACAGAAAGGGTTTTAATATCTGTAAAAGAAGGAGGAAAGAGGAGCAGGGGGAGAGAAACAGAAAGAGGAAAATATACTTTTTAAGTTATCTATGTTCTTGGGAAGAAACAGAATTGCTAACTAGTGTCTCCACACATACAGGATAAATCATAAATGGTTGGGGTAGAATTTAGTTCATAGACAGAAATAGAAAAAATTCCAACTCTTTTATTCTTACTTAGTAAGTGTACAAGTATTACTAAGCAAGATACTGCAATTGGTGAAGCACAAGTTAAATGAAATCTTGGGCCCTCTCCAGGGAGCAGTATTTTGAAAGAAACCAAATACTTCTAAGAGATTTAGGGCAAAAAGAGTTGTCTTATTGACCACTGCCTGCTTCTTGTGGTTGGTGTTCTTAAACTCAAGAATTACAGAAATTATTTTTGAAACTGGAAGGGAGCATAGAGAAAACGTTATCTTACCCTCCTATGTTAAAGATAAGGAAACGGAGGGCCAGGAATTAGTAATACCACCACCACCAATAATAATAATAGCAGCTCTAACAAAGGTGACTAAATATTTATCGAACTCATCACTGTGAAGCATCACATACATTATCTCATTAAAAAGCCCCAGAAGGGGAATTCTTTGAATGTCCCAACATTATAGATATGAGAAATAGTGCATAACAAAGATTAACTTGTGCAAAATCTATGTGACTCCAAAGTCCCGCGCCTATAACTAGTACACATCATTACCTTAGATGAACGACTTGGGGTCATGCAACTAGTTAGTGCTTTCCCCAGGGTTAGAGTTCAGGAAACCTGCTTCCCAGCTCTGCTCTTTACAAACTAGGCCATATAAGGAGGACTGGGAATCCAGTGGTCGTGCTGAGGCATGGGCATTGAGAAGACAGGATGATTTACTTTAAAAGGAATCCTATTGCCAAGGTGTCTGATAGAATATCTGCATTATGGGTGAAACCTTATCAATGTCTGCATTCATGTGTTCAGACCCAAAGTGACATTTCATCTAAAATTTGGGATCCCGCCTTTTACTCATTCATTGATGAAATGAGATCCAAGAATACAGTCATGGTCATTACTATCAATACCTCCCAACTTCTCTCATTTTCCAACACCCTCCCCATTCCCTTGAATAGCCCACTCTGGGAGTTTGCATGCTCACTGTTCAATCCCCATCATCCCTCTCCAAGTCACTCCACCACCCGGCCAAATCCTCATGGTCCATCCTTGCTGAGTATAGTCCTTCACAGTCACACCTCAGATATCACCCCACCAACTTCTGTTCTTTTTCTCCCGGGGGGACTGAATGCCTTTCATAGCTATGTTCCAAGCTGACTACTTTTCTCATGAGAATAGGTCACCATGGCTTTTTTTCTTTCTATTCTTTCCACATTCTTCAGATTCTGTTTCCAAAAAAAAGCCCAAGAAAGGAATATGGCAACTCACAGATGCTTCCTGGCAGAACAGAATAGATGAAGCCACAAACTATATGATAGGCCAGAAGAGAGAAAAGACTGAGACCGCTTCATTCATATATGTTTTCCTTCCCTCCTTTTTCACACCAGGAAAAGCTAAAATGCAGATGTCTACCCCAGATGATCTTTGTGTATTCGGAGAGCCCAACCCCTCTTCTTCCTGCCTCCCTCCCTCTCTCCCTCTTCCTTCCTTCTTTTCCTTCCTTTCTTTCTTTCCCAACATCTAGATTAAACAGGGATTAAGAGCTTTAGCACCCCTTGCCCCTGATTTGATCCCGTGTCATCCCGGATATAGGTTTTCAAGATGGCACTCCATAGTTTCTGAAGCACAAGAAATTGGCAAATGTTCCTGGAAGTGCTTTTGTGGAGAATATTTCATTTATTAAGCATACCCCTCTCCCCAAATGATGTCTTTAGAAAGAACCTAGCATTCTGCAATATTTCTCTAATTAATAGCTAGACAGACAGACCCAGAGGAAAAAGAGACTGGGTCATCCATTGTTTTTCTAATTAGAAATGGTACTCCCTGCCCTGATCCTTAGTTGAGGAAGAACACTACCTTTAGAGCCTGGAAGCATATTTTCTATTTACCTGACCACATAGCAAACATGTTTTCATTAGAAATTTACCTCTTACCTCCTTCATATCCTGCCAGTCACACTGCATCTATTCTTTGGTGAGGACCCTTTTCAATTATTTTGAGGATCTTCTTCTTTTTTATGTGGAGTTCCAGTCCAGTAGTGAAATCTGTTTCATATTTGTAATCAGTTTTCAGGTCTGGAAGGAGCCCAAATTGGTAAGTTCCTGGGAGTAAAAAAGAAAAAACAAAACAAAACAGAATTTAATTATGCAACCTGAGCTTATAGAAGATGAGAGAAGATAACTCAAAGGGGAAAGAACTGAAAAATCAACATTATGTCCCCTCCTCCAACCCGAGTCATTCTGGCCTGCCTTTCAACCTGGACAGTGATCAATTCAATGTGTAGAACCACAAAAGAGCCACTGGGATTGTGAAATTATGTGGCAAAATTCCTATTACTTGTCACGTGAAAAGAAGAATGTGCGATTTTAAAATAAAATACCAGAGAAAGATGTAACAAGTTTGATGTAGTCAATGTAGCTGGCCACAGTTGTGAAAGATTCGATAAGCTGCTTCTTACTTGTCCTTCACCCTGGAGGCTTCTGAAGAGGCCTGAATATCTGGCTTACAATGAGTGATGCTACTTGAAATGAAAAGCAAGGAGATTGCAAATCACTCTTCTGCACAGGCATGGAATAAGCTATGGCATGGCTGATGGACAGATTCAGGTATTTAAGTGAGTGTGATTTCCAAGCAACAATTTCTAAACCCTACATTATCATTGACCTCCATCACACGATTGGACATGTTTACGAAGGTACACACAGCAGAGTGAAATTCGCTGGGAAAAACACTGAAGTCATTTTCCAACACCACAGCAGTATTTCTGCAAAATGAAGCCATGTTACCCCAATCACCAATACGGTCCACCTTTGTACTCTTCTTCTGCTTAATGGTCTGAGTCCATTCCATCAAAGGAACTTTCTGTTTCAGGAATCCAGCTATGAGTTTGGTTGGAAGAAACCAAATGAGGTAAGTAATCTGATGTATGTGCTCAGTAAAGTTAAGTAAACCAAGAAAGGACTTGAAGAAATGTACTTGAATAAACGACTTGAAGAAAAGACTATACTTTTGTCTTTCTATTTCTTCCTCTCTTTTTTCTTACAGGCAAAGATATCAGGATGGTGAAAACTACCCCAAGATAATTTTTTCCCTGTGATTTGATTGGCCAGGAAGCAAAAGCAAAGCACCCAGTTAGCAGCGTTTTAAATCAAACACAATTAACTGTACACTGAAATACATGGTCTACAATTGCATGTTCAATTAAATAGCTGGAAGCAAATGAAAGCCTCAACTGCACACTACAAGCTACATAGGTCTGCTCAGATTTCCTATTTCTTCATGAAGGTCCAAGACAGATACTTCCTCAAAAATTAAAAGCAGACATTTTTATTGTCTAGTAAGCACTCCTTAAAAACTTTATTGTAAATTAAATCAAATATTTGCATTAAATCTTTTCTTGAGGAAAGCAGAGGCAGGGGGTGGGGTGGTGGTGGGATGAATTGGGAGATTGGGATTGACATACATACACTAATATGTATAAAATAGATAACAAATAAGAACCTGTTGTATAGCACAGGGAACTCCACTTCGCTGCACAGTAGAAACTAACACAACATTGTAAAACAACTATACCCCAATAAATAAATAAACAAACAAATAAATAAATAAATTTTAAAAATAATCTTTTCTTGAAACTTGTCAGAGAGAAAAATCAGAACACTACTAAAAATGCAAAGACTATTTTTCATGATTGCTAGTGCAATGGCTGTCTCTGTTCCAGCCTCACACTGTCTCTAAATTCCATTGAATTGTTTCTGGGGACTCCCACTTCATCTATTCCCAAGTTATATTCTGTGGTGTATTCCATACACATATGCAATTCTACCTAGGCCAGTTGAGGTTATTTCCATTTGAACCATTGGTGAGAAAATAGTGTTGATAACAGCCATTAGGTAGCACAGCTATCTACAATTATAGCCATCCCAATTGCTAGCGACCTAGTGGTGAAATTTTTCACATTCCACTTAATCGTATAATGATTTATATATACATCTATTGGACTATAAGATACTCCAAGGCAGAGACCATCTTATACATCTTTAAATCATTACAGCATCTGCCATTATATTGAGTATATTGGTCTTAAATGGTGAAATAACAGAATGAATGAATGAAGCAAGGAATTAATATTTAAATACAGGCAATGATTATTTGTGTTACAGTATACAGAGAACTGCCTGGAGGAGTTTTCAGAGAGCAACAGAGGAGCTTGGCCGACTATTCTTGGAGAACACATTGACTGTTGGATGGAGACAGTTCACCAAGAAAGCAGATTTTGACCCTTCAAGAACTTCAATGTGATGATGAGTTTATGACAGTTCTAAAAGCCAACATACGGTTGGTGGCCAGATTGTGGTTCTGGACTGAGAGGCTTCCATTTGGAAGGCAGACAAGCATTTGAATTATGGGTCTAATGAAAGTGTCAATAGCAATCCTGTTACTGGAGGAGCTGTAAAACCCTGCTTAATGAACTAGGCAGGGACACAAAAACACAATGGTCTAAAATGTACTGTATGAGAAAATGATAATTAGCCCAGATTTCATGTACAAGATAAAATGCATAGGGATAATATTACCACTGAGCAATATTACTGCCCTTCAGGGGACTGTTTTGTTAACAGGGTTTGGCTCAGCCTTTCCCATCTTCCTTGTGTGAGTGGAGATGTACTATACAATCGTGAGCTGTGAGTCAGGGGAAAGAATGTCAGATGGCAAAATTCCCATCAGAGATACTGACAAATGTTAATGACAGAAAAAAGTGTTCTGGCCTCATCAAGGGTTCATTTTTATTTAGGAGGCTTTATGCAATATAGGATGATAAGCCAAATGGCTTCCCATGCAAGAGGAATGGGGGGTGAACTAGAAAGTCATTCTCTAACCTTGAAGTCTATTTTTCTAGACCACCGGACATCAACCAGCAAAGTGAGGCAAGACAAGGCCACACCTGGAGGGGACAATTTGGACCATAGCTATTTACTCCCATGCGACGAATTAGGGAGCTACTGAGGCAGCTCCGAGTACAGAAGGAAACAGTGAACTTGCAGTCAGGGAGCTGAGATTCTGGCCTTAGCTCTGTACTAACTCTGAATCTGAACTTTCTCATCTCTTCCAAAGGTGAATTAGAGTTCAAAAATTTTAAGGGGCTTACAAATCACCTGAGGATTCTGTTAAAAATACAGATTTTGATTTAGAAGTCTGCACTCATCACATAACTTGTAATGCAGTTGGGGTGAGGAGGAGGTGGAACAAGATATTTTTAAAAGCGAGGGGAAAATAATGTATTTTCTAAAATGCTAAATTATGGAGAATATAAGTTGTAAGAAATCAAGAGAAGAAGGAGGTCACTCTGGGCTTGGGTCAAGGGGGGGATTCATGGAGAAAGGCTGGACGTGGGCCTGAAGTTCATTCATTCACAACCTATTTGTATGGCCCGCCAAGAAAGAAAGTTGGACAGTCAGTAGACAGATGAGGTGAGAAGATGAAGGGTCTTAAGGAATGGTGAAAGTGATCAGTGTTTCTTTTTGAGAATAAAAGGATCAGCAAGAGTATGCAGTGCAGACCAGGAGAAGGCAACATATGGGAAACTATTTTTCATCTTCAGCATATATTGGGCACCCAAAATCCATACTGCCAGAGGGGTGGGGAAAAGGGAGCAAGTGTTGCTAAGATAACCTAAAGGCAAATCATGTAAAAGCTAAACTTCCAGCCAGACAAAAGCCTATTTGTAAATTACTCCAGTTAATTTCCCAGGTCGTGATTGGTGATTGCCTCTCCCTGCAAAGGGTTTATGACATTCTCAATTAAGAGTTTGCTATAAAAATGAATGAATGAAGTACTTCAAAACTGCTATGAGATATTAAAAATGAGTCACTTTTAAAAAGTGGTTTTGTTTCCTGTGTTCTGGATAATGCATTTGAGAATGTAGTTTCCAGCCTCACCCATCACACCACTGTGAAATCAAATTGAATGACTCTCTGCTCTTAGAATGATCCCTCATTCAAATGCATTCAATAAATAAAGCCCAAACACAATGAGGCACTTTTCATAGAGCATCCCTGAGAGCTAGGGCCTGGTCTCTCTCACCACATGAAGCTGAGATTGAAGTAAATAAAGCATTCACCCACACTGACTGCATAATACATAGTGACTTATTGTTTACTAAGCTCTTGCATGTACACTATTTCATTTGATCCTCACAATGACCCTACAAAAACAACACTGTTGGTTTATTATCCCCATTTAACAGATGTAGAAGTTAGAGCTCAGAGTGGTCAGTGACTTGCCCAAAGTCACACAGCAATCCAAAAGGTACTTTAAATCTTCTCAGCCCCTTCCTTCCCTACTCCCCAGAACAGGAAACATATTTTTAAGTACAAAACAATATAATTAGTAGAACTATTATGAAAACTGGGCAGAACATTTAATTCATTCAGATGAATTTTGTAATCCTCCAGTGATTTTGTAAATACCGAGGAATTCATTTTCCACCTCCTGCAATTCAGTGAATTCTATCCTGGACAAAAGGTCATCCAAATATGATCCTTGCTCAGTTATGGAAATGTATGCAGTCTAAAAGAATATGGGACAAATGCAGAGTTAAAAATATCAGTGAAACTCCCAGTGCCATTTTCTCTTGCTGCCTCAAATCCTTTATGAAATTAGGCAGGTTATACATCATAAAAAAAATAAAAACGCAAACTTTTGCCCCAAATTCAATTATCATATATTAGAGGGGGTCATGAGTGCAGTAGATTGGAGAGTGAGTAAAGCAAGACTGAAATAGGTATGGTGGGAAAGCCACAGACAGGTAGAAAGAATTTCTTTGAAAAAATTTTCAATTTACATCCATAGAACATACTGAAAATTATCTGAAAAGCAATAGAAAATACAATTTTCTCAAAGTCAACATTCTTTCAGCCTCTAGTCCTACTCAGCTGGACTTTGGTTTGGGGAGTGCTACTGAACCAGGTTCCTTTTGCCCAATGCGCAGCAAGCCAAAACACTGAGATGCCAAGGTTTGCAGCAAAGAGAGGGTTTATTCGCAAGGCAGCTAAGCAAGGACACAGCAGAATGAGTCTCAGACTCCCAAAGGCAAGGGTCCCAGGATATTTATGGGATAAAGAATAAAGAAGCAGTGCAGTCCAAGGCATGGGGAGCGTGGGGAACATGTGGAGAGGTGATTGAATAAAGGTGCCATGATCTTCATTCTGTGCAGGTGTAACTAAGCTACAGGCCTTGGCACGTTCAAAAATGGAGGTGCTTGGCACAGCCTGAGGGTGGCATTTTTGAAAGGTCACCATAAGGACAGCTGTACGTCCCCAGTTGGAGGGTCGGTGGTCCTATCCAGTCTTAACCAGCTCAGCTGGAACTAGACTTCAAGTTCCTGGCGAACAACTCAGGCAAACATCTTGTTCATACTACGTGCTCCTTGGAGGACATGCAAGTCTTAAAATGACCTTGATTAGTGAAGGCAGGTGAAATGGATTTGACTCATTACCCACAGTTTCAGGAAACAGGAGATTAATGCCTCTTAAAAGTGAGTCTGGGTCAAAGCTGTTCGGAGGAGCACCTAGAAGCCTTGTCGTCCTGGAGGAGAGGGGTTAACAGAACTAAGGATAGCTTCATTTTCTAACATTGCCTTGCAAACACCATTTCTACAGTAATCAGGCCCAGCCCTCTCTTTCTTCATTCAGCCCTCTGCTTCCATCTTCATTTTGGCTGTGCGGTCATTTATGCAGCAGGAATCTGTCCAGCAGCTAGAGACAGACCACACTGGCTGGACTCCCACATCCACATCCACTGATGAGAGAACTTATTTGTTCTAAGGGCCTTTTTCCTCAAAATGTCTAATTCCATCCTCTCCTAAGTTACGATGTATCTATTCACCTGTGTGTAACTGTGAATAGCTACAGAGCCTCTGAAAATCCAAAGTTTATTTTTATTTTTTTGGTATAGGGCACAAGTTTTTGCGGTTTTTTTTGTAACATCTTTATTGGAGTATAATTGCTTTACAATGCTGTGTTAGTTTCTGCTTTATAACAAAGAGAATCAGTTATACATATACATAAGTCTCCGTATCTCTTCCCTCTTGCATCTCCCTCCTTCCCACCCTCCATATCCCACCCCTCTAGGTGATCACAAAGCACCAAGCTGATCTCCCTGTGCTATGCGGCTGCTTCCCACTAGCTATCTATTTTACGTTTGGTAGTGTATATATTTCCATGCCACTCTCTCACTTTGCCCCAGCTTACCCTTCCCCCTCCCCGTGTGCTCAAGTCCATTCTCTACTAGGTCCGCATCTTTATTCCCGTCTTGCCCCTAGGTTCTTCATGACCACTTTTTTTTTTTTAAGATTCCATATATATGTGGTATCATACGGTATGTGTTTTTCTCTTTCTGACTTACTTCACCCTGTATGACAGTGTCTAGGTCCATCCACCTCACTACAAATAACTCAGTTTTGTTCCTTTTTATGGCTAAGTAATATTCCATTGTATATATGTGCCACATCTTCTTTACCCATTCATAGGTTGATGGACACTTAGGTTGTTACCATGTCCTGGCTATTGTAAATAGAGCTGCAATGAACATTTTGGTACATGACTCTTTTTGAATCATGGTTTTCTCTGGATATACGCCCAGTAGTAGGACTGTTGGGTCATGTGGTAGTTTTATTTTTAGTTTTTTAAGGAACCTCCATACTGTTCTCCATAGTGGCTATATCAATTTACATTCCCACCAACAGTGCAAGAGGGTTCCCTTTTCTCCACACCCTCTCCAGCATTTATTGTTTGTAGATTTCTTGATGATGGCCATTCTGACCGGTGTGAGATAATATCGCATTGTGGTTTTGATTTGCATTTCTCTAATGATTAAGGATGTTGAGCATTCTTTCATGTGTCTCTTGGCAATCTGTATAACTTCTTTGGAGAAATGTCTATTTAGGTCTTCTGCGTATTTTTAGATTGGGTTGTTTTTGTGATATTGAGCTGCATGTAAATTTTGGAGATTAATCCTCTGTCAGTTGTTTCATTTGCAAATATTTTCTCCCATTCTGAGGGTTCTCTTAACGTCTTGTTTATGGTTTCCTTTGCTGTACAAAACCTTTTAAGTTTCATTAGGTCCCATTTGTTTATTTTTGTTTTTATTTCCATTTCTCTAGGAGGTGGGTCAAAAAGGATCTTGCTGTGATTTATGTCATAGAGTGTTCTGCCTATGTTTTCCTCTAAGAGTTTGATAGTTTCTGGCCTTATACTTAGGGCTTTAATCCATTTTGAGTTTATTTTTGTGTATGGTGTTAGGGAGTGCTCTAATTTCATTCTTTTAAATGTACCTGTCCAGTTTGCCCAGCACCACTTATTGAAAAGGCTGTCTTTTCTCCACTGTATACTCTTGCCTCCTTTATCAAAGATAAAGTAACCATACGTCCGTGGCTTTATCTCTGGGCTTTCTATCCTGTTTCACTGATCTATATTTCTTTTTCTGTGCCAGTACCATACTGTCTTGATTACTGTAGCTTTGTAGTATAGTCTGAAGTCAGGGAGCCTGATAATTCCAGCTCCGTTTTTCTTTCTCAAGATTGCTTTGGCTATTCGAGGTCTTTTGTGTTTCCATACAAATTGTGAAATTTTTTGTTCTAGTTCTCTGAAAAATGCCATTGGTAGTTTGATAGGGATTGCATTGAATCTGTAGATTGCTTTGGGTTGTAGAGTCATTTTCACAATGTTGATTCTTCCAATCCAAGAACATGGTACATCTCTCCATCTATTTGTATCATCTTTAATTTCTTTCATCAGTGTCTTATAATTTTCTGCATACAGGTCTTTTGCCTCCTTAGGTAGGTTTATTCCTACATATTTCATTCTTTTTCTTGCGATGGTAAATGGGAGTGTTTTCTTAATTTCACTTTCAGATCTTTCATCATTAGTCTATAGGAATGCCAGAGATTTCTGTGCATTAATTTTGTATCCTGCTACTTTACCAAATTCATTGATTAGCTCTAGCAGTTTTCTGGTAGCATCTTTAGGATTCTCTATGTATAGTATCATGACATCTGCAAACAGTGACAGCTTTACTTCTTCTTTTCCGATTTGGATTCCTTTTATTTCCTCTTCTTCTCTGATTGCTGTGGCTAAAACTTCCAAAACTATGTTCAATAATAGTGGTGAGAGTGGGCAACCTTGTCTTGTTCCTGATCTTAGTGGAAATGGTTTCAGTTTTTCACCATTGAGGACGATATTGGCTGTGGGTTTATCATATATGGCCTTAATTATGTTGAGGAAAGTTCTCTCTATGCCTACTTTCTGGAGGGTTTTTATCATAAATGGGTGTTGAATTTTGTCGAAAGCTTTCTCTGCATCTATTGAGAAGATCATATGAGTTTTCTCCTTCAACTTGTTAGTATGGTGTATCACATTGATTGATTTGCATATATTGAAGAATCCTTGCATTCCTGGGATAAACCCCACTTGATTATAGTGTATGATCCTTTTAGTGCGCTGTTGGATTCGGTTTGCTAGTATTTTGTTGAGGATATTTGCATCTATGATCATCAGTGATACTGACCTGTAGTTTTCTTTCTTTGTGACATCTTTGTCTGGTTTTGGTATCAGAGTGATGGTGGCCTCATAGAATGAGGTTGGGAGTGTTCATCCCTCTGCTATATTTTGGAAGAGTTTGAGAAGGATAGCTGTTAGCTCTTCTCTAAATGTTTGATAGAATTCGCCTGTGAAGCCATCTGGTCCTGGGCTTTTGTTTGTTGGAAAATTTTTAATCACAGTTTCAGTTTCAGTGCTTGTGATTGGTCTGTTCATATTTTCTATTTCTTCCTGATTCATTCTCGGCAGGTTGTGCATTTCTAAGAATTTGTCCATTTCTTCCAGGTTGTCCATTTTATTGGCATAGAGTTGCTTGCAGTAATCTCTCATGATCCTTTGTATTTCTGCAGTGTCAGTTGTTACTTCTCCTTTTTCATTTCTAATTCTATTGAGTCTTCTCCCTTTTTTTCTTGGTAAGTCTGGCTAATGGTTTATCAATTTGTTTATCTTCTCAAAGAAACAGCTTTTAGTTTTATTGATCTTTGTTATCATTTCCTTCATTTCTTTTTTATTTCTGATCTGATCTTTATTTCTTTCCTTCTGCTAACTTTGGGGGTTTTTTGTTCTTCTTTCTCTAATTGCTTTAGGTGCAAGGTTAGGTTGTTTATTTGAGATGTTTCTTAAGGTAGGATTGTATTGCTATAAACTTCCCTCTTAGGACTGCTTTTGCTGCATCCCGTAGGTTTTGGGTCGTCATGTTCTCATTGTCGTATGTTTCTAGGTATTTTTTGATTTCCTCTTTGATTTCTTCAGTGATCTCTTGGTTATTAAGTAGTGTGTTGTTTAGCCTCCACATGTTTGTATTTCTTACAGATTTTTTTCCTGTAATTGATATCTAGTCTCATAGCATTGTGGTCGGAAAAGATACTTGATACGATTTCAATTTTCTTAAATTTACCAAGGCTAGATTTGTGACCCAAGATATGATCCTGTAGAATGTTCCATGAGCACTTGAGAAGAATGTGTATTCTGTTGTTTTTGGATGGAATGTCCTGTAAATAACAAGTCCATCTTCTTTAATGTATCATTTAAATCTTGTGTTTCCTTATTTATTTTCATTTCGGATGATCTGTCCATTGGTGAAAGTGGGGTGTTAAAATCCCCTACTATGATTGTGTTACTGTCGATTTCCCCTTTTATGGCTGTTAGCATTTGCCTTATGCATTGAGGTGCTCCTATGTTGGATGCATAAATATTTAGTATTGTTATATATTCTTCTTGGATTGATCCTTTGATCATTCTGTAGTGTTCTTGTCTCTTGTAATAGTCTTTGTTTTAAAGTCTATTTTGTCTGATATGAGAATTGCTACTCCAGCTTTCTTCTGAGTTCCATTTGCATGGAATATCTTTCTCCATCCCCTCACTTTCAGTGTGTATGTGTCCCTAGGTCTGAATGGGGTCTATTGTAGACAGCATATATATGGGTCTTGTTTTTCTATCCATTCAGCCAATCTATGTCTTTTGGTGGGAGCATTTAATCCATTTACATTTAAGGTAATTATTGATATGTATGCTCCTATTACCATTTTCTTAATTGTTTTGGGTTTATTATTGTAGGTCTTTTTCTTTTCTTGTGTTCCTGCTTAGAGAACTTCCTTTAGCATTTGTTGTAAAGCTGGTTTGGTGGTGCTGAACTCTCTCAGCTTTTGCTTGTCTGTAAAGGTTTTAATTTCTCCGTCAAATCTGAATGAGATCCTTGCTGTGTAGAGTAATCTTGGTTGTAGGTTTTTCCCTTTCATCACTTTAAATATGTCCTGCCACTCCCTTCTGGCTTGCAGAGTTTCTGCTGAAAGATCAGCTGTTAACCTTATGGGGATTCCGTTATGTGTTATTTGTTGTTTTTCCCTTGCTGCTTTTAATCTTTGTTCTTTGTATTTAATTTTTGATAGTTTGATTCATATGTGACTTGGCGTGTTTCTCCTTGGATTTATCCTGTATGGGACTCTCTTTGCTCCCTGGACTTGATTAACTGTTTCCTTTCCCATATTAGGGAAGTTTTCAACTATAATCTCTTCAAATATTTTCTCAGTCCCTTTCTTTTTCTCTTCTTCATCAGGGACCCCTATAATTCGAATGTTGGTGCGTTTAATGTTGTCCCAGAGGTCTCTGAGACTGTCCTCAATTCTTTTCATTGTTTCTTCTTTATTCTGCTCTGCAGTAGTTATTTCCAGTATTTTATCTTCCAGGTCACTTATCTGTTCTTCTGCCTCAGTTATTCGGCTATTGATTTCTTCTAGAGAATTTTAAATTTCATTTATTGTGTTGTTCATGATTGTTTGTTTGCTCTTTAGTTCTTCTAGGTCCTTGTTAACTATTTCTTGTATTTTCTCCATTCTATTTCCAAGATTTTGGATCTTTACTATCATCATTCTGAATTCTTTTTTAGGCAGACTGCCTATTTCCTCTTCATTGGTTAGTTCTGGTGGGTTTTTGCCTTGCTCCTTCATCTGCTGTGTGTTTTCTGTCTTCTCATTTTGCTTAACTTACTGTGTTTGGGGTCTCCTTTTCGCAGCCTGCAGGTTCGTAGTTTCCATTGTATTTGGTGTCTGTCCCCACTGGCTAAGGTTGGTCCAGTGGGTTGTGTAAGCTTCCTGGTGGAGGGGACTAGTGCCTGTGTTGTGGTGGATGAGGCTGGATCTTGTTTTTCTGGTGGGCAGGTCCACGTCTGGTGGTGTGTTTTGGGGTGTCTGTGGCCTTATTATGATTTTAGGCAGCCTCTGTGCTAATGGATGGGGTTGTGTTCCTGTCTTGCTAGGTGTTTGCCATAGGGTGTCCAGCACTGTAGCTTGCTGGTCATTGAATGGAGCTGGTTCTTGGCGTTGAGATAGAGATCTCTGTGAGATCTTCACCGTTTGATATTACGTGGAGCTGGGAGGTCTGTTGTGGACCAGTGTCCTGAACTTGGCTCTCCCACCTCAGTGGCACAGCCTTGATGCCTGGTTGGAGTACCAAGATCCTGTCCTCCACATGGCTCAGAATAAAAGGGAGTAAAGAAAGAAAGAAAGAAAGAAAGAAAGAAAGAAAGAAAGAAAGAAAGGAGGAAAGGAAGGAAGGAAGGAGATAAAATAAAATAAAATAATGTAAAATAAAATAAAGTTATTAAAATAAAAAATAATTATTAAGAAAAAAAATTTTTAAGTAATTAAAAAAACGGACAGACAGAACCTTAGGACAAATGGTAAAAGCAAAGCTATACAGACAAAAATCCTAGAGAGAAGCATACACATACACACTCACAAAAAGAGAAAAAGGGAAAAATATATATATCATTGCTCCCAAAGTCCACCTCCTCAATTTGGGATGATTCGCTGTCTATTCAGGTATTCCATAGATGCAGGGTACATCACGTTGATTGTGGAGACTTAATCCGCTGCTCCTGAGGCTGCTAGGAGAGATTTCCCTTTCTCTTCTTTGTTCGCACAGCTCCCGGGGTTCAGCTTTGGATTTGGCCCTGCCTCTGCGTGTAGGTTGCCTGAGGGCGTCTGTTCTTCACTCAGGCAGGACAGGGTTAATGTAGCAGCTGATTCGGGGGCTCTGGCTCACTCAGGCCGGGGGGATGGAGGGGTACTGATGGAGGGCGAGCCTGCGGCAGCAGAGGCCGCTGTGACGTTGCACCAGCCTGAGGCGCACCGTGTGTTCTCCTGGGGAAGTTGTCCCTGGATCACGGGACCCTGGTAGTGGCGGGCTGCACAAGTTCCCGGGAGGGGAGGTGTGGATAGTGACCTGTGCTCGCACACAGGTTTCTTGGTGGCGGCGGCAGCAGCCTTAGCATCTCATGCCCATCTCTGGGGTCCACGCTGTTAGCCACGGCTCGCGCCTGTCTCTGGAGCTCCTTTAAGGAGCGCTCTTAATCCCCTCTCCTCGCGCACCAGGAAACAAAGAGGGAAGAAAAAGTCTCTTGTCTCTTAAGCAGCTCCAGGCTTTTTCCCAGCCTCCCTCCTGGCTAGCTGTGGCGCACTAGCCCCCTTCAGGCTGTGTTTACGCAGCCAACCCCAGTCCTCTCCCCACATCCGACCGAATCCCAAGCTTCAGCGCCCAGCCCCCGCCCGCCCGCCCGCCCCGGCGGGTGAGCAGACAAGCCTCTCAAGCTGGTGAGTGCTGGTCGGCACCGTCGGCACCGATCCTCTGTGCGGGAATCTCTCTGCTTTGCCGTCCACACCCCTGTGGCTACGCTCTCCTTCAGAGCTTCGAAGCTTCCCCCTCCGCCACCTGCAGTCTGCTCCCACAAAGGGCTTCCTAGTGTGTGGAAACTCTTCCTCCTTCACAGCTCCCTCCCTGAGGTGCAGGTCCCGTCCCTATTCTTTTGTCTCTGTTTTTTCTTTTTTCTTTTTCCCTACCCAGGTACGTGGGGAGTTTCTTGCCTTTTGGGAAGTCTGAGGTCTTCTGCCAGCGTTCAGTAGGTGTTCTGTAGGAGCTGTTCCACATGTAGATGTATTTCTGATGTATTTGTGGGGAGGAAGGTGATCTCCGCGTCTTACTCTTCCGCCATCTTGAATCTCCTCCTCCAAAGTTTCTTTATTGTAGACTCTTCCATTTGTGAGTCATGGCACTGAGGGAGCCATAATTATATCAGTTCGTATTTGAGGCATGGTATTCTTGCCTGTACTTCTAATAACTAATCCATATAATCCAATCATCCAAAGACACCAAAGCATCTTTATTCTTCCCCATTAAAAATAAAAGACATAAATCACTTTTCCAAGGTTTATCCTTCAAAAGGTAAGATGACCCAGAACCAGGGTTAAATTACCTGGTACTTTTAGGTATTAGGAAGTATAATTCTACCAAAATTTCTCCACATTTTCAGACTTGATTTTAAAAACAAAAACAAAAAGAATATTTGCCATGCTCAGCCTTTACAACTCCTCTATATTAAAAGCCAGGTTGAAGTCTTTAAACCATTTTAAGTGTTATGACCGGTGGCTCCAAGAGTGAGGTTTTGTTTAGATCACATAAGACTTTAGTTGTTGATTGAAACCTGGCTTGATGCCTCTATATATCTAAATAATTAGGAAAAAATACATTTAAATGAGAAGCAGATGCTGTTTCCAGATTTCTATTTTCACTGTACAGAATAAATAGAAGCTTTCATCTCTGCATTTACTCTTTGGATATGGTGCATACCACATGAATCATTATTTAAAACATAGGGCGTTTCTTTCACAAAGGTAAAGGAAATAGGGGTCTTCTGGAGGACTCATTCCTTCAAAACACTTTCTACTCCAAGAAAACTCAACAGGGTTATTCATTCTCCACCACTCCTTCCTCTGCTTCCACACCTGGTACTAAGCCAGTAGACCCAAACAGAGTAAGTGAAGGCTGGTGCTGAATGCGGCGATGGCAGGTCCTGCTGGTGATCGGTAGCTTGTCATTGGCAACAGACGACAAACATACTGCAAATGCTCAGTGTTCATCTTATCAGATGCAAAATCAATTAAGCAGAAACTATACCCAGGCCAGGGAAAGTAAAGGACAAGACATCACAGGGCACCTTTGGAAATAGAGAAGAGTTTTCTCCAGCTTCTTTCTCTATTGCTATGTCAACACTCTTGCAGGTAGAGTACACTTTCAGTTTCTCTTCTCAGCTGGTAAGTTACACACTCAGTTCTTGAGCCAATTTTAAGTGCTTGAGGTGTTTGGATGGAGGAGATATGTAAACATAGGGCAAAGGCCTGCACAACTTCAAAGCAAAGGACGTGTATACCCACAGGTTCCAAAGTTTGGTCTTCTGTGCTGATAGCTATGGTGAGACAAGCCAAATCAGCTACCAACCCCAAAAAGAATTGGTGGACAGTGAAACTATAATGTAATTTACTGAAACCACTTGTTTACTTATTCCCTCTCACCACCCCCCATGCCCACCATTCACTCTTTTTTTTCTTTTTTTATTGGTGTATAGTTGACATACAATCTTGTATTAGTTTCAGGTGTACAACATAGTGATCTGATATTTTTAGAGATTGTACTCCATATAGCCCACCATTCATTCTTTAAGGCTTTCTCTGTTGCTTGCCATCCTCCCTGGCCCCAAGTCTAGCACAGTGACTGGCACAGATCAGTTATCAATCAATCAATCAATATTTGTGGACTGACACAGGAGTGGATATAATCTGAATGTTTATTCACTGCCCTGAAATAAATTCCCATAGTTTATGAGCTATATGAATACACAAAATAGTAGCTGTCACCTAAGTATCACTTACCACCTCAAGCATTGTGAAGTTTTTTACTTGTATTATATTAATTTTAACACTCAAAATGATAACAGAAAGTAAGCATGATTCTTTCCATTTTATATATAAGAAACCAGAGGGTCAGGTAGGTGAACTGACTTGCCTAAGATGCAGCCAGTAAGTGGCAACACTCTAGTCTGACTGACTCCATAGCCCTTATATATTCTGTAACCACTGGGTTTCAAAAGTTTTGAAAGCTTGTTCTAATACAATGTGCTACAAACTTAGATTGAACCCAGAAAGAAAGAGTAAAAATTCCACCAATTAATTAGCCCTTGGAATATCAGAATCAGGTTGTCCCTACATAGGCGGTGAGTCAGCTGTTCTTAGAATGAACCAAATGAGCAATGTGGTCTTTCAACACAGGAAAGGTCTGAAGGGTTCAGCCAGATGAATTATGTTGCTGTGAAATAAACAAAGGTGAAAAATTCATCCAGAACTTTTGATCTGAACAGACACTGAAGCAATTGTATCCCATATGTGTACACATAGATCCAAAAGAAAATCACTCAGTGTTAGAAATAGAGAATATATATACTATTACTGTGGCTGCTGCTGTTGCTGCTACTATTATGAATGATAATAATTATTATTTATCATTATTCTAATTCAGACGTATTGAGAGCTTGTTTTACACCAAGCTTTGTGACAAATGCTTTACAGACATTTTCTCATTTAATCTTCAAACAACTCCCTGAGGTAGGCATAATTAGAACCCTCATTTTCCACATTAAAAAATGTGAAGTTAAAGAAGGTAACTAGCCTGTCTATGGCCAAACAGCTAGTAATGGTGGAACCAGGCACAAAACCAGGTCTGTCTAGGCCCAAGCTGTAACCTTATCTAATATTACATTGTGTTTCCTTGATTGCTACACAATTATGATGCATGTGGCCCAATAATTTTAATTTTGTAAAAGCTTTACGTATATCGTACCTTGGTTTGACTGCCAACCTGAGGTCAGAGACAATAAGTATACACTATAGGGTCATCATTTTGTTGGTGGAAAGATGAGCAAGTATTAAAGTTTAAAAATATGCCCCCCAAATTTCATGGGTTCCCTTTTCTCAAATTAGGAATATTGAGGTTTTTCTTTTTTTATAAAAGTATTTTACAAGGATGAGGAGCTTGCTATGAAAATATGTGGTAGTGTCTGCTAATGATGGGCTTTTCCTAGACCAACTCAGCATGTGGTCCATACTCTCCATTCAGTGGCTGGTATTTGACATGTCTTTGGAGAAATTCTGGTATGTGTATTTGACATGTCTTTGGAGAAATTCTGGTATGTTTTCTAGAGTTCTTCTTTTAAACAGGCTGAATAAAATGGAATATTTTTCTGGCAGCATTTTGAACCCTTAGCTCCTGGCTCTGGATGAAGTCTGAAAATACAACGGATTTCCATTCATGGAAAATGAGATGAAGGATAAAGCTAAGTGACCTCTTGAGAACACTTTAAAATTATATTCTGTTTATTGAGTTCATGTCTTGGTCCAAGGTTCAGAATGATATTCATTTTGTATGAATAGGTTTTTTCTTTAATCATCACAAAGAAAATTTTTAGCATATGAAAATACAGTGTAAAAGGAAAAGATTCATTTGGATATTTAGGAACCACACATGCGTTTAGGAACCAGGAGATACAATTCTCCCTTTGGATAGCTGTAAGAATTGGGGTCTTCATTTAAATTCTCTGAGCCTCAGTTTCCTTATTGTAAAATGTAAGGCTGGATCTAGCTTGTCTCAAAATTACTATGGAATTAGAAATCGATGATTCTTTCAATCTACCTTAGATTCAACTTACCTGTGCATTTACACTGCAAACAATCACATAAGAACTGAAGAGAGCCCCTCTATAAATTCCTAGGAAATAATTTGACAGTGTGACCAAATTATAAATAGCTCTAGTTGTCTAACACATACAAGAAGGTAAAAAGATTTTTCAACTTGGTATAGCAATGATGATTATCTCAGCCTTTGTAGGTTTTTTTCATTGTCCTGAAACATAGGTATCAGGGAAATAGAAAGTAGAAATCCTGCGTATTTACTCCTGATGCTGATAACATCTATATTTGACATTCTGGAATAACAACATCTCCAACAGCAACTAAGATATGCATGTTTCAGAACTGAGAAACTTTTAAAATCCCCTTTTAAGCAACGCGGCCACAGAAGACTCTTAATAATTGATTATAATTGATTTTAACCTTGTCCTAACCTGGGCAAAATGGCAAAGCCAATTATCTTTGTCCAGATGGGGTATGAGAAAAGAGCCCCAAGTCCAGATCTTTAAAAGCTCCAGACATGAGCAGAAGATAAAATATTTAGTCTGTCAAAGCCTTGACCTCCCAATTCCAGCCAGTTTTGAACTTGAATTGATTTCCGACAAGGCATCTGGGAGATGATTACAACAAAATGCACTAAAGCTGGGCAGTCTGTATTTTAACATCCCAGCAGCTTAACCTGTTAATAACAGCAATTGTTTTAGATACAATACCAATTTCTGTAACTGACGCAAGAAATGGATGACAGCAGCACAGTCTCCCAGGCAGAGTAATAACAAAAAAAACCAAAAAGAAGAAGAAAAGAAAAGAAAAGAAAAAAAAAGCACAGCCAGTCACAGAAGAGGTGCTGGCAGTGTTTTTCAAAGCAACCTCAGTTTTCAGGGACCCAGACACCATCAGGGACCAAATTCTACAGTCTAAAAACAATTCTTAGCCAAAGAAGGTTGCGTGTTAAGAGAGAAATCACTGTAAGCCAGGCAATCTGGAATCACATCTGTGTTCTGCCAATGAAAGCGGAGCTATCTTGGGCAAGTCACTCCACATATCCGTGCCTAATTTGCTTTGTTTGAAAGAGTGCTTCCTGATAAAAACATCATGTGGGCCACAAATGTGAAGAACGCATATGTAATTTAAAATTTTCTAGTAGCCACATTGAAAAATAGTTTTAAAAAGGCAAGTTAATTTTGATATCTTATTTAATATATTAAAAATTTAACCATTTCAACATGTCATCTGTACAAAATTGTTTATGCACTATTTTAAATTTGTTTTTGTACTAAGTCTTCAAAATCCAGTGTATATTTTGTACTTATGGCACATTTCAATTCAGATTAGCCACATTCCAAGTGCTCACATGTGGCTAGGGGCTACCGTATTGGACAGCAGAAGCTTGAAAAATAAGCAGGTTGGACTAAACATCTCTAGGGTTTTCCCTATAACATGCCATGATGGTTCTAAGTGTTGCTTCTGCTGTTCTTCAATTTAAATCAGCCACAAGTTGAAAGTGCAGATGTGGCCGGTTGGTGGTTGAGATCAGGATGTGAGAGTGACTGCAACTGTGGCTACAAGTTGGAGCTCAGCCATCAGTAAGGTCTGCACTTATGTGTGGACATGGCCTTTAACCCCATCCCTGAGCAGCTGTGTTACATCAGGTGGTCATAAGTGGTGTAGGGTGGGTGGACAGAGTGAGAGGGTGCAGACATTTTCATGACATAGTCCAGCATATTCTATTAAATGAAACGATAAACAGCGTCCCCATCATTTATTGAGCACTATTTATGTACCATTTGTATTACATATACAAAATCATGTAATCATCTTAACCACCCTTTGAGGTGGGAATAATTAACTTTATTTAGTAGGTGGGGGACTGATCCTGAAAGAGGCAAATTATTCTGCCCAATGTCAGACTCCTAGAAGTATGGTATGTGGATTTGAACCCAGTTTTTCCAGACCCTGAGACCTGTCTCTTGACTACCATGATATACTGCTTACAAATAATAACTTTGGTCTTCTACCTCACTCCTATGAAGGTTACCCAAATTGTAGAGAGAATGAAGAACAGGCATACAAGGATTAAAGATGTAGCTTTCACTTTCTAATGACTAAGAAAGTCAGAAACAGTACAGAATATTCTAATAAACATAAACACATCTTCTCTCTCAGTCAAGCATACTTGCTAAAAAAGGAAGAAAGAAGTAAGAAAAGAGGGGAGGAAGTGGGGAGAGGGAGGGACTCCGGGGGAGTGAAGGAAGGGAGGGAGGAGGGGAGGAAGGAGGGAGGGAAGGGGAGAGTCACCAAGTATTGAGGCATTTCAACAGAGACTCAAGGCTCTGGCCAAAGAATCATGGCAACAGTTTCCCTCTCTTAAACATGGGCTGCACATTCATGATTCACACTCAGACCACAATACACCTTATGGCTAATAAATACATCATTCCTGGTGAAATGTTGAGGAAGCCTCCTTTACACACTGAATATGCCTATGCTCAGAGATTCATGCTCAAAGATAGACTCCTGCCATCTCTTTGTAACCAGACTGTCAATATTAAGAGGAAAAAGATTAAATACCTGGATTTTATTTATTTTCAAGAATTTTACATAACAGACTATTAGTCATTTGATAGTTCTTTCTACACTGGGGAAGTGGTCAGGCATGAGAAATAGGACCATATAGAGGTATTTCTGTTACACTATGTGTTATTTTTCTTTTCTGACATCCAAGGGAATAGAGATAGGTCCAACTGGTAATTTGGGAGCAAAAGTTTCTTTCGAAAACCTCATGTGAGCTGCATTGTTAACTTGATTTAAAACTAACTTTCCAGTGGAGACATTTGGTTAGGGCCCAGTGACCAATCTGCAGACAGCTCCCTGCAGCTGGGCCTTGACAAGTCCATCATCACCTGTGAACTAATCTAGACTCACAAAGTCTAATCACCCATGTTTATGGTGTCTTGACTTCATGAGTCACTAATACCATGGCTGTAGGCAGACTTTTCTTCAACTTAACCAACCACAAGTTAATATTTTATATACACAGGATAATAACTGTTTATATGTATTGCATGTTTACTCTGTACCAAGCCATGTTTGAGTGTTTTACACAGATTATTTAGTCCTCATCATGTAGGTACCCTTACTACACCCATTTTACAGACAAGGAACTAAGGTATATAATGCTTATAACAGTAACAAATAATATGGTTCCCATTTTTTCTTATCCTGATCTTCTAGTACATTTCTCATAGTCTCCTTAGCAACTTCCATCCAGCCATCACTTCACCTTAATCTAGGCTTTAGTCTATCCATCCTTCTTAATCCTAATAACAAAGTTCTGCGTTTATTGGCAGTAAAGGAGGATTTATGTTTCATGCATTCTATCAGTTATTTATGCATAAAAAACCACCTCATAAAGTTGTGGATTAAAATTAAAAACAATTTTATGTGTATTTTACTACAATTTCAAAAATTGAAAAAGTTAATTCAAAAATAAAAAAGTAAAAACAATTGTATTTCTTTATGATTCTGCGGGTCAACAATTTAGACTAAACTCAACTAGACAGTTCTTCCGCTAGTCTTACCAGGGGTCACTCACATAACTATAGTTGTCTGGTGGCTCAGCAAAGGCTGGATGATCTGGGATGGCCTCAGTCACTTGTCTAGAGGTTGGTGTTGCCTGTCAGCTGGGTCAACGGTCTCCAATAGGCTAGCCACTGCTTCTAATCATGGCAACTGCATTCCAAGTTCCAATCTGAAAACACTTTTAAAACCTGTTTGTATCATATTGATTGATGTCCTCTTGGCCAAAGCAAGTCTCATGCTCAAGTCCAGGATCAAAGTTGGAGGAAAGGGGTCCATAACAGTATAACACACAATAAACACCTTCCATATTCTTCTTCTCTTTCAAAATGATCAAAACAACTTAAGCCCAAGCAAAAGACTGAATAAGAGTAGGAAATCCAAATGCCCTACTAAGCCAAGAATATATCAAATTCTAAATTTGGTGTTAAGTTTGAGCCTCAGATGTAAATGAATACCAAGTCCCATATCTCCACTGAAATATATTTCTTTTCATAATATGCTTTGGAAAGATGGCCACCAGTTTTGTGTTTAAATGAAAAACAATATTTCATTTGAGGGCAAAACAACATGGAATATTTTTTACAAGACTCCACTGGATGATGACAATAGCTAATGCTGTATTTTTGCCATGGGAACTTTTGTTTTACTGAACCACTAAAATTACAATCAGATGTGCTCATCTTCTGTTGAAGTAATGAACAATGGTATGTCTGAGAGAGAAATTCAAAGTGCATCATTTATCTTATCCTATTTTCAATTAGGCCAAATAAAGTTGGTTCCAAACTACATCACAGAAACAGGGTGAGAAAATTTATTATACCACTAGAGTGCTAATCTTAGCAGATGGTAGAAAAAATATTTTTAGCATGAAATATGCTAAAGCAATAAATCTGAACAAGGTGGATCTTATCAACTAATATCTCCCCAGTGTGAGGTAAAACTCCTGCATGACAACTCAGCATTCTTATGAAGTCTGGTGGATGTGGTTAGATATGGCTCTCAGTGAGAGAGGAGAAAAACAACAAAAATGAGTCTCACATAAGAAAACAAACCATATACCTAGGACACTGCACTGAATTTAAAAAAAAAAAGAATAAAGTGACTGTGTTATGTTTTCAATGCTCTTAAATTTTATTTCTGAAATCATGCCTACCCGAGTCTTGTCAGTTCTCCATTTGGGAATTTTCCAAATTGGAAAATTTACAAGAAGATTAGGTCAGTTTTAGAGTAGAGATGAGCACATTGCTACAGTCACACGTTGCTATGGATTACCATTAGCCAAGGCAGACATCCAATGAGAGAGCCCAGGGAGGGGTCTCTTACACACTGTGCTCTGACTCATGACACCTGAATGAGAGCTCCCAGTCCCAGGGATACATTTGGTTCATGGTTCATCCGTATCCAGCTGTTAAGCCCAAACAGATGGAGTAGGTTGCTCCTTCAGAACAGACAGAACGTGATACTAAAGAGTTCTACTTCCAAAGGAATACGTACAAAATGGAAGAGTAAGAAATAATAGAGTTAAAGCTATCATGTGTTTGCAAAGTTTGTCTGAGAGGTAGTTGAGCTGGATATTTTTCAGGGTGACCATAAAATATGTGTTTTGTAGCCACCTTATAACTGATTAATGTTCATGCAAAGAAGTAATGCGCTAGAGTAGGTTAGAGTAGTGGTGGGTCTGGGGTCAGAAAACAAGGAATTCATGCCTAAATGTGTCACTAATCTCCCATGTGACGTTTAACTCATGACATGATTTTTTGGGGTTTTAAATTAATCATCTACAAAATAAAGGACTTGACCTCTAGTGTCACTAAAGAATGAGTGTGAGGAAGAAGGAATGAGTCAGAATCATTAGGAAAAGTTGCATCTAGGTGAGCAGCCTTAGATAGGATCCAGTGACTCAGGGGTCCAGGCACTCCTCTTAATTAATCCTGGTAAAATGTCAAATAATTTGAATTATGCTTTGTTCATTCACTTGAACTGAAAACAAAGCTAAAACCATTAAGATGTTGAAGAAATTTAGTCTGGAAAAATTATGAGATACCATCTCAAGTTTATTATACTTTCCATGGTCTATACTTTCCATGGTAATAGAGGTAGATGTTAGAAATTAGTTATGGGTTGAAAGAGTTCAGGAAAGAAACTACTCTGGTTGGTGAAGTATGGGTGAGGGACAGGGAGAGTGGGTACAGAGCTATGTAGGCCACCCCTGGCTTTTCTTCCAGTGTCCTCCCCTTCCAGATTCTCTCTCTTGATCTCTATGACCTCAGGGTTAGGGCAACATTTATAGACAAAAACAAAGCTCTTGTGGGAATGTGGGATTAGGGTGGGAATGAAGCATTGTGCTGCTGTCCATGGTTCTGATCATCCTCTTGCTGTTTTGGCTGCTTCTCCTGACTCTGGGACACCACAGATGATCTTTATCCAGTTTATCCAAAATGGTACAAGGGTTGCTGAATTAGTTGTGAAAGAGACTGGATCAAAAGGAAGGAGTGGATAAAGACTGAAGGAGAGACATAGGCACTGAAAGATTACAAGGGAGAAACAAACAAAAATATGTTGATATTTTTCAAATAATCACAGATACCATAAATAAAACCACAAATTACCATGGTCAAAATTTGGAACTACTGAAAGAGAATACAACATTTGTGCCCAAAGCTACATAATCATGGGAAATTCTGATAAAAAAAACAAACACGTTTAGGGTAGGGGTTCAGAACATCAATCTGGTACAATAAAATTCATTGGTTAAACACCAAAGAGCTTATGGCTTTCTTTGACTTAGTATTTTCCCTCTTGATGACATTTACAATTTTACATTGTCATAGGACAAATAGAATGGTTACTTATTTTGCATTCTTTGTAGCTAATTACATGTATGTTCAGCAGTTCCTACCACGTTTTCCTAAGTATTCCTTGAAGAAGAAAGGAGTGGGACTTCGCTACACTCCCTCAGCTATGCTTTTGTGTCTCAATCAGGGAAATGGTTTGTGAAAGAGAATGCTATTTGTACCCCAATATCTGTTCTCCCATTTTTTCATAGTAGTAGAATATTCTGCCAGGACTCCACAAAATTAAGATTACATTTCACAATCTCTGAGCAGTAATGAGTGGGCAAGTGATTAAGTACCAGTCATTGGAATGAAAGTGGAAATCTCTCTCTGCCATCTTAAAGAATCCTGGCAAGAGAGAGACAGAGAGAGAGAGAGAAAGTTTGTTTTCTTTGTTCTATTCTTTATCCCCTACCTTGCTGCCAGCACTGCCAATGCCCCAGGAGAGCATGAGGTTGAGTATTCTAGTCTAGGAGTAGTCAAGTGGGGAGCTGGAAGGAGCAGGGAAGAACAGAATTGTCATACAGCCTTAGACTTCATTCCTCTAGAATATTATGTCAAAGAGAAATAAGCATGTATTTCTCCCCTAAGCCACTACCATTTTTTTCCTGTTCCTAGCAGCTGAACCTAATCCTAATTAATACACTACTCATCAACATTTGATGAATGCACAGCAAACAGTGGTTCATGTACACTCAATCAAAAAAAGGAATCTAAAGAAAAATAACAAACCAGGGCTTCCCTGGTGGCGCAGTGGTTGGGAGTCCGCCTGCCGATGCAGGGGACATGGGTTCGTGCCCCGGTCCGGGAAGATCCCACGTGCCTTGGAGTGGCTAGGCCCGTGAGCCACGGCTCATCCGGAGCCTGTGCTCTGCAACGGGAGAGGCCACAGCAGTGAGAGGCCCGTGTACCGCAAAAAAAAAAAATAACAAACCAACAAGAGAAAGCCTTCTATGAGGTCCTTTTATATGTACATGAAGCAGGAATCCTCAAATATCTCCAAGTATTGAAACTAGAGTTGCTTTTATCAAAATAAATTAGTCTTTCCAAAATAATTTATTTAAAACATGGTATTTCCTAAGAAACACTTATCTCCCTCCAAACATTCTCCTCACTCTTACTCCTTACCCAGGAGAAATACTGTGACCTTCACAATAAACCTTTTAATGAGAAGCTTGAAGCTACCATCCACTAAAAATGAGTTAGCCATCCCAGATTTCTAGACTCCCCAAAGAGATTGGGGCTCTCCTTTCCTGGTGATATAGGTGTGCACCTTAAACTGATTTTTGCACAAAACTTAGTATTTTCATGCAGCATTAGGAGTGGCCAGAATCCCATTAACTTTGCCCCTTATGGAAATTGCTGTGACCCTTATTTCCTGCATTGGGACCAACCATCAATTGTCTTTGAATGCAAAAGATGGTGGTGATCTCTTTTTATGCAGGCAGGCTGCATTCAAAGTGGACAACCAGTTGAGAACACTTTGCAAAAAGGACCAGAATTCCCCTTCAGGGGCCCCTCGCTTCCCTGTTCTTATTGCCTGGAAAACACCAGGAAAGTTTAAAATTAATGGCGACCAATTGAAAAAGGAAAGGAAATCAAAGAAAATTTATTCCCTGAGATACAGCCCTATTTCTCTCACTTTTACATGAGAGCAGAGATGGTTTCTGTCAGCCCTGGTTTTTGTGGTGGGGATGGGGTAGAGAAAAGCCCATACACAAGATAGAAAACATGTTTTTAAGCATCAGCAAAAACATTTTATGGTTTTAAATATAATCAAAGCAGGGCCATACACTTTTCTCAAATTCTGTTATTGTTATCGACTTTAAAACACGAGGTCTTTGGGATTAATATCAAATACAAAAGACATACATGGCACTATTTTATGCATGAACAATAAAGGATTCATAATTCTCTCCTATGAGGCTATACATACTTCAATTACAATCTACCTGTACACACAAGTAATATGAGTAGCCATAGGGACTGCAGTCTCTGAAACAGCCATCCGTAGGAGGATCAAGGTGCTTGGCAAGTCCACTTTGGAACACTAGCCTAAGCAGGCAAAGGCATTTATGCTTCAGTCCCCATAAAGACCCCCTTCATTGATCTATAGCTATTGCTTTCCACCAATTGCTTAATTTCTGCTGAGATTTGATATTAACTACAATGGGGAATGATGAGAATGTGTGGGTGATTCATGACAAAGGCATTCCCATTGTTAGAAAAAGATAAGGCACTGCATCTGCCCTGCCAATCAGAGTAACTAATACCATCTTCATTTGCAGAGCAGAGAGAACTGTTACTAGCCATATGACTTTGCTATATGAGCATTTTGGTCCTGAGTTAACTCTAAAAGAAGAGATAAGAACTCTTCCATTGGAAAAAAGAGATGAGAACTCTTCCATTGGAAACATTATCTTTTTCCAAAGGAGACTTTTTTCTTCATGGGTTAGAAACAGGAAAGTGATGGGAGAAGACAGAGGGAAGATGACTCTTTGACACGGCCTATGGGGTAGACATGCACAGTAGAGCTCAAGGCTGAACCGCTGCTTTGTCCAGGCTGCTTTGCCACCTCTGGTGTGTCTCACTTCTCTCCCTCTTAACAATGTTGGATATTAACCTCACTTAGGATCTCCAAACAGAAACAGGGTGAAACACAGATTTAATGAGAAATTTGAGAAATGGCTGTGCGACATCTCTTTCCTCCTCCTTTTCCCTGGCCCCCTAAAGGGGCTGGAAACTGCTGAAAAATGTGTGGAGATGGCAAGAATTCTGTCACTCCCACTGCCACTGTCCCCGAATAATCAGAAAATCCCCATTGCTACCCAATCTGCATACAGAAAAATGTCAACGTTCTCATAACTAAAACTCCACTTGAAATCCCAGGTCATGTTACACTATATCATCCATTTAACTGTATTGTGATTGATCTGTGTCAACTTTAACTATACTCACAAGGAAGTCAATAAATAAAGATCAATAGTTTTTTATTCCTTCAGCTTTTTTATTAGAAAGAATAGATGGGTTAAATAACACCAGCAACAGCAGTGGCACAGAGCCTCCCTCAGTGCTTTCCTTGGTAAAAACTACATTAAAACAAATCAGATTTAAATTCACAAATGGGATTGCATCGTCATCTGATCAGTCATTAAGTTGCCTTCAGCACTTTTAAATGCAAATATTGAAACAAACACACTTGCATGTATCTGTCCTCTCTGAGATGAATTCTCTTCATGATATGCCCAATGAACCTCTTCTCCAAAACCTTAGTTTTTGCAGCTCTGGTTTAATGCATTAATGACCTGTCAAGACTGAGTGATGCTCTGTGGATGAAGAAGGTTCAAATGGACAAATGACTAATTCCTTGTTCAGATAAGGGAGGGGGAGCTTGAACCATGCTTTGTGTGGATTCAAAGGTGTTATGGAGAAGCTTCTGAGGCTGACCCAGTTGTGCATAGATGACACCAGCCCAAGCTACAATAGAGTTCTGGAGGGCTCTACCTTGTTAGGTGTTAGCACTTTAGTCGCCAGTTCTTGAGAAAATCGGGGGTTGGGGAAGAGGGGATGGTAGGAGGGAAAGAGTGGTTCGAAGAGAAGGGGTAGGACCACCAGCGTGATGACAAGAGGGCACTTATGGGATGAGAAGCAGAAATGATTTAATATCCAATAAGGGATGATTTCAACTTTTTTTTTTTTTTTTGCGATACGCAGGCCTCTCACCATTGTGGCCTCTCCCGTTGTGGAGCACAGGCTCCGGACACGCAGGCTCAGCGGCCATGGCTCACTGGCCCAGCCTCTCCATGGCATGTGGGATCCCCCCAGACCAGGGCACAAACCCGCGTCCCCTGCATCGGCAGGTGGACTCTCAACCACTGCGCCACCAGGGAAGCCCGATTTCAACATTTTGCTAACTAGAATGGCTGTACAGGTATGGGTCAGTTGCTAAATGTCATCTCTGGACAGAACTAAGAGTAATATTCATATATACACACCAAAAAAAATAGACCAGAAGTGTGACCATCACCAATTTGCCTTACGTGAGAAAATAACGCTTCTAAAATCTGTGACCCCTGTAACAAAGAGGTTGAAATCTTTTGGCCAAATTTTTACCAGTCGATTCCATTTTGGATAGTGTTCCCACATGGAAAAGAATTATTGCTCCTATTTATTATCCATGTGTTACCTCATTTCAGCCTCAAAATAAAAGCATATGAAATAAATTGAGAGAAGTCTACATCAGTATTCCCAGTTCCAACTTTCTCTAAAGTCTGAATTGCATGCAGCCACCTCATTTTAAACTGCCACACAGATGTACCAATCATACCTAAAAATGAATCCTGCTCAACTACATTATCTTCTTCTCCAAGCTATGTTCTCCCCTTGTTCCTGGTTTTAGAGAAAAGAACCCCCATACTCCGTAACTCAAGTATGAAACATGCGCATTATTTTTGAATGCTTCCTCTGCCTT
This sequence comes from Mesoplodon bidens, assembly GCF_964165515.1. Taxonomy (NCBI): domain Eukaryota; kingdom Metazoa; phylum Chordata; class Mammalia; order Artiodactyla; family Ziphiidae; genus Mesoplodon; species Mesoplodon bidens. The sequence goes on from NC_138170.1 coordinate 40,173,631, forward strand.
GTTCCCTACATTCACCAAGTATACTGTGATATCTCTTTCATTAATCCCCTTAATTCAATTTGATGAAAAGTTTAAGCATCACTATGAAAAATACTAATGAAGAGACAGATCCTGTCTTCAAAATCTTACTATTTAGCAAAAGCAACAAGCAAGTATATAAAGAACTGTATATGATACAATGCATTATACATAAGTGCCATAAGACAGACATGAATGAAACATGATGTCTGCTCAAGAATGGAGAGGTATGTAGCTACTGAAGGCTCAGGGAGACTGAGGAGGAATGTAGAGCTTGAAGAACAGGGAGAAATTTATCAGAAAGAGAGAGGTGGTGGGATGGAAGGAAAATCCAAATAGAGATGGAAAAGTAGCCTTGAGCAAAGGTGAAGGAATAAGAAAAAACACATTTGGTTTCAGAAACTATGCAACCACTTTGGGTAAAGAGAAGGGTTTCTGCAAGACAGAACAGTAATGAGGAATAATACCCCAGTGTTAAATTGAATTCGTATTATGGAGGGTATTGAATGTCAGGCAGAGGCATCTGTGCACCTAATTGAGAGGGCAAGAGGGTGCCTGAAAATTCATGCTAGTTCAGTGCATTGTGCTGCTATGGATAGAGGTGAGAGTGCCCTCTCATACATTGCTGGTGAAATATGGATTGCTACACTTTGGGGGAAAACACTCTGTCAATATTTATTAAAAATAAACAGACTCTTTATCTCAACAATTGTTCTTCTGGGAATCTGTTCTATAGAAACATCAGGCTACAAGGATACATACAGTTCGAGCACATTTTCTGGAAAATTGTTTTAAACTCATTTAAAAAAAGCAGATATAATCTGAATGCCCATGGGGGGTTGGGGAGGTGGGGGTGACTGAATAAACTTGTATCCCCACGTCATGACATAGTATGTGATTAATAATACTTAGGTCCGGGCTTCCCTGGTGGCGCAGTGGTTGAGAGTCCACCTGCTGATGCAGGGGTCACAGGTTCCTGCCCCGGTCCGGGAAGATCCCACATGCTGCAGAGCGGCTAGGCCCATGAGCCATGGCCACTGAGCCTGCGAGTCTGGAGCCTGTGCTCCGCAACGGGAGAAGCCACAACAGTGAGAGGCCCGCGAACCGCAAAAAAAAAAAAATAATAATAATAATAATAATACTTAGGTCCTATTGACCTGAAGGGTGTCCATAATATAATGTTTCAAAAGCACATTTCATATATATATGAAGTTATACATATATTACACACAAAATACATGATATGCATCATTTATAATATACATACATACATATCCTATTTATGTAAGATAAAAATAAAACAACTAAATGATTAATAAAAATGTGCATAGATAGATATGTGAAATGTGACCCGCGAAACTGTAGAGGGTAGGGAAAGAAAGGGATGTTTATCACAGATTCTGCTATTCTCCTCATTATAGGAAAATTTTGGAAACCCTAAAATGTTTAATTTACGAGGAAGTATTAAATAATGTTATTGTTAAATAATGTTTAGTATGTATGTTATTAGGAGGAAAAAATCATATTGTAAAATAGTGTGTATAGTATAAGTCCATCTATATATATATGCTTCTATGTACATAGAAAATAGTCTGAATGGATATACACCAACATAAAAGATGTACATATGTGTGCATTCTTTCTTATTGTTTTCTTGCATTTTTTTGTTTTCTTTTATTCACTAGATATATTTATTGGAGGATTTACTGGATGCCAGATGCTGTTCTAAGCTCTTTTTTCCTGTTTTGGGTTCCTGTTAAGTTCAAGTCTGCTAAATGGTAAGTTATTTGAGGGCAAGTGGTTTTGCCTTCTCATCTTCATATAGACCATTGTGGCAGACAGAGTGTTTTAAATTTGATAGGAAATCAATAAATATCTACTGATTAAATGAATAAATGAATGATCAACATAAACAACTTGCTCAAGGCCACTCCGTTAGTAGGCAGCAAAGCTTGGGTTAGGCATCTTCACTTATCACTTCACGTCCCTCTTGATGGATATAATTTGACTTTCTAGTGGGCCTAAATTTGAAATTTAACAGATGAACTTGTCCACTATTTTATGGAGAAGGCCTCCCGTCAGGACATATAACCCAAAAACTTCTGAGGGGATTATTGGCAGGCTCTGTCCCCTCAAAAGTGAGCACAGGTGCTAAGGAAATGAAAATCAAATGTCTAAATAATCAGGATAATCATTTACTGTGGTATTATGTGTTCTGAGTAATGTGAAACTTCTTTTTGGTTATTGACCCTCTCTCTTATCCTGAATTTTTAGTTTGCACATATAAACAAAACATCTTCCTGAAAGAGCCTGGATCTATTTGCCAACAGGTTTATGATTCATGTTTATATAGGTTGTAAATCCTTTTCAGGAATTACAAAGATACCTTTCCTAAGCTGTTTATTCTTGCTATTACTCTACATATTGTTCTGTGTGTCCAAGATACCAGAGACCTGTGAATTCAGCTAAGCAAATGTCCCCTCAACATTTTCTATATTAATGTTGAATACCAGTGTTCATAAATTTAAAAAAAAATGCTAAAAAAACCAACATTCCATTCCATGTGGATTTTCTAGCCATGTGGATTTTCTAGCCAACTAGGAGTCAGGTATTTAACCCTTAACAATATCCAAGGCATTACCTGTACACAGTAATGTATAAACTCTTGAAAGATGGGATGTCTGGGTACCTAAATTTGGAGAAAAATAAAATGTCCATAATTTGCTACCTATTTCACTGAGTGATTGGGAGAGTCAACTGAATAATAGAAGTGAAAGTGTTTTGTAAAGTTTCAAGCACTGTGCACATAGAAGGGAGTATTAATTTGACTAGTGTTCCTTGCTTTGGTCTGGATCTCCATAATTGACAGAAATAAAAGTAATACATACTGCCATCTTTGGGATCTTCAACACATGTTCTTTTAAATGGAGTTTGATTGACAACAGCCATATAATCTGATTGTCCCAAGCCCTCCTATCTTCTAGGGCCACATTCTCTTTTACATTTCCTGAAGAAATGGTTCAAGCCCAATCCCACACACAGCAGAGGTAATGCAGTCCCCAATATATTTGAAAGTTTCCAGGAAGAGAAGGATGTCTTTCCTCGTCACTCCCACTGGTTTCTTCCCACTTAGGAACCTGTCTCCTAAATCAACTCCGCTTCCTTCATTCCCTTTATCCAGTTGCAACATCTCCTCCACCCGCTTTGCCTCCCCAAAGCACAGCCAGGACAAAGCTATTGCATGCAACTAACTTTAATTTATAGTTTGGGTGGAATATAACAGACCATGGCACAGCACAAAATAGGAACAGCCTAAAATTAAAAACGAAAGATCATTAATCTTAAAGTCCCTTGGCCATCCTTGTCCCAGCAAATCTCTCACCAGTTATTTCTTTCCTTAGACATCCAGGCAAAAGTCCCCTGCCCCTCTCATTTATTGGCTGCCACTGTAAAACTCAAATGTTATGTGTTTTTAATTATGCAGAACTATGTGATTATTTTCTCTTAATTCTTTTCAATAATAGATACAAAGGAGTTTGTCATTTCAAGAAATAGGGCTCCTCAAAGTATTTTCCTGCACAAAAGCATCATCTACCCCTAAATCTCACCATTCTTAGCAACACAAAGATTTTTTTTCTTGGTAAACTTCTCAAAGTTCAAATTCTTAAGGCAGGGTAGTAGTGGTTGTGCAGATATAGAGGGACTTCCATTAAATGCTTCCTCAAAGAGGAGTTTGGAAAGCTTTCAGAGCTGTAGGAATTCTCCAGAAAAGAAATTAAGCAAAAAGATAAGAGGTGGGGGAGAGGTATGAGGCTGGGGTGTGGGCACCTAAAACTTCCCATAGTCCCTGAAATTATACCAAGAAATCACAATACCTGAGGCTGCTCTTAGAATCAACCTCTTTAAAACAATGTCCATTCATCAAGATTTCAGGGGTAATGGTCTTCTAAAACTATGCAGCTCTATAGATGGAATATCCAGTGATGTAATGAAGTCACCTGCCCAGCACAAGGGACTGTGCTTAGAAAGTAGCAAAGTGCATCATTTTAATTTCCATTGACTTACTTATAATATTAATACTTTCAATTTTTGAGTGCATACCATGTATTAGACTTGGGACACATTTTACATACAGTATTTCTGGTCCTCAAAGTTGTGCAAGGTACATAGTACATATTATCCTTTCTGTTTTCAGACACTTTTCCCAAGGCCACTAGCTGGAGCGTGGTGTGTCTCCAAGGCCAATGCTCTCCCCTTAGACCATTCTGTGTGTTTCTGAGCTGGGAATAAACTGACCACCCATGACTGTGTTCCCTTCAACTCTGGGTCTTATTGCCCAAAGAAGCTCTAAGGGGCAGTGCCCAAGAAGGCATGACTATCCTCTCTGACATCTACCTTAAAGGTTGACTGCATCCCACTTTTTAGAACCATTTATGAATCTATCATTCATAAATTTGTCCAAACCCTTTAAAAATTCATTTATATTTCCTGCAGTATCACCTTTAAGGATAATGAGGTCCCTCATTTTATTACCCACTATGTGAATTAGTGTTATCTTTTATTTGTCCTTAACTGACCTCCATCAAGTTCCAGAGGGCACCTCCTCATTTGCCCCAGGCTAATGGACCCTAAACTATCCTTAGATCGTCCATCTAAGATGACAGGACATTTAGAACAAGAACAAGATCATACCCATGAATGACAGCATTCCTCAGCAACCAATTGGTAAGTGTTGGGTGGTGTTGGATTGTCAAAGAGGCCTCCTTCCTCTTGAAATAAGGTACACAGTGTCTTGGGGGGCTGCTGACCAAGCAACAATGGCCTCAGTGGTCCTGCCCCAGCACATTCCCTGAACCAATTAGCTTGAGGGGATTTCCACATGAACCTCAAGGAATCTTAAGTCATTGGAGTCAGATTAAATAAAACTCAGGTAAGAGATGGAGGCTCAGACAACTATTGAGGGTAAACTAGGATCATGGTTGTAAAGTCCTTAAGTTGTAGAAAAACATATCAGACACAGGAAAAGGTGAGAGTTCATCCCTGGAAACTGGGCACACAGCAGGCCCAAGACTAGGAGAAGCCTCTTTGCTGGAAATAAAACAGAAAGTCGAGCAAAACTGATTTCCAGGCAAGTACCTTTTCTTAGACACTTGAGAAAATCAATATGTATTTTGACCTGAAAGAAAACATTCTCAGACTTCAGGGAAGGAGAGAAGTAATCTTTTCATTTTATATGTACCAAGTTTATTGAGGAGCTGCAAATCATTGCAGTGTAAACATAAAACAGTTTAATTTTTTTCTCCAGCTGCTCCCCAACTCTACCATGTTCAACTCCCCTTCCCCCTGCTTCTCTTAATTAACATCTCACTCTCTCCTAAGTCTCCAGTCTCGTTTGGTAGTTAGAATTGTCTAATTTAAAACTCATTCCTATTTATTGTAAAGTTTTCATCTCAAATATGATTCAAAGTCGTTCTCTCCCCAGCCCAGACTAGAGCCATCTGTGGCCTCTTAACAGTCTGAAGCGAGGGTGAGGAGGTTGAGGTAGGACCCTCTTCTCATTTCTTAGCTTCTCCTCTCCAGGGCCACCGCACGCTGCCCAGCTGGCTGAAGACTGCATGATTCCAGTGGTGCTGCTCACAAAGACAACGAGGCAGACAGTACCCCCTCCACCAAACAAAGTTACTCCAACAAAAAGCCCTATTACTTTAGCGACATCCCTAAAAATGAAGCAGTATACAACATGTACATCTGCTCATGGCCAACTTGCCAGCTCCTCCTGTTTGTTGGAAAAGGGGAGGAAAGAGAAGCTAATGGGTTGATGTCTTCTTGGTTGACTGGGAAAGGTTGAAGTTGGTTGCCCCACTCTTCTGACTGGCCTTCTCTGTCTTTTGAGTGAGGAGTGACCAAATGTGCTTCTCCCTCTCTCTCACAGGGTACTCATGCGGGCCCTGTGGGGACTGGAGTCAGGATACATATGCATGGCTCTCTGCCAGAGACTTCATTCTGGCTCCACTGTTCCAAACCTCCCACCATGGTCTTCAGCTTCCTCCAAAAGGTGTTTCAATCAAAAGCCAGGTCAATATAACCACATTCCTATTACTTACATCTTTACAGCATCCTCCCACCCTTCTCCCCACCACTACCAAAAAGAAAAAAACGGTTTTGAGTATTGATATTCATATTCTCAACAGATTAAAAATATCACTTTCAATTTTCCTTGAAAATCATCAGAGATCCATCTTTATTCAGTGTTAGACATTGTGCAGTTTATCAACGTAAGATTGAAAAAAAGCGAAGATGAAGTCGTATGCACTGATGTAGTTGGGTGGAAATGCATATTTTGCAAACATCTGATCAGGATGCTTGGTTTCTTTCTCTTGCTGTCTGTAATGACATCCATAGAGCTATGCTCAAGGTTATAAATCTTTTTCACACAGACTTACCAGAAGTGACTCAAAACTAACTTAACCTGTATTAGATATAGTTACGGATCTGCAGACACGTTTAAGCTCTTTAAGCAACAAATTGAAGCCATCACTCTAGCTAGAAGTTGAAGCTGTTCATTGTGCTTAGTGATTAAAATTTAGAAAAATTGGCCTAAAATAAATCAGTCATGTAAATGAACCCTCAAGGGGCACTTTCTTGGAGTTGGGGCATTATTTGTATAGAGAACAGTCTGCCAGAGCCACTGGCGATATCGAGGAACATTTGGGATGAACAAGTGCTGAGTCACTTTAAAACTAACCAAGTAATAGAGGCAGTTATCACCCAAATACATTACTTATCACCGGGGCCTCCTGATGCCTGTGCTTACCCAGGAACCCTCCTGTGATATTGAAGGCCAAGGCATCTCCTCTCCCTAACAACAGTGTTGTATCTTTGGCAACTTGAGCAGGAACTCAGAAAATCAATACCACTTCATGAGCCAGGTCTTGGTCCTCTCCCTTTACGAGGATTCTGTCAATGCAAGGGGCCATTACTGTACTTTAAAGGCATGATATAAAATTGCTTCGACAAGATATAAGACACACCGTTTGCAAGAACCTGGTGAGAGTATTTCAGTCAAAGTTAAATAGTTTCATCACGTAATTACTTCAATTGGCAAAGTTCCAGCCGAACACACTCTCAGAGGGGCTGCACCTTCTATTATGGGTGGGGGATTGTGAGTGAGGCCTGTCGATCAGCTTCAGTTGTTCTGAACAAGGTCGAGCTGTTAAAATCGAGGCAGAGTCCAGCATTGATGCCACTGGCAATGACACTGCAACTGAGTTGACAAGTTGCTTTCCCATTTTTTTCCCCTCCAACTAAGTGGTCTGAAAGTAGCTTTAGTTTTATGGCTATAAAATATTTCATCCTGATCTGCAGCCTGGTAATTCATTTTCTAAGGACTGTTTAGAATTTATTCAAGGGGAAAAGGAAACTCTGTTGGTTTCTCTAACCAATTCCCATTATATGACACAATTTAACTTTTGTATTTTATGAGGTTTTATGTGTTCCACTAAAACCATTAGCTGGTTGTCTCCTCATGATAAAATTTAATCACTTATATAATACCTTAAAAGCCAATGACAGTTTTGCATATATTTATGTTTTCTTTCATTTAAAATATGGGTGTATCATAAAGTTAGCTCTTATTGGCAGTGGGGGAGGAAAAGGCTGGCACTAAAAACAGAAAATCTGTAAGTATTGAGCCTTTATGTATGACACAATAAGAATGAAGCACTGTTGCCTACAAACTGCGTGAAATTTGAGAAAAAGTGAATGGTAATTCATGACCACCATTCATATTTCAGTGATTACCTGAGTGCACCCAAGCTCCGCATTTAGCTTTATCCCATATAAAGCTACTTGACAACTATGAGATTTTGGCAATTTAACAAAAATTTTAATAATAACAATGAGAAATAGACTCAAAGGACAGGGATGTATACCTTGCAAAAATGTCTCACAGAAGCTAATCACATTAGCCTGCCCTTTGCAATCAGAAATGCTCTCACAATTCCACTTCCAAGTAACACTTCCCAAATCTGGGTGGTTAATAAAGACTAGAAGAAAAGTGATTTTCTCTCCCCCTCATCCCACTTCCACCTACAGAGTTCCAATTATGGCATCGCTTAATCACCACACATATTTATTTTAGAGTTATTCAAATGCATTATGAATTTATATGTCTATTATTAGATTTATCAGTGCTAATGATTTGGATTTAAATAGCACTTTTCTTCCTGAGGCTATAACAATTTTTTGTGAATGACCGAATTCACTTTCTCCACATGCCTCAAATGGGAGGTAGGAAAGGGGCAAAGGTCATTCAACCCATTTAGCTTAGGACAATCTTATCCCAAAGATCAGAAAGAATTAACTAAGGCTCCATATATTCTGACAGTAATGGATCAAGGAACTGGCTAGATTTTTAACTGTAAAGAGTGCAGTTACCACATATATATCGTTCATCATATTCCCAGCGAACAGAATAGTATCCAAAACAAGAAGTATTTTTTTAAAAAAGAATTAATAAATAGATACATCAGTTGATCAATCAGTCAATCATAGAGAATTTTAGCTAGAAATTTGCAAATTCTCAAAGCTAGTGGAAGTAAAGCTGGGGTGTTTGGTAGACTACCCCTCCAATTGCAAAAGTGTATATGCTCATTTTCAAAGGGGCAAAGTGTGTTATTGGGCTGATACATAGGTATGGATGTGTGTAGGCTACGATAGTGATGATTTCAGGGGAATAGGAATATTCACCAGTCCTCCTCCAAAACCTCCCCTACCTTTACAGGGCTTAATAAATTTCTCTAGCAGGGAACAAAGCTTTTCCTTCCATGATGAAACATAAAGGCTGGATGGAATTGTTTCTAGGAAAGTAGATCAGAGTAGGCTGTGCTGTGGGGAGAAGCTGATTTACTGTGAAGCTAACGAGGCTTAAGTTTCAGGGCCCCTCAGCTATCCAGACCTGTACCAAGGTCCTGGGAGGACCCTAGCAATGAGTTTTCATTGGTTTTGTTGAATTTGCAACAGTAAGATATTTTTGTGTTCTGTTTTTATAAAAACATCCACCCCTCAAATTGTACAAGTTTCAGGGCCCACCAATCCTGGATTTCCACCAGTTGTGGGGTCACATTTATTTTAAAATCTTACTGCTGTAACACAGCAAAGGTTTATTCCTGGTTCTTGCTTCAGCAAGAAGCAGATCGCTTTGTTCCATATGGTCACTCAGGGATCCAGTTGAGGAAGGTTCTCGCCACCTTTTGACACTGCCATCTTAACATGGGTCTACCAGTGTTGTGTCAGGAAGGGGAGAAACATGGACAACTTATACCAGTTTAAAATACTTTCCTCAGAATTTATACTTAGTCATTTATCTTCATAACCCATTGACCAGAACTAGTAATGTGGATCAAACTTAGTGCCAAGGGAAGCTGTGAGAACTTTCTGTGTTCCCAGGATGAAGAGGATAACTGAAGGCAGTGAGCACTATTAATCTATACCCCCAAATACCCTGTGATTTTGTTTCACACCAAAGCGTACTTAAAGTGAATAGGTAAAGTGCAAGAGCATTAAGGTATTCATCTCCTAAAGAGTAGAATGGCAAGAACTCATCTTAATAATGCCAACCTCAGGAAAAAAAGTCAGATTTCAAGCACTAAAACTCAACTGGAGAGATTTAGCAATAAGAGGAAAGATTAAGAGACCAATTCCCAGTGTTACCAGGACTAGTCTATGCCCAGAAGGATTCCAAGGTATTTGGATGCACTAGTCCCACACGAAATACACATTTTTTTTGTAAAGAAGAAGCTCAAAATTCCTCAATGTTTTTCCCTTGTCTAAAGAACAACAGCCATGTAGCTGTCCAGTTTTTCCAGCACCAGTTATTAAAGAGGCTTTCTTTGTTCCATTGTATATTCTAGCTTCCTTTGTCATAGGTTAGGTGACAATAGGTGCGTGGGTTTATCTCTGGGGTTTCTATCCTGTTCCATTGATCCATATTTCTGTTTTTGTGCCAGTACCACACTGTCTTGATTACTGTAGCTTTGCAGTATAGTCTGAAGTCAGGGAGCTGATTCCTCCAGCTCCGTTTTTTTTTTGAAAAATGCCATTGTTAATTTGATAGGGATTGCATTTGGGTAGTATAGTCATTTCCACAATATTGATTCTTCCAGTCCAAGAACATGGTATATCTCTCCATCTGTTTGTGTCATCTTTGATTTCTTTCATCAGTGTTTTATAGTTTTCTGAGAACAGGTCTTTTGCCTCCTTAGGTAGGTTTATTCCTAGGTATTTTACTCTTTTTGTTGCAGCAGTAAATGTGATTGTTTCCTTAATTTCTCTTTCTGATCTTTTGTTGTTAGTGTATAGGAATGCAAGAGATTTCTGTGTATTAATTTTGTATCCAGCAACTTTACCAAATTCATTGATTAGCTCTAGTAATTTTCTGGTGGCATCTTTAGGATTCTCTATGTATAGTATCACATCATCTGCAAACAGTGACAGTTTTACTTCTTCTTTTCCAATTTGGATTCCTTTTATTTCTTTTTCTTCTCTGACTGCCACGGCTAGGACTTCCAACACTATGTTGAATAATAGTGGCAAGAGTAGGCACCCTGGTCTTGTTCCTGATTTTAGAGGAAACACTTTCAGTTTTTCATCATTGAGAATAATGTCTGCTGTGGGTTTGTCATATATGGACTTTATTATGTTGAGATAGGTTCCCTCTATGCACACTTTCTAGAGAGTGTTTATCATAAATGAGTGGTGAATTTTGTCAAAAGCTTTTTCTGCAACTCTTGAGATGACCGTATGGTTTTTATCCTTCAATTTGTTAATATGGTGTAAAAGAATGAAATTAGAACACTCCCTAACACCATACACAAAAATAAACTCAAAATGGATTAAAGACCTAAATGTAAGGCAGACACTATAAATCTCTTAGAGGAAAACATAGGCAGAACACTCTTAGACATAAATTGCAGCAAGATTTTTTTTTGATCCACCTTCTAGAGTAATGAGAATAAAACCAAAAATAAACGGGACTTAATGAAACGTAAAAGCTTTTGCACAGCAAAGGAAACCAGAAACAAGATGAAGAGACAACCCTCAGAATGGGAGAAAATATTTGCAAATGAAGCAACTGACAAAGGATTAATCTCTGAAATACACGAACAGCTCATGCAGCTCAATATCAAAAAAACAAAGAGCCCAATCCAAAAATGGACAGAAGACCTAAATAGACATTTCTCCAAATAAGATATACAGATTGCCAACAAACACATGAAAACATGCTCAACATCACTAATTATTAGAGAAATGCAAACCAAAACTGCAATTAGATTATCACCTCACACTGGTCAGAATGGCCATCATCACAAAATCTACAAACAATAAATGCTGGAGAGAGTGTGGAGAAAAGGGAACCCTTTTGAGCCATTGGTGAGAATGTACATTGATACAGCCACTATGGAGAACAGTATGGAGATTCCTTAAAAAACTAAAAATAGAACTACCGTGTGACCCAGCAACCCCACTACTGGGCATATATCCAGAGAAAACCATAATTCAAAAAGACACATGCACCCTAATGTTCACTGCAGTGCTATTTACAATAGCCAGGACATAGAAGCAACCTAAATGCCCATCGACAGAGGAAGGGATAAAGAACATGTGGTGCATATATACAATGGAATATTACTCAGCCATAAAAAGGAACTAAATTGGGTCATTTGTAGAGACTTAGATGGACCTATAGTCGGTCATACAGAATGAAGTACATCAGAAAAACAAATATCGTATATTAACGCATACATGTGGAACCTGAAAAAATTGGTATAGACTATCTTATTTACAAAGCAGAAATAGAGACACAGACGTAAAGAACAAACGTATGGACACCAAAGGGGAAAGTGGGGGTGGGATGAAGTGGGAGATTGGGATTGACATATATACACTGTTGACACTATGTATAAAATAGGTAACTAGAGAACCTACTGTATAGCACAGGGAACTCTACTCAATGCTCTATGGTGACCTAAATGGGAAGGAAATCCAAAAAAGAGGGTATAGCTGTTGACTTTGCTATACAGTAGAAACTAACACAACATTGTAAAGCAACTGTAGTCCAATAAAAGTTTTTAAAAATAAAATAAAATAACGAACAACAGCCAAACTCATTAGCATTCAAGGTCCTCCAAATTCCAACTTCTGTTTAGTTTTTCTGCCTCTTGTTCTTTCCACTCTACTTCCCAAAACCCCAGCCATATTGAACGACTCATCCTTCCTTGAGTAGATACACTACCTGCCTTTTGACTGCACAGTCTATCCTCGACATTAAATGCTCTCTCTTCTTTCTCTTATGCAACCAATGAACTCATTCTTCAAGTCGAAGTTCAAAAATCATACCCCATAGGAAGCAAGCCTCCCTTACAGGTCTTAGCTAAAAACAGGTTCTGCCATTTTGTTCCATTTCCCTTTGTGTTTATTTCAATTATATCATATTTCTCCTTGTTTATAGGCACAATCTCTTCCCTGTTAGACCGTCAACCTCATCCATGAGGAAGAACAGAGTTTTATCCCCAGCACTTGGTTCAGCCCCTGGCAGATCGTCAGAATTTAATAAATTATTGTTGCATGAATGAGTAAATGAATGACTAAGGAGGGAGCACAGGGACTAAAGGGAATCAGGATTTTCTAATGAGGCTAAGACACAGGTGACCCCAAAGTTAGAAAGGGGGCAAGAATGACTCCTATTTTGTGAGAGCAGATACTGCTTATTTAGGGACATGTGCCCACATGTCTATACAGGACCAAGTGTTATAATTTTCAAAGTGCTACTTAGTGCAGGTGTTTCCATAATTGGGATGAAATGAGAAAATTCTGCTCACTGGACCTAAAAGTCACCCTTCCGCCTGGGTAATGCAATGGTCCAAGCTTTAAAAGAGGTATGAATTGCCTCTCCCCAGAGGAACTAGGCAGAGAAGGATGTACTTCCTAACACAGCACAGTTACTGACCTTCCACTGTAGCAAATCTGCAAATGTCAAAGCAATGAATGTTTCTAAGAAGAAAGTTACTGTTTAAAAACAGATGTTTAAAATACAGGGCCTTGAGAGCTGCCCTCTCTCCAGACACACTTGCTAACAATTCTGAGAAGCACAGAATACAAACATATATCATTCCCCCTCTTTCCTTTCCAAGACCAAAGAAAGGATGTTGAATGAATCTTCACCTTTGTTTATGCAATTTAAGAACGGAAGAATTTGTTCCTAAGGTTAAGATGAATCCCAGGACAAGAGAAAGTTAAAAGGCACCATTACAGAATGTGTGTGTAATAACGCCATAGGTTTGTACAGTGCTTATGACTCTCCAAATCTTCTCATCGTTCTCATGGGATCCTTAACTAATCTTGGGATGTTCCAAGAATAGGTTGGATTAGACGCATTTGACAGATGGGGAAACCCATCACCAGCAAAGATATGACATTCCTAAATATTGGTAAAACATAGAGAGTTCTGTCAAGGCAACGGAGAAGAAGAAATAACTAGATTGTTAGTTCTATTTCGAGGGCATTACATCAACATATTTATTATCAAGGTACTTCTCTGGGCACATGGACAATGTGAGAGTGTCTCTGAATTACTTATTCAACGCACAACTTCGAATACCACCCACATTTTAGCATTGTGCTGGGGATGAAGCATAGAGAAATAAGTAATGACCTAGGTATGAGTGTGTTCACAGAAACAAATGAGAGATTATAAAACAATGGGGGAGTTGGATGATGCTGAGGTGATGGGGAATCATGGGAATACAAGTAAGGTCAAGTGGACATTCCTAAGGGAAGCAGGGAAGCCCTCCTGGTGGAACAAACACTTAAACGAAGGATGCAGAGAAATTAATCACGTGAATAGAGGAAGGTCAAATGAGGGGAAAGAGACCCGTGTACAAAGGCACAGCACAAGAAGTAAAACATCTGAGCAAATTCAACCATCTGGGTGGGTAGACCACAAAGCAAGAAATGTAGAGAAATGTTGGATGGCAAGAAACCCTGCAGTCCAGTTATCCACCTCAAGAAATAAGAGCTTCCTCCAGGGCCTATGGCAGGACTGATGACTGGTTTGGTTGAGAAGAAACATTTAGACATCTGTGAAATTGACCCTTCCCCTTCAAAAGTGTCAAAAACAGATTTTATAAATTGGGGCAAAGGCCTCAGGCCCAGCATCGGGCCACAGTGAGAAATCGCTGCTACAAATCAAGAAAAGTTCTCTTTTCTTGTCTGAGTGCACTTTGGCACAGGAAGCCGTCCATGCAAGGGGCCTGCCTCACAGTGGGACAAAGAAGGGGACATTTCTCCCCGCTCTGGAGCTCCCTGCCCCCATGGCAAAATGAACTCTCCCTTTGCTTGTGATATGGCTAATGTATTCCACTGAGGAGAAGGTCTTTTAATCCTGTAAGGAGAGAGAATCATAAAAAGGCAAGTACCCTCTGGGGAGGAAACAAGTGAATAAGGGGTAAGTAGCTAATAGCAGAGCCACTTCTGACAGCCATCTTTGCAAATGAAGAAGGGGTGGGAGCAGGAAGGCCAGTGACAGGGAGGGAACAGGGGGCTGGCGCCATCTACACTTGATAACAGAATCAGTCACACTGGACAGCAGAATCAGGACAGATACCTCAGGGCAGGAGTCAGCCAACTTCTTCTGTAAAGGGCTGGGTAATAAAGGTTTTAGGCTTTGCAGACCACCGGGTCTCTGTTAGAACCTGCTATAGTAACTCAAAAGCAACCACAGGGCTTCCCTGGTGGCGCAGTGGTTGGGAGTCCGCCTGTGGATTCGGGGGACGCGGGTTCGTGCCCCGGTCCGGAAGGATCCCACATGCCGCGGAGCGGCTGGGCCCGTGAGCCATGGCCGCTGGGCCTGCGCGTCCGGAGCCTGTGCTCCGCAACGGGAGAGGCCCGCGTACCGGAAAAAAAAAAAAAAAAAAAGAAAAAAAGGTAGGCAGCCAGGTACCCATAGGCCATAGTTTGCTGACCTCTGTCTTAGAACGATGGCTCTCAAAGTGTGGTCCCTGGACCAGCAGCATCAGCATAGCATCACCAGGGAACTTATTTAAAATTTACTTATTAAAAATGTAAATTCTCAGCCTCACCCCAGACCTTCTGAACCAGAAACTCAAGGTCAAGGGCACTGCAGTCAGTGTTTTACTGGCAGTGAAAGAATCAACCTCACTCCAAGTGGTGACTCTGGAGTTAGTAATTTGTTAAAGACAGGGTTTCAAACCACATGGTGTACATTTATGATCAAAAAGAAATCTTTACTGTTACAGAGTGTTCTTTTGTCTAAATAGAAGGTAGGTTGTGAGAGCATGTCTTGAAACACTCAAAAGACCCTCTGCAAGTTTCCTCATTCATCTGATAGCCAATTTTTATGACTTATCAGCTAAAACCAATATGGCAGCGATAAATCCTGCCTGGGTTTGAATTGATCATAGAAAGAATTCCAGAAAACACTAAAAGCAGCTCTGGTTACTGAGAAATTTGTAGATCACAGGCCTGGTTTCTTTAATGGAAAACCAGCATGGCTTTCTTCAGCAAATGTTGAACTGAGTATTAAAAAGGCATTAAGCTGCCTCCTTTGCCATGTCAAGTATGCATTCAAATTCAAGACAGCATTTAAAATATTAAAACATCTAGCAATTTTATTACTAGCTCATTTAAAATGGCGACCATGAAAAATTTAGTTTAAGCTACCCAATGATGGCTCGTGAGACACTTAAAAATACACACACAGATAACTGAACTTTTAAAGTAAGTTCCTTATTAACTTCTTTCCCCTCATCTATTACCATTGCTATTTTCCAGCTGTATAAACAGTCTGGAGAGTATGCCCTGAATGAATTCACCGTTCAGAAAACAACATAATTACAGCCATTCCAGCAAATCGAGTGCCAAAAAAGTTACAAATTAATTGAAGGTTAGCATTGAAAATTAAATCCTAGTCAGCTTGAAGTCATCTTTTAGGCTACTTTCTATAGAATTAAATAGAGAACTCACTCCACACCAGTTTGGCTGACAGAGTTTTAAAGTTCAGGTGGACAAATGGCCTTCCCCCCCGCTATCACTTTCTTGTGATCTGATATTGTTAATCCCAGGTGATGCCTGCCAATAGTACCTTAGAACCTGCTTATGATTTATGCGTGATGCAGGACCACTTCCTATTCTTCTATAAATACACTGGCATTAGAAAAATCACAATTTATCTTGCCCTGTTCTATATTGTTAATGACCACTGAGGACATTATCAAAGAAAACATTTTTCTCTTTTATTTTTATTATTTCATTTTTTCAAACATACAAACCATTTGCAAAAACAATACAAATAATCCCCCTATACCTTTCATCCAGATCCCCCAAATATTAATAGATTTACAATATTAACTAATGTTAACTGACGAAGTTCAACTATCAAAATCAGATAATTAACATTAAAATTCAAAACCCCTATCTAATGGACAGACCTTCTTCAGATTTCACCAGTTGTCCCTCTAATGCTCTTTTATTGGCCCAGGATCCAATCCAGGATCACTTGTGGTATTTATCTGTCATGTTTCCTTAATGTCCTTTGATCTGATCATCAATAAATGTTTAAATCCAACACATATTCATTGAGCACTTAAGCTGTGCCAAAATTGTGGCAAAGCTCTGAGGATTCAAAGATGCTTCTGGCCTTTGAAACACTTATGCTTAATCGTGAAAATCAAAATAAAATCAAAGGCCAGACATGGAAGAATGTACTGAAGTATTGCTTCTTTAGGAAAAAATAAATAAAACAACAGTTTAGATTTGAAAAAAAAAAAGATATCATTAATGAAGATGACCTCAACCCAAAAGGTTCTTGCTTACAAAAAAAATTATTGTTCATGGCTGAAAGCAACATTCAGAGAAGAGACATTGCATGTAACGGAGCTACTGGATTGTCTTCATGGTCAATGTTTGTATTCCTCACACCTAAACAAGGCTTGGCAAACAGAAGGGGCTCAGTAAAGGTCAAATGAAGTGGGGAGTTGGGGTCATCTCTGAAGCCTACCAGAGGATTTGGAACATGCAGGATAGCTCCAGGTGTCAGCCTGAAATCCCCTCTTGACAGTGAAGAAACTCATTCAAACTCCAAATTAAAGTTCAGAGGCTAATTACCATCTGAGAACCTTTTTCTTTTTGTACTGCTTTGAAACAGGATGTGCAGAAATGCACTGTTAAACACTTGGCAGAGAACCAGAGATTTGGGCTCAAGGATTTTTGGCATGCCTACTGATCTCTCCATTTACTTCATCTCTTTAATATCAAATTGTACCTCCATGGCTCATTCAATGCTGTGTTTTGTGAGCTTTCTAGAATCTTGAAGTTGAGAGAACATCAGCGGTTGCTAGGCCAGCACCTGAACGGATTCATATTCATAAGTTCTTTACAACATTTCTGACAAGAGGTGTGGCCCCTCTCCACTATTCTAGCCCTATCCAGCTTTAGGAGAGTCTTCCTGATAGTACTGCACAACTCCAGCATACTACACCTCTCACCTCCCACTCTATATTTAACAAGTATTGTCCTATGTTCTGCCTTCTATAGTCCCACACAGTAATTCTGGATATATATCAGTTCATCAATGCCTTTTAAAAATATGGGTTCTAAAATGAACCGTTCAAAATGCTCCGAGTCTGGCCTGACCAGCATGAGGGCACAGAGAATCTGTCATCTCACTGGCACTGATACTACTTAAATGTCCATGAATCACACAGCTTTTCTAGTAGTTGCATCACAGTGTTGATATATGGTGGGTTTTCAGAATCAGTTGAGTGTTGAGTCTTTACAAAGGGTGCTACTACTGTCTGGCTTCATTTTGTGTATCACATACTAAAGCAGAGAGACCTGGAGGTCCTATATGTATAAGTTTATATTTATCTATTTTGGATTCTACTTCATTATATTTGACCCATGGTTGCAACTGTTCGAGACCTTTTTGATCAGGAAGCAAATAAATGAGTTACCCTGCCTTTTCCTGTCATCCACCAATCAAACAAGAAGCCACCTATGCCATTACCAAAGTCATTATTCAAAATATGGGACAAAATAAGACCACTGGCAGAAGCACAAGCCTAGTTAATTCCCTAAAGACAACTTTGCCTCATTAGGTAGCACTCTTTGGCATGTGACTAAATGGCTGTAAATATATTCATCTATTATCCTACCCACATTTTACCACTTTTGTTCACAAAGATGACCATAGATTCTACCAAAAGTGTTGCTGAAACCTATGTTCACTAGGTCTTTCCCTGGTCTATCCCAAAATGAAAATGGCTTAGCGTGGCAAGACTTGGCAACAAGGCATGAAATGAAATGTAGGGTAAGTCGAGAATGTTTCACACGCTCTACTCAGAGATGAGTGAGAGCTGCATGATAGGAGCTGACTTCCACCATCACCAAAGACAACTTGTTTCTGACCCAGTTGCATTACCTATACCTGGAATGCAGCATCCACGTTCTCCCACTGATACTATTTTTATTCCTCTCTTTTTTTAACTTTTAACAGAATACAGTTTCACTGATTTCTTAGAACATTCTCTTGGCATTGTGCCTCCCTGTTTCATGCAATGTGTCTCTTCAAACATTGGTACACCTTTCCCTAACCAGAAACCAGTATCATGAAGTTTCACTCCACTAAGTCTGAGGAGTTATGTATGCCACCTTGGGTTAAAATCTCAAATTTGATTTAAAATTTTTTTCACACTCAACATAATCAATAACATCCTGGCCTCTATATGATGCCACATGCATTATTTCTCTTTTCCTGCCCAGGTATTTTCTTCTTCAGCATATTGAATATCTATTTTATGTTTCTTTTTTCTTTCTACCTTGCAACTTTTGTCCACTTTTATATTTCCTGGTGAAACCGAAGTTCGAATACAAACTGGTTACGGCGCAAAGGCACAGACTCTCTGGAAACAAAGGGCAACCATTTTTACAAGCCACCCAAAGGACAAGAATAAGAAATGCTTTTGTTAATTAGCATCATGAGGCTGAACTGAACCAAGGAACTTAGGTTAATTCTAATGAGCTATGAGCTAATATTGGTAAGATGCTTTTAGATTTTTAATTTAAAAGCACTTTGCCAATGAAAGTATAAGGGTTACAAATTTCCTGAGCCATCTGGTCCCCTACATAAAGTAATGATTTCAAAAAGTTTAGATGGATGAATGGAAAGATAGATAAATAGGGAATTTATTCCTCTGTCTACTATTCATAAAGAAAAGTTTCCATCTTCACAAAAGCCCATTTAATAAATAGATGTTATTCCACTCACAGTTCAGATTGTGGCAAGTGAAAAGTAAAAACAAATAGCATACACAAATATATAACCTACACTGTTAAAATATTTACAATAATAAGTTCTGAGGATCTAATATACAGCATAATGATTATAGTTAATAATATGGTATTATACACTTGCAAGTTGCTAAAAGAGTAGACCTTAAATGTTCTTACCACAAAAAAAATGGTAATTATGTGATGTGATGGAGGTGTTAGCTATGGTGGTGATCATTTTGCAATAAATAAGTGTATCAAATCAACATGTTGCGCATCTTTAACACAATGTCATATGTCAATCATATCTCAATAAAGCTGGAAGAAATATATATATCCACAAGGAGAGCTGAACTGGTCCCTTCATCACTAAGAGGCTACCTCTTAAAAAAATCCAAGAGCAAGAGTCATTGTAATAATGCCTTCTATTTATTTATTACTTATTATAGCCAATTCCTTTACATTCATTAACATATTTAATTTTCGGAGTAGTAAGATGAGGCAATTACTAATGTCAACTCCATTTTACAAAAGTGGAAACTGAGATTTACAGAGGTTAAACCTTCTCTGATGTTTCAATTATCATGCCTGTGATCCAGGATTGGTACCCAGCAGCTCTGTTCCACGTTTCCCTCTCTAGACCTGTTCCACAGCATAGAGGTTGGTGGGAATTGTGGTAAAACTTGGGCAATCAACATAAAAGGTATGCAAAATATATTCATTGTTTGTGCTATATCAGCCTAGTTAACCCTCTCAACCTTCCTACGTGATAATATTATCACCCTCACTTTGCAGACAAGGGGGAGAGCAATCAGTAAGAGATGGGTACACGTTCTGAGACTGAGGACACTACATATTGTCAGGGTGATTGTCATCATCGCAGTACATAATATTTTTACTTGCTTACTATATTTAAGTGAAAAAATTAGTAACCCTGGTTCTCTGTGAAAGAAGTGATTAAACATTTATCACATAATATCCAATCCCTCTACTCTCTGTGTTCCTCTTTGTACAGGAAAGAATGTTGGAGCATGTGGTTTTCCAGCTACTCTCAAGTGAATTATTTTAAAGGTAATAATAAGAAGAGATTACCCCAATCTCTTACGACAGCCAAAAAGTCCATGGAGATCACTGAAAGAAAATCCATCCCTAAGGGTATTTTACAGCAAAAAGAAAAGGAGACAAAGGATATTCCCCATCTTTAAGCAAATTCTCTGATTTGACATGATTACTTCAGTTTTCTCTAAAGGAGTATTTTCTGACCTCCTCTGTCATCTTTTGAGACCCTATTAGCTAAGACATTCTCTGAAAGATCTGAGAGGTATCACTCTCCCTAACCAGCACCCCTTCCCTTGTTTAGGAAAGAAATATCGGTGAAGTGACAGTAATTCAGCTCCCCAAATGACTTTGCTTCCTACTGACTGGCCTCAGTGGTGGGGAAAGCAACATCATCTCTCACCTCAGATGCTTTCTTTAATGTAGCATTGGCTCTGCCTTTGGCCTTTGGTAGTTTGAGCACAGAGCCTCAGAGGCTGAGGCTTGAGGTGGTAAAAACACACTCCACAAAGGACTGGCCCTTTCTGAACCATCACTCATCCTTCCCCAGCATGGTCCCTGTTTTTTTCTAAAACATGAAGGATGTGTAAAGGACACATAAAACTTTAGTCAATAGGTCCATTATTATGATTGGCTGAAAACCATAAAATGCATCCATCAAGCCATTGTGTTGCATCTTGTGTTAAATTATGGTGATAAATAGTCCTTTATCTGTGACGTCACCTACTAATCTATTCCAAAAACTATTCACCACCGGCATTATGCATCATTCATGTTCCTGCCAGCTTGCTGAAAAAAAATCCTCTACATGATAAAGCCACACACAAGATTGAGCTCGACTCTGCCGACGCAAATATTGTCTGTTATTTTCATGTCATACTGTGAAACAATTGCTTCTTCAGTTCCCAAAGTTATCTCAAGTGTGCAGTAATGTCCTCAGCTCTCAGCTCTGGGCATTATAACTCATGTACTTTTAATTGTTTATAATTTACATCAGAACTGGACCGAGTCCATTTGCACTCATGCTGCTTTATAACTACTAGATGACATATTTTTGCCACCTTGCTCTGAGTCGAATTTAATCTTACTGAAAAGCCTTTAACATAGAAATTTGGTGTGGAATGGCTTAATATTCTCAGGAGCTATGTAAAAGGCTGTGTGCAGTTGCTAGCAGTAGGACTGGGACTTGGATCTGATTTTATACAAAATGTTCTCATAAAATTAGACATTGTTTTTAGTTCTCAGAAAGTACTATTTATTAAAATGAAATCAAAAGAGGAAAGTGAGTATATTTTAAATTCCAATTTCAAGTGTAATAATCTGTTTAAAAACATACACATAATAGTGTTATGTAACTTTCTCTACATCACCTTAATGGTGTAATATTAGATGGTCTTCTTCTTAGAAGAGAGAAAAAAAACACCTACCTAATTTTCTCGACCTACTCAAATAAGAGGAGATGGAATACAGAATGAAGCAAACCACTCACTGGAATTTCACTCAAAAGATGGATCCTAATATGTTTAATTTACTTTTAGCTTTAACTCAGAGAATCTGGGGCATTGTTTCTTGCTGAACAACGCAATGGAGGTGTCACAGCTTCTCTTTATATTTTAAAACACATATGAGATGACTGGATCACAAAGAATAAACAAATATAAATGGGTTACACCCATATCCATCTGCTATGCTTATTTACGTATTTTTAAAATTGCTTTCTTGACGGATGCACAGAAAAGATTCACTAATATGTTAACTGGGGAGAGAAATACAACCAGATTTTCTTCCCTTCACTATTCTTAAATGCCCAATAGAACTGGTAGCAAAATATCATTTCCCTGAAAGTTGCTATGTAGTGCAGATTCTATCCAGTTAGTCATGGAAGACAATAAAAAGTCAAATCACTTTAAAAACAGTGGCCCCCTTCCCTCCAATGGGAGTGGACCTCCTCCCAATTATCATCACTTGGAGAATCCAAAGGAGACACATATTGCATGAAAAAGAGACATTCTAAAAACTGAACAATCTTCAGCCAGGCTTGATGGAAGTTTGGCTTCAACTCAATGTTCAAAGTAAAATACGTTCCGTCTTCTCCACTCTGATGTTTGCACTCACGTGTGGTGTCTGCAGAAAGAGAAGTGGCTCTTGCCTTCTAACTGTAGTAGAACGGGCCTCATTCAGGGCCACTGTTCCAGTTTTCTTTCTTTCTTTCTTTATAAATTTTCTCCCTTCTAGCTCTTTCTCCTATTCCTAAAACTATTCTTATTATTGAGAAGAATCATATGTTAAGCACATCTAAACATCGAAGTTAGCCTATCCTCACTGCTGAAACCACACACGTGCGCACACACACACACACACCCTGTTCTTTCTCACTCTCACCTCACACCCATATTCTGACAAATCCCTGAATCCTCACCATTGTATAGTAACTGCTGTTCTTGCCACCTTTTTGCTTCCTGGTGGGTCTGTAATTGTCATCTCATCCCTGGAGCAACATCAGGATCACTCAATAAATTGTCAGGGGATATCTGAAGAACAGAACAGCTTGAGTTCTAGAAGCCAAGTGCCTTATGGCCTCCAGCCCAGAAAAAGGAAGCAATGAGGATGAACAAACCTCATCCCATTCCACTCCTCTAACCCATTAATGTGAATTAAGCAAATGAATTTCATTCCCCATTTCTACTCAGAGAGAGCAAACAACAACGTGAAGAAGATTAAAGAATTAAATAAAACCATCCCTGCCACGTCTTTTTATGTAGAAGGAAACTGGGAAAAAGATATCCAACCCCTGGTTTTGAAAAAGTTCATTTCAGCCCTTCCTCAAGTACGTACAATTTGCCTTTTTTTTGTTATATCATGACTTCCCCATACAGAAATAATGCTATAACAGGGATTCTTCTGTTATGGGCTCCTTATTTGAAATAATGTTTAGGTGTTGTATTCTCAAGCTTCTGACTCTAAGATTCCAATGTGCATTATCTTTTAGAATCCTGTTGGAAGTATGTTATCTCTTTCACTAGGAAAAAGCCTAAGTGGTGACTAATCTACATGTCAAGATAGCCTCAGAACAGCCACCTCTGATTATGCTTATGGGGGATGAGCAAGATCATAGGGAATTTCTGAACTCATACAAAGTGTATTTCTGTTAGAAGATCATTACATCAATCAACACAAGAAGATTGGGGAGGGGACGCAAGATCAAGAAGTACTGGTTCAGTGCCTACTCTGTGATTTAGCCATTAAAAGTTGTCAAACTGTGCAAACTGTATCTTGCTAGCCCCATTTTGCAGACAAGAAAATAGATATTCATAGAAGTTAAGAAAATGAACAAAGTCATACAATTTGACTCCAAAATCCATGTTTTTTCTCAATCTTGTCAAGCTGCTTTTCAGATAGGATAAATCCTTAAATTAAGGCAGTATTGCTGGGAATGGAGAGGAGGGAATGAAAGTAACAGTGCAGTGAAAATGAAAAGAAAAAACTGAACACATTAATCTATGTATGATGTCAATGCAAATACACAATTGCACCTTTACTTTAGTGATAAGTCAACAAGCATTTATTAAAGATGGTTTTGTACCAGGCACCAGACCTGCGCTGGAGTCACAAAAATGTAGAATATCTTGGCCTTGGAGGGGCTTATAACCTAATGAGGAGGACACCTAACAGGATCATTTCTAGGTTATGAATGAAGTTTGCAATGCAAGTTTCCTAAAAAAAGAGGGCACCAAAGCTGAGTTTTAAAAGATAATTAGGTCACAAAGAGACAGGGGAAGCAAAGGCATGTCACATAGAGGGAAGAGCAGCTAAGGTGGAATTGTAAGACTCCACAGCCACGCACTGGCCATTCCCTCCACTATTAAAATGTAGCAATAAATAAATAACTGAATACAAATGTGAACAGACAAAATCCAAAAGGCATAGCCGCCCTCAAATACAAATTAGATATTTCTGTGGCCTAAAAGCAAACAAGTAATATCAATCTTTCAGGCCTCATCCAGAAGCTGTGGGTCTGGGTGCTCTTGGGCTACGGATGCCAGCAGAGGAGTCCAGGAATTCCTACTTCTGTGAGTAAACAGAGATTAAGAATGCCTCATACAAGACTGATGATTAGAGCCAGGCTTGAAACCAGGGGCCTGCCAATGAAAAAGGCCACAACCAGCTGCTGGATTGCAGGAAAGCTCAGTAGACAGCATCCCTTTTCCTCTTCAAGTTCAGAACCAACTGAGAGACAGAGAGAGAAAGACAGGAAGAAGAGTCAGGAAGATAAAGATCAAAATGTATGCTTTATTACAGATAAAAGCTAAACTGGTGTAGCTTAGTCACATAGCCAGTTGGACTTGGTAACAGCCCCCTGAATTAGACAGATTTACCCACCCAATGACAGACAGTAATGCAAAACCACTGGCTCCTCTGCAAAGGCAGAGTAGAGATTATATCTTGGCACAAAGGGCAGGTGAAAATTCTCTCATCCCTGTGTGCAGGCAGTTCTCCCAAAATGCCCAGAAGAGCCTAAAGTACATATACTCATTCCATCTCAAAAACTCTCTAAGCAAATAAGTTACCCCTCTCCTGGGGAGGGAGGTGAATGATAGGATGGGGAAGCAGCCAGCAGTATTACTTGAGTGGAATTCCCTGTCACAGTCCTCTTTTCCCAACGGTATGCTCTATCTAGGGCTATTATTTACATAAAATTTGGTACCTAAGAGGCTGGAAGCGGCAGACACAGCCTCACAACCCTAACTGACTCAGTGGCAGCATCTGTTTTCATCCTTATTTTCATCGTGAGGTGCCAGATCACCCACCAAACATCTAGTTGTGAACATACAGTTGTGACAGAGGCAACCTCAAAGGCTTAACTAAGGAGAGATGAGTACAGAGGGACAGAAAGAAAATATAACAAATCCTACTCAAGACCAGCCTGGAAACTCCAATTCCAGAATGTATGAGAGAAAACAACCTACAAGAGCAAACCAGTAAATTCAATAATTGGAATAACACACCCTGGAGAAAGTGAAAATAATTGAACAATTGGTAAGTAGGTTTAAAATAATTATATTTAATATCCTCAAAGTAATGAAGATATAAATAACAATCAAAACAGCTAACAAGGGAGTAGGACATTTTTAAAAGACAGATTAAATATAAATGAGAGTGGGTAGTCTCTTTGAAAAGAGCCTTAACTAGAATTTTAGAAATGTGAAACACAGTATTTGAAATAAATGAAAAACAATCAATTGGATAAGCTCTAGACAAATACTAGCTGCAGAAAGAATTGGTGAAATGGAAAATATAATTGAGACATCAACCAGTAAAGCAGCACATAAAGATAAAAACTGGCAAGGGCAGCTCTGAGACATAGAGGATTGAGGTTCTTCACTACATAGTCATGGACATCCAAACAGAACAGCACTGAGGGAGTGGGAGGCAAGCAATACTGGGAAAGATGATAGCTGAGGATTTTCCCAAATTGAATAAAGACTGCGTCTTCTCGAACTGAAAGTGCACATCAAGTGCCAAGCGAAAAACAGAAAACTAAATCTGTACTGAGGAACATCACAATGTCACCAAGGAGAGAGCCAGCATGATGATACGGTGAACTCAGGATTATAGTGGTCATGGAGCATAAAGAGTAAGGCACTGATCAACAAGATATGAAAGCAGGACCAGGGATCCTATCAATGGAGAGTTACAATAAGTAGTATGTGCTCTATCCCATGTATAAGGGGAAGCCAAGAAAACCATGCTGAGAGAGGCAACTCTGGAAGAAATGACATGAATTGTGCTGGAAAATGGATGCTAAGGCCTGGACCAGCACAATAAGAGGGAGAATAGAGAGGTCAGCATGATTTGGATTTTACAACAGGATTTCACAAGTTATTGCACGTGGGCAGAGAGGGAGGGAAATGGATAACTTAAGAATTACCCTCAGGCTTCCAGCCAGGATGATACCATTGGAGAGAGTGAATACAGAAGACAGAACAGGCTTAAGGGAGATGACTAGCTCAATGTTATGTATGTGTAATGTGGGAAAGCTGGCGAGAAATTATTGACAAAAATTAGCCAGCTATTTTATTTTGAAAAGTAGAGGAGAGTTCTTGACTAGAATAAAGACTTGGCCATATCAACATAAAGATCTTTTCATCAGTTTCTACAAAGGACTTCAACATCCTAAATTTACCAAGAGCATCTTCTTATCAGTGGCAGCTCAGTGGCTAGACTGAGAGCTATTTCCAGGAGAGGCAGGGGTAATGCATTGACAAAGTAGACTGTGTAAGTGACAGAAAATGCAGACAATACAAGAAAAGAAAATTGATGACAGTGGAAAACAGCAACAGAACTAGGCAATGAGCAGAGCAATTCTGGTATCAAACAGCACATAGGCAAAAGGCTAGGAAACCAAGGTATCACGCTGCAAAAAGCCATCAGGGCTGAAGTGAAAATGGCAATAGAGAAACAGAGGGTGTGAAGAAAGCTGAAAGGATATGGTTATAAAAATTAGAAAAGCAGGAAAAAACAATTGCCTACACATGAGGAAGGCAATTGGAAACACCTGGTCAAGGTGAACTTTGCTTTGGCAGGAGAACAGCAATAGTTTTTGATAAAAAAAATTATTGAAGATAGGTTCCTACATTACTTTCAACCATGACCTAAACCCCTTACTGAGTGAGCACCAGATACTCTATGCAGTCTTGCAAATAAGAACTACACTTGCCCACACAATGGAAGTGTATTGCTATTGATTTTGCTCCACTATGACAATATGTGAATGAATTATGAAATGAAAGTTAGGATTTTTGAAAGCTAACCAGAATGAGTCTTTACTTTCCCAGGATGAATGGCTAAGTGGCTCTTTTCAAGACTTGGATCATGGTTTCTAAATGAAAGAATGAATATCAAGAGCTTAGAGTGTTAACTCAAGCTAAGACTTTGAGGAGACCTTTGGAAATATTAAAAAAGATAGATTAGTGAAACAGTGAGGCAGAGATTAAGTGAACATGTTTTCAGATCTGTCATGTGGCATTACATCTGCCAGGTTATTTATTTTTCAGTGCCTACCCTATGATGAATCAAAATCACCTTTAGGAGAATCCTTACTGAATAACATTGAAAAAAGTCAGAGATATTGGTCACCAATGTGATTTAATGCTTTAGGTAATAAATATATTTTTAATATTTCTTCAGAATTATAATTGCATAATTACTACCTGAGTTATTTTTATGGAGATTCCTTATTAATATTTTTTAGTATATGAGATTCTTAGTGTATACAGAAAGTTATGTTCCCTTTTGTGCTTATTTCAGAATTTAGAGCTAAGATAGAGACATAGAACTCTCAGAATATATCTTTTGCCTAAAATAATCCCTGAGGTGGAGAGGAGAAACGTACTATCTTCATTTAGATTGGAGAAAAAGCGAACTGTTTCAAATAAGGCACAGATTTCAGAGTGTCATGAATGTTGTGCAGATTGTGCAATGCACACCTCTAGGGGGCACAATTCACATGGAGGTCTTTCGAATGGTGCCTCCTGAGTACTACATGCACATCCTGTACAAGTGCATCCAGTGGCCCTAGGTTTTCCCCTCTTCCGTTACACCATCTTTTAGATGGCTAAGGATTTATATGAGGAAAGTTTGGTACAACCCTAAGTTTGGGAGTAAACATAGAGGGATTGGAAAAAATCCATTTTAATGGCATGAAGGCTTTAATTGAAAAGTCAGATGGACCTGGGGTTGTCTTAATTCTGTTACTTATTAGCTCTGTGAATTTCAGCATATTATTTTAATTCTTTGAGGCTATTTCCTCATCTGTAAAGTAGGGATAATAATCTCTTCTTAACAGGATTCTTGGGAGGGTAAAATGTGATTATGTAGCAGTTTTCACAGTTCTTTTCTCGGAGTAGAATATTAGTCCGTCATCCTCCTCCTCATCATCATTATCTATAGAGCACTATATGAGTAACTCAGCAACCTTCCTATCTCCATTTCCATTCCTTTCATTCATTCATTCAACAAATTTGTTGTGATATTCTGTTAGAAGCAAGCCACTTGCAATAGAAAGTATAAAGATTAATTAGACAGACCCATACCTATATGGATAGTCCCTCTAATAGGAGCAATCAGACATCATAACTCTATATAGAGTTGAAAGTCCCCATTGTAACTGAATGCCTGGAGCTGGGAAGGAATAAATCGCTTTTGACTGGGATTGACTTAATACAAGGATTTAACTTAAACTGGACTTTGAAAGATGGATAAAGTTTTAACATTGAAGACTAGAAAAAGAAGCAAGCATTCTATGCATAGGAAAGAGATACAAGATATAAAAAGAGTTCACTAACATTTCTCCAGGCTTTAGAATAATAACATTCTGTCATATATTCAGACCCTAAAATGTCTAACCCAAAGGTTTTTAAATATGTCCTGCTTCCATGTGTACTACCAGTGAGTCCTTTATGGCTGACACAGATTTCATGGGACCACGGTTTGGTAGGTTTCATTACATAGCTGTTGAGGGGTTTAGAGAGTACCATGGCACCACATAGCCCAGATACTTCCCAGCTCTGCCATGTAATAGCAGTGCAATCTCAGCAGAGTCACTTGTTGTATCTGAAACTTAGCGTCTTCATTTACAGAATGAAGATGATGACATCATCTAACTACAAAATGAGATATCTAGAGAGCTTTAGTACAATGCTGGCTCTCGCTATGCTATGTGCTCAGTAAAAGGTAGCCATTGTTATTTTATTTCTTCAAAACTTGAATTATAGGAACCGCATATAAAATCCCTAAATGTCAATGCTTATAGTCTTGAAATTTATGTTGTAGACATTTTCAATTCTCTTTTTTAAAAGTCTGTTTTTTTTTTCCTTTGAGTCTCCCTCCACACAGCAGATAAGGTACTATGTTTTCATAGTTATCACATCATATGGCCTGTGTTGAATTAACTATTCAATGCATTGTTTTTCTAGAACTGTATTCACTCTCCCTCTTGTGTGACCTGCTAGATATCAGGATAGTTTGTGACGAAGATAATTTTGGCCTCTCTCTCGTGCTCAGGTCCTTACCTTGGTCACGCCCTCACTCTGCCAGCCTTCTTTGTACAGACTCAAATGTAAAGGCATGTTAAGAAGCAAGAGAGAATGGAGTGTGAGCGTCAAAAATCATTTTTGCTCTAATAAATACAATGCCTTAATAATATTCAATTTTGAGTACAAACACAGAAATATATCTGAACGGTAAATGGATTTTTTATTTTTCATTACCTCTTTTGACTAAGCATGAAATTCTGTCTTCGGGAAAAAAAGAAAGCCTCTACTAGAAAGAACAGGCGCAGCTGAGTTCTGTGAAAGGTAACATGGAAACAAATGGGCTGACATCAATGACTGGCATTTGAGTGGGTGGAAAACTAAGCCCCCCAAAAGTTGATGTATGATACAGTCCAATTGGGTAAAGCAGAGCTTGGTGAGGGGTGAAAAGTTGAATGGAATTGCATAAAATGAAGCAGAACATCACAGAGAAAGTTAATTTCCCTTCAAATTTGCTGCTCCAGGTTTGATACCCCCAAAGCATTTCCACATCACCCCAAATAGCGATATCCACTCTTCATTTGGCAGTACCTAATATTCATATCTTAAATGACTATAAAATGAGATATTTTTCTTCAACTGCAGAAAAGGATTTCCTACCTTCATAATACTTTGAATTATAGCACTTGAAAGAAAAAAAAAGACAAAAAAGAAAGGAAGTTAAATCTATTTTTAATTAATGTAGCCCAACAAAAAGGAAAATTTAGAAATCAAAAATGATCATTTATCTGTATCCATATCAACCAAATACTATTTTCTTATCATTACTATGATAAAAAAATAGCATTTATATTTCTTCTAATAGTTGTGCTCTAGATAGCACAGAACTAGAAGTCAGGAATCTTGGGGATGAGTTCTTACTTAAGTTACTAACTATCTGTGCTACTAGGAATAAATCACACAATCTCACTGGGTCATCTTTCTGTCAAAATGAGGTAGCTGAATTGGACAACTGCTACATGTTCTAGAAATCTAACATCTAATGGTGATCTCTTCTGTGTGGATTTATTTCATCTGCCCCTACCCCCTCTTTTTCTCCATAGAGATAATAGCACATAGTTAAACCAACAGGAACAATAAATTGTTTTTACCAATAATTCTTTTTTCCTTTTAGGAGGGGTCATAGAAAATAGATCTTGGAGAGGGTTTTTAAAAATATATTTTATGTTATATTATATATTATAATTATATAAATATATATATATTTATTGAGATACATTTTACATATTAACATTATATGTTTCAGGTATAAAACATAATGGTTAGATATACTGTGAAATTATCAATATAAGTGTAGCTATCATCTGTCACCAGAGACTTACAATTATTTTTTGTGAAAAAATATAATTTTTATATTTATATAATTATATAAATATACATAATATAATTAAACCAAAAACATATTTGAAGTGTTGAAATAATTAAAATAAGAGCCCATATTTTTATTTTTTAATTTAAAATTTTTTTATTGAAGTATAGTGGATTTACAATATTATTGGTTTCAGGTGTACAGTCTAGTGATTCAGTATTTTTACAAATTATACTGCATTAAAAGTTATTACAAGATAAGGGTTATAATTCCCTGTGCTATACAATACATACGTGTTGCTTGTCTATCTTATACATAGTAGTTTATATCTCTTAATCCCATACTCCTATTTTGCCCCTCCCTCTCACCATTTACCTCCCTTACCTCTCGTCACTGGTAACCACTAGGTTTTTTACTATATCCATGAGTCTATTTCTGTTTTGCTGTATACATGTTTGTTTTATTTTTATTTATTTTTTAAAACTTTTATTGGGGTATAGTTGATTTACAACATTGTATTACTTTCTGCTGTACAGAAAAGTGAATCAGTTATATATATATATATATATATATATATATATGTATATATGTATATATGTATATATACATATATCCACTTTTTTTAGATTCTTTTCCCATATGGGTCATTACAGAGTATTGAGCAGAGTTCCCTGTGCTATACAGTAGGTCCTTATTAGTTATCTCTTATATATAGTGGTGTATATATGTCAATCCCAATCTCCCAATTTATCCCTCTCCCACCCCACCTTTACACCCTGGTAACCAGATGTTTTTTACATCTGTGACTCTATTTCTGATTTGTAAATAAATTCATTTGTATCATTTCTTTAGATTCCACATATAAATGATATCATATGATATTTGTCTTTGTCTGATTTACTTAGTGTGACAATCCCCAAGTCCATCCATGTTGCTGGCATTATTTCATTCTTTTTTATGGTTGAGTAATATTCCATTTGTGTGTGTGTGTGTGTGTGTGTGTGTGTACATCTTTATCCACTTATCTGTTTATGGACATTTGTGTTGCTTCCATATCTTGGCTATTGTAAATAGTGCTGCTGTGAATACTGGGTTCATGTATCTTTTTGAATTACTGTTTTCATTTTTTCCAGATACATGCCCAGGAGTGGAACTGCTGGATTATGTGATAGTTCTATTTTTAGTTTTTTTTGAGGAACCTTCATACTGTTTTCCACAGTGGCTGTACCAATTTATATTCCCACAGTGTACAAGGGTTCCCTTTTCTCCACATCCTCACCAACACTTGATATTTGTTCTCTTTTTGATGACAGCTATTTTGACAAGTGTGAAGTGCTATCTCATTGTTGTTTTGATTTGCATTTTTCTAATAATTAGTGATGTTGAGTATCTATTCTTGTGCCTTGTAGCCATCTGTATGTCTTCATTGGAATAATGTCTATTCAGATCTTCTACCCATTTTTTGATTGGATTGTTTGGTTTTTTAATACTGAGCAGTATGATCTGTTTATATATTTTGGATATTAACCCCTTCTCAGTCATATCATTTGCAAATATTTCCTCCCATTCCGTAGCTTGTTTTTTCATTTTGTCAATGGTTTCCTTTGCTGTGCAACAAGTTTTAAGTTAATTAGGTCCTATTTGTTTCTTTTTGCTTTTATTTATTTTGCCTTAGGGAACAGATCCAAAAACATATAGTTATGGTTTGAGTCAAAGAGTGTTCTGCCTATGTTTTTTTCTAGGAGTTTTATGGATTCAGGTCTTACATTTAGGTATTTAATCCATTTTGAGTTGATTTTTGTGTATGGTGTAAGGAAATGTTCTAATATCATTCTTTTACGTGTAGCTGTCCAGTTTTCCCAGCACCACTTATTGAAGAGACTATCTTTTCTCCATTGTATATTCTTGCCTCCTTTGTTGTAGATTCATTGACTATAGGTACATGGGTTTATTTCTGGGCTCTCTATTCTGTTCCATTGATCTATGTGTCTGTTTTGTGCTGATGCCATGCTATATTGATTACTGTACCTTGTAGTAAAATCTGAAGTCTAGGAGGGTGATACCTCCAGCTTTATTCTTTTTTTCTCAAGATTGCTTTGGCAATCCAGGGTCTCTTGTGGTTCCATATGAATTTTAGGATTATTTGTTCTAGTTCTGTGAAAATTGACATGGGTATTTTGATAGAGATTAAATCTGTAGATTGCTTTGTGTAGTATGGCCATTTTAAAAATATTAATTCTTCTAATCCAAGAGCATGGGCTATCTTTCCATTTCTCTGTATCATCTTCAATTTCCTTTATCAGTATTTTACAGTTTTCATGGTTAAGTTGATTCCTAGGTATTTTATTCTTTTTGGTGTGATTTTAAATGAGATTTTTTGTCTTGCTTTCTCTTTCTGATAGTTCATTATCGGTGTGTAGAAAAGCAACAGATTTCTGTATACTAATCTTACATCCTGCAACTTTGCTAAATTCATTTATTAGTTCTAACAGTTTTTGGTGGAGACTTTAGGGTTTTCTATATAAAGTATCAGTATCATGTCATCTACAAATAGTGACAGCTTTACTTCTTCCCTTCCAAATTTGGATGCCTTTTGTGTCTTTTTCTTAACTGATTACTGTGGCTAGGATTTTAATACTATGTTAAATAGAAGTGGTGAGATTGAGCATCCTTGTCTTGTTCCTGAATTTAAAAGAAAAGCTTTCAGCTTTTCAATACTGAGTATGATATTAACTGTGGTTTGTCATAAACGGCCTTTATTATGTTGACATATGTTCCCTCTATACCCACTTTGATGAGAGTTTTATCATGACTGAATGTCAGATTTTGTCAAATGCTTTTTCTGTCTATTGAGATGATCATGTGATTTCTACCCTTCCTTTTGTTAACGTGGTATATGTACCACATTGATTGATTTGCCAATATTGAACTATCACTGCAACACTGGAATAAATCCCACTGGATCATAGTGCATGATCTTTTTATATATTGTTGGATTCAGTTTGCTAATATATTGAGGGTTTCTGCATGTATATTCATCAAAGATATTGGCCTGTAATTTTCTTTTTCTGTATTGTCTTTGTCTGATTTCGCTATCAGGGTAATGGCAGACATGTAGAATGAATTTGAGAGTGTTCTATCATCTTTAGTTTTTGGATTAGTTTGAGAAGGATAGGTATTAGCTCTTCTTTATATGCTTGGTAGAATTCTCCTGTGAAACTGTCCAGTCCTGGATATTTCTTTGCTGGCAGTATTTTTTTTTTAATTACAAAATCAATTTCACTACTAGAGATTGGGTGGTCAAACTGTCTATTTCTTCCTGAGTCAGTCCTGCCAGGTTGTATGTTTCTAGCAATTTGTCCATTTCTTCTAGGTTGTCCAATCTGCTGGCATATAACTATTCATAATATTCTCTTATGACTTTTGGTATCTCTGTGGTATCAGTTATTTCTCCTGTTTCATTTCTAATTTTGTTTATTTGGGTCCTCTCTTTTATCCTTGGTGGGCCTGGCTAATGGTTTATCAATTTTATTTATCTTCTCAAAAAACTAGCTCTTGGGCTTCCCTGGTGGCACAGTGGTTGAGAGTCCGCCTGCTGATGCAGGGGACGCGGGTTCGTGCCCCGGTCTGGGAGGATCCCACATGACGCAGAGCAGCTGGGCCCATGGGCCATGGCCGCTGAGCCTGTGCATCTGGAGCCTGTGCTCTGCAACGGGAGGGGCCACAACGGTGAGAGGCCCATGTACCGCAAAAAAACCAAAAAAAAACTAGCTCCTGATTTCATTGATCTTTTCTATTTTTTATCTCTATTTTATTTATTTCCTCTCTGATCTTTATTACTTCCTTCCTTCTGCTGACTTTGGGCATTGTTTGTTCTTCTTTTTCTAATTCCTTTAGATAGTAGGTTAGGCTGTTTTCTGAGTTTTTCTTGCTTCTTGAGGAAGGTCTGTATCACCATGAACTTCCCTCTTCGAACTGCTTTTACTGCATCTCATAGATTTTGGAAAGTTGTGTTTCCATTTTCGTTTGTCTCAAGGTATTTTCTGACTTCATCTTTGATTTCTTCATTGACCCACTGGTTTTTTAGTAGCATGTTGTTTAGTCTCCACATGTTTGTTCTTTTCCCATTTTTATTTATGTAATTGATTTCTGGTTTCATACTGTTATGGTCAGAGAGAAATGCTTGATATAATTTCTATCCTGTTAAATTTGTTGAGATTTGTTTTGTGCCCTAGCTTGTGATCTATCCTGGAGAACATTTCATGTGCACTTGAAAAGAATATGTATTCTGCTGTTTGTTGATGTGATTGATATCTTGTAAGTATATATTAAGTCCAACTGTTCTATTGTGTCATTTAAGACCACAGTTGCCATACTGATTTTCTGTCTGGATGATCTGTCCATTGATGTAAGTGGTGGGTTAAAATTCCCTATTATTATTGTATTATTGTCAATTTCTACTGTTGTGGATCTTTGCTCATGTTGGCCAGAGACTGAGTCTAAGCTGTCTCCAATGTGCTACCTCTGCAGGTACCTGCAATTGTTTCCCTCACTCAGCTCAGACACCACCTCGGGTGCAAGTCCCTTTTGCTCCTCACAGGCAATCACTGCCCCCAGCCTCTGCCACCTCCTCCCTGGTGTGGAGCCACACTACAGGGTAGTCGGGGCCAGTGTGGACTCTCAGCATGTATCAGGAGGTGAGTTATGGTGGACCAGCCATCATCAGAGATCTGGGCTACTTCTGATGTGCTGCTTGAGTAAGTGCCAACAATGACCACTGCCACCCCACTCCAGGCTCTGCCCAGGACTGGGTCAACTCCATGGCTCATGGTTGGGTCTTGTAGCCTCCCCAGATCCAGTGCCACACTGTGATGTAGAGTGAGCAGGGCTTGAGCATTCACATGGCTTGTGCTGGGGTGCACTGAGGAGGTTGCAGGAAACCCAGAAACCACTAAAGCAGACCTCTCTCCATACTGTCAGGGGCAAGCCAGCTAGCAAATGCTCCTCACAAGAGGAATCTATGCTTCCCACAGTGCTCCTATTAGTCCCAGTGGTCCTCCAACCAGCCAATGAGGCTCATTTTCCCCAACCAGAACCCCAGGACTGGGGTGCCCAATCTGTGGCTCTCAACACTCACTCCCCAGGGAGGGTCTCCAGCTGTGTATTCTCCCTTTTCCTCCGAGTCTCCTCCCAGGGGCACAGATCTCAATCCCACCACTTTTCTTCCCTTCCTATCTGATTACATGTGTATCTTTCTTACAGCCTTGGTTGTAAGACCAAGACTGCTTCTTACATTCCTTCTCCCAGTTGCCAATTAGTTTTCAGTGAGAATTGTTCCACGTGTAGATGTATTTTTGATGTGTTCATGGGGGAAGGTGAGCTCCACATCCTCTTACTCTGCCATCTTGATCAACCCTTCATGAAAACCCACATTAAAAAAAAACCTTCTTAGAGACCTACCATTTAGGGGATATATATGTGTGTGTGTGTGTGTCTGTGTGTCTGTGTGTGTGTGTCACACAATATAGACTGTCAAGTTTACAGATAAATACCACTTATTATTATTATTATTATTATTTTAACCATTTTGCAGCCAAGTACAGCCACTGAATTTGTGTTTTTGTTACACCATTGGGAACAAGTTACTACCTAAAGGTTCGGCATATTCTTTCTATTTTATTGGTAAATATGAATTGCTGACCCATAACTTAAAATGTTCTAAATGTAAAAATGACAACAATTGCCCCATGTGCCTTCATGTGGATTCTCTTAAACAGTTACATAAACCAAACTTGTAAAAATTTAGATTTGAAAGCTATTGTCATAAACTATACTTTAGTTTCTAAAGTTAGTGTCCCTAAACTTGGAGGTCATATTCTTGTGTTTGACAAACACTGGTCTATAATATTTTATATATCAACTGAACAATAAAACTATAATATAAATTAATATTTCTTCCTGAGCAGATTTTTTAAAGTATTCCTATTTAGGTAATTCATATTCAATCAAAATATAGTTTCTGTCCTAAACCAATGTACAAGATTCAAGAACTCTCAGAACCAGAATACATCTTTAACATGAGCCAAAAACAAAAAAGTAAACAGAACATTAGAAAGAAAAGGAATATTCTGTTTC
Source organism: Mesoplodon bidens (assembly GCF_964165515.1). Taxonomy (NCBI): domain Eukaryota; kingdom Metazoa; phylum Chordata; class Mammalia; order Artiodactyla; family Ziphiidae; genus Mesoplodon; species Mesoplodon bidens. The sequence continues at coordinate 40,210,585 of NC_138170.1, forward strand.
TGAAAAAAGGGGAAAATGCATATTTTTCTCTCAGTTATGAAGGCCATGGTACTTTCCCTGAAATAAACACTAATTCTATCTTCTTTGTTTTGAGTAACTCCATATTGGCTTTGGGAGTCATATTAACAATGTAACTCCCTACTCTCTACAATAACAACTACTCTCATCCGTAATATCATATTCATTTCTGGAATACCCACTGAACAATCAAATATTTCTTCCTATAGTTCTTTGACTTCTCTGTTACTTTCAGGTGTTCCAAAATCTGAACTGCATTGCACAAATTATCTAATAAACCTGATTCTCTTCCAAATATTCCAGGAGGCTGCCCTTTTCCCATAATGCCATCCAGACGGCCTTCAACCCACATGAAGCTATTAGAAACACAATAATATTCCATAAAGTTCTTGTCACACCAGCTCCCTCTTCTTATGTTCTGTTTATCTCCTCCAGTCTCACTTGCTGAATTCATATAAGATGCGGGAAATACTCTGTAAAATTCCCAGGCTTAAAGAGGGCCTCAACTATCTTTATGCTTGTGTGTTTCTATAGGCTTCTCTAGCATGAAAATAATGAAGAAAGAAGAAAAAGATGAGCTGGCTTATAAGATATTACTGACCAATGAGGAAAAACTAAAGGCAATGTACATAATGTAAACCAGTCAAATGGCATTTAAGTCCACCAATCAAATGCCCAGTATCATGGAATTTTTAAGTGAGTGCCTAGGAAGGAGGTTGCCCCAAGGTATTTTCCCCCTATATAAAAAAACTATTCTTCAAAAACCTGTAGTGGTCCTTCATCCTGAAAAGACAGATAAGAAGAAATAAGCCATAGCATAGTGAAGGTTCAGCATGATAGCTATCAGCCACTGGAACGAGAACCAAGTGCTTGGGCCAACATATCTGAGCCTCAGGTTAGGCCTGACCAAAATGAGTATAGGTGAGTTTTATGACAGCTCAAAATCCCTTCTAGAACTGTTTTATCTAAGTAAAAGAATGTGCCTGAACAGGCAGATTTATTAAAGGTCAGTACTTAGTGAGTCACACTTACTAGTAGCTAGAAGTCTCTAGAGCTCAAGAAGGAAAAAGTTCACCTTGAGTTTCCCAGACATCACCCTTGTCCTTCTTCCTCTTACCCTGCATTCACACCCACCAGGGACTACTGTGGGTAAATTCTAGGCAGGAAAGTGTAACTGTCTAAACATACACGGTTATGTAGTAGTGCAGTTGGAGTCGGTGGAGCCAGGTAAAAATGCAGGCTGAGGAACTTCCTTACAAGCCTGACAACTAAAAATGACACTGAGTCCAAAACCATAAGCATGCAGATGGGCTGGCTTTTGTCACTTGTTTTTAAAAATGTTCCTGAGCTTAAAAACCAGCCATCAACAACTTCTTACTTTGGCCTAAGTACTGTGGTATTCTTCCAGTCCATTTGTTGACATACAGTTTCCATGTTAATAATAGCTAATTATTTGGCAAAAACAACCAACAACCTATTTTCTCTCGATCTCACATAATTCAAATGGCTTAGAAAAAGTGATTCTCACACTGCAGTGGTTACTTTTTTTTTTTAAACATCTTTATTGGACTGTAATTGCTTTACAATGGTGTGTTAGTTTTTGCTGTATAACAAAGTGAATCAGCTATACATATACATATATCCCCATATCTCCTCCCTCTTGTGTCTCCCTCTCACCCTCCCTACCCCACCTCTCTAGGTGGTCACAAAGCACCAAGCTGATCTCCCTGTGCTATGCAGCTCCTTCCCACTAGCTATCTATTTTACGTTTGGTAGTGTATATATGTCCATGCCACTCTCTCACTTCGTCCCAGCTTACCCTTCCCCCTCCCCGTGTCCTCAAGTCCATTCTCTGCAGTAGTTACTTTTTTCTCCAACGGATTACATAAATTCAGAACTAGACTATTTGATCAAAATCTGAAGACATTTTTAGAGCATTTTAGTCTTCAAATGTATTAAGCGAGATATACAGCCTGTTTTCTTTAAAAAACAAAAAAGCTTTTCCTTTAAAAAATCAAAACAGATACAAACTTATAAATTGACACTTTAGAAGGATATTTTATTTTATCTTTAGTGTGTCAAAAATATACCATTTAGGATTTATTTGCAATTTGCCCTGGTAAGCAGCTTCGGTTTCATTTTCTTGCAGCACTTTTACTTTTTTGAGGGTAGGTGGCTGCAAAAAGAAAGATGTCTGTAAAATATCTGACTGACTGAATTATTCTCATCTTTTTCTTATGCTGTAGGAATTTCAAGTCTCTCTCCACTCCATATCAGTCATGAAATAGAGCTTTAAATATAAAACAAGGTCTGAAACTAGTTGACAGAGGTTACATAGAAGTGATGCTTCTGAAGCCCTGAAGCAATGACCACCTTATGACCCAGCAGTAGTCTTTTGATTCTGCTCTACCAAGAGCTCTCAGTGTCCACTGTGCCCTTTTTCTGATCAGGGTTATGACCTTTTGCCCTTCCAGGATGACTGGCTTTCCAAGAAAATTATGAGCTTAGGCAAAGGCTAGTAGATGGATGTATTTTTAGTATATGGATGGCAGAGGAATGCTGCCATCCTCCTTCCTATCATCCAATATTCTCTGCTGGGGTGTATGAACTTAATTAATTCTTGTCTCACTATCCTGGTTTGTGACATATCTGTGTTCCTATCTATACTATTATTTACTCTATGTTAACTGTTCTAATGATTTTATTCTTAAAGAATTTCTCCAATACAGTGGTCTCTAAGTTTTTTAGTTTACATATGCCATAATAAAAATGTTGAGTATGTACATTCAGCCATGTATTGTTCTATTCATAACAATGTACATGTATCACTGTACAAATATCATTCACATTATGACAAAGAGAAAAATGTCAAGGATAAGTTAAGAAAGGAATATAAATAGAAGTTCATATTTTGTACTGAAGTAGATCATCTTGCATAATTCCTAGAGTATGTGTGTCAAACTCTGGTGACCATTTTTCTAATATACATTAAAATAAAAACATAACTATTAAATTTTTTAAAAGCTGTATACTACCTACAATCACCTAGAGTACCACCAGTGATATGAATATTACACTTTTCTACTTGCAGAGGAAAGAGTTAGCATAACAAAGAGAAACACTTTCCCTGTTCTCAAATAATACAGTAGTCTTTTCCCTTTCAAACCCTTGGCTTATTGTATGACTCTTTCCAACCAAAAGTTCTGATTCAAAAATCAGAAGATGAGAAGAGTGGTCCTCACAAAGTCAGAACGTTCATCCTATTCTTACATCTTCCGTATAGCTCATGCTGGCAGCCACAAACATAGATGATGTGATTACTATAATGCTGGGGACAGAAACGAGTCTATTTTCAATACTTGGATAAAGCAAATGCTCCACTCCCTCAAAGGATATAATTTCTAGTGCTTCAAAAACCAAAAAAGAGGATACTGATGCTGAGATCTGAAGAAGAGCCTACCAAATGAAGTATTTTTCAATTGATAGAATTGACAGGCTTTGGGGTTTTTTGTTTGGTTGGTTTTTATTTGCTTTTTGCATTTTGCAAATCATAGTAGGGAGCACCTCAGAAACAACTAAATATTACTGACTACTAATCTAAGCACGTGGGGTTTTGTTTTGTTTTGTTTTTCCGATGAGAAAACTAAGGGTCAGATTGGCTGTGACTGATCTAAAACCACATGCTGGAACCAGGATCCAGAAACCAAGTTTGTTTGTATTCAAAGCCCTAGGCTTTCCCGAGTACATAATGGTGCCTTTTTGCTTATTCTAAACTAATGCTACAGAGCATTTACAAAGCTTCCTTGTAGCTCATCTAGCTCACTGGTTTACTTCTGAATTTCACATATTACATGAACAATGTTATAACAACAACAAAGGAAAGAATGCTATTTAATAAAGAAACTCACAGTATCAAAATTAACACAGTAACTGTTTTCACTTTTCTATGTTCTCTCTCAGTTCTATATTGTAAGTATAAAATTAACTATAGATGTAATAACTAAAGATAAAATTTATATTCAGATTTCTTGACTTAATATTGCATCACAACACACTTCTTCTGTATTTCTATAACATCTTCAAAATGGATATTAATGCTTGGGTAATCTACAGATTTCATGAATTATGACATTATTCTATCACTAGGCATTTAGATTATCTGAAATATCATTTTGGTACACGAAGCTTTTTCTTTTAATAATTTTCTTATGCTAAAATCTCAGAAAGAGACTCTATAAGTCTTGATCTATCATTTTCTCATTATCCAGACACTGCTGCCAGAGAGCCTGCTAATCTTACCACAACCTTGCCAATATCAGGAACTCACTTCTTTCTCTTTCTCTCTCTCCTTCTCATTTTCTCTCTCCCCCCACCCCCTCACTCTTTCCCTCCCTGTCTTTCTTTCTCTCTTAATTTACATAATAGTTGACTATGCTTCCCACTCTGTATATTTTATACCCATGACTCATTTATTTTGTAACTGAAAGTTTGTACCGCTTAATATCACTCACCTATTTTTCTCCTTCCCCCACGCCCCTCTCTTAGGCAACTATCAAGTTTGTTTGTTGAATCTATGACTCTGTTTCTGTTTAGTTATGTTTGTTCATTTGTTTTTTAGATTTCACATAAAAGTGAAGTCATATAGTATTTGTCTTTCTTTGTCTGACTTATTTCACTTAGCATAATACCCTCTAAGTCCATCCATGGTGTCACAAATGGTAAGATTTCATTCTTTTTCATGGTTGAGTAATATTTCATTACATATAAATACACACACGTACCACATCTTCTCTATCCATTCGTCTGTTTATGAACACTTGTGTTGCTTCCATATCTTGGCTATCATAAATAGTGTTGCTATGAATACTGGGGTGCATGTATCTTTTTGAACTAGGGTTTTCATTTTTTCCAAATATGTACCCAGGAGTGGAATTGTTGGTTTATGTGATAGTTTTATTTTCAGTTTTGGGGGGAACCTCCATACTGTTTTCCGTAGTGGCTGCGCCAATTTGCATTCCCACCAACAATGCACAAGGATTCCCTTTTCCCCATATCGTTGTCAACACTTGTTATTTGTTGTCTTTTTTGTAATAGCCATTCTGACAGGTGTGAGGTGATATTGATATTTCATTGTGGTTTTGATTTGCACTTCCCTGATGATTAGTGATGTTGAGCATCTTTTCATGTGCCTGTTGGCCTCTTTGGAAAAATGTCTACTCAGCTCCTCTACCCTTTTTTAAATTATGTTGTTTTTTTTTGATGTTGAGTTGTATGACTTCTTTGTATATTTTGGATACTAACCCCTTATTAATTACATGGTTTGCAAATATCTTCTTCGTTTTGTTGATAGTTTCTTTTCCTATGCAAAAGCTTTTTAGTTTAAGGAGTCTCACTTGTTTATTTTTGCTTTTGTTTCCCTTGCCTGAGGAGACATATCCAGAAAAATAAGGCTAAGACTGATGTCAAAGAGTGTACTGCCTATGCTTCTTCTAAAGGTTTTATGGTTTCAGGTCATACATTTAAGTCTTTAATCCATTTTGAAGTCCAGTTTGATTCTTTTGTAGGTAGCTGTACAGTTTTTCCAACACCATTTATTGAAGTGGTAGGCCTTCCCGCATTGTATACATTTGCTTCCTTTGTCATAGATTAATTGCCCATATAAGTGTGGGTTCACTTCTGGGCTCTCTATTCTGTTCCATTGATCTATGTGTCTGTTTTTCTGCCAGTACCTTACTGTTTTGGTTACTTTAGCTTTGTAGTATACTTTTAAATCAGGGAGCCTGATACCTTCCGCTCTCTCTCTCTCTCACACACACACACACACACCACCACCACCCCCTTTTTCTCTTAATTTAAGAGAAGTAAAAGTGTTGTTTTATTATATGGTATTTCTTCTTTACTAAGAAGAATGAACAATGTTACATATATTTACTTACTAATGTGTTTCCTCTTTGTGAATTGTGGCCTTAAGTCTCTTTCCCAATTCATCATTTGACTGGATCAAGCCTTCCTTACTGAGCTGATCTGCAATATGTTTGTTAAGCTTTATCACTCACAGATGTATGACCTTGGGCAAGTTATTGCAGCTCCCTGTTACTGGATTCCTAATCTATAAAATGAGAATAATCATCTCATAAAGTTGTTGGGAGCATTAAATGAATCAATCTGCATACTAAATTCATAGAACATTTTCTGGCACAAAATAAATCCTCAATAAATATAGTATATTTTCTCTAAAATACTCAATATATTACTTGCTTGTAAAGGCATCTCCCCAGTCTCTGTTTTGCTATTTATTAAACTCCTTTGTCTTTCTATTCATTTATCAATTCATTAACTTACCAGACTGGATAATTTTGCTTGTGCTTAATTCTTGGTAGAACTAATTTTATTTGATGGACTGCTTTACAGATTGATGGGACACTTTGGGACTGCTGAATTTCAGGCCCAGTAACAAGCTGTCAGCATTGTACAGAGAGACCTCAGAGCTCCATAGGGCTGGTTATCCACCCATGAATGTCACCGAGGGTACTGAGGGTTATGGACCAAGTTCAAGATGTGGGCTTTTATGTAAGGGTCATCCTAATGGGTCCCCACACAGACCACAGAAAGAATGATTACATGCTATTTTACAAAACATTTCTTCAACCCTTCCTATGTATACGTTACTAAACTATGAAGAAAAAAAAAGGTGAATTCTCCACCTTTAATGTTTCTTGAACTCATTCAGTAAGATTTTCTGAGTGATGTGCTCCATATACTTCACCCTCACAATCTGGAATATAGAAGTTGTGCAGGTTTAGAGTATGGGGAAAAAAGTTGAATTCAATTTTGGCAATCTGAGATTGAGGGCCAGAAAAACATGCTGAGTAAACAGGTGGAAAAGGCTGGCCTGGAAATCAGGAGAGGAGTATGGATCAGAGCCACAGACAGCAGCAAAGTCACAGGGATGTTTGAGATGAGGCAGGGAGGTGTACAGAGAAAGAAAAGAAGAGGACCCGGAATGGAGCCAGGGAAGACAGACACAAAGGAGAGGTGCCCACCAAAGAGGCTGAGAAGGAACAGAGGGGAAAGGAAAAGTCACAACTATGGTGGCACAGATTTCAAGAGAAAAGAGAGCATTTTAAGAAAGAAGAAATGGCTAACAGTATCAAATCACTGTGAGAGGTCAAAGAACATTGGGATTATAAATGGCCTTTAGATTTACAAAAATGAAGAGAATGTGTGGTCATGACAAGAACATTTTTAGGAGAGTGGAGAAAAACTGGAGTAGGTTGAGCAGCAAGTGGTAGTTAAGGAAATAGTTGGATTACAGAGAGACAACTGGTTTTAGAATTTTTGTTCTGAAGGGTGGTAGATATGTTGAACAGGAGCTGAAGGAGATATGGGATGGAAGGAGGAATTTCTGGTTTGGTTTGGTGTGTGTGTGTGTGTGTGTGTGTGTGTAAGATGGGAGAGATGAGCATACTGAAATGCTGATGGGACTCAGTTTAGTTGAGACAAAAATGTGTGTGTATGTGTGTGTATTTATAAAATCTCTCAATATGTAGCAAACATCTATATTTATAAAGACATTAACAACTTATGTTTTTGGAAAGCTCAAAGAGCTGGAACGCAGTAAAAAATGTTAGATAAAAACATATAGGACTCTGATAATCAAAATGGATTTTACAAATTCATGCACTAGTTTCTGGGCACCAATATGTGAAAAAGAAGGGATTTGTTGTCAAATATGCCTGCAGTCCAATCCTAAGTTACTAGCTATGTGATTTTGGATGATTTGCTTAAATCTAGTCAGACTCAATTTATTCATCTCTATAAAAGAGATAATACAATTTTCCTAGTAGATGTTTGTGCTGACAAATAATAATACTAAACACTTGCTGTCCACAAACCATGAGTCAAGCCTGTGTATCTCAGTGACATTAGTTATTGGAAGCACTACAGATGTTGTTGGAGAGGTACCTATTTATGCTATAGGAATGGAGTTTGAGTGGGTATTGATCCTAGTAGTAGCCCTGGAACTCACTCTTTGAAATAGACCAAAATGCCATCTTTCCTTTTGACCATGACCCACTGTGTCTAGGTTGGAAAACAGCAAGGGGAGCCAAGCGAGTCCCATCAAAATTTGCCTGGGCTAGTCCTTACAAGTCATATGAAGATATTCATTTTATTTTTCATGGTTTGTACACATTTTTATAATCCTTATGTCTTTTTCTTTTTACTAGAGAAAATAGGAATCTATCATATATAATAGCTTATGATATAGACCTAGATATGATATGCTTTTATACAAATTATCATTTAGAAATATTCCTGCTGAATATCACATAACGATATCTTATGCCTTGAAAGATCATAGTAGAAAAGTGCAAAGAGTTGTGTACCAGGCCTTGCACAAATGTGCACACCAGAGATGCCCTGTGCTTCTATGGTTTCCTGTGGGTGGATTCTGCTTACCCTGATCATATAGTATTGTTCTCATCTTTGGTATCTTCATCCCTGTGTCACTTCTGTGTTATTATCCTCATAATTGACTTTAATAAACACCGCTGATAGCCATTAAATTTTCATGCTTTTATTCTGTTCTCCATTCTCTCCCTCTATCCTTTCTACTATCTACTTTTCACTCCATCACATTTGTCAATTGTTTTCAGAAATGGCTGACCTTCTATAAGCACCTCTCTGCTTATATGGAGTATCTTTGGAGTCACTAGTGTTTCAAAAATTGTCTGGGAGAGCTCGGATTTTAATATAATAACAAAGATAATAGCTCTAATTTATTGAGCATTTACCATATGCTCAGCAGTGTCCCAAGAGCTTCATATACATATTAATCTGCACTATAACCCTATGAGTTAGGTGCCAAGATTATCTCATTTTATCGATGAAGCCACTGAAGTATAGACTGGTTAGTTTGATTAGTTAATTTTCTCTGAGTCATCCAGCTAATAAGTGGTTGAGTAGAGTTAAGCAGTTCTCATGTCCTTTATAATTTTTCTGCTTCTGATGTGTCACCATTTATTTGAAGTCTGCAATAGTGTCTCTCCCAGCTAAGCAGTCCTCATTATTATCATCTTATCTATTGTTCTTGTTAAGTTGGGTGGATTTCGGTAAGTGCACATGTCATGAGTTCAGAAAGCCACCACTGAACCTGCCCCTGATGGCACCCAGATCTATAGTTTTAGTTATCCTCTTGAAGTTCACCACTCTCTACTCCTAGCAGATCATCTTGCATATGGTGGATGATTCCAAAGATATTTGATGGCTCTAATGCTGATTTTGAAATAATAAAGCCTGGTACATGCAAATAACGTCTCTGAATTCATTTGACAGCACATATAATGAACCAATAAAAAACCACTAAACCTTTTTAAACCACACAAAATGAACAGACTTAATAGAAAAACTCAGAAGTATTCAGGCAAATAATGTAGTACAACTGGGTGGCAAGATGGTTAAGAACACTAGATCTTTTTAAATATTTGCTACTTCTCTACTGAAAATACAAAAGAAAAATAGTGATTTTAGGACATCTGGAAAAGGAACAAAAAACTAAACATTTCCTTAAATCATACGTGTACTATGTCATGGGATTATGTTTGAGGATTAAATTAAACAATGCACATAAAGTACTTGTCACAGTAGCTAACATATTGTAAGTATCAGTGAAGTTTCATTATTGTCATTGCTTTCATTTGTATTTCTTGGTCAGTGATATTCAAATTTCTTTGTTTCAAAATTGTTGTCCTTTGCCTATTTTCTATTTGCTTATTTAATTATTTATCTATTTTGAAATACATAAATATAATTACATGATTCGCATATCAAGATTTATAAAAATGTACCCAATGAAGGATCTCCTTCCCATCTCTATCCTGCATTAGATGAGTTACCATATCCCCAATTAGGTTATCACTCTTCTTTCTTATTTATATTGTCAGAGGACAACAGTATGGACATGCAATCCAAACACACACATACATACACACACACACACACACACACTTGTGTGTGTATGTCTTATATATACATATAATTTTTCTTTATCTTCTATACAAATCATATCATACTATATACTTTTTTTATGTCTGCCTAATTCCTCCTCATTGGTCTTCGTTTTCAGAAATTTCCTGGGTATTCTTCTTGATTTTCGTATGAATTATACAATCAACTTGTCTAGTTTTGGGGAAAGAAAGATTTGGTATTTTTATCAGGATCATGTTAAATTTATAAGTAAACCCAGGAAGGATTAGCATCTTAATGATGTTCAGTCTTTCTATCCAAGACATGCTATGCCTTTCCATTTGTTTATACAATCTTTTGTGGCCTTCAAAAGTATTTAAAATTTTTCTTCATATAAGTCTTACATTTATTCTTAAGCTCATACCTACAAATTTTATTTTTATCACCATTGTAAAACAGCTATTTTTCCCATTATACTTTGTATTTTGTTGTTTATTAATGTGAAATCTATTGACATTTGTATATTAATTTTATATCCTGACACCTGAATGATTTTTTTGTTGTATTAATTATAGTTGATTTTCTTGGTTTTCAAAGTATTTAATTACATATTTGCTTAATAATACTTTTACCTTCTCATTTTCAATTTTCATTTTTTAAATTTCTTTCTCATCTATTTGCATTGGCCAATTCACCAAGTACAATAATAAACATGGATGGTGGAGATCCTTTCCTTATTTCTAGTAAAAGTAGGAATGCTTCTAATGTGTTCCCAGAAAACATGATGATGAGTTTTGGTTTGAGATGGATATATTTTCTATTGAGTTTTAAAAATTTAGAATGAATATTAAATTTTGTAATGTGACTTTTAATGTCTGTGAAAATGGTTGTATAATTTTTCTTTTCTTAATATATTATTAGATATCCTAATATTGAATATCCCAGTCATATGGTATAATTCTTTGAATATGTTTCTGTATTCCAAATGCTAAAATTTATTTAGAATTTTTGTATTGATATTCTAGAGAGACATTGATCTAGAACAGTGATTATTCAATCTGACTACATATTACAATAAATAGGGAGCTTTAAAAACATCAAAAAACCAAAACTGACTCTCTCCCGCCATGCTCCAACCAATTATATCAGACTCTACGAAGGGGCAGCCTGGGTATCCAGGGAAGTCTGAAAACATTGGTATATCATTTCCTTTTTGTATAAATTCAAATGTTGTTATTGTTGCTATTTTTAAATCAGTATTAGGCTCACTTCTTAAAGTACTTTGGAATTTTTTTCTTTTCACCTACGATCTGAAAATTTTAAACAGCATTGGAACTATCGCTTTTTAGAGGTTTAGTGGTAATTCCCATGTAAAAACATCATCAGAACTGGGTTGGTTGGGTTTTTTTTGGTGGGGGGTATGTGGAGAGGGAGTGGTGTATAACTGAAAACATTTTCTATTTCTTCTATGGAAAAATATCTGTTTATGCTTTATACTTCTTTTAGAGTCAATTTAAGTAAATTATTGCACCTAAATTTTAAAATTTATTTGCATAATATTGAGAAGTCATATAGTCTCTGATATTTTATTTTCCTCAATTTTGTGGTTATTCTACTTTATTCTGTGAATTGTATTTTAGGCTTTTATCTTTAATAATTCAGCTACTAGCTTAACCATATATTTTTTGTTCCTTGTTGCTCAATTTTTTAACATTAATTTCTGTGGTTCCTTCTTATTTCTTACATTCATTTTGTTGTCCCTTTTTACATCAGATAACTGATTTTTGTAGTCTTTATTATTTACTTACACAAGAACTTAAGGCTATGAATTTTCTTTCAACATTGCTTTAGCTATATCCTATCAGCTGTCATAGGTACTGTAGTGTAGTTACCAGTTTTTTACATATTCTGAAATTTGTTTTTGTTTCCACCTTGACCCCAGAATTGAGACATTTTCCTCCAGGAGGTAGGGAATTTTATTTTCTGATTTTGTTCATAATTTTAGTTTTGTTGCTTTGTGATCAGACAATGTTTGCTTTGCTATTTATACATCTGGAGACAATTGTGGTTTCTTTGGTTGCACAGGATGTGATCAGGGTAGGGGTTCATGGTTATTGGAAAATCACATTTTCCCTCTATTTTTATGAAATAGAACTTAATATAGAGTACATAAATCTACATTATTATTTCATTCTTCTGTATATCTACTTTTTTTTCAATTCATCTAATCACAGACTCTAAGAGGTGAAATATTGTGTTTCCATTTTTCTTTGCATGTCCTATATTTTTTATATGTTGATGCTATGGTATTAGTGTATAGAGAATTATAACAAGTATATATTCATTGCAAATTTCATCCTTCAGCATTACAAAGGACCTTTCTTCGTCTTATTTACATAATTATTTTGGCCTGATTTTTTCTCACTGGATATTAATACCATGTTTTCATCTAACTTTTCTGTTTACATTGGCATGGCATGTCTTTGCCTATCCTTTCAATTTTTCTAAATCATTTGGATATATGCATTCTTTCCTTATTTCTAACATAAGCAGGAATCCTTCTAATGTTTTCCCAGAAGGCATGATTATGGGCTATATACAATAGTGGCTCCCAATCGGGGATGATTTCCCCCCCAACCAGGGGGTTATTTGGCAATGTCTAGGGACATTTTTGGTTGTTATAACTGAGGGTGGTTGATGAGGTACTACAGGTATCTAGTGGGAATAATCCAGGGATGTTGCTAAACATCCTGCCATGCACAGGACAGCCCCCCACCTACACACCCGGCCAAAGAATTATCCAGCTCAAAATGTCAATAGTGATGAGGCTGAGAAACCCTGATGTACAGACTGAATGGTTTTGTTCTGTGATCCAAATGGAAATCATTAGTCTTTTAATAGTTGATTTTAGATGACACATTATTGCTATGATAAATATATTTTGTCTTGATTATGTCATATGTTTCTTTGTAGTTACTGTTTTTTCAGTCTTTCACTGTGTGGTCTATTTTCTTTTACATGTTTGTAGTTCTTATAATATTTATGAATATGGTTTTTAATTTGTTTTAATGATTACCTTTATAGCTATATCTGTATAAAATATCTTTGGTCCTCTGATTTTGGGGGCTGTATCAAATAGTTTCCTACTACGAGCAATGAAAAAAGTATCATGCTTTCTCTTCCTCAGCATTCCATCCTATTCTTCCCCAACTTGATTTTGGTCAATGGTATTGTATTTCTTAATCTTTTCCTTTGTACTACTAAGTGGTTATATTTCTACAAGTTGATTTATCAGTGGTAGGTAATATTCATTAATTCACAGCTACCATAGATGAACAGATAATCACATACTTTATTTTCCTTCCACTTTCCCCTCCTAATTTTATTGGTTGTATTATTGTATTATTTTTACCATGACATACTGACATACTTGCTACGCAAAGTATGGTCCAGAGACCAGCAGCATCAACATCAGCTGGGAGTAATTAGAAAGATAGAAACTCAGTTCTCACCCAGACCTAATGTTTCTGAATTTGCATTTTAACCAGATTCCTAGGTGATTTTTATGTTCCTTAAAGTTTGAGAATCACTAACCTATAAAATTTACATTCTGGCTGTCACTCTACTTTCCATGTTAGTTTTAGTCTTAGTTCTATTAAATATATGGGATGTTCACTGCCAGTCATTTGGCTGTGCTCCTCCAAGCTATCTCTTGCTATCTCAAAGTTCATTTTCTAGTAATTTCCTCTAGAAGCGTTCACTGTAAGAATATACCTAGACTTCTTGTATTTTCAAAACAGTTGATTTATAGTCTAAATACCATAAGGAGAGTGTGACAAGCTATAAAATGCCTCACCCATATTTTCTTTCTTTAAGCATCTTGCAGATTTAATTGTATTATCTTTGGGGATTGATGATTGCCGTGTAGAAATTTGAGGCCAGACGGATTTTTTAATCCCTTAAAAACAACAGTCTTTTTTTTGTCTGACTGCTCAAGCCCTATAACTTTGCTAGAATGTTTTGGGTGTTGACCAAAATGGGTCAATTTTCCTGGCCCTGGTGCCCATTCAATAGGTAAATTCATCCTTTCAGGAAAATTTTCTCAAATTGTATCTCTAAATAGTTGTTTTCATTTCATTAGTACTGTGTTTCCTTTCATAAGGAATCCAAATAAACACAAGGTAGGTGTCCTTTTCATGCCTTCCATTTCTACATCTTCTTTCTGACCCTTTTTATCTCTTTCTTTATATCCAGTTCATTTGCTTATCTTATTTCTACCCTCTGTGTCCTTATCATGGCCTCCACAGTGTCTCTTGGCCTTATGATGCTTTTCCCCTTTCACCTTCTTGTCTGTATTTCATTATTTTACTTTTACTACTTTCCTGAGCTCTTCCAGCTCACTTTACATTCTTCCTGCCCCCTCATCAATTCTTTCTGGAATTCTTGCATTTCTGCATTGTGGTTTTTCTCTAAAGAGATGATTTTTTTTTAAATGAATGACATCACATTTATTCACACTTTTCATCTCTCCCAGCAACATTGTTCTAGTAATATTTTTTTTTTGGTCACTAAAGGATGATGTTCTTTTCCTCCTTTTAAAATTTTACTTTTTATGTATGCTGTATCCATTTTGTGTTTTTACATTTGCATCTGTGTATTGTATGAGTTGGGGGTTTCTGGAAGAGCTGTTTGTAAGAAGTTGCTGTATATGTGAAGAAATTAGGTATGCCCCAGGCTGGTTAGTTTTCACAGAATCTCTTGTCAGATAAAGCCAGCCAACCTCCTGCTAACGTGGCTTGTGGGTATAATCCCTGGCGCCCCCACATCCTCAAGCATAATCAGCTTTCAGGGGAGGAAGACTCTGTCACCTCCCCATTCAACGCCCCCAACCCTAGCTTCGAACCCTCTTTGCAGAGAAGAATCCATCCATTTTCCCTCAGGGTGTATCCCTGACCACAGGAAGTATATTTGTATTGGAGAATTATGGCACCTGGCACTGTTGGTTCTCTCTCCTCCATATTCAAACAGTTCCTCCAAACAGTTCCTGTGCAAACACATTTCCTATTGGCCACTCTTGCACACATTCTAGAGTCTGTATTCCCATTCATCTAAAAATACCAGCTAGGTTTTTGCTTTCCTTTCTCCATGTTGCTTTTTTTAAGGTTTCTAAGAAGACAAAGGAAAAACGTTGAGTTCATAGGCATATATTTCTAGCAAAATTCTTCTCTTACTGATTTTTAAGAACACTTTTAACATTAAGAGTAACACTGTCTTTTATAAGCTTTCCAAATTTTACCTTTGTTCGCCTTTTCAGTTTTTTGCATAAATAAAATTTTAATTTCCATGTCATCAGAGCTATTTAATCTTTCTCAATGTCTCCTTTCTTTGCTTTTATGCTAAAATGGCTTTCTCTGTACTGAGACTATAAATTGGTACCATATCTTGCATCTAGATATTTCTTCTGGATTTAATTTTTACATTTAACTTTTTAATTGATCATAAATGTATGTTCACATATTGTGTGAGGTAGAGTTCTAAATTATTTTTTCATTTTAATTATTGCAGTTTTGTAATGTGTTTAGTACTTCTCCATATCACTTTGTCAAAATTAATTATCTTTGTATGTTTAAGTTTTTTTCTGAAAAATAATTTCCAGTTTGGAGATATTTACCCTCTATATTTATAGATATAGATATAAACATAGGTAATCCTTTCTAATTAATTCTTCATATGACAAATAATCATTACTTCCAAGAAAATGCAGGTAAGAGGAAAAAAATCAGGTTCCATTTTAAAAAAAAAACATATACACACAATGAGGTTTAATGATTCATGTGTATGGAAATTAGAAATAAAACCAAGATGGTGAATGGTTTAGAACTATTTCTTCCTCTACCTTCCTTTCTCCATTGACCTTCATTCAAATCCCATAACTTTACTCCTCTTTCTATTAATAATCATAACTTGGGGAAAAAATAATGCTTTATTAATTCTCAGACAAGTGTAATTTTGAATCTCAGTATATTCTCCTAAACTAATTACTTAAGTTTTTTAAAAAATAAATCCTTCTAATAATTTAAATCCTTGAAAAAATAGGAGAAAAAGTAACTTAAAGAAGTGAGTAGAAAATAAAGGAAGAGAACTGTGTGAAACACAGATCATATCAGATAATATTTAATGCAGTATAATAGATTGTCACCAAAATAAATAATAACAACAGCAATAATCATAAAGTAATAATAATTAGTCATGGCAGGATTTCACTGGCTACCATTGATTGAGCTCTGGCTTGCAGCCTTGTGCAAAGCTCATGTAACATGTTATTTAATTTCTCATAAATACCCAGGAGGCAGGCAGTTCAGTTCCATAAAAAAGGAAGTGGAGCTTAGGGAGGCTAAGAATGTGCCTTGGGTTAGGAGGTGTGGAGGAAGGATCAAACCCAGGTCTGCCTCATTCCACAGCCTCTTCACTTAACCACTATGCTTGCTTAAGGGAATTTTCAGGGCGGTATCTCAGGAAAAAGCCTGTCTGGAGAAACTGGCTTCAATGGGCAAAGAGACCAGTAGGCCATAAACTGGAGTTTCCAGCCATTCCCAGAAGCTTACTGGGGGTGTACAGTTGTCATGCGTCATAGAGCCAGCACTGGAATCCTCCTCCCTTCTCCTTCCCAGCATTGTGGACTGGCTACGGGAAGCATGGCCACAATGGCCCTTAAGTGTACTGTTCTAAGGATATAAAAGATGGGAGTGGTTAAGGCATGAGATCAGGAAACAGCAGCAGGCAGGCAAGTTAGTTAGAGAGCCATCAATCATTCATCAGATATTCAAGAAATATTTATTAAGAGCCTACGCTGTGCCAAACACACTTAAAGCACTTGGGATTTAGCAACAAACAAAACAGACAAAGATCCCTGTCCTCCTGGAGCTTGCATTCAAGTGTGGGGGAGATAGACCAAAAAAACAGTCAACAGCCAATTAGGTCAGACTGTAGTAAACGTTACACAGAGAGAAAATGATTAGGGTAGATGGGACAGTGGGGGTGAGAAGTAGGGAGCAAGTGTTAGGGAAGGTCCCATCAAAGCAGCGTGGACTGTGCAAAGCTCATTCAAATGCCTAGGGCTTTGGAAGTGGTGGAAACACTTGCTCTATTCTAATCTCTTTCCCTGTGACAATGGCTAAAGTCCTTATTGGCACCAATGTTATCATAATAATCAGCATCAAGATGATATTATTATTATCATTATTATTGGCTATCATTTATAAAGCTATTATGATGTGTCAGACACTACGATGCAAACCATTTTACAAATATGATTTCATCAGCATCCATTTCACGTTGTCTTTTATTTCTCTGCATTTGGCACTTTGGTACAATCCTATTTGGCCCATGACAGTGGCCTCACAATCACATCCTTCGTATTCCTCACGGGGCTTTGCACACCCCAGGCCCTCTCACACAGAGCAGAGGCACTCAGAACATATTTGCTGATGACTGAAAAATACAGTTTCATAGACAACCAGTATGGGGACCAAAACTATAGATGGAGAAATCAAACGGCAGGGACCTGTGTGCACAATACCAGGAAGCTGTGGGAAGGAGGGCAACCTGTCCTCAGCAGCGAAACAAAAGCAGAAGCGTCACTGACCACCCATTCTTCGCACTCCCCCTTTTCGCCTGTTGCCATTTTCTTTTCTTTTCCTCCTTCTTCCCCTCCCACCCCTTTCAACGTTTCACTTTCCAAGGATGCTGCCTGAACTGCTCCCGAGCAGTCTGTGCTCTCTCATAATTGATAAATGGAGGTGTTTTCCAATAACCTTATAAATCACAGCATGCAAATGGTTACAGTCGGGATGGGGAAGACAGACTCTGCTGGGTTACAGAAGCCATAAGTACCTTGAAAATAAAGAATAACCCTTGCAAAATGACAAAGATAATTTCTTTTAGCATAATTGCCTGGCTAGGTATTAGCCATGAAATTACAGAAGAAGAAAAAAAAACCAGACACCAACAACAGATACTCTTATTTTAAGAGAACAAAAACGCATGATGTATTCCAAAACAGTTTGTGATCATCAAATTACATAACCTGTTATGTTTTATACCTAAATGGCTTATTTTTCACTGTGTTTTATCCTGTTTGCTGCCTTGAGTTCTCTCAGAAGTAGGTAGAATATGAATCTTCAATTAAATTTTTTATCACATAAGAAAAAAATTCACGAGCCAAAGCCAAAGAGGTCAAAGTATAAAACTGCTTGGGTATTTATCATTCTGAGATACAAAGAGTTAACTTTTTAAAATATATGACCTCTATCATTGTGGAATCATTATTTTTGATTCAGGACTTAACATTCATAAGCGGGGCTTCTTTAATTTTGTGGGAAGCTTTGCTAACTATTAAATATTTCCAAGATGGTTTACAGCCAAGAATTGTGGATTTTTGTATACAGGATGCTATTGTTATGATTTAACCTAAAGAAAGCCAAATTAAAACTGATTTACTAAATAGGTTACGGATAGCGTACTTATTCACGATTTCAACCCTATTTCATGCTTAGACAGGCAGATCTTAATTATACACAAAAGAATACAAATGTTATTAGCATGATAATAATTATTTAGAAGGTATCCTCTTTAAAAAAAAATTAAACCAGTATTGTCATTCGTGCAGCTACATTTTTCAACAGAATGACAGCTTTACTAGTCATAGATATGTTCAAAGTACATATACAATATTCAAAGCTGTATAGCAGACATGTTATCTGCACGAGCTGGGATATGCAGTGCCAGCAACGCACTGCACGCTAATCATTATGTCTTACCCACGGTACTACATGCAAATACAATCCTTTGTGACATTTTGTCAAATATTTTGAGGATTCTATACTCCTTATCACACCTCCATCCCCGTACCCTCATCAACAATCAGGCACCCAGAAATCAGTTCCACGGATGGCACGGACTCTAGCTAGTCACACACATAACATCGTGCCAAATTAATGAAAAGAAAATTAAAGATTTACATAGAAGTGGCAAACAGGCAGGGTACAGGCGAGGCAAATTCAAGTTCACATTTACCACCTTCCTGAGCTGTGTACGGAAGAGGCAGCCCTGGGAAAAGCAACTTCACCCTGGATTTGTTTAGTAAGAGATGTAAACATTACATATAGTACCCAGCATATGACATGATGGATAAATCAATTTAAAGGTCCTGCATTTGGAAAACCTACAGCAAGGGTCAATACCCATTGTCAATGAGTACATATATGATCTGATGGAGAAAATGTAGAAACATTTCAGGACTCAAGAGTTGGCTACAGTACAAGCAATGCATTTTTGAACATTGATTTGCCAGAAGTGGATCTGTTGTCTGTTGCTCCAGGCTGGCATTTTTAATTATTTCTGGGACAAATGGATCTGTGATACACAGAAAATCTGTAGGGCTTCTTGTCAAATTAATAAAATAATAATGAAAGTGGTCATCTCAGATTGCAAACTGTCAAAAATCCTTGAGAGATCTATAGTCATCTTCATGGCTAAGCAAACTTACACGCTCCTTCATGCTATTTTAAATCCTAAGTGCAGTGACATAAACTAGATTGCGGAGTGTCCATTGTATACAATGACACCTACTGTGACAAAACCCAACTACGTTTAATGACCTTTTTAAATCTTATACCTAGAGTCCATAAAAGCATTGTAATTCAGTTGTAAGACACACTTTAATAATCAAAATGCAGCTGTTAAAATAGCATTGCTCATAATTCTAACTTGAGGCAAATTTTTTTTGTTTTTAATGCAGAAGAGCAGACCAGAGTTTAAAATTCCTATGAGGTCACTACTGTCCATTACAGTGTTTTTTTGCAACTTAATAATAGATGTTTTAAAGTTTAAGTGCAGCCTCAGGCACTCATAAGCATTTATTACAAATCGCTGGTTGCCTCCGTATGCAGAGAGGAATAACATTTACATACAGTAGCACGGATTAATAAGGTAAAAAATTTGAAAAAGCCGTCAGTCAGGGAGCGAAACTGGTGCTAATAAAGCCCACTATATTCTTCGGAAATATCAAGCCGTCTGTTCCAATATTTTGCCATTCCCCAGGAGGTATACAAATCCAAATCAGATAAGTCTCAAGCAATGCCAAAGACATGCTGCTCTGCTCTCCAGTGGCACCCGGCTGAATCTTTTATTTATCTTCAGAGCAACTGTACATTCTAGTAGACTAAAGACTGAAATAAACTGAACATCACTCATCAGAAAGTTTCATAAAACAGGCCCTCTCCTTCCTTGTTTGCTAAACCATGATTAGTGAGAAAAATGCACTGCAAAGTATGTATCATGGTAAGGAAATATAATAGTAGGCATGGGACCTCTGTAAGCAAGGGCTAGTTAAACAGAACCACATCTTGCCGGAGTTTAAAATGATGCTCACGTGAAATCAGACCTTGAGGAGATAAAACTGCTTTAGGAAAGGAGACCACCACAAACCTTGCCGGTCCTCCCTTTTTGGAGTGGCTCAAACCCAAAGGTGCAGGGGAAAGCGAAAACAAAATAGCACACATAATTTCACGCGATGATTAAATTGCAAAGATCGTTGTTATAGCAAATCACTGTGTCACTCTCCCAAACTGCAGCATAACGAAACTGCACGTAAAATCATTTCTGCCCCTCGGAACACTGCTAATTAAAAAGTACAGCCGTTAGTGTTCTGATTGGGGATGAGGCTGCCCGTTATTTCCAGCCCAAGTGAACATTGATAAAGGAAATTTATTTATTTATACATAATTATTATTGTTACCCTACTGAACAGTGCTGGGGATTTAGAGAAATGAGACGCCACGGTTCTAATTTTTCTTCAAGAAGTCTGCCATATTAACTCCATTGAATAATTACTGAAAAGTAATACACTCGTGTAATATTACCTTATGCAAAATTGCATTAATCAAAAAGTGAGCCTGCTGCAATCAAGTAATTTGGGGGTGGGGAAGGCATACATGCATAGCATATTTTCCTCAGGACTTATTTTCCTTACAGCAGGGTATTAACTAATAGTTTTGTAGCAATGATCCCATGGAAAAAGGGAAGTAAATCAGAGGCGGGAAGAATACAGCCCTGGTTTTACATAGAAAGGGCCACATAAATGGCAAAGGAATGACCAGTTACTATCTTGACAGCCACTTCAATGGCTTAGATTCTGTACACAATAAAATAAATCCTGCCTGACCTCTCCAAGGAGCCAGACCATTGTTCCCTACACGAAGAAGTAAATGTAGATGCTTAATTACACCCAGGCAGCTTTATGGAACATGGGGCTTAGGATACTAAATGAACAGTTTCCTGTTGCAGTAGGCTTTCTTTGGAAACTAAGGAAAAGGAAAAAAAATGTATATGTGGGGTAGATCATTCCAGGTGTGCATGAAACGTGGGAAATTAGTAAGGGTTCTTGTGCATACATAATGTCTCATAAATACCAGAATCCTAACAGCACTAATGCAAGTGCAATCATTTTTATAGCCTTTTGTCTCGTAAGTTTGGCTGGGAAGAGTGGAAGGTGCCTCTCGGATTAGAATGTAGCCCTGTGCCATCACCAGGGGCGAACAGCATTCATTAGACATGTGTATTTCACTTCTTTATTTTTAAAAGGCCTGGTGGCAGGGTGGCCGGCTGGGCTGCAGGTTATTTTGTTGTTGTTGTTTGGGTTGTTGTTTTTGTTGTATTCTTCTTAGTGGCCGTGGCCGTGAAGTGTGGTTTCTTCCACCAGCCTCTCCCCGGCTAGCTGTGAATCGTGCCCATTTTGAGATTAGGAGATTAGGTTATTCATCACTTGAGATGCTCCCCGCTGTGCCGCTACTATCAGAACGCAGCCAAATCAAAACATCTCTGGAAGGCATTTCAGAATAATTGAATGCATCATAATTTCCCTATTAATACATATCTCATATTACAGATTATGCATGAAATGTTCACATTATCTGTTACTTTTTGTTAACGTCGTGCTCCTTGCCAGTAAATTTAATACACAGAGTGAATCAGCATGCTATGATGAAGGGATAGGTTACTGATAGCCATTTTTTTTTCAGATTCAGTAGAAAATTAAAGTAAATCGATCATTTTATAGCCCCGCTGGAATGGCTACAAGGGCATGTTGCTAAGCAAATGGTAATTTAAATGTACTGTGTAATTTTTCTACGCAATTTACTGAAGGCAGATTTTATTTCTCAGTTAATATCAGATGCTCTTTATCTCTTAGTGCATGATGTATCTGTGATAGACAAATTATTAATCTATGTTTTAATCAAATGCTGCAGCTTGACAACTGGTCATGTAGGCACTATAGGAGTTAAATCCTGTACCCTGGAAGAATATGACTATTATTAATATCTAGAAAAAGACAGATGATTAATTCCGTATTCACCTGTATAAAAAGCGTGAACTAAATTCTAACAAAAAGTAATCAAAGTAAATCCTAATGAAATTTAATAAAAATGTCCACATCTCATAACAAAAAGTTCTATTTGGTATTTTCAAATGGATTATACATTTGCACTCCATGAAAGTTCTGGCTAGAGGGAAAAAAAAAGATGTCCTTCTTTTTTTAACATTTTGGCAATATTTTAGATGTAATATGGAAGTATAAAACTAAGCACTGAAATATAATAAACATTTTAAGACAATTACATGTAGCTCATGGTGGAAACCTGCCTTCTTTGACAAATGCAAATAGCAAATAATTATTTTTCTTTTTCTTTTTTTAAAAAAGGCACTTACCCTGTATATTAGGGTAGTTTCAATTTTATAATAAATCAAAAGTTCCATATTTTAAGACAAATAAAAATACATGAAAGAATCTGTGTTGATGACACCCAACATTTTTATGAAATTAAAAAAGCAAAGGAAGGAGGGCCCCATTTACCCTTCAGGTTGCTAAAGTAAAGCCAAGATTTTCCTGCTGCTAGTGTACAAAATGTATTATTGTCATTAATGAAAAAGTTAATGGGCCATTTTCTTATATATCAATTTACATTTTACAATTTGAGTATACAAATGATATGTACAGCAGAGAGCTGATTATTTTTGCTCAAGGAAATAGTTTTAATGTGTTTTTATGGACATCAAATGTTGTGAATAATGATGCATCCACAGAATGCAAATAGGATGACAGCTCTTAGGCTGTGATCAACAGTCCTTGGATAAAAGGTCTGCTGGGACAGTAATGTTCTGTGGAGGGCCTAAACAGTAAAAACTGGGAAAGAAGGAGGACACTGGAATATTCCAAAGGTAGATCAGCAGATGGGATTTGGAGTATGTCACTCACATACAGACAGCAGATAATACTCCCAGTATTAAGAGAAAAATGTATTTAAAAGAGAATGTGTCTGTGTAGCAGTGGACTGCAGATGGAAAGATATTGCTGATTCTCACTGATAAAATCAATCTCTGAAATTAGATATGGCCCATGGTATAAGAAATGAATTTTAATAACATTAATACTAAAGTCTCAAATACCTTTGGTTTACTAACTCCTGTGTGGGGATCACTTTTCCTTACCACTTAAAGGCAGTCACTGCTGTAGACAAATAGAAATATTTTCAGGAATGCTATATAACAGAGTTCTTTCGAGGAGATGTGAAGAACGATTTGACACAAACTGAGTCTCTCTTCCAAGAGGCATGGAATAATGTCAGATCTGCTGTGAGACCACAACTATTGTCCCAGAAGAGCAGCCATTCCCTTTACTGGTCATTGGAAATTGTGGGCAGGTGCCATTGGCACTTTATAGCCCTACCTTCCTTCCCAGCTCGCCTGAACCCATAAAGATAATTGAGCATCTTGGTGACCAGCCAAAGCCACACATGCCCATCTACCCAACAGAATTCCAGAATTGACCTCGCCAATTTCTACCTAGAACTGGAGTGTTACAACATCGACCTGTACACACACACACACACACACACACACACACTCAGGCTATGCCAGCAGAATACCAGTACACTCAGGCTATGCCAGCAGAATGCCAATACATCTGTAGAGAAGTGAAAAGCTTAGTTAATCGTTCATTTTCCCTTTTCATCTGCATACTTGGGAAAGGGGACTCAGTATTCTTCCATCAGTGAGAACTCTCATTAAAAAAATATTTTTAACAAGAAATAAATAGAGGTGAGGCTGAGTTACCTACTTATATGGGCGATAAATATCTAGGGAGCTAAATATGAGTAAATTTGAAGGAAATGTTTATAAGACCATGCAAAACAAAATGTTTTGGAAACATTTTTGAACCTGTTTCTTATGAATTTGAAAGAGATAGGGGCCACAAACAGAAGCCAGCATCCATGATAAGCTGCATCAGGAAAAATTAAATTAAATGGGAAAAAAATCCTATACCATTTCCATTTCTTAAAAACACTGGGATTTCCCAAACCAATAACAATAAAGCAAGACTGGAAAAGTGTATTATTATATGCCTTCAGTATATAATAAGAGAAGCTGAATGTAAAGAAATACCTACCCATATGTGAATATAAATAAGCCACATAATGCAGATGGACAAATCGCTCTCCAGAATGAAATATAGTGATGGAAGTGGAAATGTATTGCTCTGGGAATCAAGGATTCTCAAATCTTTATTTTTAATTTTTTTTCAACAAGGCAAGAATTGACAAATTGGCAAGGATTTTGTTCCAAGATTACTTTCTTATGTATTTCTTTCACCACTTCCTCCTCTGCCATCCAAGAGCTCACCTGTAAGTGTTGCCTTTTAGCCAAAGATAAGCGAAGTTTCCTGGGCTGCTCTCACAAACGCGGCCTAGAAACGTGCACAGTGAGAGCAGACACAACCACCATGAAAATAAATCCCACCTTAGAAACCTCCTTTCTCCAAACAAGCACAGTTACGACTTGCAGGAAATGGGGGGACCCATATGCCTGTATTGAAACCAAGATAACTGGAATTAGTTGAAATTTGAAACACTAAGTACAAAAATAATTAAATTTGGAAAGGCTCCTAGAAAAGTATTTAAGCTCCCAATGTGGCTCCAAAGACAGCGTACTTCCCACCCACCTCTATCCAAAACAAAGTTACTTCTTTAACTTCTTCCTCTGGTCTGGAAACCAACGTGCCTACATCCTTACATTTGAGTTGATTTTCTCTGCCAAAATCCAGCATAGTGCCTTTTAGGCACACATAGGAAATGAAATAGGTTGGATCTGCTATCTTTAGCTATCCTTCTATGCGTGACTAGAAGCTGAAGAGAGTTAAATGACCTCATATGTATATGAACTAATTGTACAATAAAACTGTTTTCTCCTAAAAACAACCCTATAAACATGGTGTGTGTATATATATATATATATATATATATATATATATATATATACACACACACACATACACATACACATATACATACATATATGTGATTTTCAATCCTGACATGTAACCATAAGTTTATATATATATATATATATATATATATATATATATATGTCTCATTGCACAGGTCATTCAGTTAATGAAATTTTATTATATAGCTTAAATATATTATTTTTAGTATAGTTGAATATACTACCTTTAGTATAATTTAGAATTTATCCAGTGCATTTTCTCCACCTGATTAGCCAAGAAATCAAAAGTGCCAATAGACCCTCAGTATTCTGTCAAAATTAGAAGGCTGGTATACATGATTTGAATTTCAGCAGAAGTTGTGTTTCACCTTTCCAGTCTACATCTAAAAATTTCACTCTGACTTTCTATAAAGAAAGTGGAAGTGGTCATCTTCCATGGAATCAGGCATCACTTGAAAAAACCCAACAGTCAAAAGATTTTAACTCAAAAAACCAGAAAATGATGGAATAACTCATCCCGATCACCCAAAGGAGTCACCATTTTACAAAAGTATCCAACGCCTCTTCTTTCCCATAAATAAGGTTATAAAATTAACAGGATCAAAAAATGTTAAAAAGCCACCTATTGGGCTTCCCTGGTGGCGCAGTGGTTGAGAGTCCGCCTGCCAATTCAGGGGACACGGGTTCGTGCCCCGGTCCGGGAAGATCCCACATGCCGTGGAGTGGCTGGGCCCATGAGCCATGGCCTCTGGGCCTGTGCGTCCGGAGCCTGTGCTCCGCAATGGGAGAGGCCACAACAGTGACAGGCCCGCGTACCGCAAAAAAAAAAAAAAAAAAAAAAAAAGCCACCTATTATCCCTACCCTACAAAAGAACCTATATTATTTTTCCACATCGTCCAGTTTCCAAACATACATACATTTTACATATTATGGACAGCATATGCATCAAACTTTTCCACTTAATGCTATGGATTAGGCATTCTTCTTGCTTATCATAACTGGTCTTCAAAGAGACTATCTTTTTAATACAGAAATAATTTTTAAATCGGAAGCAGTATAGTCATTTTGTTTTTAAAGAGGAAGCTTTTACCCTCTGACAGAAAATAAAGAAATCAAGGTCAGAAGGATCATATTTGAAAGCTTAACCTCCCTTGAGTTGATGTCAGTACCTGCGATCGACCAGGCTTCTTACTTAACAATGAACGGAGTGTCCTAGCTTGGAAGGCAAAACTTTTATTTCACTCATACTCTCAAACTGTAATAGTACTAAACCAGCCAAGATCACCAAGAAGTACAGAGGTTGCCGTTACACCTGTCTATACCTAAGGGACAATGCTTTTCCCAACAAAAGACTTCTCCAGCAACAAAAAAATCAAATTCCAAACTCTCTTTTTGTAGCTGTTCTCCAGGATAATGAAGCTTTATAGCAGCCACGACCATTTGTGGATACATTTTGTAGCCAAATGAAAAATACATGGAAAACATCTCACAAAAATGGACCAAATCAATAAAGCAAATAAACGCTTCTCTTCAGCACTCAGCAGGTACAGCCTTATTTTCCCACCATTCTAAAGTAAATCAGCAATCTATCTTGAAAAATAAAAAGAATATTTTACCACAAATTGACTGCATTTAATAAAATGCTAGCTCTCCTGCCCAGACAGAGAAAATCTGAAATCAATAGTCAAATTCCCCATCTTCTTTTAAGTGAGAGAAACTAACATACAACTTTATTGTTGCCTCATGAATTATCCCATGGTTCTTCACATTGTGGTAAGAACCCTGCCAATTCTTCACTTTTCAGGTAAAGAAGAAAGACAAAGCACAGGAAATAAGTCAACAAATGACTGTCTCCTTTGGCAAACAGACAGATTAAAAAGAAAAATAATTTCCTTTTTAAGAAAATCAGGACACCAATACTTGCAGTGTATTGTTAGAAAGTATACTATCATTTTTTAAATTAAGAGAGTTTCCTCTCAAATGGATTTTTGTAGCACTTTCTCTAAAAAAAAAAAAAAAAAAAAAAAAAAAAAAAACCACCATTCAGTGTTGAATTAAAGAAAAAAAAAAAAAAGAAGCAGCAGCAGCTTAATATGGTGCTTCAACCACCATGAGGGAGCACTTTCAAACTGGCACAAAGATGCACACTTGGGCAAACAGAAACTGTGGGCAATGTTTTAAGACTCCAACCACCATGGCAATGCCTCGGTCAAGTAAGCCTGGTAAGAAGAATGCTCCTGAAGGGCCAGAGTTTCCTGGTCTCTGTTGATGGGAATTTGCACGTGTAGAAAGGTCCCAGGGCAAAATCTGTGGCACTCCGGTGCCCCCTTGTGTCCAATTTTGCACCAGCATGAACTACACCAGGCCTGTGTAGAAAAGTAGAGCTGGAACTTCTTAAATCCCACAAGAGTACAGGGAGGGGTGGGGAAGGATTGAAATGTTCTACCTCTGTGTCTGTGAAAAAGTCCGTTGCTGGTGCAATGAGAGATGTCCACGCCGCTGCTTTCTCACAACACTTCCAATGCCCTCCACCTGAACCCCCTGGCTGAATTTCACGTGGTGATAAACCAGAAAGAACAGTCTTGTATCCTTGGCTCCCGGACCCCCAAAACAAGGAAAATCATTTTAGATCGAAAAATGTTATGTGCTTATTGAAGATACAGAAAAACTGGAAATAGTATTTAAAGTCTTTTTGATAGAGTCTTGCTTGGCCTTGAATCTCTCCCCAATTTTGAGTCTTGCCAGATTATTTTATACATTTTCCATGACGGTAACTATTTCATTCCCTCATCATTATTCTTTTTTCTATATGCAAAATGACTCTGCAGAAAAATGGGTCACCAATGGATGCAAGAATGTAACTACATTTATCAGCTCTATTTTCACCTACACACACCTGAAAGCATTAAAAACCAATTCCACGTGTAATAAAGCTTGGAAAATTTTCAAATTCAATGTTGGGTTGAGGGCGAAGGACAATTCCCCCCCTAAATACGAATTTGCTTCTGATGTTTATCTCTGTAGATGGTTTGACTGAAGATCCAGAATTGGATTGCAGTTCTGTCGGCTAGAATTACCCGGGACCCATCTACCCCTCAACACATTTATTCACACAGCTCCAAAGACATTCCAAAGTGGAGGCCGCATGCTTTCTCTGATGGAGACAACTGTCGGAGGTTTCAAACTTCATATTGTATCAAAGGATGGGAGGAGAAGGGAGCCAGTGATAAATCAGAGAAACAAAAGGCAGGGAAAGTAAAGCAGTGAGAAGGGAAGCACATGGACAGAAAAGGGGAAGAGAAGAATGTGAATCAGGCCACAGATTTCCATGAGAATGCCTTTTCTGCCTCAAGTGGAAAGAGAGTACAATTGTTGACTCCCTTTCACTCTTTTTCCTGGAAATCATTAGAAATACATGTGGGAATTACAGGGCTGCACGTATGGCTGTCTTTATGCTGTTGGTAATACAGTGGTTCTTGTGGATGATGGATGTTCCTCTGTTCACCTTCAGAGGCAGGTAAACCCCGGGCTGTCGCACCACCGCTGCTGCTCAGTGAATCCCTCCTGTGAATTCCCCCGTGCATTTCCAACAGGATGAAGAGCGAAACCCTTTGGTGACTCTTCAGGATAGTAAACTACTGCTGAATAACACTTCCATTGGACGTTTTCATCCAAAAAAAAAACAGGCTACGGAATGAGGAAAGAACAATGATTTTTTTCTCCAATCTCAATCACAGCCTCCTTCACATCTTGCAACAAACGGATTTTATGATTTCCATCTTCATCTGCTGTCAATAGTGCATTTACTTGGCGTGCTTTTCTTTTGATCAGAATGGTTTGTTCCCTGTGCCCCGTGCCCCTGCAACTAGTGACATTTCCACTCTAGGGAGGGTTGCAAGTCTCCTGGGGAATAGTAACTTCTCAAATAGGGACTGAATCTATCACCTTGACCTTTATCCTGGTACTTTTCAACCCAGGATTTGCCACTGTGTCTTGACACAGTGCCTTACCTAGAATACTCGCAAGGTAAGGTCAAAAGTAATGTGTTCTACTCTTAGTAAAGTGTAAAAGTGTGTAAGTTGATTTTCTTTTCTACAGACATAAATGAGTGTAGCTTCAAAGTTATCCATGAAGTAGAAATACTGTAAATTGCATTCCAAGTTTTTGTTTTGGGAGATGAGAGAGAGAGGCGTGGGGTTACAATTGGTGTCCCTGCTTACCTAGAGCCAAGGACTCAATGCCTGAGCCCTTGAACAGGAAACACACTCAGGGATAACCACCAGGTAGAATATCTCCCAGAAGAGTTAAACCATTTTTTCCTCTGAAAGGGACCCTCAGCACGGAGTTGGCCTGGGAAAAGGAAAGGATCCTCAGTGACTGACAGCCCAGATGGAGAAGACAAGAACTACTCCAAGCGTCTAGTTTACATACTTGTAGTTGGAGAACCTGACAAAGGTATCACACACACTCTGCCTGGAAACATCTTCCCCCAGATCATCTCATAACCCATTCCCTTACTTCATGCAGGTCTCCTCTAAAAAGCTGCCTCTTGGGAATTCCCTGGCAGTCCAGTGGTTAAGACTCAGCGCTTTCACTACCATGGGCCTGGGTTTGATCCCTGGTGAGGGAACTAAGATCCCACAAGGCACAAGGCTTGGCCAAAAGGACAATCCCAATTCAGACACTCTCAATCCCTACACTCTACTTTATTTTTCTCTGTAGCACTTATTATCACTTGACATTATACTATACTTGCTTATTGGCTATCTCCCCCCATGAATGTAAACTCCAGGATGATTTTTGTCCACTTGCTGTATCTCCAATGCACAGAAGAGTGTTTGCACAGTAGGTGCTCAGTAAATATTTGTGGAATGGCCAATGGATTGAACTTACCTCCAAGTAAGTATTCGCCACATGTAAACATGCCTTAAGAAATGCTGGAGAATCTCTGTTCCAGTCAACCATCATATGCTTCTCCAGTTTGGGAGTGATATACCCAAGAGTACCCACAGCGGAAAGTGCTCAAAGCCCCAGGGTTAACATGGCACAGTATTTTGATTTATGAATCTCAAACTTTATCATGCATCTGAATCACCTAGAAAGCGTGCTCAAAATGGGATAGCCAGGCCCCAGCCCTAGAGTTTCTGATTCAGTAAGTGGGTGCCCAAAAATCTGAATTTCTGTTAAGCACCCAGATGATATTCACACACTGGTTTGGGGACCACAGTTAGACATCACTTTCTCTCTGAAATCCAACAGCTATGGCAGCAGGGGATGCTTGTTAAGTACTTCAAGAAATTAGAACACAGGCATATGGAGCTCAATATAAATTTTCCCTGTTTTTTTTTTTTTTGCAGTACACGGGCCTCTCACTGCTGTGGCCTCTCCCGTTCGGAGCACAGGCTCCGGACGTGCAGGCTCAGTGGCCATGGCTCACGGGCCCAGCCGCTCCATGGCATGTGGGATCTTCCCGGACTGGGGCACGAACCCGTGACCCCTGCATCGGCAGGCAGACCCTCAACCACTGCGCCACCAGGGAAGCCCTCCCTGTATTTTTAAAATAAAAAGGGGACTGTTAAGAAATGGTTTGCTTGCTGTGGGTTGACTCAGCATGAACTAAGAGTTTAACCCTCCTCTGTCCTTAAGGATACGTGGGGGCTTCCCTGGTGGCGCAGTGGTTAAGAATCCGCCTGCCAGTGCAGGGGACACGGGTTTGAGCCCTGGTCCGGGAAGATCCCACATGCCACGGAGCAACTAAGCCCGTGCGCCACAACTACTGAGCCTGCACTCTACAGCCCGTGAGCCACAACTACTGAGCCCACTCGCCACAACTACTGAAGCCCGTGCGCCTAGAGTCCTTGCTCTGCAACAAGAGAAGCCACCGCGATGAGAAGCCCGCCCACTGCAACAAAGAGTAGCCCTTGCTCGCTGAAATTAGAGAAAGCCTGCACGCAGCAACGAAGACCCAACACAGCCATAAATAAATAAATGTTAAAAAAAAAAAAAAAAAGGATACGTGAGTGCAAATGGTTGAAGAGAACTGATGTAAGCCTTGTAAAAGCCTTGTAAGCCTTCATGAGGGCTACAAGTTCTTGAATGGAGCGAATCTCTCAAGAGTTGATTCAGAAGGAAATGTCGGTGCCTGGTGTGGTGGGGAGGGTAAGGAGACCCTCCATTAGACTAATGTCAACTTTAAAGTGATCACAGGAGGCACAGTTCAGCCTGTTAGTTAGTGGCAGGCAGCCAGGGGACTCAGGGTTACCAGAGCTCAACACACAGAGTGCGGCTGTAAAGTCATGCTATCAGTTATCCGAGTCATCCATTTGTGGGGTGTGGTGCTTTGAAATGGTCCTCTTGAGCCTTTGGTTTTCATCTTTCTCTTACAACAGGGAAAGAAAAGAATTGAATGCAATTTAATATTTTATAAAAAGGCAGGTCCTATGTTGTTCATATGGCCCTGGCTCACATCTCATTGTGTAACTGTTGGGACGGAGCCTTAGCAAGATGGATACAGAGCAAGCTACTACCAAAATCCAAGGTGCAGGGTCCTCTTCTGTTTCCGACTGTCAGGGAAATGAAACTCAGACTTTCTGCATCAACTTATGCTGAATACGCTTCCCAAATGCACAGGGGGCACGAGCAGATGAGCCAAGGAAAGAAAAGGTTCAGCGTTTCTGGTAGGTGTTGGTTCTTTATCAAGTGATAGGAATAATTCACTGTGCACACATAAAGTAAAATCTTGGCTCTGTGTATTAAAATATAAATCTTTCAAAGGTTGAAGGTCTTTTACAAGAAGATAGTGCCCGGGATCAGTTTGCTACTTAGAACCATGAAACTCGTCCCTAGAGAGTCTCTTTAGGCTGGCTTTTCCTAGCTATGGTAATCTACTGTCTACCTCCATTTCCCTAACGTTCTTTCTGTACCCCCCCCCCCAAATAAAAGCAAGGAGTATCTTTCAAGGAGAGAGAAACCCATCTGTCCCTCTCTTCCATCCTAAAAGTGCTACTTAGGGCTTCCCTAGTGGCACAGTGGTTAAGAATCCACCTGCCAATGCAGGGGACACAGGTTGAAGCCCTGGTCCGGGAAGATCCCACATGCCGCGGAGCAACTAAGCCCGTGCACCACAACTACTGAGCCTGCGCTCTAGAGCCCTCAAGCCACAACTACTGAGCCCGCATGCCACAACTACTGAAGCCTGTATGCCCAGGGCCCGTGCTCCACAAGAGAAGCCACCGCAATGAGAAGGCCGCGCACCGCAACGAAGAGCCACACCCCGCTCGCCGCAACTAGAGAAAGCCCGTGCACAGCAACAAACACTTAATGCAGCCAAAAAAATAATATTAATTAATTAATTAATTAAATTTAAAAAGAAAGTGCTACTTAGACTTATTTGAGGTTTGGTTAGATTTGAAGCTGTCCTCATTCATGTGCTATGTTCTACCCAAATCCTTCTAGCAGGAAGCTGCCCTCCCATTCTGAAATTTTATTTATTTCTGTTACTCCAGATGTATGTGCCAATCAGTTTATCTCTTGCCAGTTCTTGTTTATTAATAATGCTAAGGAAAGAATTGAAATTCTACCAGATTTCAATCTTTTTCATGCCTCAATAATGAGTTCTCAAAGAGATGAATTCTGATATTGTCTTCAGCAACTCAAAGGACTAGGTATGATCAGAAATTTGCCTGGCTTTTGACTACCTCGTGCGAACTCAGGAGGGCTATTTGTACTGCTAACTGCCACTGTACATGTGCAGATAATTTGCATTTTCATTGTTCTTTATTTTATGTTATTAGTTATTCATGAGATGAATATCTCATTCAACAACTAATCTATAAAACTTTTGCTTTAAATAACAATGTGCCGTTTTTGTTGTAGGAGGTGGAATGGAAGATGGATGTCCCATTTAGAAATCTTGTAAAAAGAATTGAAAAATGAATGACTTGTAGGCTCTTCCTTGCCATATGTAAAATCCGATCTCAAAGAGAGGGGCATTAGAGTTGGAAGAAACAGACTGTACTACATAGTCTGTACATACAAGGGCCATATTAGCCAGCTGGACCTACTGAGAAAGGTCCCTCACCAACCAGCCAAAGGGAAGGGAAGGTCAGGTTTAACCATACTATGTAATGAACCTGTAAATGACTAATTATCCCTCTCACCAAACAGCACAATCTGCATGTGAGGCGAAAACCAACACAGAAAGCATCTGAACTCATTTTTTTTTCAGTTGGATATAGTCCAAGTTCCATACACATTGCTCTCTACTTTTCCCAATAGGCTCATGTCTATATTAACACAAATTGAAAAGAAAAAAAAATGCAAAGATTCCATGTTCTTTCTTGGTTTCAGGAAAGAGTACATTACTTCAGTAAAAACCATTCAAATGTGAATGTGAGGTCCCAGCTATGGGAGGGATTCTGTAAGCATGTGCATGTACTGTATACTGCAGATACCTTTAGCTATACATGCTTACTTATCGCAGTATGAATGTTGATATAGATAATTCCTAAATAAGTTAGTTTTAAAAACAGATCAATGATTTCATTTACCTGAAGGAGAGCATGGGGCTGCCACTAAACTCAGAGGATTTCTCCAGAATCCCATTGTGGTCACCTAGGCTGGAGCTGCTTCACCTTGGAGGCAGTGAATTGCTAGGCCTTGACTTGCTTAGGAAGGAGGTAACTACCTCTTCCAGGGAATAAAAAAATCCCTACGGAGAATTCCTTATTGTTTTCAATAACACAACTTTGAAACTCAGAACTTCTGAAAGAAAGATACTAGCAGCAGCAGTAATATAACCTAATACAATGGATAAAATAGAGAAAAATAGTAATCTATGATTTAAGATTTTTGAAGAAGGGAAATACATCTTTTTCATCCTTTCATCTCCCCCAGTATCTGATATTTGGTAAGTGTCGAAGAATAACAGTAACAATGACAGCCGACATTTATGGGGCTTCCTCTGTGCCAGGTACGGTTCTAAAAGCTCTTTACGGGTTTCAATTCATGTCATCCTCAAAACAATCCTGTCATGGGCTACTATCATCATCCCCATTTTACAGATGAGGAAACTGAGACATGGAGAGTTTATGATACTTGACCAATGTCACACAGCTAATCAATGGAGAAAGGGATTCATATTCAGGGGGTCTGGTTTCAGAGCTCAATCACATAACTTCTATGCTAAATTGTCTCTTATTCCACATAACAATTCCTGAACAGAATGGACGATTTTATTAAGGAGCGGAACTCTATTGTCTCATACTGGAAATGGGAGTGTATTAAAACACGAAAAATCATGGGCTTCCCTGGTGGCGCAGTGGTTGGGAGTCTGCCTGCCGATGCAGGGGACGTGAGTTCGTGCCCCGGTCCGGGAAGACCCCACATGCCACGGAGTGGCTAGGCCCGTGAGCCATGGCTGCTGAGCCTGGGTGTCCGGAGCCTGTGCTCTGCAACGGGAGAGGCCACAACAGTGAGAGGACCACGTAAGGCAGAAAAAAAAACATGAAAAATCATACCTAAACTCTAGGAATAGCAAAAAATTACACACACACACACACACTGGAGTTTATGGTGATTTTATATATATATATATATATATATATATATATATATATATATATATATATATACACACACACACACACATACATAAAATATTATATATATATATATATATATATATATAACTTTATGGAGACTATATTATAGTAACAGTTAGATTTAAATGACTGATGTCCCCTGACAAAATTTAATTCTTCAAATCTTTAGAATCTATTTGGCCACTAAATTATTTGGCAACATTTCTAGACATCTCTCAACTGCAAATACATAACCAGTTGAGGATAAAGTTGTGGAAATATGCTGTTTCTTTTGTCCCCTTCTTGCCTTTTCTTTCAGGATCCAACTCTTCTGCCCTTCCCACACCCAGCTGTCCCATTCCGGCCTGCATTCTAGGGGCAGCACTCTTTTTCTTCAATTCTACGGCTCAAGGAAATGTACACATCCTGTGTCCCATTCCCCAAACACTGGGAACTTTTATAGATGACAATTTAGCTCTGGAACACTTTTTTCAAATGAGATTTAACTGGACACTTCAAATCTCAAATGTATGAACAGAAATATGAAGGACCTGGCACCTCTTTGCTGAGCTTTTTCCCCCTCAATCCCCCAAGGTGACTGAGACACTGAATAGATCCTAAGCCACTGCTTAGACCCAAGCAAACGCCCAGGTTGGGGTTAGAGATTAGACCATGGCACATGCATGGTTATTTGAGGCATGTACCCGAAAAGAGCCTGCTCATGGTTGACTCCAACCCAGAAAGTTCAATCCTGCCTTAGCACCGTTCTCCTGGCCCCTCAGCTAGGCCTTTTTGTTGTTGTTGTTGTTGTTGTTGTTGTGGTTCGCGGGCCTCTCACTGTTGTGGCCTCTCCCGTTGCGGACCACAGGCTCCGGATGCTAAGGCTCAGTGGCCATGGCTCACGGGCCCAGCCGCTCCACGGCATGTGGGATCTTCCCGGACCGGGGCGCAAACCCGTGTACCCTGCATCAGCAGGCGGACTCTCAACCACTGCGCCACCAGGGAAGCCCTCAGCTGGGCCTTTTGTTTTCACAGTTTACCCACCAAGTGAGCCAAGTGAGGACAATAAGGACTCTCCGCTCCTCAGCAGGAAGGAGGACTTCTTCTCTTGCTGGTCATTTCTCTGAGCTTAGCCCCTTAGCTTCCTTTCTGATATTCCTGCTGCTCCTTCAAGCTGTTTCAGCTCAGCCTCATGTGGAGCTACCCAAAATGTGGCTGTCATGCTTCTTTTCCAAAGACCACACTCCTGCTAAAAAAGGGTTCGACTCTCATATAGGTTCCACTGCATGGGCAGCAGTGAAGATTGAGCCTGGCCCACAACAAGCCAGCTCCTCCCTGACGCCCTTTTGAGCTTAAAGGCCCACTGCAAGGGCGCGTGAGGAGGAAACCAGATGGGTCCTGTCGGGGAGTAATAGAAGACAATACTTCTTTGGAAAGGAAACTCATTCTTTGCTTGCGGACACACCTCTTTGACAATGCATTGATGCTATTTGAATGCTTCAAAAGTTCTAAACTACTCCCCAATTATGTACTTTAGCTTAAAAAAAATTACACAATTAGGTATGTTCATTGTAAGGAAAAATAGAGAATAGATGAAGAACAAGAAAATAAAATGAGCTATAATCCCTCCAGGTTTTTTTCCATGACATACGCTTACAAAGTGGGAGAATAGTATTTTACAGATTTCAATTCTAACATAATCATCTTTCAATATCCATTATATACATCTCAAGCATCATGCGTAGAGTTTGTGGGATGTTTTTCCTAAAAGAATTCCCTGTTGCCAAGCTTTCAGATTGCTTCTGAGATTTCTCTGCTTTAAGCATCACTGCAGTGACTTGAGCCATGAGCAGATTAGTGGAGAGGAAGAGCTTTAGGTTCAGAGTGGCTCCAAATCCTAAATAGCTGTGTAACTTGGACACTTGGACCTATTTTATAAAATCCTCTCATGCCTCATTTCGCCATCTGTTTCAGGGGAGAGTAATTGTAAGAACATAGCTCGTTGGCCTGTTCTGAGCCTTAAGCGAGAAAATATATGTAAAGTGCTGAGCACTGTGCCTGCCTCATTTTGAGCAGCCAATAAAAGTTGGCTGTGATTAAATAACTCATCATATGATTACTTCTTTAGAACATATTTCTAGAAAGGGAATCAAAGGGTCACAGGGCCCAAACATTCTCGAGGATTTTTATCCATATTGCTAATTGTCTTCTAAGCTCCTCTCCCACCAGTGAGTAAGAGTGGAAGGGAGAGCCTGCCTCCCTCTCTGTGGCACGTGGTCCTTTTTCACAGAAGGCAGCATGGGGGAATGGAAAGGGCCCTAAGCTTGGAGACAAAAACTCTGAGGTGTAGTCCCAGCTTTGCTACTTATTCGGTAACCATGTGACCTTGAACTCTCAGCTCTCTGACCCTCAGTGTCTTCATCTATTAAGAAAAGGGGGTAAGAAAGCAGGTAGCAGTATTCACCCCCAAAAGGCCATAAAAGTAGAGTCAGTAAATGACTTATGAAAGTACTTTATCAACTATTTCTAGTCATCCCCATGTGAAGCACTTCAGCTTACCTGGGATCTGGTTCTAAGCTAAACCTAGAATCTTTAGAAAGTAGACTTCGAATTCAATTCAATTTAACATTTTTTGAACACCTATTATGTGTCAGATACTGAGCAAAACACTGAAGCCAGAGACAGAACCACTAGAAATAGGGAATTTGAAAAGATGGCGGAAGAGTAAGACGCAGAGATCACCTTTCTCCCCACAGATACACCAGAAATACATCTACACGTGGAACAACTCCTACAGAACACCTACTGAACGCTGGCAGAAGACCTCAGACCTCCCAAAAGGCAAGAAACTCCCCACGTACCTGGGTAGGGCAAAAGAAAAGAGACAAAAGAATAGGGACGGTACCTGCACCAGTGGGAGGGAGCCGTGAGGGAGGAAAGGTTTCCACATACTAGAAGCCCCTTCGCGGGCAGAGACTGCGGGTGGCGGAGACGGGAAGCTTCAGAGCCGCAGAAGAGAGAGCAGCCACAGGGGTGCGGAGGGCAAAGCGAAGGGATTCCCGCACAGAGGATCAGTGCCGACCAGCACTCACCAGCCGGAGAGGCTTGCCTGCTCGGCCGCCGGGGCGGGCGGGGCTGGGAGCTGAGGGTCGGCTTCGGTCAGAGCGCAGGGAGAGGAATGGCAGCGTGAACACAGCCTGAAGGGGTTAGTGCACCACAGCTAGCGGGGAGGGAGTCCGGGAAAAACTCTGGAGCTGCCGAAGAGACAAGAGACCTTTTCTTGCCTCTTTGTTTCCTGCTGCATGAGGAGAAGGGATTAAGAGTGCCGCTTAAAGGAGCTCCAGAGACGGGTGCGAGCCGCGGACCCCAGAGACGGCCATGAGACGCTAAGGCTGCTGCTGCCGCCACCAAGAAGCCTGTGTGCGAGCACAGCTCAATATCCACACCTCCCCTCCTGGGAACTTCTGCAGCCCGCCACTGCCAGGGTCCCGTGATCCAGGGACAACTTACCCAGGAGAACGCACGGCGCGCCTCAGGCTGGTGCAACGTCATGTCGGCCTCTGCCGCCGCAGGCTCGCCCCGCACTCCGTACCCCTCCCTCTCCGCGGCCTGAGTGAGTGAGAGCCCGCCCATCAGCTGCTCCTTTAACCCCGTCCTCTCTGGGCGGGAACAGACGCCCTCAGGCGACCTACACGCAGAAGCGGGGCCAAATCCAAAGCTGAACCCCGAGAGCTGTGCAAACGAAGAAGAGAAAGGGAAATCTCTCCGAGCAGCCTCAGAAGCAGCGGATTAAATTTCCACAATCAATTTGATATACCCTGCACCTGTGGAATACCTGATAGACAACGAATCATCCCAAATTGAGGAGGTGGACTTTTGGAGCAAGATAGATTATTTTTCCCCTTTTCCTCTTTTTGTGAGTGTGTATGTGTATGCTTCTGTGTGAGATTTTGTCTGTATAGCTTTGCTTTCACCATTTGTCTAGGGTTCTGGCCATCCGGTTTTTTTTTTTTTTTTTTTTTTTTACTTAAAAATTTTTTTTCTTAATACTTATTTTTTATTTTAATAACTTTATTTTATTTTATCCTCTTTCTTTCTTTCTTTCTATTTTTTCTCCCTTTTATTCTGACCCGTGTGGAGGACAGGCTCTTGTGCTCCAGCCAGGCGTCAGGGCTGTGCCACTGAGGTGGGAGAGGCAACTTCAGGACACTGGTCCACCAGAGACCTCCCCGCTCCACGTAATATCAAACGGCGAAAATCTCCCAGAGATCTCCATCTCAACCCCAACACCCAGCTTCACTCAACGACCAGCAAGCTACAGTGCAGGACACCCTGTGCCAAA
Organism: Mesoplodon bidens; assembly: GCF_964165515.1. Classification (NCBI taxonomy): domain Eukaryota; kingdom Metazoa; phylum Chordata; class Mammalia; order Artiodactyla; family Ziphiidae; genus Mesoplodon; species Mesoplodon bidens. Next base: position 40,249,835 of record NC_138170.1, read on the forward strand.
CACTTAGCAAGACAGGAACACAGCCATATCCATTAGCAGAGAGGCTGCCTAAGATCATAATAAAGCCACAGAAATCCCAAAACAAACACCCAGACGTGGACCTGCCCACCAGAAAGACAAGATCCAGCCTCATCCACCACAACACAGGCACTAGTCCCCTCCACCAGGAAACCTACACAACCCACTGAACCAACCTTAGCCACTGGTGACAGACACCAAAAACAACGGGAACTACAAACCTGCAGACTTCAAAAAGGAGACCCCAAACACAGTAACATAAGCAAAATGAAAAGACAGAAAAACACACAGCAGATGAAGGAGCAAGGTAAAAACCCACCAGACCAAACAAATGAAGAGGAAATAGGCAGTCTACTTAAAACAGAATTCAGAATAATGATAGTAAAGATGATCAAAATCTTGGAAATAGAATAGAGAAAATGCAAGAAACATTTAACAAGGACCTAGAAGAACTAAACAAGAAACAATCAGTGATGAACAACACAATAAATGAAATTAAAAATACTCTACAAGGGATCAATAGTAGACTAACTGAGGCAGAAAACGGATAAGTGACCTGAAAGATAAAATAGTGGAAATAACTACTGCAGAGCAGAATAAAGACAAAAGAATGAAAAGAACGGAGGACAGACTCAGAGACCTCTGGGACAACATTAAATGCACCAACATTCGAATTGTAGGGGTCCAAGAAGAAGAAGAGATAAAGACAGGGACTGAGAAAATATTTGAAGAGATTATAGTTCAAAACTTCCCTAATATGGGAAAGGAAATAGTTAATCAAGTCCAGGAAGCACAGAGAGTCCCATACAGGATAAATCCAAGGAGGAACACACCAAGACACATATTAATCAAACTATCAAAAATTAAATACAAATAAAAATATTAAAAGCAGCAAGGGAAAAACAACAAATAACACACGAGGGAATCCCCATAAGGTTAACAGCTGATATTTCAGCAGAAACTCTGCAAGCCAGAAGGGACTGGCAGGACATATTTGAAGTGATGAAGCAGAAAAACCTACAACCAAGATTACTCTACGCAGCAAGGATCTCATTCAGATTTGATGGAGAAATTAAAACGTTTACAGACAAGCAAAAGCTGAGAGAGCTCAGCACCACCAAACCAGCTTTACAACAAATGCTAAAGGATCTTCTCTAGGCAAGAAACACAAGAGAAGGAAAAGACCTATAATAACAAACCCAAAACAATTAAGAAAATGGGAATAGGAACATACATATTGATCATTACCTTAAATGTAAATGCATTAAATGCTCCCACTAAAAGACACAGACTGGCTGAATGGATACAAAAACAAGACCCGTATATATGCTGTCTACAAGAGATCCACTTCAGACCTAGGGACACATACAGACTGAAAGTGAGGGGATGGGAAAAGATATTCCATGCAAATGGAACTCAGAAGAAAAATGGAGTAGCAATTCTCATATCAGACAAAATAGACTTTAAAATAAAGACTATTACAAGAGACAAAGAAGGACACTACAAAATGATCAAGGGATCGATCCAAGAAGAAGATATAACAATTGTAAATATTTATGCACCCAACATAGTAGCACCTCAATACATAAGGCAAATGCTAACAGCCATAAAAGGGGAAATTGACAATAACACAATCATAGTAGGGGATTTTAACACCCCATTTTCATCAATGGACAGATCATCCAAAATGAAAATAAATAAGGAAACACAAGCTTTAAATGATACATTAAACAAGATGGACTTAATTGATATTTATAGGACATTCCATCCAAGAACAACAGAATACACATTTTTCTCAAGTGCTCATGGAAGATTCTACAGGATAGATCATACCTTGGGTCACAAATCAAGCCTTGGTAAATTTAAGAAAATTGAAACTGTATCAAGTATCTATTCTGACCACAGCGCTATGAGACTAGATATCAATTACAGGAAAAGATCTGTAAAAAATACAAACACATGGAGGCTAAACAATACACTACTTAATAACGAAGTGAACACTGAAGAAATCAAAGAGGAAATCAAAAAATACCTAGAAACAAATGACAATAGAGACATGATGACCCAAAACCTATGGGATGTAGCAAAAGCAGTTCTAAGAGGGAAGTTTATAGCAATACAATCCTACCTTAAGAAACAGGAAACATCTCGAATAAACAACCTAAACTCACACCTAAAGCAATTAGAGAAAGAAGAACAAAAAAACCCCAAAGTTAGCAGAAGGAAAGAAATCATAAAGACCAGATCAGAAATAAATGAAAAGGAAATGAAGGAAATGATAGCAAAGATCAATAAAACTAAAAGCTGGTTCTTTGAGAAGATAAACAAAATTGATAAACCATTAGCCAGACTCATCAAGAAAAAAAGGGAGAAGACTCAAATCAATAGAATTAGAAATGAAAAAGGAGAAGTAACATTGACACTGCAGAAATACAAAGGATCATGAGAGATTACTACAAACAACTGTATGCCAATAAAATGGACAACCTGGAAGAAATGGACAAATTCTTAGAAATGCATGACCTGCCGAGAATGAACCAGGAAGAAATAGAAAAAATGAACAAACCAATCACAAGCAGTGAAACTGAAACTGTGATTTAAAATCTTCCAACAAACAAAAGCCCAGGACCAGATAGCTTCACAGGCGAATTCTATCAAATATTTAGAGAAGAGCTAACACCTATCCTTCTCAAACTCTTCCAAAATATAGCAGAGGGAGGAACACTCCCAAACTCATTCTACAAGGCCACCATCACCCTGATACCAAAACCAGACAAAGATGTCACAAAGAAAGAAAACTACAGGCCAATATCACTGATGAACATAGATGCAAAAACCCTCAATAAAATACTAGCAAACAGAATCCAACAGCACATTAAAAGGATCATACACCATGATCAAGTGGGGTTTATTCCAGGAATGCAAGGATTCTTCAATATATGCAAATCAATCAACGTGATACACCATATTAACAAATTGAAGGAGAAAAACCATATGGTCATCTCAGTAGATGCAGAGAAAGCTTTCGACAAAATTCAACACCCATTTATGAAACAAACCCTCCAAAAAGTAGGCATAGAGGGAACTTTCCTCAACATAATAAAGGCCATATATGACAAACCCACAGCCAACATCATCCTCAATGTGAAAAACTGAAACCACTTCCACTGAGATCAGGAACAAGACAAAGTTGCCCACTCTCACCACTCTTATTCAACATAGTTGTGGAAGTTTTAGCCACAGCAGAGAAGAAAAAAAAATAAAAGGAATCCAAATCAGAAAAGAAGAAGTAAAGCTGTCACTGTTTGCAGATGACATGATACTATACATAGAGAATCCTAAAGATGCTACCAGAAAACTACTAGAACTAATCAATTATTTTGGTACAGTAGCAGGATACAAAATTAATGCACACAAATCTCTGGCATTCTTATACACTAATGATGAAAAATCTGAAAGTGAAATCAAGAAAACGCTCCCATTTACCATTGCAACAAAAAGAATAAAATATCTAGGAATAAACCTACCCAAGGAGACAAAAGACCTGTATGCAGAAAATTATAAGACACTGATGAAAGAAGTTAAAGATGATACAAATAGATGGAGAGATATACCATGTTCTTGGACTGGAAGAATCAACATTGTGAAAATGACTCTACTGCCCAAAGCTATCTAGAGATTCAATGCAATCCCTATCAAACTACCACTGGCATCTTTCACAGAACTAGAAAAAAAAATTTCACAATTTGTATGGAAACACAAAAGACCCCGAATAGCCAAAGCAATCTTGAGAACTAAAAGTGGAGCTGGAGGAATCAGGCTCCCTGACTTCAGACTATACTACAAAACTACAGTAATCAAGACAGTGTGGTACTGGCACAAGAACAGAAATATGGATCAATGGAACAGGATAGAAAGCCCAGAGATAAACCCACACACATATGGTCACCTTATCTTTGATAAAGGAGGCAAGAATATACAGTGGAGAAAAGACAGCCTCTTCAATAAGTGGTGCTGGGAAAACGGGACAGGGACATGTAAAAGTATGAAATTAGAACACTCCCTAACACCATACACAAAAATAAACTCAAAATGGATTAAAGACCTAAATGTAAGGCCAGACACTATCAAACTCTTAGAGGAAAACATAGGCAGAACAGTCTATGATATAAATCACAGCAAGATCCTTTTTGACCCACCTCCTAGAGAAATGGAAATAAAAAAAAAATAAACAAATGGGACCTAATGAAACTTCAAAGCTTTTGCACAGCAAAGGAAACCATAAACAAGACCAAAAGACAGGGCTTCCCTGGTTGCACAGTGGTTGAGAGTCCACCTGCCGATGCAGGGGACACAGGTTTGTGCCCTGGTCCGGGAAGATCCCACATGCCGCAGAGCAGCTAGGCCCGTGAGCCATGGCCACTGAGCCTGCGCGTCCGGAGCCTGTGGTCCGCAACGGGAGAGGCCACAACAGTGAGAGGCCCGCGTACCGCGAAAAAAAATAAAAAAGAAAGACCAAAAGACAACCCTCAGAATGGGAGAAAATATTTGCAAATGAAGCAACTGACAAAGGATTCATCTCCAAAATTTACAAGCAGCTCATGCAGCTCAATAACAAAGAAACAAACAACCCAATCCAAAAATGGTCAGAAGACCTAAACAGACATTTCTCCAAAGAAGATACACAAATTGCCAACGAACAGATGAAAGAATGTTCAACATCATTAATTATTAGAGAAATGCAAATCAAAACTACAATGAGATATCATCTCATACCGGTCAGAATGGCCATCATCAAATAATACAGAAACAATAAATGCTAGAGAGGGTGTGGAGAAAAGGGAACACTCTTGCACTGTTGGTGGGAATGTAAATTGATACAGCCTGTATGGAGAACAGTATGGAGGTTCCTTAAAAAACTACAAATAGAACTACCATATGACCCAGCAATCCCACTACTGGGCATATACCCTGAGAAAACCATAATTCAAAAAGAGTCATGTACCAAAATGTTCATTGCAGCTCTACTTACAATAGCCAGGACATAGAAGCAACCTAAGTGTCCATCAACAGATGAATGGATAAAGATGTGGCACATATATACAATGGAATATTACTCATCCATAAAAAGAAATGAAGTTGAGTTATTTGTAGTGAGGTGGATGGACCTAGAGTCTGTCATACAGAGTGAAGTAAGTCAGAAAGAGAAAAACAAATACTGTATGCTAACACATATATATGGAATCTAAGAAAAAAAACAAAAACAACAACAGCAAAAAAACATCATGATGAACCTAGGGGTAAAACGGGAATAAAGACACAGACCTACTAGAGAATGGACTTGAGGATATGGGGAGGGGGAAGGGTAAGCTATGACAAAGCGAGAGAGTGGCATGGACATATATACACTACCCAACGTAAAACAGATAGCTACTGGGAAGCAGTCACATAGCACAGAGAGATCAGCTTGTTGGTTTGTGACCACCTAGAGGGGTGGAATACGGAGGGTGGGAGGGAGGGAGACGCAAGAGGGAAGAGATATGGGAACATATGTACATGTATAACTGATTCACTTTGTTATAAAGCAGAAACTAACACACCATTATAAAGCAATTATACTCCAATAAAGATGTTAAAAAAAAAAAAAAAGAAACGATAGAAATAGGCACCAGGTAAAAATGTAGCTGAGAGGGACTTCTCAGGAGAGCTGGGGAGGGTACACATATTTAGCAATCTAAATAAAATTAGGACAAATTTTAATACTTTGTTTTATCCTTTCAAATCCCATCAAAGTTTTTTATTCAAGTTGCCGAACTATCCCCCCAAGGTTAGAAAGAAATTGAGGAATGGGGAGATATTTCTGAACACTCAAACGTCAATTACAAAAAGAAAGGAAATAAAACAAGAGAAGCACACCTAAGAATTTCTGCCTAGTTCTGAATCTCAGAAAGTATGCCTCTGAGCCCTTCATATCCACATACTTGATGGCAGCATCTGCCCATGAGTATCTGGGCTTTTATGGCCCGAGAGAAGGGCCAGGGCCAGGGAGGATGCACTGTGGGCCCCAGCACACACATAACCCCTTCTCTACCAGCCCGGACAGACCAGCCTCACCACCAACTCCCGTCTCATTCGTATTCTCAGCCCTCACAAGCTCCTTTTCTGTCTTAATCAGCTCTGATCTGCTTTTAGCAGACAATAATAGGAATAAAGAGCAGCATAGATTTTTGGCATGTGTGTGCTTTTCTCCGCCCCCACCCCCCCCGCCTAATCTTCTCTCCAAAAAAAAAAAGTCTTCTCTCTTTTACAGGCTTCTATTGTTTTAGAAAAGAAAAAAAATTACAGCAGGAAGAACTGTGACCATAACAGACGACATCTCCTTATAGCGAAGCTGCATATTTCATTATCGGCAGGACCTATCTTAATTTACGGTAGACATTGCTGGGCTTGCATTTTATGTTAAAATAATGGATATGCTTCCTTATGAAACCTGTAATGAAAAACATAAATAGTATATCTTTTCATGATTAACACTGACTAATTCTACTGGTGCTGAGTAGCATGTGCTGAAGAGATGGATTATCTCTGAAACATAATTTTACTAAGCACCGCTATGTAATTTGTTCAGCATTTAGTAATAAGTATGTCTAATAAAATACGAAAAAAATATTTAGAAAATGAACCATAATTTTAATATAATTTTAATTAATGGGAGTGCAATTGCAGTGGTTTAAATTACATTCCCAGTGGTAAGAAGCCTTTCAAACCTAATTTGTAAGCCAAGATGGTGGCTCTAATGACTGGCAGCAAAGTTTCTTCAACAGATTTCATGGGGCATGATCCAAAGATAATAGGTTCTCAGCCCAATGACAATCCAATTACAATGCCAATCAAAGCCAACTTCATGCACTCTAATTATCAGATTTAGCTGTCAGCTCAAATACAAACAGAACACTTTTATTTAAATAAAAATTTAATTTAGGAAAAAAAAAAGACGACTTCATGTGTGATTTATTGAGACTGCCAGAGCAATCTAACTTATTTCCCTGGTAATATAATAAAATCAGTCTTGTATTTAAAAAAAAAATGAAAACTTTTTCTCCCCCACCCATTCTCCTGTATCTGCTACGTTATATTATTAAGAGTTAATTTAAGCAAAAAAGCATAACCTAACATGGCAGCAGATATTTGCCAACTAGTAGGTTAAATAGAGTATCAAGGTTTCAGTGAGACAACATTCCAAGTGAATAAATGACCAAACCTGATTAGTTTTTACTAGTCATCAGGAGAAATCATGTTTCAACTAAAATCTACTTACATAGGCCTGAAGCTCCGGACATTGGCCTTCTCTTCATTGAATCATGTTAGAAACATGGGCAGGGCAGAAAAAAAGGTAAGGCAAACAAGACCCCCATTAAATGAATTTAAGACATTTGATATTCAAATCACAAGTAGTAATAATCTAGAGCATGAGTAATGGGTAGCAATCGCTCCCCACCGCAGCCCAGTACTGGATCTCAGCTCTTGTTATAGGTTTCCCATTAGGATGAAGAGTGACGAGCATCTCTTGGCAGTCCCAACTAATAAAAACGTTGTGTGAGCCACGAGTGTAATTGTACACTTTCCAGTAGCTCCATTTAAAAAACAGCAGGAAGAAGCAGAAAATTAACTTTGCTAATATATTTTACCTAATCCAGTATATCTAAAATATTATCATTTCAATAGCTAATCAATATTTTTAAAATTATTAATGAGAAGTCTTACATTTTTTTGTCAGAGGAAGCCTTCAAAATCAGTGTGTATTTTACAATGCCAGCACACCTCAATTCAGTCACATTTCATGTGTCCAATGACCACATGTGGTTAGTGGCCACTGCACTGGGTAATGCAGTCTCCGAGTCTGGCCTAAAAGGTAGGCAAAAAGCAACTGCCTTGGAGGTTTCATTGTATGATTCCAAAGACCATACCCCCGGGGAAAAAAACTGTTTGTTTGTTTACTGTTTTCTGAAGAACCGAAAATCGCCTCCAGTTTTTTATTTTCTTAGGGCTGGATGGATGTGCTTCCAAAGAAAAGCAAACCAACAAACAAAAACACATTATAGGGAGAAAGTTTGGGGAGATTTTTTTCTTTTCCAAAATGTGACTAGTGAACATGTAATAATAATGTTACACAACCTTTTTATAATATAGACTTGCAGAAAATTAAGACATGCCTGGGGGTCTTTGAAAGGAAGGCAAGGGTATAACATGAGAACAGCAGTAATGGTGAGGTGCAGGGGACCATGGTCAAGCTTTGCCTCCACAAGCTTTGCTCTAAGTGTGTGATTACAGATGGAAGTGTCTCAAAACCCTCTTCTAGGATCTCCCTTGCTCAGCTAGGGGTGCTCTGTAAGCCCACAGTCAAGGACATATGTGCCCATAATGACACTCTCCCAGACCTCTTCCCATCCTTACTCCTGAGGCCAAGATGGTACTCTGAATGCCCACCTCCACACTTCCTAAATTCTTCTCCAGTTTAAAAGGCACTTAAAATTTCCACACCTACCACATAGTATTATACAAGAATCACAGCAGGTTAAAACAAAGAGTTAATTTGTTTCATCTTACATACTTGGAGTTGGGAGTCACTCGAATTGCACATGCAAATAGATGTAAACATATGCAAATCAGGGTTTCTCCAGATAAATTGAGTGGGGGAAAAAAAAGCCTTATAGTATTAGTAATACTCAGGGATTTTGTGGTGTTTAAAAAGAAATTATTTCCTTCCTTCAATTCCAAATGTGAGTAGCTTTCTCAGTCCTGTCTGAATGAAACCAAAAGTTACCAGACTTTAAAGAACAATGATTTTTTAAAAGATTGAACCAGATTTTAGTCAGATTGAGATCATGCTATATTTAAGCTTTAATCATTGCATCTTAAATACAACTCTTCCAGGAAAAACTAAAAACTTCCTTACCAGAGGACAAAGGAGTTCTCCAAATAAATCTTAGCTTTAGGTCTGAAAATAACATAATTAAAAGTGCTTCTAAGAACAGAAAGAGTAATAATACACTGCAGAAATGTGAAGGGGACAGATAGCAAAAAAACACAGAGCTCTTGCTTATTATTTACAATAATAGTAATATATATTATGGTACTTTGACATGTATTATCCCACTCTACTTCCAGAATCAATCCATAGCCTTGTCACCATTGACTCTGTTCTTACGGCAATGCTCTGAGGCGGCAGACCCAGTTTTATCATCCCGTTTGGATATGACGTCTTAAGTTCTAGCTCTTGTGTGTAATGTCTTTCTCCACATAAAGAACAAATCTAGCCACCTCCTGGATAAGTGCACCTGATGAGACCAAAGACACCTCACCCTCACATGTCTATGTCAAGCACAATTATTCCTCATAAAACCTGTCCTTCGGGAGTGCCTTTCAGTCCATGGCGTCTGTCGTCTCATTTGGCAAACAGAACACCAAGTAATACTCAAACCCTCTCTCTTTCCCAATTTTACCTTCAACTTAACAGGCACCAAGTTATATGCAGATACCTTTAAAAAGATCAGATCCCAATCCTTCACAGTAACAGAGAGAGAGAATCACCACTAGTGAAGGCTATCTGGAACTCACAGCCTCCCACTCATATCCTGAGACTCATCTTACCCTGGGGAACTCATGCTAATTACTGTTACCAAGGCCATGCACAGAGGCCCCCATTGCATGGTTTAGCCCAACATGGACAACTTTTTCTTCAATTCCCCAAAGCCCAGCTGAGACAAAGTGAAAACAAGATTCCACTAAGCAAAGATAAAAGAAAGGAAATAAATACAAGAATAACAAGCAACTGAATAGTCTAATGTATGAGATACGGCTCAGTCAATTTTAGTGTGGAGCCCTCTGGGGATGGCTGGTGCTTCCTAACTCCCAAATTGCAGCCAGCAGTAGATGGTCTTCCCCATCACTGAAAAGTGTACCAAAAATCCCCAGCACCGTTGCCTCCCATAAAGGGCTGACCTGAAAGAAAGAGATCTGAAAGAGACTAGCCTCCTTCTAGCCTGGTTGTAATCCTTCCCATGAACTTCATCTCCCTACATGAGGGCCTCAACTTCCCAAATGTCCGTTAGGGAGACCACCTCAGCCTCCAATACTCATGGAGGCATGGGATTACTTTACAATCTCAAAAGAACTCAGCAATCAATATCCAACACTATAAATCTAACACAGGACTTGTACATATGCGGTGGCAGGAGGTCTGTTCTTCATCCAAGTCCAGTATTTTCAAAATGTCTCTCAACTCTGTCCTTTGCTCTACCCACCCTCCCAAAGTGGGTCATTGCTATTTTCTTTCATAATAAGGTCTATGAGGTTTTTTAAAATGATAAATGTAATTCATGTTCATTTTAAGAAATCGGCAAAATAATCAGAAATCCAAAGGCAAAACCAGAAGTCATCCATATTCCTATGATCTCCACCATGTCTTATCTGAGTGCGTGTAGTGGTCCATCAGTTCTTCCAGATTCCAGCCTCTCCCCACTCCAGGGCAGCCGCTGCCTTACATTCACTTCACATGCATGAAACATAATTTAATTCAGCAAAAACTTTTACTGATTAGCTCACATCACTGAAAAAGATTCAGATCTCTTCACAGAGATCACAGTTATTTTACTCCCCTGCTTGAAAACCTACGGCTCCCTCACTGCCTTTGGAATACACTCCAAACACCTCAGAGCAACACCTCAGCTCCTTTTCAACAGAGGTTGTCGGATGAGTTGCCCACACCACCATGCCCTCATGCATCCATACATCTTGTCCTCCAGCCACAGTGCACGCAATGCAATTCTTCCAGGCATGCCTCTGCTCTTGTAGACATCATTTCTTCTACCTGGATCTCCATCTCCTACACATGCACACACACCGCCACCAGCACCACCACCATACCATCACCGCCCAGGGAAGACAGTGAGCACTCAAGAAATACATGTTAAATAAAATGAATAAAATATTACATTGTGCTGTATTCACCTGAGATCAAGAGATTTAAGTGCGTACGAAGCACTTCGAATTTAAAATGACCATTTGAGGAGGACAGGGTAGGGTTGGAACAAATTTTTTTTAAGTTATATTCACAAAGACTCTTTTAACATCATGTACAACAGGTGAAGTGCCTCTTGGAGGATGCGAGGTGGAAGGGATGCCATGGTCTCTTGTTTGGATTGGAAGAGCTGGTTGGAGGAAGTTCCATAATTATGCCAATATGTTTGCCTGGAGGAGGTGGGATTTCAGAAACTCACGGCCTAAACAGAGTGCTTTTGGCAGATAGCACCAGGAGGCTATTTCAGGCAAAAATGGAAGCTGGGCAGAAAAGTTTAGGTAAAACTGGTATTTGGGGTTGAATCGTCAAAATGCCCATAAAGACCGGGGAGGAGAGACTGGGGCATGAACGGGCTCGGAGATTGTTCAAAGAACCTGTTACTTTAAGACTTTCTGCAACTTGGTAGGAACATCTTAGATGTCTTGGTAGGAAAACAACAACAACAGCAACTTTTCTTTCGGTATTATGTCCTGAAATTGCACAACTGTCTTAAACTAATCCAACACTTCAGCCATGCCTTACTTCACCACATCTCTGGCTTTGCTCTGGCCCTTCCCTCCCGACTCATTCTCTACTCTCCCAGTAGCTCCATTCTCCAGCTTTGTGGACTCCTTGGGCAGCTGACCCTCTGTTTCATCTTCCGGTGGCACCTCACCTCCTCTCTCCTGGCTTGGCACTACTAACACTGACTCCCGCTGACTCTTTGTGATTCTGATCTTCCTTCCCTGGCTTGGTGCCGGGGCCCTCTGTCTTACTGTACTCCATGGGGTAGTTGAGAAGTTATAAGTAGGAATTCTAAGGACATTCCCACCCTCACTGTCCAGCCTCCTGAAGACAAGGGTGAGTCAATGGAAAACTTCAAGGAAAAGTTTGAAAACCTAAGTCTTAATATGAAGCACACGCACGGGACAATATGAGCAGACCTATCACGTAAGTACTTTCAAAAACAGGTTTTAGGAAGGAGATACTAATAATTTTTAGATGGACAACATCACTGATTGAGGATGATGTGTCCTGCATTTTTTTTTTACGAAGAACCTAAGCCTTTTCTCCCACCAGAGAGGAGATCCCACTAACTTAACCCTGCTCCGACCTCATCCCTTTCTCTTTCTCCTCCAGGACCTCACACCACCTGATCACTCCTCACTCCTCACCTTCAGTAGTTCCCCTGGTTCCTTCTCCTCCATCTACAAACAAGCATAAAGCCACCAGATTCTTTAAAATAAGCAAACAATCCTGCTCCTTCCTGAGCACATCTCCTTTTGGCACAGCTCTTTTCTCTCCATTTAAGGTTTAATGAAGAGTAGTTTATAATAATTTCCTCCCTATGTTTTTCGTATATAGAAATTTTCATTCCTGCCCTCCCTCGAAATTCTATGGAAGATAGAATCACTATCACTTTTCTAAGGGACAGAACCACATTCCTACCTGCCTGCCAGGAAGTTCTGATTGACTTTCTTCTGAAAATCAGTATATTAAATAATAGTCTTAGCCTTGCCTGTCCCTTCCGATTGTAAATTGATCGTAACATCCTCACCTTACAGACTGTGCCATTTCATTTCCAAGGGGGCCGATATGTATCATTGCATTGATACAATCTAGTCCATGGAATTGACATTAGTTCTGCTCCCAATGTGTCTACTGTAAGCCCTTGAACTGTGGGTTGCCTCCCCCAACTTCTGTCACCTCTATGGCTGGACACCTTGTGTGACTAGTTTCTGAGGAGTGCATCAGTTTTCTAAGAGATGACTGAGTCCCTTGTATCCTAACTAGTTTTTACTAACCCCTTCCACTTGGGGACTAGCCTATACCCCCATGTCTATTGCCACTGATTTCTCCAAAATGACTGAGACACCAAGCATCCTTACTACCAGTGATCAGCGTACTTCTACTGCCATGACTGGATTCATTTTAATTCTGTATTTGCTCATTCATGGCAGCCTTAGAGCCCAGTTAGTTCCATTCCACTAGCCCTTTGTCTAGTATGGCCTTGGCTCCCTCCTTCCTGTCGATGGCTGAGGTCCAAGAGTACTTTCAACAATGGTGCCATCTGAGTTGTGTGCTACGTACAACCTATCTCATTGCATTTTCTTCCCAAAGAAACTCCAACATCCCTGTCTCTGTTTATGAGAGCCGGCTCAAAATGGAGTCGGCTTCCCGTTCCTTTCCCTCCATATTTCCAATCTGTTTTCAAGTTTACAGACTCCCTCATCACATTCATCCATTCTCTTCCCTCCATTCTCACTTCCCTAATAGATTTGTGGTCCTCGTTACCTTCTGAGCTATTGCCAGAGACCCTCCCTGGATACCCCCTCTAACTCCAACATTTTCCTGTTCCACTTTCAATCCTTCTATAGTTCTCATCACAACTCTCTCATATTTAATAACTTTTAGAGATAGCCCATTCTCACCAATTTTGAGACCAATTAATATGCCTGGCATTTAAAGTCCTTCCCAAATATTCCAAATGTATTTCATGCTCAATCTCTATAGTGCTGCTAACGATTTCTCCAACACGCTTCCCTTTCCCATCTCTGTGCCTCTGTTTGTACTGTTATCTCTGTTTGGAGTATCCTAATCTCCATGAATAAAAATACTACCTATCCTTCAAGGTTCTTTACATGAAATCTCTCTAGATTTTCTTAAGCAAAAGTAGTTACTTCTACTTTTAAACCCCTGTAACATCTGGTTGATCCCTCTCCTGCAGCTCTTATAATTCTTCCTGAATCCTCTTTTTATCCTTGTTTTATCCATCTTAAAGGACTTCAGTCTCCCTTATGGCAGATGTGGTAGGCAAAATTATAAAATGAACCTCCGAGATTCCTGGTCGCTGGTGTACATACACCGCTAAGTTACTCAATCAAGCATTAATCTAAGTACTGCTGTGAAGATTTTACAAATGGAATTAAGGTCCCAAATCAGCTGACATTAAGATAGAAAGATTATCTGGGTGGTCATGACTTAATCACATGAGACCTTTAAAGGCAGAAAATTTTCTTCATCAGAAAAGAAAGTCAGAGTATCCAAGTACAAAGGGAATTTGAAGCCTGAGAAGTGCTCATTGCTGGTTTAAAGATAGAGGGGGTCACGTGGCAAGGAATGCAGGAAGCTTCTAGGAATCATAAGCAGCCTCCAGTAAGAAAGCCAGAGAGAATATAGGGACCTCAGTCCTGCAACCACAAAGATCTGAATTCTGCCAAGAATGACCTGGAAGTTGATTCTTTCCCAGAGCCTCCAGACAGAAACACAGCCCAGCTGACAGCTTGATTTTACCCTGGTGAAACCCTGAGCAGAGAACCCAGCCGCACTGTGCTGAACTTCTGCCCCACAGAAGCTAATAAATGGGTGCTGATTTAAGCTGATAAATTTGTGGTAATTTATAAAACAGCAATAAAAAAACTAATACAGCAGGGATAATATCTTACTCACATTATTATATCCAGCAATGCCAAGCTGAGTGACTTGTATATAAGATTACAGCAATACATATTTACCTTGCAATTGCATAAAAAATATTTGGGATGTAATCCCATCAGCAAGAACAAATAGATGGGCAAAGTAAAAGGCAAACAGGATGAAGTCTTTGTATTTTTTAGCATGGAGAATTTGGGAAATTCTTAATGTTTCCATTCTGACAAGGCCACCTTGGAGCACATTTTGAAAATCCTGAGTGTAAGTCCCTAGAACAAACTCAGTTCTGAAAATCTGTCTTGTTTTTTAAGAAATTTATTTTAAGAAATACACAATTTTGGCCATTTGTTGAAAATACGCTCCTGGTGACATTACTGAACTAGCACCTAGTTCCATACACCTGTGATGGCAGTGAAGGTCCTTGCCATCTACATTTCCAAACCTAGAACTTCAGCTCTTAAATAAAATGACTAATTCTTCCTTTCAGCACTACCACTCTTTTCCTGTTAATTTCTTAAAATGGTTTTTCTCTCTTTTGGTCTCAAAATGTGACCAGACTTGAACATTGTTGACATTTAAGCATTATATTAATCTTTTTTTTTCCTTGAAGCGAAATGCTAAATCTCAGCCACCTTGCTCTACACCTGCTATAGAATCTGTGGAGGAGGAGGAAGCTGGCCAGCACACAGAGGGAGACCCACCTTCCCAGCCAAGCTCTCCATCCAAAGAGTTCCAAGGCCCCGCGTGAGTCAATTAACCCACGAAGATTCAGCTTTCTCACTGGCTCCCAACACTGATCCCTCAGAGCTGCTGTCATGTTCTAAGGAAAAACGAAGAACAAAAGACCTTGAAGAGTGTAGAGGGCACAGCACTGTCATTATCCAAAGGGAACCCCTGCCCCTCCCATTGGCCCGTATACTCTGGTAACTGTTTTCAGTGGAACAATGGCAAGATTTGCAGGCAGCTAACATGTGCGTGGGACCATCCATAACTTTTGCCTTGGTACAGTCAGACTATTATTTACCCAATAAACCATAACTGCAGTGGAGGCCCAATAATTCAGCATCTGAGAGGGATGTGCTGTGGAAGAAGTCATTATGGTTCATCAGATCAAAAATTCACCTTTAAAGAAGTGTCCAAATACAAACGTACACAATGGGATGAAGTCACTACAAACTATTTTGCCAAATAATATACATTTTCAAAATTACTGTAGCACCTATCATATACCTCACTGCGCGCTTATCCCACACATAGAAGGGTGTTTTTTTTTAAATGAAAGAAAATAAAAGGGGGAAAAGAAGGACATAAACCACCATTTCAAAATATAAAGATTATATTACAAATGTAGAGAAGCCCCAAAAATGTAAAAGGTAAAGACAGGTATTTCTTTCTAATTCACATTGTGCAGGTTGTTTTTATTATTATTACTTTTTTTTTTTTACCCCCAAGTCCCATCAGCTGAAAAGATACTGTCAGCCTTCACTCTAAATGTTCTGCATGTTTTCTGTTTGTGTTATTTTAAAAGGTCTGAACAAAGAGCTCGCGGTACTGCAGGCAATTTGGAAAACCACCAAAGTTACAATAGACGGTGAATATCTTTGTTTCCTTCAGTTTTGTTCCACAGAAAGAAATCAAGGCATCCTTCTTTGATGTCTGTTTTGTTTTGTTTTTGTAATCACTCCTGCACATGGTGTGTCCATACAGAATGACAAAGGCTCAGGTTCATGAGAATGATAAAATGAAAGGACTCAAAATTCTTAATGTTAAAAGGCTTGATTAGGATACATACCTCAAATTTTATATACAGATTAAATAATTGAGACTTATCAAAAGTTTATTTGTATTAATTAATGTTTTCCATTTAGGGGTAGGAGAGTATGTACTAAAAATAAAATCACCATTCTGCAATCACCAAGTGAACTCTGGAAATGCTCATATGATGGTTTCATTTGTGTGTGTGTGCGTGTGTGTGTGTGTGTGTGTTTCTTACCCCCTCCACCAAGTTTTTCTCTCTATTTTCTTCTCTCTCCTCTCTCCTGCCTCCTTCTCTCCCTCTCCCTCTCCCTCTCTCCCTCTCTTATAATCTCTCTCTCCCTCTTCGCCCCCTCATCTCTCAGCCATGCCCCCTCTTTCTCTCAGACACACAGAGAAAACATCAGATTAATTATAGTGTCCCTAACTTTTTTGCTTGTTTAGACTCAAGAGACTAAAGGGCATTTCACAGCCTAGCTCCATCCATTTTAGGATTTTTAAAAGAATGTCTTAATATATTTGCTTACTATTTTATGAAAGCATAAAAATCAGAACCTGCTTTTTTCACTCCTTTCCCCTTTTATCAGGATCAGTATTTTTCTCCCCTTGCCTAGAAATGATCCCTTCAAAAAGTCAGCAAAATATTTTGGCTGTCTTCAGCAGCACTTTGGGCTTCTCTGTTACAAATTGTATAAACATTTTCCAGACAGGGGAATTTGAAGGGTTTAAATTATTTTTTTAAATGATGTCTGTATTCTAGCACATTCACATTTGCAAGAGGAAGATGGAGGCAAGGAAAGCTACCACAGAACATATTATGTCTGGAATCAGAGGACTATTGAGCTCTATGCAAATCTGGGAAGGGAAAATATCTTCCTCATACATTATCTACAGCAAGGATTCTGAGTTTCACTGGCTGATGAAACAAATGCTTGCGCTGGACGTAGTCTGTCATTCATATTGAGCTCACATATTTTACTTCCTGAAACCAAACAAATACTGATAAACTACTTCAGTGAGCCTTTAATCAAGGTTTCGGCAGCATGCAGTTGGCAACAGAAAGATCAGTCTGTGGAGCCTGAAATCCTTCCATCATCAAATATACAGAAATAATAATTATATTTATCTGTTTGGTTCAGGCAGCACACCAAGAGTTACCCTTGCCCTAAGGACAGAGAAATCATCAGGCATTGTCATCTCTAAAGAAAAAAAAAATTCCTTAATAACTTGGAGGTTAAATGGTTCTCAATAGTTGTGGGGCTGAGGAAAAGGAAATAAAAATAATACATTACTTTTAGCATTTTCCCCTTGTAATGCCATAACAAGCTGTGTTACATACTAACCAATTAGCACTTCCAATAATAACCCTGAAAGCACTAGTAAGCATCTAGCCTGACCAATGAAAAACTGTTTGAGAAGGAAAGAAATTGTTCCATAATTCTGTTTCCCATCCTTACAGGAGCTCTGTGTCTGTGTAAACATATTTCAATCCAACTTATTCTCAAAATAGTTGAAAAATTAGATCAAATAAACAGAGGAGCTGAGTTTGAAAAACATTTTATGGTGGAAGTAACGTATCTTAATTTGGATTCCTACAAAAGCAAAAACTGAGACAAGGGCTTGGTGAACTGTGGTTATTTGGATGTGAGTCCAGGAAGCTGGAGGGAAAGAATGGGATGAATGAGTCAGAAGAGGAGAGAAAGCAAGTCAGGGTGAGTTTTGAGTTGATCATCACTGTGGACACCTGAGGCGTATTCCCTCTGAGGCCCCTCAGGAACCAGAAAGAAATGAACCTCAGAACTGTTCCACTGCAGGATCAGAAGAGGGGGGCATCAAACCTCTGGTCCAGTTCACAACTGACAGTTGCCCTGACCCTAGAGCTCCCCGTCTCCATCCTTCAAGGCTCCACCTATTCATGGCTAAACCAACCAAGGCTTAAGAGAAAGCCCTGAAGTAGAGAGGCGGAGGGCAGCAGGGTGGGAAGCTAGCGGCAAGCACAGGGAGTGCTCACTAGGGCTGAGTGGGCCAAGGGAACGTGGCTGCGGGCACCAGTATCATCTACTACATATTTCTTGCTCTAGAATAACTTGAGAAGATCATTTTACGTTCCTCTCAAAGAGTAAGTTTAAGTTATCAAGCCATAAAAAGACATGGAGGAAACCTAAATGGATATTACTAAGTGAAGGAAGACAACCTGAAATGGCTACACACTCTATGATTCCCAACTAACTGATGTTCTGGAAAAGGCAAAACTATAGAGACAGTAAAAAGATCAGTGGTTGCCGGGGACGGAGGGATGGGGGGCAGGGAAAATGAGTAGGGGGAGCACAGAGGATCTTTAGGGCAGTGAAAATATTCTGTATGATATTATAATGATGGATATATGTTGTTATACATTTATCCAAACCCACAGAATGTACAACACCAAGAATGAACTGTAATGTAAACTACGGACTTCAGGTTATTATGATGTGTCAGTGTAGGTTCATCAGTTGTAACAAGCACACCACTCTGGTGAGGGATGTTGATAACGGGGGGTGGAGGGGCTGTTCACTTTGTGGGGGGCAGGGAGTATACCTGTACATTCTCAACTTTGCTATGAACCTAAACTGCTCTAAAAACTAAAGTCAATTTTAACAGGTCAATATAAGAGCATCGAGCATAGTCATTAACACTAAATATCATTTACGTGGCATTACCTTTGCAAAACCACTATGTATTCAGAGGAAGACCTTTATTTTCCCCTCCTCCATGTGCCTCAAGACACACTCTCTCCTTTCCTGGTTTTCCTTTTCAGGTCCTCTTTGTCACATTTTTCTTCTTACCTTCTTCTCACTCACCTGAATAGTTTTTCTTTCTCCTCAATTGTCTTTACCTTTCCACAGTCTTCAAGAATTATGGAATATGTTCTTTACCCAGTTAAGACAGAAAAAGTAGTCCCAAAACTGCCACTAAAGCAATTTTGGGTCATTTGATTATTAAGATATTAGTTAATAAATAAAAGCAAGAATGTCTGTCTTGCTTGTTACACTGAATATTGGAAAAACATCTAATAAAAATTCTGCTTTGGTCTATTCATAGGGAGGAAGGGGCAGGGAAGGGAAGAAGGAAAAGGGAGAGAGAGAAAGTAAGAAGAAGAAGAAGGAGGGAGGGAAGAAGGAAAAAAGGAAGAAAGGAAGGAAGGAGGGAAGGGAGGGAGGGAGGGAGGAAGGATGGGATGAAGGAAGGGTCTTTGAGATTTTGTTTGCAGTGTTTCCTGGTCCAGTTATGATGTATCCTATAATCCCATCACTCTGGGGTATATTTGCCCATTTTGACACTTTCCCTGGCCAAACACTCCCACCAGCTTCATTATAATTATTGAATCTAGCAGCCATTAGGGTCTCTTGCTAGAACTTACTACAATATCTACAGTTGCCACATCTCTAATTTAAGAGGACACACACCTGCTTTCATTACAGGGCCCTTGAGGGATAACAAGATATAAGTAACATGACCAGATGAGAGTCAATTGCTGAAATTTTTTCTGATAAAATGTGTTTAGCTCCAGAGGCTAAAGCTCACTAACTCTTTCCTATACAGCATCAAGATGTCAACAGGAACACGGCTACTGGCAATAACTGAAATGCCTCTCTTCATTGAGAAACTGCCCATACAGTAAACAAAGCCCACAAGACATGGCAGTAGATGTTTAGAGTCATTTCTGGCTTGTTCTGTCATCAGCAGAGAATCTGGACATGAGAAAATGGCAGAGGCATATCTCAGTGCAGGTATTATCCCACATTTATGTCTCCCCTCAGTGAACATAATATTATGGGCCGAAGTACCACCCTTGGGATTTAGTCCTCAGTTTGTTTGCTATGTTTTTTTAAATTTATTTTTTATATAACCTTGAAAAGACTAACAAAAAATGTATTTTATTGGTTTTCAATCTGCAGCCTTCTATTAATGGGTGACAGGTTGAAGGAAATGACATTACACAAGGACAGGGAACTCTAAGTGGAGCATTCAAGGCATTTCCCAACTCTGTATCATCTCATCTCTAGAATATTCCTGTCATTTAGCAGGTCTACTGTCACCAGCCCATCTCACTGTAAGAGTCAGGCTAGGACTCAGTGATTTAAGCCAAAAGAGTTTATTTCACGTTCACACGAAGTCTGCTGCGGTTCCCAATGCCTCTCCAAAGCAGCTCCCAACATGAAGTGACTCAGAGATACAAGTTGTTTCTGTCTTGGGTCTCTGCCCTCTCAACCAGGGACCTCCAGGATGGCCATAACAGCGGGAAAGAGAGCTGGTGGGTCACACACTGACTCCTGAATGCACTGCCTAGAAGAAAAATGTCTGTTCATAGCCCATGGGCCAGAATTATTATAGATATTTATAATATCTGAATATACTCAGATATTCAGGAAACAGTAAATGTCTTTGTTACACTTCTCAATGGTACGCTCTTCACACTCACAACAAAGTAATATTCCTCAAGTACTATTTTTATCCTGTTCCTTCCTCTGTAAAAAGCTTAGGAAGATTTTCGCAGCACCTGGCATTTTTATGTGACTTAACATTTAGTCATTTTTTCCCAATGTGTTTAAGTCTTCAAGAGGCCATAATTAAGACAATATTTCTGAAAGGGGTAATACTGTGGTCATGATGAAGATTCTGTAGTCTTGGCATAAGGTCAAAGTGCTGGTGAGAAAAAGATCATAAGATCAGGGAGAGCAGAGCCTATGTCTGTTTTCTTCGCCATTGACTCTTCATCATTATCACCTATGACAATATTAGGAAATATGTTTTAAATGTAATTGAACTGTATAATTTTTCCTGTGGCTAGTTCTGTCTCCTGAAGCAAGTCCAACCTCCTTTCCACTAGCAATGACCTTCCTAGGTGTCCTCTTCTGCTTCTCTCTGACACTGCCCCCCACATACACAGTCACAAGTGTAACGATGATGAACAAAGCTTGGATTTACAACTTACAAGGCACTCCTACAAATACTATTTTTGAGCCATCAACTCCTCTATAAGATACGCCAAGTAGGTATAATTATTCCACTTCATAAAAGAAGCAGCAGAATGTCAGAAACATTAAATATGTCATACTTCTTCTGGCTTTCAGTCCAGGGTTCTTTTCACCGTCCCCATATTCATGGGAGCTCACGCCAGCATTCTTTTCCTTATGCTGTTCATAGCTCTGCTCCATCCTGCCCCCCTCTACCCTGCCTTGCAATGCTTCCTCCTTACCCTTCCCCCTTCCCCTGAACCCAGAAACCTGGTTCACATTCTGTCTCCTCCAGAATATCCTTTTGACTACTTTACACCAGAACATTCTCCCAATTCTGTTTGGATGTATGAGCTACTGCAGGATTGGCCTCTACGTGTGCTCCGAGTCTTCTCACTAATCAGATTGGAAACTCTTACAGGGAACAGTTATGTCTTCCAACCATTTTCTATGCCCCTAAGCATCTAGCAGTATGCTTGGTGCATGGTTCTGACCATTTCCATTATACTCTGAAGCAAGAAAAAAAAAAAATCTGAGTATCATCCATGCTTACTGTAGAACCCAAACTCTAAATGGCACCTGGGGCTGACTTTGTTTACAGACTCCCATATTTATATCATACAGCTATTAGAGAGTTTAGAGCCATCCTAACTGTAGATAGATCTTAAAAACATCTTGTTTATGAATTCAAAGATTCTTATGAAGAATTAAATACCTACTTTTACTCTAAGGAACATTCTATAAAGATAGAATAAATGGGACAAGAATTATCAGCAAATCTTTTAATAACTAACTGAAAATAGAAAAAGCAAAATGCAAGACTTAACCACTGTCAATTCAGTTCAGTACTCTCCTTCTTACAATAAAACTCGGGGAGGAAGGACAGAGAGATAATTTTATGAAAGGGAGTAGTGGTCCCCAGTGGTGTCAACCTCAAATTGGTGAACATAATTAAATCTATTTTGAAAAAAATAGTGCCTAAATCTTTAGGTACTGGATTTTATACAATATAATAACTACCTATATGTAAAGCAGAACTTATATTTATTTGTACAAAGGCTGCCTATAGTCCAAGTATCCTGAATTTTGTTAAAGAAGTTTATCTCACCTGTATTTTAGATAATCCATTTCCTAACAAGCCTTGTTCTCCAGACTCCAAATTAGTCCTCTTTTGTCTTAGGTAGTGGGATTACAGAAATTCTATAGTATTGCTGAAGTGAGTTGTTTTTTTTCCAAAGTACATGAGCTAAATATTTTTAAAAATTAAATTGCCTCATATATGGAACATGCTTGCTCTATTACAGCATATTGCAACAGTAAGATACAGACCCAAACAAAATACTGTTCCTCTAAGTTGCCAGTGGGATTCTGGGGGTGGTGAGGAAAACACATGACATTCTAGTTAAAGAGGGTAGTTGTAATTCTCCGTGCTTATCATCAACATCTTCAAATCACATACTTCCGCAGCCCAGCATTCTCTTGGCTTACACTCATAATTCTTTTTAACTTTAACAGAATGGGCCAGCTAGTGAGTGGGGAAGGAGATAAAGATGTGGGTAAGGTTTCTAAGAGGTTGAGTCAGATATGTATTTAGATATGCAGAAAGAGAATTTCACATTAAGATCAAGAAAAGGGTAACATACTGGCTTATATTCCCCCCTGAAAAGAAAACTCTAAATGTTAAGACAAAGTAGATAGACCACAGTGAAGTTTAACGTATAGATGTTTCCAAATTATTCAGGGCATTTATGCTAATTGTACTGACAAAGAGTTTATGATTATTTTGGTTCCCTCACTCAGAATATTAAAAGATCTGGGCTGACATAAAGAGGTATGTAAAAGTGAAGTTTTATTACAGATGTCAAATTTGTTTTTTGTTTTTTTTTGCAGTACGTGGGCCTCTCACTGTTGTGGCCTCTCCTGTTGCGGAGCACAGGCTCCGGACGCGCAGGCTCAGCAGCCATGGCTCACGGGCCCAGCCTCTCTGCGGCATGTGGGATCTTCCCGGGCCGGGGCACGAACCCACGTCCCCTGCATCGGCAGACAGACTCTCAACCACTGCGCCACCAGGGAAGCCCCAGATGTCAAATTCGTTAAAGAGTGATTCATGATAGATTACTTTACTGAAGCAAGTAATAAGTTTAATTACAAATCTTTTCAAATCTTTTTTTCTCCTTAACTCAATATAGAAAAGGAAGAAGGTATGGTTTATCTTCAAAGGGAAGGCAAAAATTATGCGTGGGAACAATATGGCAAAAACTAATAATGCCCAGAAGTTTAAAATTTTTAAAAAAAGAAAAAAAAGGATCAGCAAAATATGGCTGGAACTGGTGATGTATGATTACACCAAGCACTTTTTTGCTGAGGCAGGAAAAAGATTTATGTTCCACTGTAAAACAATGTGTGTAGTGTGAATGATACTGAAAGGTAACTGAACAGAGGCTGATGTGGGAGATAAGGGAGCAAATCCTCAGAGTCATGTGTTGGGTCACAGACATGTGGAAGAAAGAATGTTAAAAGTCTCTGCACGGGTCCTGGAATGATCACAGATGATTTTTTCACAAGTGTACGCTTTACATTTCCACTCTACATATCTGTTTAGTTTTTTAAAAATTAAAACACATGTAATTCCAAATTTATATGCAAATATCCTTGCACTAGAAGATTTACTTTTAAAGAGATATGTTGGGTAAGGGGAGGCCCAAGACATTAGGGGCCATTAGAATAAGTACCTGGATTCCAAGTGGGACAGAAGGAATGCCCTCCTAATGCACTCAAGGTTGAGCCCCTACAATTCAATTCCAGATGAATTTGGTGCAGTTTTTCAGTTACATTTGATGATGAAGCAGTTGGACTAGTGATGGATAGAATGTAATAATAGACAGTGCCCATTGTAATGGAAACCATGTCATCCATCCTTTCTAATTTTCCAAACCAGATGTATTTTTTCCATCTTTTGGATGTCTGTGTTTCTATTTCTCAAGTTGCATTATAGTAGTTATTTTGCACTCTTTTTTTTTTTTTTTTTTTTTTTGCATCACAACTTCTTCCTCATTGGAGAAAAAGGTTAGATCATCAGAATGTTGCAAATAGGGCAAAGGAAGATACTCAAGCTTTGGAGATGGTCATAGGGTATTTTAAGATAATTTGCATGCCCCAGGCTGAGCATTTTTCTGTGGTAGAGGGCTCTTCAAACCCAGTCTACACATAATCTTCTCCTATGTTTCCATATTCAGTGTCTTACAAAAATGAATTAAGCAATTGTTCAATTGAGTTGTCCCCATCTTTTTGTGCTGGTTTATAGCAAAGATAAATGAGCTGACAATTAAAATAAGTATGTACTGGCTGCCTATTATGTGCCCAGCTCTATGGGAAATGCAGGAGAAAAGAGCCTCCTTACCCTCAATCTGAACACCACTGGACAATCAACACAAAGAAGAAGGACTAAACAAGATTTGATTATGGATGTCAGCTCAGATGTCAAGTATAATGAAGGATTATTTGTGGAGCATAGGAAAATAAGTGCAAAAGCAATTTAAGGAGAAATAATAGAAAGTGGGTTGAATTCATCAGAGAAGCCTTCAAGGAAAAGATGCAGTAAAAGTCAAGCTTTGAAATATGATACAGGTGCAGATGGACAGAAATTAAAAGGTGAAGGAAGTTACCATTCACTGAGAACCAATTATGGGCCAAGCTGTACTAAGTCAGTGCGATTATACTCATTTCATAATTGAGAGATATGGGATGGAAGAGATTTACAGAGATTTAGTAGTAAGTTTCTCAGGAACAAACCTCTATTAAGTGGTATAGTTTGGATTAAATTCAGGTCTGTCTAACCTCAATGGTTGAACACTCTTCACTACGTAGGAAAAGGAATATTAGGAGCAATAAGAAGTATGGATGGTGGAGATGATCTGCCTGGCTGGCAAAGCAAAGCATCCTGGACATCATTTAGACCAATTCCTTTGTTTTACAGAGTCTGTGGCCCAAAGAGAGTAGAAAAAAAAGGTTAGATCGGTAGAATCTTGCAAACAGGGCAAAGGAAGTTACTCAAGCTTTGGAGATGGCTGCAGGGTATTTTAAGATAATTTGTATGCCCCAGGCTGAGCATATTTCTGTAATACAGGGCTTTTCAAATCCAGTCTACACATAACCTTCTTCTCCCAAAGGAGCTCTGAACATTTGGTGTCTCTCTGGGTTTAAGGAGCCACCAGAATTTCTGAGCAAGAAAGAAGAGGCCAAATGAAGGTGAGCTGCAAACAACAGAGGTACTTCAGTAGTACTGAATGAGGTGTCTCCTCACCACCTTCAACCTTATCAACCCAGAGACCAGAATGAGTTGAATTCTGGAAGCCCCACATCAAGAAATTCACCAATACTTTTTTTTGGAGAACTGTTTCCATGCCCAGAACTACGCATATAAATCTACAAATCCACAATTGCATACATCATTTAAAATACTCTGGCTTAGGTAACATAACGTAGGGGGTAAGCTCACAGCCTCTGGCAGCAGACTCCCTGGGTTTCATATCTCATCCTCTCACTTACCAGCAACGTGACCTTGGTCAATATCCCTCTTTGGCCTTCAGTTTCCTGATCTGCAAAATGAGGAAACTAATACCGCCTACCTCACTGGGTTATTGTGAGGATTAATTTAGATTATCCTAGTAAAGCTCTTAGAAAATACCCAGAAGCTAGTAAGTACCTAATAAACATCAAGGATGAGGAGGTGGGGAGGGAAAAATCAGGGCCTCTGCCGCTGTTTGTTGGTGCTACTATAACTGGTCCGCTTTAATTTCTTCTTTGATTACCTGTATACTCACAACCAGACTTTACAGATACAAAAATAGCTATTCATAACTGTTTTTGCTGGGTCTGATTCATTAGTATAGTTGGTAGTATTTTATAGAAACATGTTCTAGGTGAGAACATATTAAACTGAAATTCTTCTGGTTCCTTCAATGAACTTCATGCTACAGTGAACCACTAGATGATTCAGGACAGGCTAATATATGCTGTCGTAACAAATAAACCTTGAAATGTCAGTGACTTAACACCCCATCCCACCCTCCACCAGCACACACCCATTTTGACTGGGATAATTCTCTACTAGGTGACCCACAGATGTGGACCACTTCTATCTTGCAATCCTCCATCTAATGTCCTTCACGTCTAACACACCAATGGAAAGAGCGAGGGAGGGAGAGAAGAAGAGGAAGAAAGGCAGAAAGAAAGAGATACAGCAAGAAAGTAGAAGGTCCACCCACTTTTAATTGCCTTAGCCTAGAAGGGACATATGGGTAAGAATGAGTCACATAAACATACCTACATGGACAGGGGCTGGGAAATGAAGAGGAAGTGAATAGTTGTTCACTAGCATTCTCTAAAGGTGTAACATCCCAGCCTAATTGCTAGGTTTGTAGTTTAAAATTCCTCAACTACAACGGTGAGGAGACTCCTGGCCCACTGAGACTTCAGTGTTTGGCCCTACTTATGGCAAATGGATATTCCTCAAACAAAGTACACAGAATTGAAATATTTTCATGAATAGATTCTGGGATAGAGAAAAGGCCTTCAATAAAGACCTTTAGTAAAGGACCTCAGCCACTTCTTAACAGATGTTATGAGAAAAAAAAAAGAATTTTATGAAGAACCTAATAAAAAGTTGGAAGCGTTTTATTCTATAAATGCAAAATATTACTATAAGAGCACACACATTGAGACACAATTTTGCAAGACCTGGACTGCTGCCTATCCCAGGTAGAAAAAGACCTTTCCTGTAACATTAGCTGCACTAAGAGTGTCTCCCTAGCAGAAATTTGAATGTTGGAGCAGAGTTTATTCTCACCCATACTCCTAGGTCATAACCTATTTGTCAGCCATTTCCACTTAAACCACCTAAGAATGTGTTTCTTTAAACTATGACTCTGGAATCAAGGAAATCATTAAAAAATAATTTTAACTTTCTTTGCCAAAGACTTCTTTTTTCTCAAACATTCTAACAAGTAAACAAGTTGTATTAAAACATGATTAATTTTAAATATGTTGTAAATCAAATATATGTTTGTATGTGTACTTGTATATGTGTAAAAGCAATTTTAGTGGCCACCAAACCAATGAGATATGAGCGCAAAATAAAGAATTATTGTGTCAACGAAACTATATTCAATGCTTTGGGAAAATAGATAAAGCTGAGCTACACCCCCACCACACACACACACACACACACACACGTGCGTGCGCTTGCGCACGAAGGCTATATTATTAGCTTTGGGAAAAGCCACAACGAAAAAGCTATTAAAAAAAAACCTGAAGGATTCTGCTTTCAGATTTCTTGAGAAGCATCTGTAAATTTTATTCTATTTTAAAGAAACTGGAATTGAAGATCATAAAGGCTAGATCATTAGCATACTTTATGCAAAAAAGACTGAAATTGCAATCACTGGACTCATATTCAAAGTTTTGAGTTAAAATAAAATGCTTCCTATATATAGATATTTTTATGACTCTCAATTTTATCAACTTTACCAGTAATTTGAACAACTACCAGTCCCAACCAGGTCAGGTAAGAAGACATTTATTGTACATATATGTATAGATATTTCTGTCTTCAGTGTAGAACACCATGAGCAAATCAGGGGTACCGCATTAAGTTGATCTTATTAAAACCAAAAGCGTGAAACTTGTCATTTAAGTCAGCATAGGCAGCCTTATCACAGGTAATTAAGTTCCTGGAAATACTGTAAAAAACTCAAGAACCTCCATTACTCCCTTTGAGGCCCTGTAGAAGTCTGTAGTTTGGCACTAGGGAAATTTCCAACTTAGCTTTACTGATTTAACATAGCAAAACCCTACAGGTAAACGTTATATGGCTTTATCAAGCAATAAACAAAGATATGCTTGCATATAAACATTATATACAATATATACATATATTATACACATATACATACACATACATAAACCATATACATGTATATATATTTATATCCTTCCCAGTTGTATTTCTTTATTGATCACCTCTTTTTTAAGGGTTTAATAAGATCTTCCATCCACAGCTGAATAGAAGCAAAAACTCAAGTCTGGGTGACTCCAGTTCCTCTCAGGTTTTCATATACTTCTCACGACTATCCTTCCTGGTGAGGCACTGGGACTTAAAGTTATAAAGACACAGACCTACTTGAGAATGGACTTAAGGATATGGGGAGTGGGAAGGGTAAGCTGTGACAAAGCGAAAGAGAGGCATGGACATATATACACTACCAAACGTAAGGTAGACAGATAGTGGGAAGCAGCCGCAGAGCACAGGGAGATCAGCTTGGTGCTTTGTGACTGCCTGGAGGGGTGGGATGGGGAGGGTGGGAGGGAGGGAGATGCATGAGGGAAGGGATGTGGGAACAGATGTATATGTATGACTGATTCACTTTGTTATAAAGCAGAAACTAATAAAAAATAAATAAAAAACAAAAATAGGGCTTCCCTGAAAAAAATTAAAAAATTTAAAAAAATAAAGTTAATGTCTGATGCCTTCTGGGCCAAAAAGAGGGTACTCAATCCCCTGGGGAGATATTTGTTTCATGTTCTTTCTTTTTGTTTGTTTGTTTCCCAAATACTAGCTTATAGGCATTACCCAGTTGAAATGAATTGACTGAGAATGGATTCTAGCCTCATATACCAAAGATTGGGACTCATAGCTCCAAGGACACCATCTTGTCCTCCCTACGGTCTTGCTTTCTTTCCAAGCTCATCACCTTGTAGATCACACTCACTAGGTAATTTTGCTAGGCACTGGAACACACAGAAAGCAGGATAGGACACAGACCCTATTCTTGATAAACTCAAGCAATAATTATAGACAGATAAACATACTTCCAATAGAACATGGCTAGTCAAGTAGTAGAAGTAGGTACACAATGTTACAAGATAGGAATACAAGCCTGAGAAATCTTCAGAGGCAGTGATACTAGTTTTGTGCTTAATCTTAAAGGGAAACGAAATTTTCTTAGATGAGAAGAGGAGGAGAAAAGCTGAGAGTGAAGAAGAGGTGTAAGTGGATTTTAAGCAGAAGGAATAACATAAGAGTAAGGGCCAGCTGCAAAGTATAGCCTCCCATCCAATACCAGCTTCCTCATCCCTCATCTGGGTCTTCATAACCTGCTCTCAATCTCATGTCTCACTGGTCCTTCCCTTCCTTCTTAGCCCTCCAGCCATCTCCACTCTCTACCTACAGAACTCTGAGAAGGCCTACGTATCCTGTCCCAAAAAATTTTAGGCTAAATGTATACTCTGAGGACAAAATATCCTTAGGGGAAAATCTGTCAACAAGGAGTGAAAGATTCCATTCTCCTGGATGTTTTCCTAGTTGCTTTCAAAAAACAAAAACAAAAACTTACCCTTATGCCACAGCTGCAGGACAAGTAACAAAATCAACTGTATTTAATATGCAAAAGCTTGGCTTGCATTAAAACTGCTGCAATCCCAGCAATAAAGAACTTTCCAGGAAATTGTAATTAATGGATATATTCATTCCACACACACAAAAATTATTGAACATCTACTATATCCCTTAACTATTTCTTGTCTGGATTAAGTAGTCATATTAATTTTAGATTAATTATTGGAGTAGGGGACACATGGTGGAGTAGATTGTTTTCCCACACTAATTTGAATATACATTTTTATCAAATAGAGCATCTTGAGGTACTGATAATCCATGGAAAACATGTGGGGAAATTCTGATCAAGTCTGGATTTCTATCATTCATCTAATCATTCAGCTTCTACTTGAATATCCCCAAGGTAGCTCAATCAGAGGCAACTTATTTTATTGATCATTACTGTTATGGGTAGTGTTGGCTGAAATAATAATAGTGATTATTATTATTACTATTATCCTGACCCCAAATCTGCCACCTTGAATCATCCTTTCCTTTGTCCTAGCTTTGCCTCCTAACCTTGATGAATTAGTAAAAAGCAAGATCTGGTATTATGGGAGTGGTGCCTAAATTAAACAGACTAAAACAGTGAAGAAACCAGATATTTTACATTCAAACTGAAGCTGAAAAATCAATGCATTGTTTCTCTTCACATTATAACATTCAAAACTGACTTATTTTTAAATGCATCAGATATGGTTATTTAGCAGTATTCTATGCAAGTGTGGGTATCAAGGAGCCAGCCCCTGCTGCCTGAGAGTTCAGAAACTGTTTTCCATAAACTAAGGGTGAGTGGTCTCTGTCTAGCCGTAAAGATTGATCTCTAAGAACCTAAGAGACATCTTCGCATTTTGTTTCCTGAGAAGAAATCATGATTTCACATTTGGTCTAAAAACAGCCTTTTCCAACAAATGTATCAACATCATTACAACAAAGCACAAACTTTCCTTGGAGACTGGAATTGAGCTATAGACATGAAGCCTGTACTAACAGCCTGAGAAATGCAACTTGCAGCTTCCAGTCATTGCTGGTCAAATGGAATTTAATGTGAGCTTGACGAGTATCCTGAAGGAGGAAAAAGGCACCCTCATTTTGCAGCTTTCATCAGCATTTGTTTCCGAATCACCCCAGTCTTTTCCTCCTTTAATAATCAAATAATTCTCTAGCCTTTCATGATTTTTGCCATATATATATCTTTTTGGATATCTAATTAACACTGTGATTTTTGTTCTACATATGTTGTGTAATAGTTGAATCTTCCCTGTCCTTACAAAACATGTTAAGCTTAATAAATATATTTATGAGAATTACTTTGTATAGTCCTTATGCAATCAGCCATGCTGGGTATCATGGCCCAAGACGATGAAAACCCATTGACTTTTTGTAGCAAATTAAGTCTACCACCTAATCGGTGAACCCTGCTAAGCTTTTGAATTATGAGGAGAGCCAGAAGCTCAGTTAGAACACTCAAATGAATTATATCAATTCATAAACTTGTTCATGTCCAGATTTCATTAGCCACACATTAACAGCATTTTATGTTTATTACTGCTCTGACATAATCTATAAATAACTGAAATGCTAATCATAGTGTTCTGCCGGGCATCATCATTTAATCATAAAGAGATACATTATTATAAACTATAATAGATAATAACAAGTCTGGGTCAATGGCCACATATTAAAAGATCACAATTATATCCTATAAGGGTATGTACCTCATACAGTTGGTGACACATAGGTCCATATCTAATCACTTGCAAATGTTTCCCCTCTGACATACTTATAGTACAAGGTGACACAATTAAGAAAATACGCTTGTAAAACACTACAATCCTTGAGCATCGAAGTAAACAGAGAACAACTGATAGTGGGAGAAAATATCTTGCCAATGCCAGTTCAATTAACTCTTTATTGGTAGGTTTGTTTTTCAGTAGAAAGGGAATTCATGTTCCTAACATATGGGAGAACCAAAAAAAGAAAAAAAGAAGATGTGCAGCTTATCAAAACGTAACTAGAAAACCTATTAAATAAAAGCTAAATTCAGTTACAATTGAGTTAAAATTGTAAAACAAAGCCTAACTACTGATTAGATCTTCTCCAAGTCCTATTAATGGTTTATTGCAAACTGTAACATAGTAATCTTATATTACATTATAAAATAATTTCACGTAGGAATATTCACACTTCTTCCCAAGAAGTAATAACTTTCAAACTCAGCAAAGCTAACAATTTCGAATGACCCTGCTATTATTGTTCATGCCATGATGTTGTCATCACTGTTGTGTTTTGACTAGTTGATGACAGAGCACTGATCAAGTTTGGATATTGATTTAACAAGATGATGGGGTCATTACCTTTGCAGCTTATGTGGTTCCTGTGTTTTTGCTTCAGGAAAATATCCTGATGAAATACCAGCTGCTTACACAAATAATTTCTAAAATAGATTACCAGGGGAAAGAGTTTTGAATGAGAAACGAGGCTGACCTAGAGTCCAAGAATTAATGACAGATTATTAAACTATTTTATGCCTAGAATTAGCCACTAATTTAAAGCCTTAGTTGAACAGGACGCAGAGATAGTGTCTGTCATTGCAAGCACTTGCACCTCAGAGCTCAGGGTGAATCGAGGGAGATAAAGAAAGGAATGTAAAACACTATGGAAACCAACCTCTGGAGACTTAATATTCTGATCAGCTCACCTCCGAACATCTGGCTCTTAAATGTTCAAGCACAAAAACAAGAGAGCTAATGAAAGCAGCACATATTATCTCTCCCATCAATGTACCTCACAAACACCTGCTAAAATTAAAACAAATTGAATCTTGATTGCTGATTAAGTACCCCTTCTTTAGCTAGATATTCTGTCATTATTTGCCCTGGCGCACAATGTGTAAACTGATGAATGGTGAGTGGTGGGCTGCGGCAGCAAAGGTGGATACAAGGCGATTCAAAGTAGATGAATATAAATGGTAGCAGATTAACTTTGTGTACTCTAACCCAGCAAAAAAGTGAGTTTTCACCCCCACACCACCCCCCAACAATGAAAGTGCTAAAACTGCATTTAAAATAGAAAGGTGAGTCTGTGCATTATAATATACCGCCTCCCTCCAGCAAAGTTCCTTGTAAGTCAGGTCTTGCTGCATTTAATTTACTCACCACAGCCTGGCGACTGAACTTAAAAAGTACTTTTGACCTGTATTACTGACTGCTTTTATTCAGTTTCTTAGCTGGTGCAAATGTTTTTTTTTTTCCTTTGCTTTTTATTTATTTATTTTTTGCATTTGCAAACCTTTCCAGACACAAGCCGGTAATACCAAAAACAGAACCTCCCAAGACACATTTGGTTTGTCCATATCTGAAACAAATACTTGGACTGTGGTTAAAAAAAAAAAAAAAGTTACACAATTTACTGCCAATAAACCAAGAGACTATTCAACGTGCACATTTCAGTTAGAATAAAAATACCCATTTGAGTTTTCATCACACATATATAAATACCTTCCTATGCGAACACTGATGACAGATGTGTGGCTAATCTACCATGTTAACTTCATTTGAGAAACTGTGGTTTTGTTCAAACTTTATTAGCTAAACTCGAATTGATCCTGATAAGTTTTAACTCAACATTTTACCTGGTTCAAGTATATTTCCAGAATTCATACAACTCAACAGCTCCTCTGTATTTGCAATACATTCACATAAATTTCCTGTTAAAATAATCAACTTGTATTTGTTTCAGTGTCTTTCAATTAAAACAAACAACAAAAAAAGGAGTGGAGTGAGAGAAAAACAGCAGTGTGTAAATCCTTTCTAACACTACAACCTACACAACCTGGTTTCATTTATTTATTTTTTTTTTTGACTAACACACTAAGGTCACAACAGCACATATGTTTGGCATATGCATTTCATCATTGATGATTATACTCTACCCAAAAAGTAGCTGCAAAATGATAGTTATGCCAAAGGGCTAGGTTCCTCCAAGATCTCCTACTGGGCATTAAAACAAAAGGAAAGAAATGTCCATGAATCACTTATTGTTCCTTGACTTTTTTTCTTATTGCATTCTAAATTATTTAAATATACTATTAGGCATCATATTGGAAAAAACAGATGTTTTCTAATTATGAACTGATTTTACAGTGTGATGGTGTCACATATTTAAATTACAAATACACATTTTTAGCATTCCAGCTGTGCTTTACAAGAGTTTAATTTGCTTCTTCTGATATGTCACATTGCACCTGCCTTTTTAAAACTCCTATAAATGTAAAACATTACTCAAACACAATTATTAAGACATGTTGAAGAATTCTAAAGTTTCTGAACAGCTTATAGAAGATGAATTTTATATAAAGATTCAATAATGAATCTACCAAATGTGTATTTGGAGTAACATTTACAAATATTTTTAGAGGAATATAAATTTGGACTGATGATCTGTATATGGATATATGGATATACAGTAAAATATAGAATTTGATTTTATTTGTATAGCACCTTTCCTATTAACTATATCTTCAAGTACAATGATACAAACTTGAGTTTAAAATACCTGCTGTGTCTTTACAACATGAAAATAAAAATTCAGCATCTATTAAGAACTTAAAGAGAACTTCTATTGGATGGGAAGTAAGAAGGTACTTTGCCCAGAGCTTGAGCATTAGTTAAACTATCATTCTTTCTCTTTTTAGGGACAACTCTATGATACAATCGGATTGATCAATCATTTCAGAAAAAAATTCTAAATACTGAAAAATTTAATTAATTAAAATTTTTCTAAAAAATCAATGACCAATGAGTCAATAGTGATGGACCCATTTTTCCTAGATGTGAGGTAGGGTTTCCTAGGTGCACTTGAGTTTGGTGTGAAACATTCGATCCACATAAATTTCAGTGATTTTCCCAGGATTTAAATTGTCATGTGATAAATGTTAAAACAAATAAATCCACATATATATGCGAGTGAAGATACATGCATAGGCAAAAGAACGAACAACTAACTAGGTCTTAATATGAGGTTTTATAAAAAAATATGGAACTGGACTATATGCTTTATTTCTGAGATCCACAGAAATATTTTAAACTTTAAAATAAATAATAAAATCAGAGAAATTCATCTATATGTATAATCTATATATAAAATCATATAAAGGAATATTTCTTTTATACTTCTTATACATATACAAGAGGTATTATTTCCCAGTATACTCCCTAGAAATAACAATTATTGATTCAGAAATGTATATTCATATTAAAAGTGACTATGAGAGAACAGCTGAAAAGGAAATAAACCAGATGTAAGTTATTCACCCAATCTTGTTGTTTCAAAATAAGAAAAAGAAGCTTTTCCTCAACACAATTTTGAAGAATTGACATGTTTAAATGATAGTGTGGGGTCGTTTTTTTCCTCTTTCTCTATTTTCACAATAATGGCTGACAATAAACCATTTATAACTCTTTCAGATTTTAATATGGCTAAATGATTTATTTCTGTAAAATCTGATTTCACTGTTCTCAGAATAAAATATTCAAGACAAAGCCAATAAGAGTGTATACATGGTGAAACTGGACCTCCCAGCCACCTCAGTGTGAGTAGCAAGCATAATGGTGAATTGACTTTTTTTTAAAGAGAAGTCTAAAGATTAAATGAGGATGGTAAAAGTATTACGGTAATAAATTTTACTGGCAAACAAATAAAATCACATTGTAAAACCTTTCCAAAAAAAGGACGCTTTAACTGCAATGCATAATCATATATAAAAACCTAAAATGGAAATTTCTATCCATTAAAGTGTGAACAGGCTAATTCAGAATAAATGGGAGGGCATTTGGAAAGATAAAGTGTTCAGCCAGCTCTCTTACTGAACAAAGACCTTATTTTAATCATAAGGTTATTGACTGCAAAGCAAAGTGTTTCTGCCAAATACAGAACTTTCAAAATGGCTCAGCCATAAGTCTTATTTTCATAGCGTTTAATGGTCTGTCACAGCCAGAGACTGCCTCTCTTGACCAGATTTCTTTTCTTGAGTCTCCTGGGCCATCCGTCCTGCTCTCTGGGCTCAGCTTTCTGGGTGAGTTTTAAGTAGTCCTTCTGGCCCTTAGTCAGCTCCTGAGGTCTAGGGAGCCACCTGCGTGAGCAGGACAGGTAAACTGGGTGGTATAAACCTTGGCCCTTTGGCTCTGATTACCAACTGTTGGGCTGCACCCCACAGGCCTACATGCCCTGTACTTGCCCATCCTCAAGACTGAAGAAAGAGCCCGGAGTCAGTGAGAGAGACATCATTGGTTTAACGGCTCAGAGGATCTTACATGTTTGAAGCAAGGTCCTGGAGTGACACCCCACCAAGTCCTCACTCCTGGGGGGAGGGGAAGGTTAGCAGTAGGGGAATTGATGGCAGGTTGCCTTATCAGTTACCAGGGAAACTAGCAGAGGGGCACTATCATGGTGGAGATGTTCTGATCTAAAGGCTAGAATGATCACTAACTGGGGCCGGAGCAAGTATGTAGGAAGATCAGTCGTGTGAGCAGGGTGTGGCTGAAGCAGACCCTGGTGGAGCAGGGGATGTACAGAGAGCAAAAGAATAGCCATCTTGGGTGGCCTGACCATACACCAACCCTTATCTACATACCACTTCCCAAATCTTCCTCCTGATTCTAGATTTGGCTTCATGTTTCCCACCATTTAAGTGTGGCCATCTCAAGGTTGGAAGACACTAAGGTGCCTTTTGATTCCTCCCAATCAGGGAGCCCAAGGAATAAAGGAGGGAGACTCAGAGGAGGGGTGCCAATTGTGCTTTGAAGAGGAGCTCTAGATTAAAGACATACAACAGCAGGCAATATTTAATTCTTTCTGAAACTGACAACCAACACTACATTCAGTCTGCCATAAAATGACAGTGACGGACCTCAGTCTACGTGGGAGAGTCTCCTGCAGTTGCAGAAACAGCTGCTCTATTCTGAACAGGGATAAGAATGTGAATTCAAAAGCTGCATGCATGAATGAGAGATATCTTTAAGAATGGCTCCCTTGGGATGCTCAAAACTTGAGAATCTAAAGACAGTTCTCCTGAAATGTTATTCTCAACACACAGCTGAGACTTCAATGAATAGATTATTTAATTTAGGGAATAAGCAGGTTAATAAACAGAACTGCAAAGATCTTCCAAATATCATCAGCTGACCCAAAATCCCAGATCCTCAGTTTCATAAAGCTCCCTGCCAATTCCCATTTATACATTCCTTTTATTCATTATGCATGGTAAGTCCTCTAGATTCTCTAATATGAACGTAACAATTGTATCCAATATTCTCACATGAATGATACTGAGGCCACCACCCTTGGATCCTCAGAGAAGCCTTGGTTCTGATCCTCTAATGACCCCTTTATACTGAAGGTATACTCTCTGCTCACTGTTTTACCTTCAGCCCTTGGGGTGCTTCTCTTTATGGATCATACTATGCATGTTTCTGTGTTAGGTTAGGGGTTATTCAGGGGCATCCAATTTACCCTTCTCTTCATACCCTTGAAACACAGAGGGAAAAAACACAAGTTGTTATAGCTGTGGAAACCAGATATCTTAATAAATAATCTGACCATACTCCAGGAGAAATTTCATGTCATCCAAAAATGATGACATTTTTGACATTTTACCCTTTTTTAGAGGGTAAAAAAGTTGGGGGGGTTTGTTCACCTTCACTGTATACCTCTTTCCAGCGACATGGTGGCCCTGCTGACCATATAGAATCAGGAACTGAGTATAAGTTGCTTTATGAGATAACCAGAGCTAATCCATTTTCACTGTGCCATCCCATTCTCAACCCCTGTCAGTCCCTCCTGTCCTGTGTTCTTTCATAGACTTCAATTTTAGTAAGACATTACACAAAGGGGTGCAACAGGCAGTGACATATTGCATCTAAATAAAAGTGTCTGAATCAAAAAGAGCCCTAGAAGAAATGCTGTTTAGATGTTACAGATTTCATGTATTACTTCTGGAATGAGAATATTTGAATGATGCTTAAAAGTATTCAAATTGAGATGACCAAAACAGAAAACTCCTCCCCAGTTCAAAAGAATGTCACAAGATTGATGATTGTTTGATACTGGACTGTTGGCCATAAGCTTGAGATTTGAGAGGAATTCTGATAACAAGGAAAACTGTGGTGCTCCAAGAATAATTCACTGACCTAGCATGGTACAGTCACAAAACCTGATCTGCATGATCACATCTCACTCTTGGATAAGCAAACCAACCCAAAACAGTTTAGCAGAAGATTCTCCAACATAAACTTAGAGGACAACAGCACAGAAAAAACAGAGAAAAAGCACAAAAAAGGGCTTTTTCCTTAATTAAAGAAAAAAAATCATCTCAGTGTTTCCAACAAAACTTTAGAAAATCTGTCCTCAAAAGAAAGAGATCAATGATAAAATGATCAGGAAACAGACTGGTTTGAAAAGAGTTGAGATCCATGTGTAGGTGATAAAGGAGTTGAATGAATTAACAAAGACTGAAAGGAATCCAGAATTCTGTTATTATGAATGAATCTTCATTAAAGAGGAAATGCATAGACTGTGTGGAAAAAATACCGGTCACTGACAGTGAAGCCAATACAAGGTACATTTCTAGAGGCTAGAGAAAAAAAACAACAAAAAACAATGAGTCGGGAAACAAAGACTATAGAAGTCAGAAAATGGAGAGCCCGCATATGGACACCTATAAAAAAGGGAGGAAGGGGGCTCTAAAAATATAACAATATCCTATTTGTATCTGAAAAGAAATATAGGTTACTTAACAAACTGAAAAAGTCAAGCTGGTCATACACTTCTGTTAGGCTTTCATTAAATAGTACGTGACTATGAGACAATGTCTACACACTTTTATGGTGAAACGTTTGTGACCCAAGAATTCTATATACGAGCAATTGTGGTACATACACAAAAGCAACAAAAAGATATTCTCAGACACGTAAGGTCTCAGAAAGTATATAATCCATATGTCTTTTTTTAAAAAAGAAATTACTCAAAGGTATATTTAAGCTGAGAGAATACTCAAAAAATTTTTAAATGCAAATAGCATAGTATTGATATGAAATAAATGGTGGTAAATAAATGCAATATTAAATCTAAAATTTTAATGTAATTATTAGGATTAATTAATATTTTTCAAAATGGTTCTTGTGAGAGAAAAATCATAGTTTTTTTTTAAAAAGTCGTTATTTAACATTTATTATCCAGATCTAACACCTGAGATATAGTAACACAAACTGGGAAGTGATTTAATGAAAGGAAAGTAGTAAAAGGCCATTTCCTCATCTTACATAGTGATTAATCAAAAGCAGCTTTTTCTCCATGCTGGTAATTAGAGAAATATAGGCTTAAGAAGTTCTTTTTTTTTTTTTTTTTTAATGTAAAGGTAGTTACTACTGTTAAAAACAATTGTATACCTAATAAATAACAAGGGGAAAAAGCAAAAAGAAGGAAGAAAAGGAGGAAGGATGTAAGGAAAGAAAGAAAAAAGAAACAATCTATAAAGCAACAGAAACAAAAGAATCAGAAAGCATAAAAATGTTTCCAACAAATGTGAGATATAATTACCACACCAATTATTAATACAGAGGACTATTTTAAACAAAATATTTGAGATTGGGATAAACCATTTTGGATGTATGCTGCTAATAGAAACACCATTAAATCAAAAGGACCAAGAAAGATTAAAAGGAAAAGGATATCCTTCAATATCACACAATCACAATAAAAACAAAGCTGGGGTCACAACTATAATATTAGACATAGAAGAATTAGAATTTACCAGTTAAATGGAACAAAAAGAATCATAATAGGTAAAATCTGCCATGTAATTATAATAACACCACCACCAGCAATACAGTTTTATACTTTGAATAATATAGTATCTAAGTTTACAAAGGAAAAACTATTAATTGTAGTGGGAGACATTATGCTAAATTGAAATAAGAAATAAGAAGTAAATGATTTAAAGAACTTAAGGAAATGGTACTAACAATCTATCACTTATTAAATGCTTACTACGTGCCAGGCATTGTGCTAAGTTCTTTACTACATAGCTCATTAGATCTTAACAACTCCATAAGGTGGGTTTATGACCTTTCTCACACACTGAGAAACCAAGACCAAGACTTGCATAACTTGCTCAGCTTCATACAATCAAAGATGCACTATGTGTGTCTCTTAGAGGAACTGAAAAGAAAGTTCTAGAAAATGGCCAAATATAAACTAAATATACAAAAATGAGTCCTTTTCTTCTATAACAGAAAACAAAACAGAAAAAAAAAAGATAGGTTTTTCAAAGTGCAACAACAACATGGAATTCTCCCCAGTGAAAACTGTAATTAAAAACAAATACTCAGGGCTTCCCTGGTGGCGCAGTGGTTGGGGGTCCGCCTGCCGATGCAGGGGACGCGGGTTCGTGCCCCGGTCTGGGGGGATCCCACGTTCCGCGGAGCGGCTGGGCCCGTGAGCCATGGCCGCTGGGCCTGCGCGTCCGAAGCCTGTGCTCCGCAACGGGAGAGGCCACAACAGTGAGAGGCCCGCGTACCGCAAAAAAAAAAAAAAAAAAAACAAATACTCAGGAACAAATGAAGACTACTACAGCTCTTCACTGAAAATCATAAAAGAATACACAAATAGGCCTTTTGTGTCTCAGGTATAGAAGACTGAATTTTGTAAGGGTGTCAATTCTTCTCTATTTCACGGGTTTAGTGTTATTACAATTAAAATCTCTGCATTTTTTCTAACTTGCCAAAGTGATTTTAGAATTCAGTTTACGAAGAAATATAAGACCTTCTCTAGACTTATGCTGTGTGTCTGGTGAGGGCAGAGACACATCTATCTTGCTGCCTAGCAGCCCTAGCCCAAAGGAGAAACCCCATAAATATTTATGGAGTGAAAAATAGCTAAGAAAATTTTGAAAAACATTCTAATTAATGTTCCTAACTAAATGAAACTAATGTTTCTAACATTCTAACTAGTAAGTGAAAACTTGCTTCAATAAAGGTTAGCATCTTTGATACAGAAAAAAATCCAAGTTGATAAGAGGAATACAAAAAGTTTTGATGGTTCCAAGGAAACTGAAATAAAAATAATTCATTTACGGGAATAGTCATTCAAGGGTTATTAATAAGAGTAAAAAATGTGTCTCTACCTAATGATAATAGAGCAGTAAAATTAATTATATCATGCCCAAATAAAGAATAATATACAGCCTTTTAATATACTATTGAATATTTAATGCCTTTTTTCAGTTCATTCTTTCTATAAATGCTTATAATGTAATGGTAAAAGAAAAAGCAAAATATAAGTATAAACAAATCAAGGCCTGAGTTTAAATATATATATATATATACACACACACACATAGAGAGAGAGAGAGAAAGAGATATCTGAGAAGCATTTTTAAAAATATAGGAAAGAAATATATTGAAACATCAACCATTATATCTGGGTTGTAGAATTACCCATTATATTTATTTTCTTATTTATATATTTCTAGATTTTCTATATTGTCTGTAATGAGTTTACTGAATCTTAGAATGAGAAAATAATCCTCTAAAGACTGGTTTATTCAAGGTAATAGAGCCAGATTACTAAAAGTAAAATAAATCTGGCCTTACTTTCTATTTTGGTGTCTCCAAATTTCAGGAGATGTCAATTTCCATATGCTGTCAAATTCTAAGGAAAATCTGATATTCAATCTGTGGAACCAAAATAGGAACTTTCTCCAAAAGTAATGTTTTCTACAGTCTCTCTTATACTCTTCACCTGAGACTCAAAACATGAAGTTGAAAATATCTGTGTTTTTCAAAAATGTGAACAGTTTAAAATAATTTTTTAAAACACTCTTATTCTCTCAATACTTTTGCAGAGGATATAAGAAAGAAAGTTTTGATTGAGATAAAAAGGAGAAAAATGTCCAGGAAACACACAGAGACATTAAAAAATAATAATAATCAAACAACTTCTCAACAACATGATTATCAAAACAATAAAAACCCTCATTAGCAATACAATGTTTAGAAAATACAGTATATTTTTAAGGCCATTGATGCTCCCTAATATTTAAAACAAAACAATAACAACAAGGATATCTAAGAATTACAGCAGAGGCTTCTCACTGGTGTTCATTGACTGGAACACCATACCTTGCCAATGAGACTTGAACTAAAGATAATTTCACCAACTAAATTGAATCACCTTTGGAAAATACCAGTGTGTAAGAAGAGAAACTAACAAAGTAAGTTTCCATTTGTTTCTGGAATTTTTAGCAAGAGAATAAATGACTTGGATTATATATTCTAAACCCTTAGAAGAATAGAGAATCAGGTGTCAATAGTCCCAATAAAGGATTGGTAAGCTTTAATGAGATTTTGGTCATGTATGTAGAACTATATCCTCATTTCAACACTGTTGACGAGTCGATGCCGATGAGTTCATTTTAGGGATATATAACTTAACAAGTTGTCAGGTTTAAAATAGAAGCATGAATCTTATTCATGAGTCTCCATTTTTAATGGGTAAGAGATGTAGTGGCTTTCGAAGCTTCGGGATACAAAAGCCTGGACCAATGCTTTTAGGGACTGACTCTTGGTACACACTCACAGGCACAGGAGTTGCCCTGGCCACCACCCCAATGGGATGGTCTACAATGGGAAATCTAATTTTCACCCAGCAGAGCTCTGCAGGTGCAGAAACCCCTAAACAATTTAAAGCCAAGATTAACAGTACTTTTAAAAAACTAACTTACCGAGTTATACAGTGCACTTATAGTTCGCCACTACATGATTTAATGTGATTCTCACAACTGCTCTGACACATGAGCAGGAAAGGCATTATTCCCATTTTGCAGTTGTGATCACCAGAGCTCAGAGGCATCAGCCGTTTATAAGATCTTACAGCTCAGACCATAGGCAGGCCTAGAACCTGGGCCTTGGGAGGCCTTTTCTAGTGTTCTTTCCACTAAACCATGTGGGTTTTCAAGGAAACAAGTTTCCAAATAAGGCCCTTCCTACTCTCCCTTGGGCAACTTTAATAAACTCAGTGTAAAACAAACAACAAATTGGCTGTTCCCAAGCAGATGGTGCTGCTCAGCTGTGGTTAAGCCAGGAGGCCTCCAACATGCCCAGCTTTCACAGACATTACTTACTTACTATTTTCTCATGCTGGTGAAGGCAGACAATTCACATGCAGGGTCCTATTATCATAGCACAGCCACAGTCCTGCTCATTGCCCTCAAGGATCAGGCCAGCTCGCATGTAGAAGAGGAGGGTATGGGACAGGGACAGGGACACAGTGGTGCCAGCAAGTCCTGCCCCAAAGGCAAACTCCCAAATCCAGACAGGATGGAGAAAGGCAATGGGGGGCCAACACCCACTGGTGGGTGGAAAATAGGTTACAGCTGTGCCACAAGGTAATAATGGCTATAAAATTTTGTAAAAATACAAAATTTTTATTTGGAACTTTTACGAAAATTCATTATTTAATATTTTCCCCAAGGGCTTCCCTGGTGGCGCAGTGGTTGGGAGTCTGCCTGCTAATGCAGGGGGCACGGGTTCGAGCCCTGGTCTGGGAAGATCCCACGTGCCGCAGAGCAGCTGGGCCCGTGAGCCACGGCTACTGAGCCTGCGCGTCTGGAGCCTGTGCTCCAGCAACAGGGGAGGCCTCGATGGTGAGGGGCCCGCGCACCGCGATGAAGAGTGACCCCCCGCTTGCCACAACTAGAGAAAGCCCTCGCACAGAAGTGAAGAACCAACATAGCCAAAAATAAATAAATAAACAAATGTGGGTTTAAAAAAAAAAATTAAAAAAAAAATATTTTCCCCAATACTTGGTTTTCTTTTCCTTACTGGAATTAAAGAAAAAAAGAAAACGTACTTAGTTTCTTATTCGCCAAGCATCGTATAGACTTCTCCAAATCCCTTTCAATATACCCTGATACCATGCAAATATTATTATATTTTCTATATTGTGAGGTGAAAAACTTTGGAAAACATTGGCCTCGAGGCTGTTCATCAGTCCTCATCAAGGTGGAAAATTCAGTGGAGGAACCGGGGGGATTGGTGACATTCATTCATTTATTAAATGATTAAATCATATTTGTGGAGCACCTGTTATGTGTCAGGCATAGTTTTAGGTGCTGAGATACAACAAAGAACAAGACAAAGCACTTAATCTCACGGAGCTTAAATTTTAAATAAAGGAAATAGGGCAGTGAAAACACACACAAGTAATGTCGGGTAACTGTAAGCACCAAGAATGAAAATACAGTACAAAAGGATCAGAGGTGAAAGAGTGGCGACCAGGGGTGCTTTGTGAGATGGGGTCAATGGGGAGAGACTGAAGGAGGCTGGCAGGGAGTAAGTATGTGCAGGCAGTAGGAGTAGAATGCTCATCGTCCCTGAGCGGGGGTTTTCTTGGTTGTTCAAAGAACAGCAAATAGGCCAGGGAAGCTAGAGCTGAGAGAAAAAGGGAAAATGTGTAGGGCATAAAATCAGATTATAGGAGACCCAAACAGACAGTTAGCATCCAAAGAAGTTGTAATAAGGCCGTAAGGAGCAAGCTAAGCCAGATAACTTCTGGTACAGCCCAGGAGTCATAGCAATACATGAGCATCCCTGTACCCCGCCTTAGACAGGTCTTGGTCTCTTTCCCC
Source organism: Mesoplodon bidens (assembly GCF_964165515.1). NCBI lineage: Eukaryota > Metazoa > Chordata > Mammalia > Artiodactyla > Ziphiidae > Mesoplodon > Mesoplodon bidens. Next base: position 40,294,216 of record NC_138170.1, read on the forward strand.
CAACTGTGACAGCATCTGCCAATAAGCCCTTCCGAGTCCATTCGTCACCCATACGACCATATCCACCGGGGTGACTGCCACACCTCCAGGGGCTCCCCAGAGATATACCCAGGAGAATAAAATCTCCATACTTACGGGCCCATGGCAATATGAAGCCATCCCATGCTCTGAACCTGCTCTGTTCCATTCTTGTGCATGCTCAACTCTAAAGACACTAGTTTATTTGCAATTTCCAACCAGGCTATGCCCTGTCAAGCCTTCTGACACACCAGTTCGCTCTGCTGGGATGCCTTCTCTCCACCTAGCCTGAGCCCTGCTCATAGCTGTCTTCAGAATTCTTATTCATTCCTCACGCCCCACTTAAATATAACTCCTCTGAGAAGCCTCCGCCCACCACTCCTGAAAAATTAGTTCCTCTTTGCACGTACCTACTCACCTACTCTCATTCTAGTCTCTTCATCCGATTTCTATAAATGGCCAAGCATGTGCCAGAATCCTGGGACTAAAGTATGAAGATGAATAAAATATAGTTGTATTCTGGAAGGATTTGTACTCTAGTCAGAGGCAGATCAAAATAATTTTATATTACATTATTATTACATAAAATGCTGCAACATGAAGTGCTCTGGGAAGATAAACTTTCTTTTTCTTTTCTGCTGGGGGGGGACCAGGTTGTCAGGAAAAGCATCAGAGGAGGGACATTTGAGTTGGATCCAGAGGATGAATGGAGACTCACTATGTGAATGAGAAAGGGCAAGACATGCCCCAGGAGGAAGCAGCAAGAGGACAGGGGAGGTGAAGTGAAGGTGCCTGGCATCTTCAGGGGAGAGTGAGTAGTTCAGGATGGCTGAGTTCCACTGCGGGGTAGAAAGGCAGGTGACAACAGGGTCTGAAGGGCCAAGAATTACTTACTAGGCTTGAAACCAGGAAGTGACACTATGAGATGAGAGTTTTAAAAGAAAAGGAACTCTGATGGCAATGCGTAAGATGAGGTGAAGCATGGACGCAAACTGTACTGAAATTAAGCTAAAGCTTTTTGTATTTCATTTTGTTTTGTTTTACTGATCTAGTAGAATTCTCAAGAGCCATCATAGTGTTTCTCTGTATATAATAGTCATTCAACGTTTGTTAAATGTCATGAGTGAATGAATGAATGAGTAAATGAATGAATACATACATTCATGGGGATGGGGAACTCCTTTTTTTTAATTTGAAGAAAATCTAATCCAGGAGTCAAGTTTCTTGAAATTGTGATGTCGAGATTATGTTGAAATAATTTATCTCGCCTCATTATGGAATCAGGTTTTTCACATAAGTGGTTACTAGTTTTTCAAAAGAGCTTAAGTTTTCATTTCCTAACACCAAAAGTGTTTTTAAATTCCAGTCAAATTCTTACAAGGCACATTTTTTCCCTTCAAGTAGAAGCCATAGAACTGAATTTAATTTTTTTCTTAGAAGATTCAAGCTCATGGAAATCCACTGCAGCAAACTGAGGTGGCATGGTAAAGCAGAACGACATCAGATTCTGGTAAAATTCTGGTACTGACACTTATGAGCTGTAGTGGTTTTGATAATTTACAACCTCAGCTTGAATTTGCTCATCTATAAAATGGGAATATTGATACCTAAATTGTGGAATTAAGTTAGATGCTGTATGAAAAAGCACCTGACACACAGTAGGTGCTCCAGAGGCTATATTTACCAATATTAATGCAGCTATGAATTTTTCAGCATTATATTTTCCCCAAATATCAGGCTAACAGCTATCATTTCTGATGTCATTTGTCTGCATCTAACAGATGCTTCTTTCCTCAATCCTCTTTCTAATAAGCTATTTCTAATTTTCTCTGTTATTACCAGATAATGTATGCCCCTTCATAAGCATGGATAAAGCCACAAGTGTCTGAATGAAGGAAGGGACTAGGAAGATCATAGTTTGGGTGAAAAGGTTTTGTGAAAGCCAACTGGAAATCTCAGAAGCCTAGCTTGTCTACTTCCCAATTCTGAATTGTGTCCTAAATTGTTAATAATAACAGAAGCCTATCATCCCCACAATACCTGAGATGCAATTATGTAGAAAGTAGAAAGCCACAAAGCTAGATTGTTTGCAGCACATTATCTCTTGACAAAGGTACAAAGGGTTTGAGGCAAAAAAATAATTCATTAACAATTTAAAATGAAAACAAAAAGTTGACATGAGAAACTAAAAGGAAGAACAAAGGCCCTAGATTACGATAAAAGACTTCAATCACTGTCTAGGTAAAGGAGAAATAGAGTTTAGTGGAAGTAATTTAGTGACTACTTATGGAATTTCAATAAAGGTGACAAAAATCCCAGAATTTGTAAGGCAAATGTAAATATAAATATAAATCAATTACTGGCTTATTATTTCATTAAATTGAAGATGGAAAGGACCGATTCTTGAGTCACAGCATTTGCCTCCTGGGGTCCTAGATAGCTTTCCCTGTCAAATTGAAATAAAAAAGATAAATAAACATGAGAAATTAAGAATGTCAAAGTATATGAAGGGAAAAGGAAAGAAAGGGGAAAATGATGTTTCACAATTATTATCCAGGCTAAGAGAAACAAAATTACTTGATCATAAAGTCAAGATAATCTGGTTTTCTTTATGAGTTCCCATTTTATTAATGAAAGCAAGGTAACACCTTATTGTACCCGGGTGAATTAAAATGCCTGTTTGAAGAAGCAATCCTCCATAGGGGTCTTTAATAGAATCTGTGAATGGTTCTAGAGCCAGATAATTTAGCTGTAAAAAGGCAATATTAATATTAACCTCTCCATGTGCACAGACCTACCTTGAGGGGCATAGGGACAGGGAAACGTTAACAGAATGAACCAGGCACATCATTTCTTTTTAAAAAAAAAAACGTGAACTCTTTCAGGGGCAAAAATTGGATAAACCTCTTCTACAAAATTGCTTGCAACATTCACTGATATCCCTTCATGCCTCTTCTCCAAACAACACTGACCAGCAATTCCGTGCTTACCGGGCTGCTCACATTATTTTCTGACTTTGTATTCAGGGCATGTGACTTGTAAGAAGTCTAACAGAAAAGCACTTAATCAAAATAAACAGAATAGAAAACGAACTTCCAAATGCACAACAGTCTCAACAGGAGCCATGAAAACACATTTCCAAATTAGAGGCAGGTGCTCAGTGGGGCCCTCCCCCGGGGACTATGAATTAACAAAATAAAAAGAGATAAATCAAGGGAAGAGGCAAATGCACTTTAATTGAGCAACTGGTCAGTTGGTGCGAAATACAGGTATAACAAATGGCTCTTCTCTTGGCTCTAGACTTTTAGATAGTTTTTTGTGGAAATGCCAACACATTTCACTCTCTCTCGTTCTAACTCCCATCACCAATACCAACTTTGCTCTGATCACCACCTTCCTGATCATTGCAAACCTCCTAGTGTTGCTGTCTCCAAACTCTTCTGATCCATTCTTGGTAGCCCAGACAGATTCCTCCTCCTGATTACCCACTCTGTTCATGTCACTCCGCTACTCAACTGCTCACCATTATTTACTGAACTCCTAGTCGAACTTCCATTAGCTGCTATATATATATATGACCTTACATCATGAGAACTCTACATTTCCAGCCTTCTAACTCATTAATACTCAAACATGGGTTTCTCTGAATTGTATGATTTGCTATTCCCCAAGGGTCTCCATGCTTTTCATACTCCAGTTACATTTTCCCAACACTTAGGTTTTCTCCTTTATCCCTGTCTCCACATATTAAAAGCCTACTAGTTCTTCAAGTCCTAATTCAAATGCCACCACGTCCTTGATGCTTCCCCCTAATTATTCCACAAAGAAGTAGGCTCTCCTAACTCCCGTAGCTTTTTTGATACTTACCAAATTTCACCTTGTGTTATAATTATTTATAAATATATTCTATTTCCTTTCTCCCGCCTCACTAAGATAAGTCCTTGGAAGATGCAGTTTAGCCTAGCTGGAAAAAAAAAAAAAAAAGCAGGCTTTTCAGTCCAACAAAGTTGAGTGTGATACCAAGATCTTTTACCAATTAGCTGTACAAACTTATGGAAGGAATTGGCTTTGCTAAATTGTTTGCTCAACTGTAAAACTGGTGATAATTCTGCCTGCCTTAATTCATGTTATAAGAATGAATAACATTGTATGTAGTGTTAGCACAATGAGAGGCATATACTAAGTGCTTAATAAATGATAGCTATGGTTACTACTGAAAGTGAACACTGTTTATTATCAATCTTTGTATTTGACAGAGCAATTAGCGTTCCTTGCATATGCTAGGTATTCAACAAATGTGTGTTGAATTAAAGAGTGAATGAATGAGTGAATAACTCAAAGATTATTTCTGATCTCAGTGAAGACTCTCAAAAGTTAGCAGAGAAGCCTAACCAGAGGTGGAAGATGGTTACCACATTCTTTTCCTCTGAAAACATAACCAGGACTGTCTTTAACTAGATGAAGACAAATTAGCAACTAGAATATCCAGTCCAATAGAGTAAAATTGAGGTTCTGAATAATCTAGAAGAACAATCCATCCAAAAACATTTAAATTTGGTGTGACAATGTGGTTTTGGTATTTGTGTTGAATTTGGGAATAATTTATTTTAGAATTTACAAGCCACATAACTGTTCCATATGACTCTCAGCTTATAACTTCTTCCTTTCTTCCCAGGAGGAACCTCCCCTCCCCATACGACGAAACAAGGCACTTGCTTAATAGGAGTTTATTTTTTGCTTTGGATATTTACTTGGCTGTATATGTTTCACAACTTCTCAATGTTGAGGGAAAGGCAATTGTGGCAGATTGCATTTTCCAGAAGTGACCACAGCAATGTTTGAAGTCCTACATCCTCTTTCAGAATCTTCTTGCTCCCCATGAAGAGATGGAGTCTGTTTCCGCTTCCCCTGAACTTATGAGGCTTATGGCTGCTCAGACCAGCAGAGTGGAAGGAAGTGATGTGTTATGACTGCCCAACTCAAAAGGGTACAGCTTCTGCCCAGGTCTCTCTCAGCATGTTTTGAGGAAGCCCATCTGACACACACCACACAGAGAGGTCACCTGCAGGTGCTCTGGTCAATAGCCCCAGCTAAGTTTCAGCCTGCAGTCACCATCAACTGCTAGACATATGGAGGGGAGACAAGCTGTCCCCACTGTGCCCTGACTGAATCTCTGACCCACACAATCAATAAGCCTAATAAATAACTGTTTTATGCCAGTAAATTTGGGGATGATTTGTTATGCAGCCCTAGTAACTGGAATGGTAATTAGGTATCTTGTTGTTTTCTAAGTGTCCAGCTGGATTGTAGGTTTCATGAGTAGGGGAAAAATGAAAGGAAACAACAGATGAGGTGAACAAGTTATTTTAAACGCTTAGTAAGATTGATTAGCATGTCAAAAATGTGGCAAGTCCATCCTTAGACAGTTAAAAGTTAGTTGTAAAAACTGGAGAAATAAATGAGGTGTTGCTCTACATATACACCTATAGGAAGCCAGAAAGAGACAAAAGGACAACAGCAACCAATCCAGTAAACCAGCAACATGCAGTTAGTCCAGTACCCTCAATAATATAGCAACTGTCCAAAAAGTCCATTTTTGCTTTTCTGAGAGTTTTGAAGTGATTTTTGAAATAAAGCTGGATAACCATTAGGGCTTTTCCCACTTTTCTCTTATTTCATTGTCTAGCATGAAGTCTCTTTTTATCATAGCACATGAGAAATCTTAACTCTTAGCTAAGGCCTGAGAATATTAGTGGTACATGTCCAACAAAAAACTGCACACATATCTGGAAGGAACATTAAGGCCTTGTCTTTTCTCAGTTGCTATTTTCTGGCCCATAAAATATTATTCCCATTACATAGATCAGACAAGTGAAGGCCAGAGGAATTCAGTATCTTACCAGGTTATACAGCTACTAGGAACGAAGGGCTAAAATCCAAGACCACTTTCTTTTCTTGTCAGTTTTTCCCTAATGATACTACCTCTCAACAGAAGGATGAATGATAGTTATACTATGTAAACAAGAATGTGAACTTTCTTATTTTTCTAGTAAATCAAATAAAATTGATCAATGTGAACTATTTCCTCTTCTCCAGGTATATGGACTTCCATCCCACAAATTTGCAGCCAGGAAGGCAAAGGGAGGCTGTTATTTCTTTACAAAAAGGCTTGGAGAAGTTAACCCTCTCTGCTTCTCATTCCCCAGGAAAACCGATGGAGAAGGTGTCATCCCTGTACAGTTTGTAGAGCAAGGTTAAAATAAGTGGGTTTTGTTTTTGGTTTTTTTTGTCATCTGTCTTCCATGTCAGTCTTGTCTGTCTACCTTGTTGCTTTGATTAAACAAGAATCTTCTTTTTAGGCTCTGATATATCTAATAGTTTATCTGTTTTCCTGCATTCAAAAAAGAAAGAAGGGAAGGGAAGAGAAAAGAACAGAAGAGAACAGAAAGTCGTCTATGGTCTCTTGTTTTCCCAAGCCTCCACGAAATTCATTAAGCCCTACTGAAGTTTTCATTTACTTTTAGACAATATTTCTCCTTGTCTGGGAAGGGAAATACTTGCTGGCTTACTACAGGTTGAATATATACATAAAACCTGTAAATCACAAAGGATCTAAATACTTGCTATCGTTTATCAGTGCTCTAGACTTGAACAGAAAGAAAGCTTTAATGGAAAAAGGGAAAAGAAACCACCATTTCAAGTAAATTAAAAGCAACCTCCAGGCAAAGGACTATACCTGCAAAACAACTTTCCTTCTAGTATGAAAGTTAGAATAGAGGAACAGAAGGAGCCCATTTCTAAAAGCAGCGGTTTCCAATCCGTTCATTTACCACTCACTAAAATTCAAAAGTCGGTTCATTGTCAAATCCAGTCATTATGCTGTAATATTGGGCTTTAACAAATTGAGATTTCTTTTATGTATTTGTTCCTCTATGCTGGATAAAAACAGCACCAGGTGAAAAAGCCACTCAGAAACTTAGGGGTAGACAGAATTGCCCAACATAAGCTTAGATTCTGATGATGTAAATGTATTTCAAGAAACTTCATTTCTGAGCAAAATCTGTTTAACAATTCCTTAACAATTGAGCAATTACTGAAGTCCCAATACTCTTTGGATGTGCACCAAGTGAGTGAAAGTTGATTAAGCTGAAATCTGTGGCAGGTTTCCTGGCATGAAGAGAAAAGGGCCCGATGCCCTTGTTAATTAGGCGACCCACTGTGGGAAGGACCAATATGGTGCCAAAGCTGTGTGCTACGTTCACGACTTTATTGTTACCCTGCTGCACACTCCTCAGGCCCAAATAACACACAGGGAGGCTGAGTTAGAGCCCCCTGCTCCTGAGTCCCCTTCACCTTGCCATCGAGCCTGAAGGTTCTTTTTAAAACCTCAAAAGCCCACAAAGCGCTTTGGGAGCCATGGGTGGGGTACTGGGCAGGGATGGAGTTAACCAGTAACTGCAGACTGTGGTCTCCAAATGGCTCACCCTGCAACAGTGTCTTGTAGATTTTGACAAGAACATTTTTGGAATTCTCCAATGTGTGCAAAAAGCACACTGAAGCAGTAGGAGACATTCTTCCAGCTTCTTTAGATAAGGTTGAAACAGCCTGAAACCGGCTCAGATGGTGGTTTGGAATGTGCTGTGCAAACCTTTTCTTACTAGTCAGATCACCTGTCAGCCATAATAACAACACAGGCATTGTTTGCCAGCTGCTTAACTCACTTACTGGAAGGCATTGACCAGATTGTCTTTTCCTATTAACCAAATGAATGAGTTAAGTATTTTAAACACATTTGACCAGCAAATAATAAGATTATGTAATCCTTTAGTTAAAGAATTCCATTCCCTGAATTTAGTAGCTTTGCTTTCATTCTGATTTGGGGTGGGGATGGCAGGGCAGCAGGGGGAGGGAAGAGGCCTCCAAGGATACAATTCTAGAAAAAAATTCCCTGAGTATATTTTCCCTGAAGTCTTAGGCTAAAAGAATCTTCCTGTGGGAGAAAGGTTCCCACCATGACGGGGACTCTATAGGCACAAAGCTCTCCAAGGGAAGCCTCTACTTACCACCGAGTGGAGAAGGAGACAAGGAAGTGTGAAGCCTCTTGCTTCTCTAAGGAGAGGAATGAAGATCGGATCTCTTTGGGTGGCAAGATGGTTTTCTTATGAAAATGACCTTCTCTGTAAAGCTCTAGTAGTGACTTAATAGCAACTCAGTTAAAAATGACACGGGAACACTCAGTACTTCTTTTCTTTGCTAGTTACTCTAGTGATAGTAGCTGTATTGTCAATCTTAGTATAGGGATGAGGAAATGAGGAAGTCAAAAGATCATTGCCTTCAAGGAGTTACACAGCTAATTGGCTGGTATGGAAACCTATTATCCCTTGGTTCCTGATTCAATCCTCTCTAACAGATAATTTGACATATCTTCTATTTCCAGACTCTTTCTTTGTTTTTTTTTGTTTCTGGTTTTTTTTTGTTTTTGTTTTGCGGTACACGGGCCCCTCACCGCTGCGGCCTCTCCCGTTGCGGAGCACAGGCTCCGGATGCGCAGGCCCAGCGGCCACGGCCCACGGGCCCAGCCGCTCCGCGGTACATGGGATCCTCCCGGACCGGGGCACGAACCCGCATCCCCTGCATCAGCAGGCGGACTCCCAACCACTGCGTCACCAGGGAGGCCCCTCTTTGTTTTTTTAAATAACACCTCCAGCAATCAGAAAAGAGACTCATTGTAATGTTAGCAGGTCATCCAAACTTGGTAAGAGAAAGGCTTGAAGAAACAGCAAAGCAGTGGCTAGTGGGTTCTGTCTGAATTTCATTTCTCAGTGTCCCTGATTAACATCTACACTAGAGAACTGCAGAAGGCTGGCTGTACTACTTCTTTATTGATTGACTCTAATTTGACTGTGTCCCAAGGGCCTTATAGCTCAATAAAATAGGAATACATCATCCACCATATCCTGTTCTAGAATACCTATTTTTGATAAGAAATTCAGGTATCAAAAATAAAAAAGCAGCAAGCCCCCAGCTGGAAATTTTGAGTGAACATTATTCATGGAGAAGCCAAGAGAAACACAAAAACACATGGAGATTTCATCCCTGTTTGTTCCGAGCCTGGCCCCAGGTGACAGAGGACAAGTAGCCCAGCCTCTCTGCTCTCTTCATCCAGTAAATGCTCCGTTTCTCTCTGTTTCTCAGGGTCCTACTCAAAAGCTACCTCCTTCTCAGAACTATCCCCCTCAGTAACCGTCCTAGATAGAAGAGGCCTATTCTTTTATTTATTTTTTTTAATGGGTATACTATTTTATTAACATTTAAATTTCACCAAGAGTTCAAGTATATGCTAGCCATTTGTTCAGATTTTTGAAATAAAGACAAAATGGGCAAACAGCTTTAAGTGTGCAATTAATTTAACACTGCACAATATATTCACCAACTAGACAATCTAAGGGGTGGTATAACTATACCCTTAGGGGAACCAAGTATAGGAACACGCCCGGAATTGGAGGAAAAACCCACCATTCAGGACTGAACAGAGGTCCTTGGTTGCTGACAGAATCTCCCCTTGACTTCAGACTCGAGACAAACCAAGGGAGTCTGTCAGTATACAAAAACCACTGTCTTCAGACAAACAGTAACGGGATAGATTGGCCAGAGCCAATTCAGGTTGTGAGGGCCAGTCTGAAGCGAGCAGGGCTGGCTGGAGGCTAGAAATGTTGCAGCTGAAATCCAGGATTGGCAGATGAGAGCAGCCATCTTCTAAAAATCGCTGATTTCTACACAAGTTCCTAAGATGCTTTTCCCAAACAGGGAAGAGGCCTATTCTTATCTTTCACTTCTGAAGCAGGATTTGTCACTAACACTGATGTAATATATTCATTTCACTGCATCTTGTATGGTATTGATGTGTGTATGTGTATCTGTCTTATCACCCAAAGTGGAAAAAACAAAACAAAAAAAACATGTATCTTGGAGTGAGGAACTCCACACCTTAGGGGCCATCTGTCATTGCATGTCCTTAAGCAAGTTGCCTAACCTCTCCAAGACTCAGTTTCCACACTTGAATAATAAGGGTATTGCTCATCACCAAGTGTCTATAAAGATTCAAGAAGGTACAAATGCATCAAGTGCTGAGCAAGGGCACTGACAGGGAAGAGACAGTTAGTGAGTGTTGGTTTCTTTCCCTTTCTCGTAACAAGATTATAAACTCCCAGACTGGGATCACATCTTACATGTCAGCACAGCCTTGAAAGAGGCAGTGACTTCAAATATTTGTGGAATTCATATTTTGAATAATAATGAGAGAAGTATAAAGAGGTAGAACGCCAAAATAACAAGTGCAACTGAAAGAAACTGAAATTTGGACACATGATAGTCTTATTTCAGAAAATACGAGTAAATAATTCCTGGTGGCTGCTGGAGAAGAGGGAAATGATAGTTCCATGTGGATAAGGATTATAGGGCAAGCTTTTGACATGGAGGCTACATGAAGTGGAAGATGAAAGAGGGCAAATGGGGCTTCCCTGGTGGCACAGTGGTTGGGAATCCGCCCGCCAATGCAGGGGTCATGGGTTCGAGCCCTGGTCCGAGAGGATCCCACATGCCACGGAGCAACTAAGCCCGTGCGCCACAACGACGGAGCCTGAGCTCTAGAGCCTGCGAGTCACAACTACAGAGCCCGTGTGCCACAACTACTGAAGCCCGCGTGCCTGGAGCCCGTGCTCCGCAACAGGAGAGGCCGCCGCGATGAGAAGCCCGCGCACCACAACGAAGAGTGGCCCCTGCTCGCCGCAACGAAGACCCAACACAGCCAAAAAATAAAAATAAATAAAATAAATAAATTTAAAAAAAAAAGAGGTCAAATGGCCGGAGAATCAGGCTTGGAGCAAGGATGGGCGAGGTGGCAGGGAATGCTAGGGTTCCAAAGCGATAAAAAGCTAAAAACAACCCAACTCTATTGTGTTTCCTTTGAAAAAGAGACTATAATTTGTTATAAAAAACTGGAAACAGACTCACAGACATAGAAAACAAACTTATGGTTACCAAAGGGGGAAAGGAGGGGGAGGGGTAAATTAGGACTATGGGATTAACAGATACACACCACTATATATAAAATATATAAACAACAAGGACTTACTATATAGCACAGGTAACTATATTCAATATCTTATAATAACCTATAATGGTAAAGAATCTGAAAAAGAATATATATGTGTGTGTATATATATGTATATATACACACACATATATATAATTGAATCACTTTGCTGTACATCTGAATCTAACACAAAATTGTAAATCGACTACAATTCAATAAATAAATAAATAAATAGAAATTTAAAACAATTTTGAAACATCATGAAGTGCCACAAAATCAGGGGAAAAAAACTTTTTAATGACATATCTCCTTTGTGACCAGGTAATATCTTCCAAACTAAAATGCAAAGAGCTTCATTCAACCCCCAAATTTGGCTAGGGTACGTCTGGAATCACTGAAAATTAAAATAGACTAATCATACTAGATTTTGCTTAGTGGATTTGTGGCACTGGAGTAAGAAGTGTTTCCAGCTCAAAGGAAAAACAAATTTAAACCTTGAAAAATGCATCCTCTTGCAATCTTTTTTTCTTTTTAATTCGGGAAAAAGAAGAAGAACCAAAGAGCTTGGAGACACTTAAGCTCACAAAATATGTCAGTGACAAAACCTAACAAAAACTATCGCCTCATATCTGGATTCCACCTTAGAAATGCACTATTGAAACATTTCAGTGTTTTGTTGGATTCTTCCACAATGACACCCTCCATAGATCATGTTATGTCCCCACCACCTCCCTTGTGAAAAAAAAAAAAATCACATTGATAAGCACACACTCAACTCACTCCTAAGCATCCCGCATGTTAATTTCTCAACAACACAAATTTAATTCGTCTCAGCATTATTCTCCTGTGGTGCATACCCCTCCACATAAACAAAATGGGGATTCGTTGCCATGGCAACAGAATGTGACTTTGATCAGCTTCAATGATCATTGGCAGTCACATGTCTTTGATAGATACCAAATTGTAAGGTTTGATTATTCAATTTTTCAATCTCTGATTCTATAAGAGGCTACTCCCATGTGCCAGAAGGAGTTGAGGGGGGAAAAAAAGAAACAAAACAAAAAACTATATGATAGATGTACTTTTGAGACAACAGAGTAAAGTGCTTAGGGAATATAAAACCGATGAGGTAGTGAGTACCTTGAGACTGACTTTGGTTCACCTTCTGTATAATCTGGTGTGTGTGCCCTGCCCAGCCACCAGGAAGGAGAGGCTGTTTCCCTTTTCCTTTCGTGGCAGATGTAGGTGATATTTAAGGTTGTGTGTGCAGGTGTTTTGGGGGTTGATTTGTGTGGGAAGAGGAGAGGTGGTAGCCTGTAGCTTGACAGAAGAGGAGGAAAAAAAATCTGAACAATGTGTTGAAAAAGACTACAGTCTGAGCTGCACAGGACCAGCTGTTTTTGCTAATTAGAATAACAAAAATAGCACATGCTAAAATGTTTTTCTTTTTTTTTTTTCTCAAAAGCAATGAATGCTCTAGGAACTATAAGGAATGAGCTTTAAAATCCATTTAAATGGAGGAACATTTCAGGAACCATATGGGGAAAGAACTGAAAGGGAGAAGGAGAGAGAGTAGGGAAATAACATTTGATTTTCAGCTGAATATTTTTGAAGGATGATAAATTGGGGCTATTTTTCCTTTTTCTTAGCATTTAATAGGAAATGTTTTCATCATATCTATATTTCACAAAAACGCCTCTGCTTCTGTATTTTACAGGAAGGTGGTATGTAAGCACCATGCCCACTCCAAACCAAGGGAGGGTGGGTGCTGAAAAGAGGTGCATATGCTCTATCATACATATTGCATGTCTCATCTCCTTCCTTACGTTTTCTCTGAAGCAGTAAAGAATAATTCAAAAACTCTGAATATAGGAATAACATTTGTGAAAACAACAACACTCTGGACATCTGCACTGTTAGAGTACTTATAATAAAGTCACATGGCCATGGGGAAATTTCACAGAATTACAATCACAGTAATTTGCCAAGGTGTATAACTAGTTTGTTTTCAGCTGTTCTTCTCATGAATAATTATCAAGCAGGAATATCCTAAAGCTAGTGCAAGCTGTCACTTAACCAAAATATTCAATATTTAACATCGAATTTGGAATTTCATAAGTGAAAATAATTACTGTAAAAGCAAAATAATATACATGTGTATATTTGCATGCCTAAATGCGCACAACTACATGTTAAAATTCAGATTCCAAAGCATCCTTACCAAATGAAAGCATGTCTTGAAAGTTGAGGAGGAGAAGAAGAGATCTAAGCGCAAGGAAATCTCAGCCATTTTCAAGTACAGCTTGGTCTTCAGTGCTTTAAGGACTGCCTCTCAATGCAAAGTGGAAAATGCAAACCAGCCTCTGCATATTGATGGTAGCTGATTACAATTGGGTTAGAATCTTTATTAGAGTTTTTAAATGTTTGAAAACAAATACTATATAATGGGTAACAAGTTATGTTTTTAAATTAATACAAGTGCATCACTAAACATTTTAGCGTTAATTTCTGGAGTGAATATCACAGTTCAATCTTAAGTATTTTCTAAAAATCTTTACCCTTCTAGTAAGAATGTAAGAAGAATGTCATTTTTTGTAATGCACATCACCACACTATTAAACCTCATTTATGTATATATGTGTGTGTGTGTATATTTATATATATATATATATATATATATATATATATAATTTCTAGTACCTCTCTAAAAATTATTTGACTAGAGCAAATGGAGATTTCGTTCTTAGCTTCAGAAACCTATAAGTGTATCATGAGTTTATAAAATGGGTACTTTAAGTTGTTGGAACAATTCTAGTGTATATTAAGGACTTTTGTTTTACTGTTTGCTTTGTCATTAGCAGAAAACTTCTCAGTAATACAGCTTAAGAATTTTTTCACTTGAATAACAGATAAATGATATTGGGGAAGAAACTCAAACATGAAAAGCAAATCTAGTGAACTGAATTATGGGTAATAGGTAGAAATTCCTTTGGGGGATAAATAATATTTTCACGTGGATAACACCATTTGGTTCTCTGAATAGATTACTGGTTTCCCCAAAACTTTAGGGAAATAATTCTACTTTGTCTCTCTTATGATTTATTTTAATCCCACCTATATGAAATAGATAAAAGAAATATATTCATTAAAACCAGGACTTGTTGCAAATATAACAAGGTATAAAATGGTTTCCACTTTAACTTGTAAATTATCACAAGTTTTCAGATAGTTACATGACTTTTGAGCATGAAAGCAGCTAATTCTAGTGAAGAGAATATTAGTTTGGAAATCAAAAACAGGATTAGTTCCCCAACTAGGCCTATCAGGGATACCTCAAGATTTATGACAAATCCAATTTATGCCTTAGTTTTCCCATCACTAGAATTGGTAACTATTTGGCACAATAAGAAAGATACTATTACTACTGCAAAAAGAGCATGTTAAAAAAAGTAGGTTTACTTGATCACAACCGAAATACATGAGTGATAACCTAAAGCAGGCAAAAAGTTGATCAGCAAATGCTGAAAACAGAAATGGTTCATTTATACACACAGTTACTTTAACCACTGCATCACACATGTACCTGTACATGATTGGCAGATCAAAAGAACCAGTCTTCAAACTCTGTGCTCCTTCCTCTTTCTCTCTCTCTCCACTTTAGACTTGTAAACCTGCCATTTCCCCTCCATCCCTGCTGCTGCTATTTGACTTCATTCTCCCATCTTTACTTGCCCAGCTGATTTTAATTGCTCTAATATCGATTTTCCCACCATCCAGCCATCCTCATTCCAATCCACCATCCACGCAAATGGGGGTCTCATAAACCTCTTCAGCTTAATCACCTGCACCCTATCACGACTTCCTGCTTTTCCTTTTGCCTAGGATGCCCTTATCTCTCTACCCAGCCTCTGAATATCTATTTATACCACAAGATTCACTTCTCTGTATCCATCTTCTCTGTATAGCCTTTCCAATTTCCCAAGGTGAAATGTAGTTCTGACTCTGTTGTACTACAGACCTCTCAACCTAACTCTGTTATAGTCCTAACCAAAATACTCTGGAGTGAAAGCCATTTCTTATTTCTACTAACTATTGGCCATATTTTTAAAAATGCACATAGTAGGTGTTGAATTTAATTAATCGATAAGAAAATTGGTCCCAGGGTTGGCTGGAGTAAGTGAAAGTACTCCCAACAAATGCACTCATTATTTATAACCATTAAATGTAGATAGTAGAAGATTTCTGGTATAAAATGGCATCTGGCCACCATCCCCTGGCACTGACTCTCCCAATCGTCAATAACATACATATGAAAATAAAAAACTCTAAGACAGAAAACTAAGACTGACAGGAAACCCAGTGCCAGAAATCTGGGAAAAATTTAGAGTGATTATAAGGCTGATGCATCAAGAGTGAGAAAACAGTCGGTAGCCAATCCAAGCATCACCTCATAAAACAGAAAAGTCTACCTCCTTGAAAGAGCAGTAGGGTTTTTTTTTAAGCTCCCATTGTCTGTTGCACAGCTCAGCTCAGAGATTTGGATCCCTTAATAAACAGGAAACTGAGCAGCCATTCTGTTGAAAATGGGTGCTGATTTCCAGGCAGACAGAATATCATATTCCCTTCCTGTCCACTCATTTTTATGTTATTCAGATAGAAAAAAACTCTCAGAAAATAACAGTTGAGGAAAAAAGGTAAGAGGATAATTACAGCACATTGCATCCTGGAAGATGCAAATGAAGTATGCTAGAAAGAACTGGAAGAGTACTGCCCTCAGTGAATCCTGAAGGTTATAGTTTCAATTAATTCCGTTATTTTTGGTGGGTGGTAGGGTAGTAGACGAGGCCACCTCAGCAGAGCAGAACCATACCACATGGATGCTCACTGGCACTGGAAATTAAGAAGGAAAGTGAACACATTAAGTTATCCAATAGTAAGTGAAGAAAGGTGCAAGGAGGAAAAATGGAAGGCAATGAATCTGGAGAAAAGTTCTCATTTGAGTGAATGTAAGAGAGATAAAACAACAGGAACCTGTGGTTAAATATGGCAAAACAAGCAAAGAAAGTATCACTCAGAAGTTTTATATATTTCTCTCTCCTATAAAAACAAGGAAAAAATTTTAGGAAATTGCTAGCCATCTTCAATATACCATAAAAATAAAGAACAATTTGAGGCAAAAGGAAAAGAAGGTGCAATGACAAGACTACTAAAACATGAATTAAAATTAAAAACCTCATGAATAGGAAAGTTAGGATATACAGTCTAGTGATGAGCCCTGAAATAATTAAACCATCTAAGTGTTAGCCCTACCTAGCTGTTGCAAATATATTTTCAAATCTGAATGCAAATTTCAAAAATAATTTTTACAAAAGAATATATCTGAAATAAAAATAATTTAATAATATCAATCTAAGTCCAACACCCCTTTTGATAGGAATAAGCAGGGAGTGGGGGATAGGGAAGGGACTATAAAAGCATTTGTTATGGATAAACAAAAGATATTGTTTCTTTCTATACTTTAGTACTTGGAAAAATCGAAGTTGGATGTTTTGGAAAATAACTAGAATAAGTATCATGATATCTGCTTTCCTAGTCACTAGAGAAGATGAAAGCACAATTCATTAAAACAATAGCAACCAAAACAAAGGTAACAAAAAATATAGAAATCCAAAAGCTGAAGGAAATAAAAGAAAACATAAAAAGGAAGATAATCATAAAAAAGAGTTAAGAACAAATTTATCAGTTTTGAAAAAATTGGAAATAGCTGGTAAACGACCAGATTGAGTGAAAAGACACACTCTATGTGCTGCTACTACGATATCTCTAATTTGGAAGTGCAGGTAAATGTTAAAAATAAAAGAGTGAGTAGAGATTTCTCAAGCAAATACAAATTAAATGAAAGTAGAGGTGGCAATGCTAACTCTGGATGATTCAGGTTTTAAGGCAGGAAGCATAAAATGGGATAAAAGAAAACTGTTTTATATTGATAAAAATTATGACAATAAAAATATAGCAGCCATGAACCTTTATGTGTCAAATAATAAAACATTCAAATGTATTAAGGTAAAACTGGCAGACAAACATAAAATGAAAAAGGAGAAGAAACAATGTTTCATAACAGATTTTAATACATCTTGGATGATCATGAAGACTTTGAGAACATGGAGAATTGGGCTATTATAATTAAAATAACAGTAACACAGAATTGATAATATAGTTAATAATAAGATATGTATTGAGCTGCCTACTCTAAAAGCAGAATTTGCCTTTGAAGAATTCATGTATGGTATATTTAAAAATTGATAAGATACTATCTCATGGGGGGAAGCTCAATAAATTTAATAATTTATTAATTAATAAATAAGCAGAAGCAGAAATAATACAGAAAAGTGTGGGTAAGAGTATGTGTGTATATATACATACTCATATACATACAAACATACATACCTACACATACATACCTACACACATATATATCCTAAAATATAAGTTAATATTACTACATTTTATGATGTCTCAGTCTTGCTTTAAAATATTGTAAGAAAAAAAAGTTGGGGGCACAGGTAAAACAAGTATGGCAAAATGTTGATAATTGTTGAAGTCTGGTGATTGGTATATAGGAGTTGATTAAATTATGCTCTTTACATTGTATATATGTGAAATTTCACATAATATAAATGCTTCTAAAATTACCACATATTATATCTAAAGATCGCTTAAAAACCTGAAAACTAGAGGCAAATTCATACTCCTAAATGTTATCAACAACAACAAAAAAAAAACTAAAAAAACAGAAAGAAGAAAATATTAAGGATAGAACTAGAAATGTTTAAAACGCCAAAAATACACTAAAATTAATAATTTTAAGAATTAGTTTTTGTAAAAATCATTAGAGTAAACATTCAACAAACTCAATCAAGAAAGAAGAGGCAAGTGCCAAAACTTAAATAAGTAATGATAATAATGGGATCATTATCTTTTAATATTAAAAAAACTACCAAAAAGAGAAACTGCAAGAGAAAACAACCCGGCAAGCACCTTGATCTCCAGCCTCCAGACTGTGAGAAAATAAATTTTTGTTCTTTAAGGAAAAAAAAGAAAAGAAAAAGAAACTATAAAAGCATTAATAATTAATTATAAAGAAAAAAGAAACCATAATCTAGAGAAAAATCTGATGAATATTTAACATTTCATGGTAGACTAGTACCATCTAAGCATTAAAACAATGGAATGAATTAAAAAATAAAAAGCTTGATGGTTTTATTTAATGATAAAATTTATACCTATTCATGAAAAATGATCAAAAGCAAAGTTAAAATTTAGACAAACATGAGGACTTGAATTAGAACAGTGATAAGGATGGAGAGAAAAAAGATTCAAGAAATATATTTAAAATAAAAATGGGGAAAAGAATTTATTATCACTTAAAAATGGGATGATACTGATGCCACAACTAAGATAGAGAACATAGGTATAGAGGGAAGATGACAAGTTCAAATTCAGACTTGTTGATTTCAAGATTCATCTAAACCTCCAGTTGGTAAGCCATTGGATTTGTAATTCTAAAACCCAGGGAAGAATTTCAGAGCTAGTGAGATAGTATAGGGAGTCATCAGCCCAGGCACGATAGCTGTAAGCATGAAAGTCAGTAAAAGCATCCAGAAAGCCAGGGTAGAACAAGAAGAGTAGAGGGTGGAAGTTTTAAAACTGGAGAAAACTCTCTTTTAATGTCACAACTATAGAAGTGAATGAAGTCCATGAAGAAAACCAAGGATGAGAGCTGAAAAAGAACAAGGAGAGAGTATTGTAGAAGTCAGAGGAGTTGAGATCAAATGGAAGCTGACTAGGAAGAGACTGACATCCAATGGTCCCAGGTGTTGGAGCCTCACTTAGTATCAGATATAATACATCCTGGAATTGGCCATCCAGCGTACACTGACTCCAGTCCTGGTCTAGGGCCAGAGATGAAAGATAGCCTTATACTAGCCAATGGAATCAGAATCCTGGGACACCAGAAATCCTGTTGTTTTGGATTACCAAAAGTTTACTGTGGAGACCTAATGACATGACATGGGGCTCATCCGTGAGATGATACGATGGGCTCTAAGTTACCTAGGTGTCCAATGAAATCACAGTGCCATCTGCTGACCATGGTGGGACAGAGGGATCGTCACTTATACCCAAAGGACTGTAGTCGTTCCAGTCAGAAGCCTATTTTCCTTTACCCAGGTAACTTTTCAAAGGAAGCAGATCTCTGCAGAAAGCTGGGGCCAGTCAAAGGAATTACAGTGAACATTTCAAGATACTGTCCAGCAATAGGCAGGAGTCGACAGAGTAAAATAGGGTATGTCCGGCAGTTAGAAATAAGGACCGTGCCAAATAAATCAATTCATGAGTTTCAAGCTTACTGAGAGGCATTTCAACAAATTCCAATAGCCAGAATTCATGGATGAAATGACAGTTTACAGTTAAGCTCAGTAAAATGGATGCAGGAGTGATCACTTTAACCATCACCTTCGTATGACAATGACTACTCTTATTGTGCCATCTATGTATAATAATAATAATAATAGCAATAAATCATAGCAATAAGCAAGACATATTGAGGATTTATTGTGTCCTAAGCACAATAATCTAATCTAACCAGGAAATTAAGTAAATTAAGGAGCCAGAATTCAAACCAGGTGGTCAGGCCCATGAACCAATATGTTCAGCCCAAGGTTCTCCTGCCTCACAACCACTCCTCCACTAAAGAGGATGAGGCTTTGACCTCAGATAGTTTAAACTTTATCTCTGCCACATACAAACTGCAAGTTCCTGGGCAATTTCTCTCCAAATCCCTCTGAGTCTTTGCTTATCATGCAAACTGAAGATAACACCTACCATCCAGGTGGTGGTAAGAACTGGATGAGATTATATATCTTCATATATATGTAAAGCACTTAACAGATAGATAGTAAATCCTCCACAAAGGGTAACTATAAAATGATGATGATGAAGAGAAGGAGGATAAGAAAGTTGAGGAGGAGAATTACCCTCCTCGTCACCATTAGGATTATGTGTTTGTTTTTTGGTTGGGGCTGTGTTAGTTTTCTACTGCTGTTGTGACAAATTACCAGAAGCTGAGTGGGTTAAAACAACAAAACGTTGTTTGAAAGTCCCGTGTGTCAGAAGTCTAAAGCATGTCTCACTGGGCTAGAATCAAGATGCCCAGAGGGCTACAACTCTTTCTGAAGAGCTACTAGGGGAGAATCTGTTTTCTTGCTTTTTTTAGCTTCTGAAGGCTGCCCTCATTCCTTGGCTTGTGCCCCCCTTTCACCTTCAAAGCCAGCAATAAAGAGCTGAGTCCTCACACTGTTATCACTCCAATCTCCTCTTCCATCTCATCTCCCTCCTCCACTTTGGAGGACCCCTGTAATTACATTGGGCCCACCCAGGTAATCCAGAATAATCTCCCTATTTTCAGATCAACTGACTCACAACTTTAATTTCATCTTCTACCTTAAATCCCTCTTGCCATATACGCTAATATGTTCACAGGTTCTGGGGATTAGAACGTGAACATCTTTGGGGACCCATTATTCTGCTTACCACAGGGACATTTTTAAGAAAGGTATTTTTTAGCTGCTTGAGGCCTATACAGGGCCATACTGAGTTAACCAACCTCCTAGTAACACCATCTGTAAAGCTTATAAAGGATGGGGTATTCTACCATCACTTTCATGTCTTTATCTATTTACTTTTAAAATAAATCTGCACATGGAAGGTGCCAGTTGTCCTATAAATTAGTGCTGTTGAAAAGGTGAACTGTTGAAAAGGGAGTGTGAATTTGTCCACTGTCTATTTTTGGCCATTACAATAAGAAAGGGAAAGTACCCAAATAAAAATAATAAAAATATTTTACTCTGTGACACTTGCAAATCAAAGCACACCTGAGAATAGAAAGATTATCAGTTCAGTTAAGGGACATAAACACACATAAATTTCATTTTATATTATTTTTATAAAAAAATTTTTCTGTATCATCTGAATCCATAACGCCAGTCTATTCAAATCAGTTTCTTAATCAAAAATTACCCATGGCTTTCAACATACACAGAAAAGAAACAAAACATTTTTAGTTCATCATTTAATGTCCTCAATAGTCTTACCCTTTTTTTAAGCCCCACGACCCCAAATCTCTAAGCAAATTTCTAATCATTATGCCCCAGAGAGAAAGAGTCTTAGGCCACACCATTTCTGCTTAGAATGTCCCATCACCAACCACCTAATTATCTGAATTCTTTGTCTTCAAGATTCCATTTAAATATAATTCTATCAGTGATGCTTTTTCTTATAAATCCAGTCACCAGGTGGTTCTTGCTCCCTCTAAGATTTCAATAACAAGAATTTCTGGTACCTTCTTTTGTCATTTGTCATGGATAAATGTCTATGGTCAAGGTCTTGGTGAACACTCACATATGCACACATTTTCAAAACTTTTGAAATAACTGGCTGATTGATTCGTTTAACTTTGGAATATGCCACAGTACTGTTTCTATGAAATTTTCTAAACCAATTCTGATGTTTGAGGTTTTTCCCAACATATACTCTGAAAGTGTATTTCTGAAAAGTATTATGCAATTTCATAGACCCAAATGAACGTTTAAAATGGGATAAATCACAATAAAACAGTGCAGTACTTTCCTGCCACCAGATCGCAGGGATACTATTACACTAATAAATAAAAATGGATATGATAAACTGTTTTCAATTATGCACTATTTGGAACTATATTAAGTATTCTAATAAGAGGAGAAAATGGCAATATAAAAATGCTTCTGGAGAAATGCAACAGAATAAACATTTAATGAAAGGTTCAGAGGGGAGAAATGTATTCTATTATTTTTCTGAGAAACAAAGCTGCTCAGTACAAGAGACCAATTGAAATGCAGAATGGGAGGTACAAAGAGCACAAGATAAAGAAAGTCAGGGCCTCCCTGGTGGCGCAGTGGTTGAGAGTCCGCCTGCCGATGCGGGGGATACGGGTTCGTGCCCCGGTCTGGGAGGATCCCATATGCCGCGGAGCGGCTGGGCCCGTGAGCCGTGGCCGCTGGGCCTGCGCGTCCGGAGCCTGTGCTCCGCGACGGGAGAGGCCACAACAGTGAGAGGCCCGCATACCGCAAAAAGAAAAAAAAAAAAAAAAAAAAAAAAAAGAAAGTCAACCTCTGAGGAGGAAGAGGCTCCTGGATAGGTCAGACAACATCTCTATGCCTCAATTTACACACCAATAAAATAGGGACTATCGAACTACATGGTTTCCAAGATTGATTCATCAGAAATTCTAGGATAATTTGATATAATGAACTACCAAATAGGCAAATGCCATAGACCGTAATTCATTTCAAGTAATCTTTGTTTTTTTAACAAAGCATCATTTTAATATATACTAAACATTATTCAGAGTTAAAACATTATCTTTAAGCTCATTAAAATTAAATCATAATAAAATGTTTCTTTTTACCTAAAGGAACAAAATATAGCAATTGTTCTTAAAAATGCAGCACAACCTTAATTTAAATATATATGTTCTGAGTTTATTTTGTCATATTAAACATCACTGAAATGCTCCATTTTAATTTCTACATGGCTATTGTATACTGCTGAATAGACCCTGCTTTCATAAAACAATACCCTTCCACGTAATCTTCCCCATGTGATCTTTCTATTTGTGACATCGTTACTGCATTAAAACACTTGATTATAAGCATGAGCATTTTAGCTTCTTTTCACTTTATTCAAATAGGTTTATCAACCACATATTATTCAAAAGATTTGTCAACCACATATTGCATACATGCTAAAGAATCTTTTTTTTGTACCACAAGGTGGCATCTTCTTATTTTGGTATAAACCTCTGAATATTAACATAATTTGAATAATTCCATACACCTGAACTATTTTTTAAAACTTTAAGAGAACCATTTAGCAGCTGTGCAAATATATGGCAATTCTGTTAGTTAATGAAAGTAGTACTTGTGGATATTTATATGCCTGGGATATTCAGAATATTGAATCTTTAACAGAATGATGAGCTGTTCACACTAAAAAAGTCAATAAACATTGTCCTTTAAATGTTAAGCTCACAGAGATTAGTAATACAAAGCATACACTGTAAAATATATGTATTTAAATGGAAGCTTCCTTAGAAATAGCCACAAATGTAGAACCAAGCATATATCAATTTACTAATTATTTTTGATACTCAGATTAAATAAGTAATACATATTTATGCAATGAGTACACTGTGGCCACCACTATGCTAGGCCCTTCTACATCTTCTCACAGAATTTCATGACAAATTTCCCAAATGCACTAATGCTAAACCCCAAAACAATAGTCTAGTGCTTCTCAAATTTTCAATGGCTATATAAATCATCTGGAGAGCTTGAGAAAATGTAAAATCCCAAGCCCCATCTTCTAGAAACTTCAAGTCTAAAACAATGCAATACATGATACAAAACCTACAAATATTAATAAGGAATTTTACCACATTAAAAATAAACTGATAAACAACAAGGATTTACTGTATAGCACAGTAAACTGTATTCAATATCTTGTAATAAAACTATAATGGAAAGGAATCGAAGAAAAAGAAGAATATAGTTATATATAAAGAAAAAAAAGATAAAAAGAAACCGTAAGATACTCTGAAAAAGTAATCTCAAAAAAGAGAGACTAGGGGCTTCCCTGGTGGCGCAGTGGTTGAGGGTCCGCCTGCCGATGCAGGGGACACGGGTTCGTGCCCCGGTCTGGGAAGATCCCACGTGCCGCGGAGCGGCTGGGCCCGTGAGCCATGGCTGTTGAGCCTGTGCGTCCGGAGCCTGTGCTCCGCAACGGGAGAGGCCACAACAGTGAGAGGCCCATGTAACGCAAAAAAAAAAAAAAAAAAAAAAAAAAAAAAGAGAGAGAGACTAGTAATCTAAAGTAAATTGGTGAATACATGAAATACGTTGATAAAATACTAAGCCTGCTTCTGGGAATTATAAAAATTATGACTCTTAATACAGCTCACTTGAAATTTCACCTCACAATTTCCTGTCCCACATCTAGTGATGAAAAATTGAAGATGAGAGCGATGAGAGTTTTTAAGATGGGGAAAAAAGGAGAATATCTAGTATAAGTTTTATCTCAGTCACTATGGTTTCTTATAAACAGGTTACCCAATAACTTACAATTTTGTAAAGAATAAATGGAAGACATCTCCTATGGGGACACACACACACACACAACAGTGATAATTACATTAGGGCCACAAAGAACACTGTGCTAAGGAGTACTGTCATAAACTTTCTGCCTCAAATTATTCATTGATTATAAGATTTGGTCATTGACAGCCTCTTGCCCTGGACATATTCTACCCTGGTACATTCCCCTGCAGTTAAAACATGTAGTCTAGTACTCAATGATATAGTGTGATCATTGACTAAAGATATAGGTATTCTTTATAAAGAACAATTTCCAAGTCTGTGAAAACCTTGTGGTTAAAAAGATCATTGGACCACACTGGAAATGGTTCCCACACCATAACTGTCATCCCACAGGCATGCTCTTTGCATGCTCTTGTACATACACATTCACACACATGAAAGCCTCAGGCAATTGCTGTTACATTTAACTCTGCTTTTTGACAGAAAACCAAATAATGCCACAGAAACACTGTGGTCTATGTTGGAGCTACCAGATGTGAAGTGTATAAGTTGTTCCTTTCTAACCTTTTCAGTATAAACATCTGTCACGTTTAGAAAGAGATTAAAATGTTTCATTTTAAACAAAATCATAAACTGAAAAATAATCCCTGTCTCACACCATATATCAAATTTAATTCCAGAGCTTAAAAAAAAGAAAGAGAAAAACAAACTAGTAGCACAGAAAGCATACAATCCTGGGGTAGAAAACTATAATACATGAAACAAAAAGCATGACATAACAGAAAATACTGGTGGGTCTGGCTACCCAAAAGCAAAGACAAAAACTTCACGGACTTCCCTGGCGGTACAGTGGATAAGACTATGCACTCCCAAAGCAGGGGGCCCAGTTCGATCCCTGATCAGGGAACTAGATCCCACATGCATGACGCAACTAAGAGTTTGCATGCTGCAACTAAGGAACTGGCAAGCCACAACTAAGACCTGGCACAACCAAATAAATAAATAAATACTAAAAAAAATACTTCAGTATATCAAAAAAATTATAACCAAAATTGAAAGGCAAACAACAAATCAGGGGAAATTTTGCAAAAACTTGCACAATTTATATATTGTATATAGTTTTTCATAAAAAGAAAATGACAAGCATCTTAGTAGAAATTGGGCAAAGTAGACAATTCTCAAAGAACTATAAATTTCAATAAACGTAAAAAACTCATTCAGCATCATTAGAAATCAAGGGAGTTCAAATTACAGAACAATTAAATGTCTTTTTTATCTTTCAGATTGGAATATTTTTTATTCTAACATCTAATACTTAAAAGGGGTAGAGAAACAGGCCTCTGAAATATTGCCATTAGGAATGTAAACTGGTATAACATTTCTGGAAGGCAATTTAGCAATGCATATACAAAGTTTTAAAATGTACATATTTTTAACTAGCAAATGCATGTTTAGTAACATGTTCAAAGGATAAGTACAAAAAGATATAATGTCCTTCTAAAATGGAAAACCTAAGGGTCCAACAAGTCCTTCAATTAATTATGCTGCAGTATTAAATATGAGTTGCAGAATAAATCATTTTAATGCAGTAAGAAAGTGTTCTCTTACGAGAATAAAAAGTTGTGAAATAGAATAAGCAGTATATTCTCAACTTTGGAAGAAGAAAAGATGTATAAACACAAGAGGAAGATGGGGTATACACTGAAATGTAGCAGAAATTCTTTGCAGGGGCTTGATTACAAGTACTTTTTTAATATACTTCTCAGTTTGTTTTTATTTTTTAAATTTCTTTAATGAGTGTGATGGTCAATTTTATATGTCAACATAGCTAGGCTATGGTACCCTGTTGTTTGGTCAAACACTAGTCTAGATGTTGCTGTGAAGGTATTTTTTAAATGTGATTAATATTTATAATTAGTAGGCTTCAAATAAAGCAGATTACCCTCCATGATATGGGTGGGCCTCATCCAATCAGCTGAAGAGCAAAGACTAAGGTTTCTCTGAGAAAAAAGAATTCCGTCTCAAGACTGAAATGTAGAAACCTGTCTGACTTTCTAGTCTGCCTGGCCTGCCCTGTGGATTTTGGACTCAAGGCAGCAACATCAGCTCCCACCTGAGTTTCCAACCTGCCAGTCCACCCTACAAGATTTAGAAGTGCCAGCACCTACAATCACGTGAACCAATTCCTTAAAATAAATCTCTCTTCGTGTGTGTGTGTGTGTGTGTGTGTGCGTGCGTGCGTGCGTGCGTGCGTGTGTGTGTGTGTGTGTGTCCCCCCTATTGGTCTGTTTCTCCGGAGAACCCTGGCTAATGTAACGAGCATGTACTAGTTTTTTTTGGTTGTTGTTGTTTTTTGCGGTACGCGGGCCTCTCACCGTTGTGGCTTCTCCCGTTGCGGAGCACAGGCTCCGGACGTGCAGGCTCAGCGGCCATGGCTCACGGGCCCAGCCACTCCGTGGCATGTGGGATCTTCCCGGACTGGGGCACGAACCCATGTCCCCTGCATCAGCAGGCGGACTCTCAACCACTGCGCCACCAGGGAAGCCCAGCATGTACTAGTTTTGACATAAGAAAAAAAAATGAGTAGGCAGACCTCTAAAAATTAAACAATAAATTATAAATGAGAAAAAAACACCAAATTCTCTTGGAGATAAAGCAACACAGCCAAGAAGAAAATCCTATTTCTCTACTTATTATTTAAGTGTCACTGTCTATCATGCATGGGGTGGACAAAAATCTGAAGAAAAATGCTATATTAGCCCTGCATAATCACATCTCTACCATCTGTATTATGTGGGATGACGAAATTTGTCACTTGTCTGCTATTTACAGGTGAAATTTTAATAATTTATACCATATAACCATTTGCTGATAAGATCAACTGCAGTCCTGAAGGTATTTCACTTGAAAAACAAGAAACATTTTCCATTTTGTCGCCTTTTCATATTAATATCTGCTAGTCTATCATGCTAATTAATAAATGTAGCAGGCAGTGTCTCAGGGTTTTTTTTTTCTAATTTTTTAAAATTTGTCAAATGGAAAATAATCTAGCAAAGAGTCATTCATTTAATTTCTTCTGAGTGGGAATCATTACTAGATATGTTAAATTTTCAACAATGTAGCTTCAAAACAGCTGTAGCCATGGAAAATTTTTATAGTTTTAATTGAACATCTGTGTATTTTAATTGATTAATTTGAAGAAAATACAGGAAAAAAGAAAGAACAGTAGGTAGTATGAATTTAACAAACCACTTTTTTGATTTCTCTGCTTCTTAGTTAATGATTTTTCAGTACAAACAAAACAAGAGATTATCAAACAACATTAAATAATTCCCATGGCTATAAATACATTCATACTGATTTAGCAGAGTAGACAAGTATTTTAGAGTAGGATTGTTTTCAATCAAAAATACGGACAGGGATACATATGTGAACATATAAAGTGTTTATTAGGTCCCTGTCTCTATGGAACATGTTGGGGCAAGTCACTTAGGACAACATCCAAACAATGTAAAAATTCTGTAACAACGCTGACCACCACTGCTGCACTACCATACCAGACACTTAAGGATAAGCAGAATTGGAGATATTTCAGTAATTTTGGCAGCACCAAAAGATCACCCTTCCCAGTATTTCTTTTCTCTTCTAAATGTACAGCTTTCTTATGAACTCACATTTTCTTAATATGTCACCTATTTCACTACGAAAACTTAGTTATCACAGGCATGGCATAGTCCTGGATTTCTTTCTCCCTACCTCCTTCTCTCCCTCCCTCCCTCCCTCCCTCCCTCCCTCCCTTCCTTCCTTCCTTCCCTCCCTCCTTCCTTCTTTTCCTTTTTTTTGGCCAGTATTTGGAGAGAATGTGGCTCCAGAACAATATACTATCTATAAAAAGAACTAAGAAAAACCTGTCAAGGTAAAACAACCATATAATTCTTGTAGACACTGAGTCATAAGAAAAACTGGGGCAAGTTTGCCCCCAGTTATCCTTGCTATTAACTGGTAAACATACTGTATTTTTAAGTAAGATCTAAAGATGTATTTATCAACACCATTCAAAAACCAAGAGAAATGATGGATGAAGAATATGTATGCACAGACAGGTGAAAGAAAAGCACTGTCAAGAGATGAAACAAAAATAACTGTCTCTTTTCCTTTTGAAGGGAAAAGTTCTAAAAATTCTGCATAACTGAATAAAGATAATCATCATGGTAGTAAGATTTAATAAAGTATTTACAGTAATTCAGAAATTAGTCTAATTTAAACTTTAGGTAAGATGTTAGGCTTTGTTCTTTCTGTGTTCAAAAAATTTGTAGAGGGAAATATGCCCATTTTAGAAACTGATCTGTTTCCTAAGCACTTTTTTTTCTTTTTGCGGTATGCGGGCCTCTCACTGCTGTGGCCTCTCCCGCTGCGGAGCACAGGCTCCGGACGCGCAGGCCCAGCGGCCATGGCTCACGGGCCCAGCCGCTCCGCGGCATATGGGATCCTCCCAGACCGGGGCACGAACCCGTATCCCCTGCATCGGCAGGCGGACTCTCAACCACTGCGCCACCAGGGAGGCCCCCTAAGCACTTTTAAAACCACATGAGCAGCCATGCTGGGCAGCATGGTGTGTGCATATAGTAGTCACTCATTTAATGTTTGAAAGTGCTGTAAGGGCTTTCTATCTAGAAGGCGAATGTGCTCATTACAGATTAGTCTAATACATCCATTAAGGAAGGTAATAATGGCCAGATATCTGGCAATGTGTTTTTAGCTAGTGATTCTCTACTTACTTGAATATAACACAAGTGTATTTACTTTACAATAGTTCATCACAACCTAACCTGCAAGCAAGTTATTTCTTTTTACCAGCTGGTGTCCCTGCTATGATTATACCTATGTAAAATCCCCCATCCTGGACCTCAATTCACAGTCCCAGCACTTTTATTATTAAACGTATTTACCAATTCTTACCACAAATTTTTAAGCAGGCCATGTATTTCACATTGGTAGCTTTCTACAGTATATGTAGGTAGACATTTAATATAATTTTGAAAGATAATTATTATCTGTGATGAGAGAGAAAATTATTCACCAGAATTCCTTTCAGGGTGAGCACGATCTTTGTTGAAAGTAACTCTTTAATAAATTAGAATAGAACTAGAGACAGGAATGACACTAAATGTGAACGTAAGTTTTCTTAATGAAACCTGTCTCTACCTCAAGTGAATGGGGTGAGTATTAAAGAGTAGAAAAGAAATTGTCAACAGACCCTATAGACTGTATGATGTGACTTCTCCCCCACGAAAACACATACATATATATGCATAAAATTATGAAATGATTGAAACTGATGGATTTTTTTGTGTGTGAAAACCAATGGAACACTGGGGTTTGGTTCCAACTGTCCTGTGCTACATGGGATAGCAACTCAGATTCAGGAGCATGAAGAGTCAGAGAAAGTGAGACAAAGGAATGCACCAAAGTGGAGAGAAGGTTATTTATTATCCCAGGAGGTGCAGTTGGTCTCCAAGAATCAGGAGACCTTACCTCACTGGGTATATAGCTATAGAACAAGAGCTGAATTCCAGACTTGACGAGTAGTTGGCAGGAATACTGTACAGAGGATTTAACTTTCAAAAAAGGAATTAGCCTTTATGACCTTTCTAAAGTGGAAAGCCTATGTCTCTACAATTATATCTATAGTTGAGAGAAATAATTAGCAAATTAAAGCCTTCTAATTATACTTCAGGGCTATAAACTAATTGCTACATAAATCCAGGTGCTTAGATCAAGGCTGATTTTACAGAAAGATACTCATTATTTTGCCTTCTGGTTCTAGAACAAAATCTTATAAAATGCAAACACTTTCTACATGTGCTTCATAGCTGTGACTACTAGAATTTCATCTCTGACACATTGCACAATTACAAAATATAATCTTATTAAACTCTAGAGTGGAAGTATGGAGGTCCACGTCCCCAAGTAAATTTTGGCAATAAGGACATCTAGCTCACATTTTAGGTCCAGAAAGCTATAATGCAGAGGACCCAAATATTTATATAATCAAAGACTACTTTTATTTCACTTTTCCCAGTGGTTCCATGTTTATTTTTTATAAAATGTGGATTTTTAGCACAAAAATGTATGGTGAAAACAATGGAACAAAATGTAGTATAAATAAGAGGTTAGTAATATAATAAGGCAAAAATTACAAATTATTGCAATGAATTACTAAAATGTGAAAAATGTTGAGAAAGAGATTGTGCTAAATTCTCACCACTATGAATATTGGGAATATCTGAAACACTCATACCAGTGTTTGGTGTAATGAAAATGTCTCAGTTTCAAATGTCATCAAGAGCTAGAGTTTCTGGTCAGCATCATATAACCATTGTTACCATACTGAGATAATATGAAAAGCAGAGAGACAAGACATGCTAGTTAGCATGCACAGCATTTTTGTGTATTCATATAAAATAAATTACACCAGGAGTTTGGAAATACTGAAAATACCTCATGAGCTTCCATTACAATCTTCATGTATCAGAAACCTCAAGATTTGAATAACAGCCATAGTTCTTACTGTTTTTACATTTATTTTTAAAGAACTGAAAATTAAATTCAAATATTAACAAAAAAAGGTAATTATACAATTAAAGGCACAGTGAGCCTCCTAATTTCATCAATATGGCAGACAGGATAAGTTCTTTCTGCTACAAATGTCTGGATATGCTGGATGAAACATAACAAACATCCCCCTTTTTTTTTTTGGCCACACCAAGACATGTGGGATCTTAGTTCCCGGACCAGGGATTCAAACCATGCCCCCTGCAGTGGAAGTGTGGAGTCCTAACCACTGGACCACCAGCGAATTCCCCAAACATCCTTTTAATGCATAATTGAGCAAGAAAGTTAACTAAATATGCAAGGCCAGAACTGGAGAAAGACCTGAAAACTAGAGCAGAAAGCTCATGCACTATCCTGGGAAGGGTTATATGGAAGCCTGAATGGAGCTCTTTCTTGGAAATACCAAGGCCTGGTTTTTAACACACACTGAGAGAGAGAGGAGAAAAGGCCCTAAGCTTCAGAAGAAAGGGTATAGCTATAATAATATTAGGCAAATTAGACTTCAACTCTAAAAGTATTACCAGAAATAAAAAGGGACACTACATAATGAAACAAGGATCAATTTATCAGGAAGTCATGACATGACAAACTGTATGTAACTAATAAACAGAGCTTCAAAATACC
The DNA here is from genome assembly GCF_964165515.1 of Mesoplodon bidens. NCBI lineage: Eukaryota > Metazoa > Chordata > Mammalia > Artiodactyla > Ziphiidae > Mesoplodon > Mesoplodon bidens. The sequence continues at coordinate 40,325,758 of NC_138170.1, forward strand.
TAAAACAAACCCTGACAAAAACAAAGAGAAAAATGCATGATCTTAAGTTGTAGATTTTGACCCCTCTTTCAATAACTGATAGAACAAGTAGACAAAATTCAATAAGGATATAGAATACTTCCACAGTTGACCTAACTGTCATTTATAGAATACCAGTCTTTTCATGTATACAGTGGACCAAAACCAAATCTAAATAAATTTTAAAGTAGTGAAATCTTACAGAGCATTTTTTAATGACAATGAAATTAAAACCTGGAATCAATAAAAATAATGTAGTTAAAGAATCACTAAACATTTGAAAATTAAATAATATATTGATTTGACCTGTGGATCAAAGAAGAAATCATCAAAAGAAATTAGAAAATATTCAAACTGAATACTAATGACAATCCAACATATCAATTGTTGTAGTATACGGCTTAGGTAGTGGTTAAAAAGAAATGTAAAGTATTATGTTTACACTAGAAAGGCACAAATAAAGTTATAAAATCAGTGATCTAAGTTTCTATCTTAGGAAGACAGAAAAAGAAGAGAATTAAATTAAACCCATGTAGAAAGAAGAAAATTTAAAGAGAGGAAAGTAACAATTAATGAAATAGAAAACAAATAATAGAAAAAAGTGACAAAGCCAAATTTAATTTTTAAAAGATTAAAAAATTGATAAACCTATCAAAATTGATCAAGAAAAAGAGAACACAAATAGCAATATCAGAAATGAAAGTGGGGATATCTCTACAGATCCTACAGATAATAGATGTTTATTAAGAAAATATTATATATAAATGTATGCTCATGAATTCAAGAATTTATACAAAATGGTTAAATTTCTTATAAAACACAATTTGCCAAAAGTGACAGAATAGAAAATCTGCATAGCCCCATATTAACTAAATAAATTAATATTTTTATTGAAACCTTTCCAACGAAGAGAGAACTCCAAATCCAGCTGGTTTCAATGGTGAATTGTATCAAATATTTTAAAAAGAAATTGTAACTATCTTACACAAACTCCTTCTATAAATAGGGGAAGAGAGCTCATTTTCTAACTCATTTTATGACCCAACAGAACTCTGATATCAAAACCTGATAAGGATATTCTCAGGAAAAAAACAAAAACAAAAACAAAAAACTCCAGACTGATACTTCTCATGAATAAACACACAAGAATCCTTTACAACATATTAGCAAATTGAATCCAACAAATATATAAAAATGATACATCATAATGAAGTGGTTATGATAATATCTCATAAGTAATACACTGAAGGCTGGTTTCAAGTTTGAAACTAAGTCAATAAAATTCATCATATTAACAGAATAAAAAAGAAAAACCATATGATCCTCCCAATGGATGCAGGGGGAAAAATGACAAAATGTAACATCTGTTCATGACAAAAACTCTCAGAAAATTAGGAAGAAAAAGGAACTATCTCAGTCTGATAGAGCACATCAGCTAAAAACCCATAACTAGCATCACATTTCACAGGAAAGATTGAATATTTTCTCTGCAAGGCTGGAACAAAGACAAAGGTTTCTGCTCTCACCACTTCGTTTTACTGGAGGATCTGTACAGTGTAATAAGACAAGAGAAAGAAATAAAAGGCATACAATTGGAATTAACTAGGTAAAATGGTCTTTATCCAGACAGTATAATTGTACACATAGAAAATTCTATAATAAAGCTAGTAAGTAAGTTTAACAAGGTCTTAGGATAAAATTTTAAAAATTAATTGTTCCATGTACATACAGCAAACAGTGAAAAAAATTAATTTCAAAAAATCGATGCATGGACTTCCCTGGTGGCGCAGTGGTTAAGAATCTACCTGCTAATGCAGGGGACACAGGTTCGAGCCCTGGTCTGGGAAGATCCCACATGCTGCAGAGCAACTAAGCCCATGCGCCATAACTACTGAGCCTGCGCTCCAGAGCCTGGGAGCCACAGCTACTGAGCCCGCGTGCCACAACTACCAAAGCCCATGTGCCTAGAACCTGTGTAAGCCACCGCAATGAGAAGCCCATGCACCTCAGTGAAGAGTAGCCCCCATTCTCCACAGCTAGAGAAAGCCCCTGAGTAGCAATGAAGACCCAACACAGCCAAATATTAAAAAATAGATAAATAATTTTTTTAAATGAATAAAGAGCCTTAATTAAAAGAAAAATAAGCGATGCAGTTAATAATAGCAATACAAGTGATCTCCCTGGGATTACTCCTCAAATAAACTATCTTCCACAAGTCTTTATTTCAGGCTATCACCAACAGCTAATGTCAAACATAATACAATGACAGTATACAGAGAAGTCTGGAAGTGCAAATAGATATAAAAAATCAGGAATTACAGATTATTTTTATTTTTTTCATTTTGCTCAACCATATTTGCTAATTTTCCCAAACAACAAGTCACACATATAAAGAGAAAATAGTTATCAACCTTCAAAATTCTATTAAGAAAAATAGCCAAGTGATTTCACCATTTATCATGAGTGAGCTTATTTGCCAAAAATTCTTGACTAATGTAACAAGATTTAATATATCAACTTTAGAAATTTAAATGACAACATAATTATTAATCATAGGTCATTGGGTTAAACATTATAAATATTTTAATTACTCTTCTGAGGTCAAAAAATTTGTTAAAGATCTTTTCATAAATTAATATTAAAATAGATAATATTCAAAGATATTCATCAAGTAAACATGATAATATCAGTATGTATATTTTCCTATGTTATTCACATACTTATTAAATATCGATGGTACAGAAGTATTATTCTAAGTGAATAGGAAAATAGAGTGCCAGGACTGTCATAAATATTTCACATGTATGGTATCCTTTATTCCCCACAACACAGTCTAAGCAGACGCTAACATAGTCTCCATTTTCACATGGGAAAACTGAGCCACACAGAAGGAAGCAACTGGTATGAAATCCCTGAGCAGTGGGTGTCAGTGGCAGCATCCAAACCTGGTGAATCTGATCACAGAACCTACAGTCTGAATCACCACACTGAACACAATGCTCAAGGGTAAACAAGATAAAAGTGTGTTCTCAAGAAGCTTACATGTTAGCAATGGAATACAGAAAATAGGCAAATAAAGAAGAAAGCAATCAGATAATGATAATCTTTGAAGAAAATAAAATACAAGAGACAGTGTGGGATGCATGTTGGGAAAGTCTATGTGAGGTGGCATTTAAACAGAGACGTGAATGATGTGAAGCAGCCAGTCTTGTAAAAATCTGGGGAAAGAATGTTCCAAGTAGACAAAACATCCATGCAAAGGCCCTGAGTAAGAGCAACACTGATAATGCCTGAAGAACAGGGATGAGGGTATCCAAGAGATGACTTTGGAAAAGTAGCGCCTCACGGACAATGGGGAAAAAATCGGCATTTATCCTAAGGATGATAGGAAGCCATACTTAGGGAGAATTCAGCACGATGATTTTATTTGTGTTTTTAAAATATCTCTTTATGTACCATGGATTGTAAGGGAAGCAAGAAAGGAAGCAGAAAGACCAGGAGGCTACCACAGTGGGATAAGTGAGGGTGGCAGGTGGCTTAGGCATAGTGGCTAAGGTGGGGAAAGAATCACGTATGTTCCAGAGACACACCCAGCACGACTTTCTGATGACTGGTGTGGTGGGTGAAGAAAGAGAGGTAGCAAGGATAATAACTAAGTTTTGGCTTAAGCAATTTCAGATGGTGGTGATACTGAAATAGAAATGACTGGAGAATGAGACAGCCCCAGGGGAAAAATCAAGCTAGGTTTCAGATGCTTATTTATATGTCAAATAGGTAGTTGAATAAGTGAACTGAAGTGCCAGGAAAGGGGTCACACTGGAGATGGAAATTTGGTAGCCACCAGTGTCTAGATGAACACTAGAGCCTCTGGATTGGATGAGCTCACAAGGGAGAGTGTGTAGGCGAAGCAAGGAGGGAGCCGGAAGCCATACCCTTGGGCATGCCAGCAAATAGGACTGAGCAGGGGAGGGCTGAAGGAGAGAAGCCCAGAAAGGAGCAGCCCCCATGGCTAGAGCAAACTAAGAGGAGCAAGATAAGCAAAAGATGAGCGATAATCCTAGAGGCCCAGAAGGAAGGAGGGCTCATCTGGGTGGAACTTTCTCAAGTGATGAATGAAGAGGAGCAGTGTTTTACTTTAGACTAACAATATGTTCTTGCAAATATTGTATAAATTTAAGTGACTCATTCTCACAGAAAAGCCTGATACCTCAAAGAACACTAAAATAAAGAATTTTACCAAGTTAAACATCTTTTATGAATGAAGAGTACATCTCTTAAATAATCAAATGAGTAAACCAAGATTCTCATACATTAGCTTGCTTAAGCAGGATTTAATTTGTAGTATACCAAATCATGGGTAAGATTACCTTAAGGCTTGAACTCAATTTCAGATGCCATCAGAAGTAAACTCTAACATCTGGGTCAAACTGTGCTACCTCTCCCTTCTAGAGCTCACATAAAAATTATCACCACAATAGTTGCTAACATTGATTAAATGCTTGCTCTATATTAATTAATTTAATCATCACCAGATCTCATGAATGCTTTTTATTATATCGACTTTTTTTTTTTTTAAGAAGAGGAAATGACCATAAGAGAGGTCTAAGTGTCTTTCCCAGTATCAACCAGAATTCCACACTGGTCTTTACTAAAGACTTTGGTCCTTATTCTAGTGACACAGTTAACTACCTCAGGACTCCGCCCTTTAAGCCTCCTGCTAAAGTTTGCTCCCTCCTTTCTTTTCTCTGCTATCCACTGATTTTATATACCCATCCTGACAATTAGAGAGAGACATGAAAATGAAGGTAAAGTAACAAGCAAACAATGAAGAAGACAATCATAGATAATCATGGCTGAGAACTCAGCTAAAAAGGTGACTATAATTGAGTCTTTGAGTTTCCTAGAAGCACAAAAAGGAATATACAATGGATTACAAAATTTCCATTATCTAATAAAAGTAAACACACCAGTTAAGCAAGAGATCTTTTTGGTCCCAATCTTTAAATACAACAGTATTTCTTACATATGTATATTTTAGGGAAAATGAACCATATAAGATCAGAGACTTCAAGAGCAATTCCTCCAAAGATAAAGAAATATTCTTTGTCTGGTTCACTTAGAATTTTCCATATAAAAGGTGGTCAACAGTTCAGCATTCTCTAGTAGAATACTCTTATATGGTTCATGGTCATCTCAGCTTTTTTAAACTTTAATAGGTGTCCAGTGACTTAGAACCCTGACCTGAACTTTTATAACTGTCACATGGGTTCAAGGGAAATAAGACCTATTATATACTCTGTACAAATGGCCTATATCACATCTCTATCAAAGGTAACAGCACATCTATGTGAAACAAAATCTTGGCAAAAATTTCAAAACATTGCTTGCCCCCCAGCTCCAATTTATGTCCCTTCACAAGCAAATTGCCAAGGGTTTTAATTAATGAAAAACCAGTTTGTTTTTAGAAAACATCGTCATTATCAGCTAATATAACAGAAATGACCAGGAAGAGCATGATTTAATATGGATTGAACACGAATACAGCTCAGAAGCTTTCTTCTTGTTGAATTAGATAATCAAAACTATTAAACAGTATTCCAAAATGCTTTTCATAATCCTGGGACCATTAATGTCATGTTCAAATCACTGTGGATTTTTGTTGTTGCTGTTGCTTTTACTATTCATAGGGATACAATGAGTCACTGGCACATTTCCAGTGCAAGATGCATTTGAATAATACATGACATGCCCTTTAGCTAGCATCATGATGCCAGATTTAAAACAAGGTAAGAAGTTTCCTCCATGTACACTTGCAGTGTTCAGCTGTTCATAATCTATAGCGTTAACAATTTATCATCAAACCCAGCGACTTGCTGCCAACTTATCAAAGTGGCCACTGGATGCATATGATCAAGTCTGAGCATCTGGCTCTCCTCTGTTCCTGACATTAGCACAGACAACAGAATCAGTGGACTATTGAATGCAATTACAGTAAGTGAGACAGACAATAAAGATTGATAGCGCCTTCTCTTTTTATCACACACGAAACTAGTGGGGGTTAAAGCTTTGCCTTGAGCTGCCTTCATTTAACAATGATTGAAAATATGCAGTTGTGTTGGTAAAACGCTGTAGCCTGTACCACTTCATTTACTGGACACATTATCAAATTAAATGAAAAGTGAACCGCCAAAAGCAACAGTTATTATACATTAATGATGAATATTTACTTAGCATTGTTCACAAATCATACAGAGAACAGAATCCTTCTTGTTATCTTCTTTGCAGGTTACAGTTGAGTAGGCTTAACATTTCTATGTTTACGATAAGTCTTCTGTCTACAAATCTCTAAATACAGACTTGCACAATTGGTTTTGTGACTATCCATGTGATTACAATGTGTAATTAATAAAATGCTCAAGTTGTAGATGAATCCTAATTATTGAAGAGCTTTCTCCCCCATTATGACAATTCTCATTCTTGTAGCTATTCTTATAGCAAGAGAAACTTAGCCAGTGGTATATGTTGTGAGTGAGAGATTAGGAACTCCAGCTTCATCGAGCTTCTGAAATTTGGGATGTGAAAAAGACCCTCAAGATACAGACAAGCCACGAAGTTATACTTTTCTCCAAAGAGTATTGCTTTAGTAGCCATTGGGGGATATAACAGTCCAGCCTTAATTTGACCTCCAAGATAAGAAATACGTAAGGGGCAAAAGGCAAAATGGGTCAGTATAGAACTATTGAGCAGACAAGGGAAAATGGATCTTATTCCACAGTTCAGAGAGGAGGAAAATGCATTCTAAGCAAACATCAATAGATCTGGGAATACAAAAATAAGTGTCTCATTGTTAAGTGGACAAACATTTGGTGTGCATACTGGCGTATCAGAAAGACATGACGGCAGGCAGACGTGATTGTTCAAAGTTATGTAGATTAATTCAAGGTTCTTTTAAAAACACACACATCTGGTCCTTCCTTTCCAATGAGAGATACAAGAAAAGAAGGTGCTCATATATGAAATGTAGTCATGTCTCTTTTCTAAGAGCTCAATAACCTGAAAAGGTGACATAACCCAAACAAAAAAGAATATAAGAAGAGGTAAAAGAAAAGAAGACACAGAACAAGTCACAGGTTTTCTAAAACCACCCCACTTGTTATTCTGTAAGCAATTAAATACATACTCAGAAGTGTTGAGTTTCGAATTAGAGCAGCAACCATATGCAGTTAATATAAATAGCAGCATGAGGTATAAGATATTCAACAAGTGTGGAAAACTCACCAAATAAAAGCATCACCACAGTAGACAGAGAAGCATCACCACAGTAGACAGAGAATCTGGAAGCCAAAAAGCAGCTGAATCAGAATTCATGAAATGTAAAGGAAACAATTATGTTCTCCAGAATTTACCTGGAAGCAAAATCTAAGTGAAATCACTCTTTCTAAGCACATTTAAATTCTAAGGTTACCTTGAAATCATTTGGAGATGTGTAACCTTTGCAGGTTATTCTCAACCTAGCCGACTACCAGACTTATCTCAGGAGCTTCGTAAAATGCAGATCTCTGGGTCCCAATCTTTGGGATTTTTATTCAGTACATTTTGGGTGGAGCAATGGGTACTCACTATGGAATATTTGGCGAATAAACTATGAAAAAGCTTAAAGAAAACCTATTACCTGTAAAGCCACCGTCTGTAACCCATCTTTTTATTCATGTATATCTTTTTATCTATGAAGGTAAAATTTTTCAAGTCAATAATATTTTCAATAACTTTAGGGGGTCACTTTATAAAAATATAAATAAAGAAGAAATATATGTTTATGGCTAAAAATCAACACACTACAAATCAATACAAATAAAAACATGAAAGAATGCTCCTGTTATCCTTCAATAGCTGCTCTCACGGAGTTAGTTACTGTTAAATATAGATGTGTCTCTACAATCTTTTTTTTTACAGTCTTTACCACTCTGTTTATGGCGAGATTGTGTCCCAGCCTCTTCTACCCTCTTTAATGTGGTTTTCTTCTCATTTGCCCAATGTGTAACATCACTCGGCCAGGCTACAGGGATTTTTTAAGAGGAAATTGTACCATATGTAGCTGTAAACTCAGTGTGTCCATGGGACGAGGTGAGTTCAGAATCTTCCTATGTGGCCCTTTTGAGCCTCTCATCCTTTATGTATTCATTTTGAATTTATTTCTGTCTGTATTTTACATAATCAAAATTGGACTACACATATTGTTCTGTGAATTGACTTTTTCACTTTATGTTATTCTGATTTATATCTAGATTTATCTAAAACTATTTCTCTTAATGTTTTTTATAGCTATATAGTATTCCATAGTATAAATAATCATAAACATTGTAGCCTTTACTGTGCTTTTACTATTTTTCCTAACTTATTAGTTTTACCAAAAATAATATGTAATATATATTTATAATATATATGTAAGAGGTATTGTATATATGTATATGTATCTTCATTTATTTGAAGTTTTTTTGCAGTATAAATTAGAAATGGAATTTCTGCATCAAAAGTATGTGAACTTAAAATTTTAGACACAAAGAGACATGCACGAGCAGAGGGACAACCACGTGAGGACACAGGGAGCAGACAGCCGTCTGTAAGCTAAGGAGGGAGACCTCAGAAGAAAGCAAGCCTGCTAACTCCTTGATCTCAGATCTCCAGCCTCCAAAACTAGTGAGAAAATAAATCTTCATTGTTGAAGCCACCCAGTTGTGTGGTATTTTGTTATGGCAGCCCTAGCAAAGTAACACCAGTATTTTCGTCAAAGAAACAGAACGAGCCAGAACATGGGATTCACTGGGAATTTAACTCCCAGCTTCTACACAGCCTACTAGTAATATGCAACTATTTATTTAAGGGAGGAAACTGGAAGTCTAAAGGATACAAAAATAATCTTAGGCCTGGGGAAAATAACTATTTTCACTTGAAAATACCCTAATTTTCATAACCAGTATTTTTTAATTCACTGGACATAGGTAGGCAGATATTTTTTCTCCCTTCTATCTCTGTCTCTTTCTCTCCTCTCCTGATAAACATTTCCTTCACCATCCTCATTGTGACTGGCCTTTCTTTTCCACAGGTTGGATAGGTGTGCTGATTAGGCTAGAAAACATCTGACGGGAGAGAAATGAGTTAACTAGAGACACAGTATGAGGTTCTAACTGGTAAACTTCTTCTTAACGTCCAGTTCAGATTATATACTGGTTGAGCCGGACCAGTAGCAAGGAATCAACTGCTTTCTTCTACTTGTGGTTCACCCACTCACATTACCTCAGCACAGCAATGTCTCCTCTTTTGTCATCAGTCAGTGGTGCTGGGAGCAAAATCAAACACTGACCTGCACTGGAACGTTCTCCGGGTCACAGCCATGCTCCCCCAGGAGCTGTGGGAAAACTGGCTTTACTCCAGAAGAAGTCAACCTCCCCTCATTCCAGCCACTAATAACCTTTCCTCACTTTTGTTTGGATCTTAATGACCTCAACCCTTCACAAGAGGTTTGTCTCCTTCTTTTAATTTTTCCTCAACAGCAACACAAAATGGCAGATAACCCAAAGAAATGAATATAATTTAGGGGTAAAATAAAATCTATCTACCAGTGTGTATGCAGCCTGTGTGTCTCATTGGCATGCACCAGATTGGACTAAATGGCAGGAATTTCCCAAGGGACGATAACCTCCAGATACTGCTACAAAAGCTTTATTCCCCACATTCTGCAAATTATTTAATTTAAACACTGCTTGATATGACTCTCTGAGGAGAAGGGTGTTTTCCCAGATCCATTTTTAATTTGTTGGTGTGTATATGCATGTGTGCGCATAGAACCGGCCTCACAAATGCATTCACAGCTACAGAGACTAAGCACCAGCTTCTGATTTGCAGAACCTGGAGCTGCAAATTGCTGTCAAAAACTAGGAAAATGATGAAATGCACACGTAATTTCTTCTTTTTTTGGTGAGGAAAGAGGCAAAGGTTCAGTTGTTCATGTCCTATGGTCCCTACTCCCAGACACTTTCCATTTACTTGGGAGATATAACTAAATATTTTTTAAAAATCACGTGCGTGCATGTGTGTGCGCACACACAGCTAATTTCTCATAGTAGAAAATGGTCACATCCATGGATGCATTTTACTAAAGCACGAGAAGTAATGCAAAGATTAGAGAATGCATTTCCATCAGCATTGGGTAGTACTGTATCATGGGTCAGGGAGATAATTTAGAGCATTCTTTTTATCCTCCTGCTTCTTCCACTAGCTTAACTTCTCTTGCTTTTCTGCTACATATTAATCAGGAAGGGGTACCTGCTGAAACAAAACCCTGAGCATTTTATTCAATATTATGTATTTTGCCAAATACCATCTTGAACAATCTTGCCTTTTTAAAGGTCCCATTAAAGGATCCAAATGAATTCCTCCCCTAGACAGAGAAACCTTACATAAGGTTCCACAGAAGTGCTAACCCTGCCACAAACGCAGCCTTGCACACACAGGGCCCTCACTGGAAACAGTCCTGTTATCCTGGCTAAAGCAACTTAAAAGTAAATAAGCATTAGACAATAATTTCAATATTAACCTTTGCTTCTTCATCGGAGCAAGCTAAAAGCATGTGAACTCCTTTTCACCCTTCACCCCGGCCCCCTCTAGAGCTCTCCCTATGTGGTACCCTCAGCGCAGGTAAAGTGACCTCCTTCCTCCTACCAGCCTAGCTATTTATTGACATAAGCTTGCATTCTGGGGCATTATCAGCTTAATGCATAATTCAAATCTCTTGCATGTGGCCTGCACTTTTGCCTTATCCCCTGCATTCTAAATGAAAGATAAGAGGAAGTATTTCCAAAGTGGGCACACAAAAGGATTCCTGAACATCGACAAAGCCCTCTCCCCAGGCCAGTCCTCCCCTACCCCTCAGAACACTACTTGCCCTGTAGCTCCTACACACCCCTCATAAGGGTGCCGGATTGAGAAGAAAACAATCCCAGGGATGGAGGGAAAGTTTACACTGAGCGGGGACCTGAGAACCTTTGGGAAGAAGAGGTCTCTAAAAGTGGAAAAATCATAATTATCACCTTGAGTCATATTCTAGACCGGCAGCCAGATGTTTTCAGCAAAGCGATAGTTTCAAATCTCTGTAATTCAAAAAAAGAAAAACTAGCTTTAGAATGTGTATATTTCCCCCCAGTGGGTCAAGGGAAGCTGTGTGTGGTGGGAGGGGAGAGAGGGCAGGGGGTAGGTGGGAAAGGCTTCTCAATAAGACCGAGGGAAGGAGGAAGAGGAAAGCCAGAAGGAAGAAAGAGGGGAGGAGAAAAGGGCAAGAGAGAGGGTAAAGGGTTAGGGTACAAACTGACTGGGGGACACAAAGGGGAGAGAAAGATAGGAGTGTGAGAAGAGAGGGCTTCAAAATTAACTGTATTAGAAGGTTAATTCAGTCAAAGTCAATTCAGGAAAAGTAATTCCAGTGATTTTTCCCCCCATACTGAATTGACTGCCTTCTGACTGAATCGATTAAATTAACTAGTTGTTTTTTTTTTTTAATGATGTGTGAAAAGAGAGAAAATGAGCAATAAGCCCACCTGCAAATACACAGATCCAGGTAACCTCTATGCTCTGATTTGAACACATTAACAACTTGGCCAGTATAAAAAAACAGACACATACGCATATGTATGCATATGCTTATGGGTGTGACAACACTGAATTTTGTCGAAAAGTGCCACTGTTTTCCCTAGAATGTTCACAAGCATAGTATATCTGTCCATACACATAATATGTATACTGAGTTTTGTTCTTTCCAAAAATTAATTGTCTTTTTGGAAAACAGTTTATCCCTGATGGAGAAAGTATGCTGTACAAATGCACCAATATCATTTATCAGCACCATTTTTTAAAAGTAAGGTTCACCTCCCCTAATGCACTTCCTATTTTTTTTTTGTTAACATCTTCATTGGAGTATAATTGCTTTACAATGGTGTGTTAGTTTCTGCTTTATAACAAAGTGAATCAACTATACATATACATATATCCTCATATCCCCTCCCTCTTGCGTCTCCCTCCCACCCTCCCTATCCCACCCCTCTAGGTGGTCACAAAGCACCGAGCTGATCACACTGTGCTATGCGGCTGCTTCCCACTAGCTATCTATTTTACATTTGGTAGTGTATGCCCCCTAATGCACTTCTGCCGAAGTCAGGACATGATACTAAAAACCATAAGGTCACCAATATCATTTGGACTTCTTACTAAATATGAGATTCTTGTAGATGCTTTTTACATGCCTTTTGAGTCCACCAAGCAATAATTCCTCCTTTTTTATAAACATAATGACATGAATTATTAAAAAATTAAAGGCATTTAGAATAATGGTCCTCCATATGCAAAGTATTTATTTCAACTTTCATCACTCATAGTTTATCACATTGACTTTTTTTCATCAGTTTACTTAGTATTAGGCTTCCACTGAACTCATCAATAAGAAATGAATTTTGGTAACTTTCAAATCCACTAGATTATTTTTCCTTTTATTCGTAGTGAATTTTTCGTCTCTCAGTGGTATTACTGCAATAAGTCAGTCATTATTTTTTTATGTTTTCCCTTCTTTCTTTAGTATTTCATTTCCCTTTATAGCACATCTTGTGATCACAAAGAAAACAGACACTTATTTCTTTTAACAGTTGAAATTGCTGCAAGTGATTTAGCTGTCATTTAATTTGATTCCACTCTTCTGTCTGTGGAGAAATATGTTTAATGTACTGGAAATTATGTTAATAAGAAAAAGCATTATCTCATTTAATGAAATAAATACACAAATATTTCAAAATAAAATAAAGAGGCAATCTTCACTGAGAAAATGTCTCTTATGGTTTGCATAAAACAAACAAATGGGAAAAAATTATGAATACATTGAAACACTGACAAAAATTATGCCTACATTCAAAAGGGGAGGGGAAGTTTGGTAACTGAATTAGCCATAATTTAATCAAATATTTTTTGGAAAACTCTGGGCACATATGAAGGATCAAATTATTAATTTTATATTTCTGATTACTGCAAGAAAGATCACTTAATTTTTCTGGAATGGGCACTGGGTTTTTGAAAAGTTTTCTTTGTATTTTTTTCTCTTCTATTTCAGTTGGTCTTTCAATGATTGCTACTGCTTGAATTAATAATTATCAGCAATCTCATTGAAAATGTGACCCAACCCATGTAACTATAAGAAAGGTTAGAATTCCTTTGATTTTGCTAATCAAAACAGAGTCAATGAACTAGTTCCAAAGCTTTTATATGTTAAAATTCATCTAATGCACAAAAAGGTTAAATAAATAGTTAGTGATTTGAGCAAAACTTGAAGCAATTATGTAATAAAAGCATGACCACAGTAACAGAAACACATAATTAGCAATTTAATTACCGGCATGAAGACAAGCTAAAGATGTCAATAAAAAAAAAAACTTTAGTGACAAGCTGATTTTATTCTCCTTATGGCAATCTGTGAGAAATATCCACCACCTGATGAGTAAAGCCATTTTTATACAAACTACCTACCCTTCCACAAACTGAAATACCCAATTGAAAATATTTCTGATTTCATTTCATTGCATAGTAAATCATTACATTTTTCCCCCATTTAGATTAGCACTTTCTCTTCTCTGAAAATACAATATTTCCAGTCAGCCAGTAAAGAACATTAAGTGTTTTTAAATGAGTTAAAGTAGCAGGTGTTCTTTGTTTCAATTTCATTTCTTTCCAGCTTCAATAATGCGTTTGACAGAAATGCTTCCTTGTGTATGACATTCCAAATATTCTATCTTTTCTTATCTTCTAAGTTTCAGCTGAGAAGCACACATAAACCATGGATTGTTTTAAAAGGAGATAAATGCCAAGTATAGTAGAAACAGTCAGCTTAATGAGGCATTCCACTAGGGCCTGCACAATTTCTTTTTCTCCCCCATCTCTGTATTTAGAGTTATGGTGGGAGGTAAAGAAGAGAAATGAGTAAGTTTAGTTTATTGTGATATGATCCACTTGTTTTTTTTCAGCACCATCCCAAATTTCAGATTTTCAAAATCTTGAACTACTTATATTAAAAGTGTTCAATGAATGCTTACTACCTCATATGTCACTGGTATTTTACCAGTAGCAGAAAACAGATATTTCAAGATAGAACCATACTGAAAGAAGTTTTCCATCTTGTGATAAAAAGTGAATCATCTTGGCTGGTATTCAATAGCCACTTGTACAAGCCCAGTGCATGGAGTGAAATCATGAAAGTCAGACTTGCTAAGAAGTTTTGTCTATAAATACCCTTAGGGCATGATGGAATACACTTAAAAAAATAAACTCTAGACACAAAGAACAGAATAAATAATAACTCCTAATAACATTGCCTTTTATAATTAACCTACTGATTCTAATCATTTTGGCGTATAGTTCCAATCAGATATCTTAACTAAATATTCCAGTTTTGAAAGAAGGGTGTATAATACCAACTCAAAGTTTCTAAGGAAATTGAAAATGTTTTTAAAAGCATATTTTACTTGGCTGCAATTTGATAAATGTGAAGAGAGCAAATATAACTGGAAGATGACTTTTTTGGAACCTCCTGCCTAATATATTGGTTTCTAGAACCATTCATTTCTTACACATATTTGTATTAGAGGTCCCTTGCTTCCATAAAACGTTCCTTTTTCTAGGGAGCTTTTCATCACTGTTCATTATATATCACAATCAGCTTCTAAGTTTCTGTTTGAACCATAAACCTAAACTTACTTGGATTTTTCAACTGTAATCATCTAGGCCTGAAACTCTCTTGCTTTCTATACTTTTATGGTCCAGTTGTCATTAACAAGCATGTTAATTTACAAACCTCCAGGGAAGACCCCCTGTATTAGCCAGCAATGGTACCTGCCTTTGGGATGGTTAAGCAATGGTACCTGCCTTTGGGAAGCCCAGTCTAGTTAAGAAGATGGGGTGCCAAAGATAATGTCGCATCATAATTCAAGTGTAGTTATGATAAATACCAAACAGTTGACACAATAAATCAAAAAGGTTCATAAAATAAAGGGAGCACAGTGTCTTTGTACGTAGATCCCTTTATATGTGGGTACTATGGTGAGAATGCTATAAAGCTTTAAAATGCAACATCGCATTTGAATTTATGAACTGAACAGCCCCTTGTAGAGGTGAAGAACTCAAGATTCAAAGAGGTGAAATAACTGACGCAAACAAAAATATATTCGAATGGGAACTCGATAGTTCTGCTGACTCTAAGTTCTAGGTATAAATAAGAAAGCATTGGAGATGAAGGGATGAGCAAGGGGATATGTCAGGTAGAGAGGAAGGGAAGGGACTCATGAAACATGTACAGGACAAGGTGAACTGTTTACCTAGGGAGAGTAGCAAGAGCAGTGAGGCGAAGATTGGAGATAAAAAAGATGGGAACAATGGAAAATTGGGAGTGTGTTTTCTGGGCAGTGAGGAGTCTTGGATGGTTTCTGAGATGAAGGCAGAATAGAGCAGGAATCGGAAAGGTGAGAAACAAGAGGCAAAAAGTGGATGCTGTTGGTTCTCCACCCAGACTCCTGTCCCCCCAGAGGCAGCCCTCTTCCAGCTGCTGGGAGTGTTGGCTGCTCAAGGTCCTCAGCTGCCCCCTTTTCAGCAGAACTGTCCTCAGCCTACAGGATCCACTTCACCAGAGAGGTTCAAACTCCCTCCCCATCATCCCACACAAGGACTGCCTGACAAAAGCCAGCTCCTTCGACTTGAGGGACATCAGCTTTGTGGGGTCAGTTGAAGTGACCCTTTAGCTGAAGCCTCATGCCCTGTCCTGTGTCCTCACTCCTTTCTCCTCTTCAGTGCCTCCTTGTCTCAGGCTCTGCTGCTAGGAAACCCGACCCAAGAGGAGGCAATCTGAGCCTACACTGTCTTCCTCTCCCTTAGGGGAAGAATGATTCATGCTGTTAACATGAGTTAACAGGTTAGTGACAGCAACTTCACCCGGACTCACCCAGAAAATAATCAGTGCACAGGAAAAGCAACCAGGGTATACATGGAAGCCACCTAGATATGACTTTGTTTTTCTGGGCTTCTTGGCTTTTATTGTTCAAAGAATGGAATTTGTATGGAATTGATGGGGGAAGTTTATAATTCGACCACAGTAGTCTGCATGAGAGAGACAAAGAAGCCTTCACCTTGGGTGGACGTGGAAAGAAAACAGAATACTCTCTTATGATAGTAACCCACCAGCAACTCAGACTTTCCCTTCTAAACCCCGTCAGAGCTTCACAGCTTAGTCAATCATTAAGTTCCATTTCTCATCCAATGGGAAACATCCCTGCTGTCTGCAAAAAACAAACCTTAAATTTACATCTATGTAAGCTGTGAAATGAAAAAAAGAAAACTTTCTAATACTGGGGAACCAACAAGCTTTCCGGTTTCTTTTCAAAATATAATCAGATTTATGTTGCACTCCAACATAATTACCACTGCATCTTGTATTCTTATACAATGCATTGATATTTTCCATTACACCATTTAGGCACATTAATAATTGTTTGTTTGTGCCTAGGTGAGTTTCTATGTCTTCTTTCAAAAACCCCTGGTGCTACTTAATATGATGATTACTTGCCACAAAAAGAAAACTTTTCTTCAATAACTTTCCGAGCATAAATTCTAAGACAGCTTACAATAATTTTATACTGAGGGAGGAGTGGGGCAGGGATGACCCAGAGGAGAATATGAAAATTATCAGGCTCAACGCACAGAACTTCATGAGCTGATATGGTTATATTTTCTTTTCTTAGTGAGTATCCCTTCGTTTTCATGAGCAATTTCTTTAAAATAATTTGTATCTAATATTCAATCTTTCTCCCTCTTTTCCTATATTGCTAGCTACCTGATTGCCCCTCTTCTCTTCCTACCATATATAGGTTAACAAATGTATTCTCAGAATGAGTATCCTGCTTGTGCAATGGGATTGGATGATTATTCGCAAAAATTAATAGAGAGGTCGAAGAGAATGTGAAAATGTGACAGCAGTGTTCTCAACCTTGAAAAAACGTAACCTGGGGAGCCTGGTGAACATACAGATTCCTGGGTCTCATCATAGGCATCTTAGATACAGTAGATCTGAGGACAGGCCAGGAATCTGTTTAACAAGTACTATGGGTGATTCTGATGCTGGTGTCTGCAGACCAGACCTTGAAAGCCTCAGCTCTAGTGATATCACACTAGTCTTTGAACCATCTTTGCATGTCGTTTATAATCTCTCTTCTACTAAACCTCTTTTCTAGCTTAGATGACTGGGTTATGGTAGGCTTGACTGTTCCTAACTTACACACAAGGAATCACCAAATCCTTGCTTTAAAACCGTAATGCCGAGGAGGGGGAAGATGGCGGAAGAGTAAGATGTGGAGATCACCTTCCTCTCCACAGACACACCAGAAATACATCTACACGTGGAACAACTCCTACAGAACACCTACTGAACGCTGGCAGAAGACCTCAGACCTCCCCAAAGGCAAGAAACTCCCCATGTACATGGGCAGGGCAAAAGAAAAAAGAAAAAACAGAGACAAAGAATAGGGACAGGACCTGTACCAGTGGGAGGGAGCTGTGAAGGAGGAAAGGTTTCCACACACTAGAAGCCCCTTCGCGGGCGGAGACTGTGGGTGGTGGAGGAAGGAAGCTTTGGAGCCAGGGAGGAGAGCACAGCAACAGGGGTGCGGAGGGCAAAGCGGAGAGATTCCCACACAGAGGAACGGTACTGACCGGCAGTCACCAGCCCGAGAGGCTTGTGGGCTCACCTGCCGGGGCGGGCGGCGCTGGGAGCTGAGGCTCGGGCTTCGGTCGGAGCGCAGGGAGAGGAATGGCGGCGTGAACACAGCCTGAAGGGGTTAGTGCGCCACAGCTAGCCGGGAGGGAGTCCGGAAAAAAGTCCAGAGCTGCCGAAGAGGCAAGAGACTTTTTCTTGCCTCTTTGTTTCCTGGTCCGTGAGGAGAGGAGATTAAGAGCGCCGCTTAAAGGAGCTCCAGAGACGGGCGCGGCTAACAGGGCGGACCCCAGACACGGGCATGAGACGCTAAGGCTGCTGCTGCCGCCACCAAGAAGCCTGTGTGCGAGCACAGCTCAATATCCACACCTCCCCTCCTGGGAACTTCTGCAGCCCGCCACTGCCAGGGTCCCGTGATCCAGGGACAACTTCCCCTGGAGAACGCACGGCGCGCCTCAGGCTGGTGCAACGTCACGTCGGCCTCTGCTGCCACAGGCTCGCCCCACATCGTGCCCCTCCCTCCCGCCCGGCCTGAGTGAGCCAGAGCCCGCGAATCAGTGGCTCCTTTAACCCCGCCCTGTCTGAACGAACAACAGACTCCCTCAGGCGACCTACACGCAGAGGCGGGGCCAAATCCAAAACTGAACCCCGGGAGCTGTGCGAACAAAGAAGAGAAAGGGAAATCTCTCCCAGCAGCCTCAGGAGCAGCGGATTAAATCTCCACAATCAACTTGATGTACCCTGCATCTGTGGAATACATGAATAGACAACGAATCATCCCAAACTGAGGAGGTGGACTTTGAGAGCAAGATTTATTATTTTTTCCTCTTTTCCTCTTTTTGTGAGAGTGTATGTGTATGCTTCTGTGTGAGATTTTGTCTGTATAGCTTTGATTTCACCATTTGTCCTAGGGTTCTATCCGTCCGTTTTTTTTGTTTTTCACTTAAAAATTTTTTTTCTTAATAATTATTTTTTTATTTTAATAACTTTATTTTATTTTACCTTTATTTTATTTTCTTTTATCATCTTTCTTTCTACTTTTTCTCCCTTTTATTCTGAGCCGTGTGGATGAAAGGCTCTTGTTGCTGCAGCCAGGAGTCAGTGCTGTGCCTCTGAGGTGGGAGAGCCAACTTCAGGACACTGGTCCACAAGAGACCTCCCAGCTCCATGTAATATCAAATGGCGAAAATCTCCCAGAGATCTCCATCTCAACACCAAGACCCAGCTTCACTCAACGACCAGCAAGCTACAGTGCTGGACACCCTATGCCAAACAACTAGCAAGACAGGAACACAACCCCACCCATTAGCAGAGAGGCTGCCTAAAATCATAATAAGTCCAGAGACACCCCCAAAACACACCAGACATGGACCTGCCCACCAGAAAGACAAGATCCAGCCTCATCCACCAGTACACAGGCACTAGTCCCCTCCACCAGGAAACCTACACAACCCACTGAACCAGCTTTAGCCACTGGGGACAGACACCAAAAACAACGGGAACTACGAACCTGCAGCCTGCAAAAAGGAGACCCCCCAAACACAGTAAGATAAGCAAAATGAGAGACAGAAAAACACATAGCAGATGAAGGAGCAAGATAAAAACCCACCAGACCTAACAAATGAAGAGAAAATAGGCAGTAATAGGCAGTCTACCTGAAAAAGAATTCAGAATAATGATAGTAAAGATGATCCAAAATCTTGGAAATAGAATAGAGAAAATGCAAGAAACATTTAACAAGGACCTAGAAGAACTAAACAGGAAACAAGCAATGATGAACAACACAATAAATGAAATTAAAAATACTCTAGAAGGGATCAATAGCAGAATAACTGAGGCAGAAGAATGGATAAGTGACCTGGAAGATAAAATAGTGGAAATAACTACTGCAGAGCAGAATAAAGAAAAAAAGAATGAAAAGAACTGAGGACAGTCTCAGAGACCTCTGGGACAACATTAAGTGCACCAATATTCGAATTATAGGGGTTCCAGAAGAAGAAGAGAAAAAGAAAGGGACTGAGAAAATATTTGAAGAGATTATAGTTGAAAACTTCCCTAATATGGGAAAGGAAATAGTTAATTAAGTCCAGGAAGCACAGAGTCCCATACAGGATAAATCCAAGGAGAAACACTCCAAGATACATATTAATCAAACTGTCAAAAATTAAATGCAAAGAAAACATATTAAAAGCAGCAAGGGAAAAGCAACAAATAACACACAAGGGAATCCCCATAAGGTTAACAGCTGATCTTTCAGCAGAAACTCTGCAAGCCAGAAGGGACTGGCAGCACATATTTAAAGTGATGAAGGAGAAAAACCTACAACCAAGATTACTCTACCCAGCAAGGATCTCATTCAGATTTGATGGAGAAATTAAAACCTTTACAGACAAGCAAAAGCTGAGAGAGCTCAGCACCACCAAACCAGCTTTACAACAAATGCTAAAGGATCTTCTCTAGGCAAGAAACACAAGAGAAGGAAAAGACCTATAATAACAAACCCAAAACAATTAAGAAAATGGGAATAGAAACATACATATTGATAATTACCTTAAATATAAATGGATTAAATGCTCCCACCAAAAGACACAGACTGGCTGAATGGTTACAAAAACAAGACCCATATATATGCTGTCCACAAGAGACCCACTTCAGACCTAGGGACACATGCAGACTGAAAGTGAGGGGATGGAAAAAGATATTCCATGCAAATGGAAACCAAAAGAAAGCTGGAGTAGCAATTCTCATATCACACAAAATAGACTTTAAAATAAAGACTATTAG
The DNA here is from genome assembly GCF_964165515.1 of Mesoplodon bidens. Taxonomy (NCBI): domain Eukaryota; kingdom Metazoa; phylum Chordata; class Mammalia; order Artiodactyla; family Ziphiidae; genus Mesoplodon; species Mesoplodon bidens. The sequence goes on from NC_138170.1 coordinate 40,346,345, forward strand.
AAGAGACAAAGAAGGACACTACATAATGATCAAGGGATGGATCCAAGAAGAAGATATAACAATTATAAATATTTATGCACCCAACATAGGAGCACTACAATACATAAGGCAAATACTAACAGCCATAAAAGGGGAAATCGACAGTAACACATTCATAGTAGGGGACTTTAACACCCCACTTTCACCCATGGACAGATCATCCAAAATGAAAATAAATGGACTTTAACACCCCACTTTCACCCATGGACAGATCATCCAAAATGAAAATAAATAAGGAAACACAAGCTTTCAATGATACATTAAACAAGATGGACTCAATTGATATTTTGAGAATGGACTCTCACCCTTTACAGTGATGCTTTTAAAAATCAAGTAACCTTTGCCTAAATGCACAATTGGCTAAGTGTAAACTATCAATTTGTTGCTGACTTATTTTCCCTCTAAGTAATGAAGAAATACTCAGAAAAAGGTATTTCACTTCCGTTTGGGATAAAGTAATTCATCTTCAGCATCACACATATTTGTGCACCAACAGGGATGAGCCCAAACTCAGTTTCTCTAATTTCTGGCAGTTTCTTAAAATAAATATCCAGGGCCACTAAAATGAGCCCCAATAGTAATAGCAATGATAAAAATAAAAGAGGCAGACCTTAAGACATTTAAATATAAAGACAAATTGATATTAGATGCTTCTCCAAAACACTGTCTATCTCTGGGGCAAGTAAAATGAAGCCAACAGACAAAGGAGTACTTGCATGCTTGTGGGTTGTGTGGAAAGAGGTGCTGGGGAGAAAGGTGCTTTTTTTAATTGAATGTAATCCAACAAAGATTTGGCAGACTACATACTTAAAAGGTTGGGAATGCTTGCAGAAATTGATTCGTTCACACTGTTGTGAATCATTTAGCACACACTTCAGAGAGAGTTTAGCATCGTAGTCTCTGCCTCCCACTTCCTAAGAAAGGCTGTTAATCAAAATGAAGACTCCTAGAGGCAGCCTTGGGAATGGGACAAAGAGATGAGCAGGATGGAGCACCACAGGGAATGATTTTTCTCCTCTAAGGGCGGGGTTTTTGTCTCCTTTGAGCATGGAAGTTTTAACGCAATAGCGTCATATAAATTAATATATAGATTCTCAGACTGGGGTCATTATTATAGTTACATAAAAACAAAAGCAAGTTCTATATTTAGGAAATGCTTTTGAATGCCCGAGTCCAAAAGTACCCATTTCACTTAAATGCAGCTCTCTCCTCCAAATTGTAAGATTATAGAGTAAAGGAGATTATTACTGTAAATTACCTAAATGAAATGATTAAAAGCATCTGTATTTGTAAAAATCTTGTCATGATTATAAAAGAAAATTAAATCTCCTTCTTTAAAGAAAAAAATGGTACATGCCATTTAAGTGCATTTTTAAAAATAATAAATCTACCAATTCAGTGGTGGGCTATAGACCAGGACGTTAGAAATAAACCATGTAAAAGTTGAAGTTCACGCGTGCACACACGTACACAAAACTGATAACGTAATAAGGTCAAGAAAATTTGCTAGATTTCTTTTATTTTGAAAGTACCAGTAAATTTACTAGAACTTTCAAAAGAAAAGATGATAAATTACCAGTTAAGTAAAATATGCAAGCAATAAATTGTTAATGGTTAGGGGTGATAAATGATGTTTTCAAATAATTACAATAACAAAAAAAACTACACAGAGTAAATATGTATTTACTTTCTGGGAGATGAACAAAAACAAATTTAGAGGTTTCCAAAACCAAGGTAAGATGAGCAGCAGCAGTGGATGTGATTAAGTACACTAACCACATCTCATAAAATCCCTCATTCACTAGGCCACGACTACTATTCACAAAGTAAAACTCTTGCACATGTGCCCTATTCCCAAAAAGGTCTTCTCCCACAATTATTGCAATATAATAATGAGCTGTATTAACACCATATCCATCTAGGAAAAATAGTCCAAGAAAGGGGAAAGTGAAGAAGAGTAATTCATTTTTCAAGTAGCTGTGGTAATCGAGATACCCAAATAATCCAAATAACAGCTCATTTAAAGGTCGCTTACATTTGGTTTTAAGGTGCATAATACTGATAGCCATTTTAATTCATCCCTTTGGTAGAGAGAACAAAAGTAATGAGAGACAAATTTACTGCTTCATCATTTGGCCTAAAGCAGAAACTCTGATCCTTAATTCTTTATCTTAAAACACCTATTTCATGCCTTCGGTATGTCAATACATAATATTTTTAATTTAACTTTCATAGCCACCCTATTCCTATCACCATTTTATAGGTGATGATGAGGGCAGAGAGTGGGTGAGTACCTTGCCTGGCTTTGTGCATTCACACCCTGTCTCACCAGTTCTCGTTCTAAATCAAAGGCACAGGGAAGCCATCCAGTGCCACCATCGTTTCATATTCATAACCCTTGGTCAGAGCTTCTGCTCTCAAGCCTCAGTTGATTGCCTTCTTCTCTATGTAAGTAGGTTACAAAAAGGAATTTCCTAACATGGATTCTCTTTCCCTCCATGTGTAAAATCAATACTCATTTGCTTAAGAGTAACAACTTGTGACTAGAGATGGGAATGCTGATTCCTATAGACAAGGGCGATCTCATATGTTGTTTAATTTTAAACAGTGGTTCTCAACCCTGGCTGCACCATTAGCATCACCTGGGGAGCTTTAAAAGAAAATTCTTGCCCAGGCCCCATCCCCAGAGATTCTGAGTTAATGGGCTGGGGTGGGGCCCAGGCACTGTTTTTTTTTTTTTTTTTCAAAAGCTCCCTAGGTGACTCTAATGTGCAGCCAGGGTTGTGACCCACTGATTTTACAGCCTGGGTACCGCAGCCAAAACATAACTACACGATGAGGCAGTGCAGCTGATTTCTAACCTACAGTAGACAATGGATTTACACTCATAGGCAAGTGGATCTTAGTTTGTGAGCAAGAAAATGGGAATAATAGTGTACTACATACCAAAGCTAAAGAATTAAATTAGAAGCTTTTCTTCTTATCCCTTCCAGATATGGTTGCCCTGAAGCTCAAAACACTTGTTTAGGTATCCTGAAGGAGAGGAATTGGGGTGTGAGTACAAGAAAAAGGATATTATTAGCACCAATTCTTTAAAAAAAAAAAATCAACCTTCTCCATTTATACAGGGGGAACAAATGTATTAGATAAATATATGTTAAAAGCTAGCTTAGAATAATTTTTGAATTGCCTTTTCTCAACATCTCATTTCAAATCACATGTACTTTTATACAATTTAAGATCCTTGGAGGCAATGAGGTATTGTTATAAGATGGATGGATTCATCTTCCAACGTATTAGGATAATGGAACTGCCCATATTCAGGCTTCAACCTTTACCTGAGAAATCTCTGCTAGGAAAAAAAAAACCCAACCCTGAGAGACATGTGTCAAAACTTAAATATTCCACTTTGGTAAAAAGTTACCTCAAAATGATAGCAGACCACCATTTTCTTTTAATTTTTAAAGAAAAGTATTCCAAATAGTAATGACATTCAAAAGCATTTTAACTGCACTGATGCTTTCCAGGTTCCCAGTCACAGCACCGTGTTAACAGCAGCATTGTGAATGCCTCCAAGTAAAACCAGTAGGGCAGATATTTCATTAAAATCTTAGATTCTTTTTTAACCCCGGTGGTAGGATTGGGTGACATGATAATTACGTTATACAGAGATTTATTACATTTTGATATCAGGCAACATCCCTTGGCCTATATCTATATCTGTGATATACCTGAGGTTTTCACAGAGAGCAAGCCTGGTACAACAGTGATGAGGAGCTCGAACACAATTCTTGACCTAAATACATTATGTAGCACCGGGTATCTGTTAAATAGGTCAGCCTGGGCTCTCAAAAGTTATGCAAAACTTATTTCTGCCACACAGGAGATATGTCACTAGTCAAGCTGTATAAAAATCAGCTTTCTAGGCAGGAAGAAAATGCTCCTCATCACTGGGGGCGAAAAACTCTTTTGCCATACATAAAATGTCTTAAACACTATACTACGGTTGTCATACGTCTTTAGGCCACAGAAAGTAATAAAAGCAATGAGGCTGATGAAATGCCTAACAATTCTGGGATTCATTTAAGTGGATGGGAGTTCTTTGAACACTGCTATAGGAAATCTTATTCTTCCAGCAAAAGCAAATGAGATTTCGAAGGTGCCCAGGTCTCAGCTACCAAACCTAAGGATGCAGACCTGGCTGATTGCTTTCAGCAGTGAAGAAATGTGGGAAGTTCCAGCTCATCGGGGCTAAGGTGGTTCCACCTCTACCTCCACTCCTACTTGGGACAAAGTTATCTTGTTCTTGCTCAGCGTGGGTTCATTAGTTGCCTTAGGTGCACAGGCTGTTATTTTTAAAACATCAAATAAATTGAAGGCTCGCAAAACTCTTTCCACCCTCAAATCAGTAATTTTTTATGGTGCTAAGGTTTCTGCATGACCCCTAGACGCTAAAAACATAGCCAATGGTTCTCAAAGCATCATCCCAGGGATCAGTATCATCCACAGCAACTGGAAAATTGTTGGAAATGCTGATTATAACCCACCCCACAGAGATTCACTGAATCAGAAACTCTGGGGAAGGATGCAGTGATTTGTGCTTTAACTAGCCCTCCAGTTTGAGAACCCCTGAACTAAACTATCACTTAGCTTGAGAGTGGATCTAACAGTTCCAACATAACAAATCAACTCTTAATTATACTTACAATTAGGGACAAGAATTAAGGTAATTTAAAGAACATCCTCAGACCTCATATTAGCCAACATCAACCTCTTCCTCCAAATAAACTTTTTATAAACAATGGGCAAGTACAATGTTTATAAGAGGTCCCAAACCCTTTCCAACTTGAACTGAAAAACTCACGGGACTTCTCTGTTTCTGGAAATATGAATTAAAGCAGTAGACTTGTTCAGAGGAAATAAGATGTGAGGAAAACTAAAGCAACTACTCCAACTACTCGCTAATCATATTCGCTTAGGAACTGAAAAAAAAATAGACTTTAATAAGGAACTTAATTCATAGCAAGTTGCTATTTGTGGGTTTTTTTTAAAAACACATTTTTTTTTTTGCGGTACGCGGGCTTCTCACTGTTGTGGCCTCTCCTGTTGCGGTGCACAGGCTCCGGATGCGCAGGCTCAGCGGCCATGGCTCACGGGCCCAGCCGCTCCGCGGCATGTGGGCTCCTCGCGGACCGGGGCACGAACCCGTGTCCCCTGCACTGGCAGGCGGACTCCCAACCACTGCGCCACCAGGGAAGCCCCAAAACACACATTTTTTGAAGACTAAACCTTCATAGGTAGGCACTGGGGGATATAATTCCCCAAATCCCCACAGATTTGTGAGCAAAATAATATATACTAAGTTTGGTTATCTGGTCCTAATCAGTAGCTCTGACATGCTAAAATAAAATTGCATGCTTCAGACGTCTCACTGAAGGACTGAGCTTTTACCTTTCATCTCATTACCCTCCACACACTCTTAGTAGGTTTAGTTTAATGTATTTGAGTTCCATTTCCAAGAACACAAACTCTTATGATTTTTACATGATTGAAAAACATTCATTAAGGAGACAGGAAATGAAGTGTATGCAAATTTGAAGCAAGCTAATAAAATACATTTCTTTAAAGAAAAAAAATCTGTTCCTGCTAACCCACTAAAAACAAAACTCAGAGCAAAACAGATCACAGCTGCTCAACTAAACTGTAATGTGCTATGGGAAAAGGCACCCACCTTACCCCATACACCTGTTTGCCAACAGTGAGACGGCAGCAAAATCTGCATGAGGAAATTCAAAGGCATAAAGTAAACAAGCATCTTCATTTCACATTATCACACTAGACTCAAACAGGTTTTTACTACTAGCTTCTTGCTGATATACTGAACTTCACAGAGGTTAGCCACGTACTGCAGGTAGCTTCTGAGTCAAATTCAGTTCCTCTGGGACAAGTGATTATTTTCTTCTCTCTCTGACCTAGTGAATGCAGCAATGCTCCAAACATACAGTATTTCTGCCCTAAAGGCATTTATGCCCCACCACCTTACCGCCTAATGCTCATAATAAAGCTAGGCAAAGTGACAAAAATAAGTCTGTCCTTAGTTTGCATATCGAAAACAAAATCCATACAATGCTGCTGCTGCTTCTATTGCTTTGTTAGTTCATCATTATTCACCACAGTTCTTGCCTTCATTTGCAGAGTTTGGGTTTTAATGTAATGGCCATTCAATAAAAATGTTGCTTTTAAGGGTTTGCATATCATCCCATTTTCTCTTCATCCCTTCAGCAACCATATGGCAAGCAATCAGGTCTGCAATCACTAGGTCCATATTATGTAGAGCATGATTTCGGCATTATGCTATTACCCATCTGCTTCTATAGAAAAAGACATGAACCCATGTATAAGAGGTCAGTGATCTCACCGCACACCGTATTCCAGAAATCTATCTCTGTTCACTTGAGATCACTTTTGTGATTTACTCTAGTCTCCAGGCCAGACTTTCTCTCCCTCTCTCCTTTTTTTTTTTTTAAAGAAATACAATCAGCACAATTTGTCTGTCTGCCTATTGTATAAAATTATTTGTAACTGTCAGAGGAGGCACTTAAACTTTCTTACTTAAGGATTTATCCAGAGATTCTGCACTTAAAAAAAATGTGGGCGGTGGAGGGAGGAGAAATCAATCTCACCTGATTTTACATTTTTAACTGTCTGCACAATAAAGATGACAGAATCTTCAGGCAGAAGCAGACACAGAGGAAGAGGGAAAGTTCAGGCTCTTGCCTCCAATTCGAGGGCTCCCAGCACCAACCTAGACTAACCAATTCTTCTTGGCTCAAGGAAAGTGCTATATATAAATCTATATATCTGTATCTATTTTCTTTCCCATATATATGTCTGCCCTGTGGGTTCACATACATGATCTTTGAAGAGCAGACTCACCTGGAGTGCTGAATGCTAATTCAATGGAATGCTTATTTGGGTATTTCATAAACAGAGCACTTATAATGAACTTCAGATGCAATCAATTATGCCTACAAAAAGACTCAAAGTTTGGAATTCCATGTACTGTAATAACCCAATGACTTTGTTACGTAAAACTTCTTATAAAATACTTCCACCGTTTTCTACACTGTTTCAAACTGTTATTGGCTTTTAGGAAGCAGGATAGGAACACACCAAATGGGTATGAAGCCTGAGGCACGGAATCTTTTGCAAAATCTACTGGGGCCATCAGAAGTGGCTCAGAGCAGACGTGCTTTCTGCCCCATCCACTGGTGCTCAAACCAGCTGGGGAAGTTTAAAAAATTCTGATACCTGGGTCCAAACCCCAGAGATTCTGACTTAATTAATCTGGGGTGTGGCATGAACTATTGGATTTTCTAAAGCTCCCCAGGTGTTTCTACTGTGCAGCCCAGATTGAGAAACTCTGGTCCAATAAGACGATTAAATAAAGATCATCTTATTTCACTTCACCATTTAACAAATAGAATGACAGGGTAGGGTGTCAGTACTACAAAAATTAATGAAAACCATAAAACATTCAAGGTATAACAAGGCGAAAAATTACAAGCTGACAACCATCAATTATGAAATAAGTATTATTCAACAGTGGAAATAACAATAGTGATAAGACTTCTATGTAGATTTGGCCTACAGTTTTATTTACAGCTTTCAAGAAGCCTGAATGTCACAGAACATGCATTAACAATGTAAATGCTGGAACTTTAGTAAAATACTGACATTTAATTAAAATTCTATAATTAAGAATGATCATTACACTGTAATAGAAAAAAATAAAGCCAAATAACTCAGTATTTATTTGTACATACTAGTAATTATTCGCATAAAAAGTATACAGGAAGAGGCTATATATCACTTTTACAGATCACATGTGACCATAAACTCAGAGTTTTGATGTATGTTGTATTTTGAAATCGGTATTCTTTAAGGGCCAATACTAGGGAAAGCAGAACTGAATTATTCACAGGTTTTAAAAAGATAGTCTCAATTCCATTAATGTTTAATACAATTGCTACAAGCAAAAAAATCTAAAATTAATACTGATTCTCAGAGCTTAACTCACAGAACTGAGCAGGAAATACACGGATAAATGGGAAGTAGATCTGTATTGAGGCTGTTGAGATTCTTTCTAAAAAATCCTCTGCCCACCCGACAGACAACCGGCTTGCAAACAAGAAAAACAAACAAATAAATAAGAAATAGATAAATAAGAAAAACGTACTAACCCTTTCTGATCTGGAAGGGCAGAAAGTACTCAAAGCGAAAATTCTCGCTTCTCCTCCTCCTGTCTCACAACACTACCTCCTTCACCACTCTCCTTTTTTCTCCAAAGCCTTCGGGCTTTTTCAACCTTAATCCCCTCTCCATACTGCAAAATCTACCACAAACATCTCATTCATCCAAAGAATGAATGCAGAAAAATAGTGAAAATACGTTGTTGCTCAGACAGTCTATATTTAATCAAGACCCAAATGCTTAAATGGATGGAACTTTAATGGCAATTTTCAAGTATTAAAATTCACGGGACTGCATCTGGGCACAGTACTCAGTAGCCTAATTCCATCTTCCCATGGCCATGGCCACAGCCACACACAAGAGCACATCTTTATGCAGGAGAAACAACTATTTGTAGGACTCTAATCCTGTTGGAGGATGTGGCAGACTCCGATGTCCCACCTCCGTCGGCTGTACATCAGCACATCATGGGAATTGATCCATAGAGGTTGATTCTAATGGGTATTATCCACAACCACATGTCCCTCTGAATTTGTTCAGTTTCATAGTCACTCGTTTCTTTCCTTTATGTATACCTTTCAACATTATCATTCCTTAATCATTTCCTCTCTATTAGAACTCACCTTCTATGGCTCATACCCTCAATGCTCAAATCAACTGAATCAGAGTTTCATTAAGAGGATGTGAGCAAGTCATTTTACCTAGTGGTGCAGGAAAGTCATTGTTCATCATTTTTAACATCCCACAAAATAGAAACAAAATATGTTGATTGATTAGATGTTGATACAAGTCATTATTCATTATCGAAAATCCTTTCCAAAAGTTGATTTGAACTGAGTTAAGATACAGAATGTATATAAAATAAGATTAAATGGTTTTAACTATTAAAAGAAAGAAAAGGGAAATAGTCCAGGTGTGAAGGTTAAAATAGTTTCCATGATTGTCATAAAATTTGGCCCTGTGCTTCCTGGCAGTCAAGGAAAGAAAGAAACATGGTAATTTACATAAGCTTTATTATCATAAAGAAAGGAGCACAGCAGTTCTTCAAATTAGACAAAGATTTTCCTGGCACTAAATTTTGGAAGACTGTCTCATAGGGATATTATACAGGTGGTATTGAATAGCATAATTCCCACTGCCTTCAATAATCTTTTTTATTGCAAAAGAAGACATGGACACTGGATCTCTGTGCATTCATTTTGTGTACCCCCTTTTCCCATGACCTCTTTCTCTTATCATATTTTCTCTTTAGCTTTATTTCCAACAATATCATTACTATTTTTGTTGTTGCTATTATTATTCTCTTTAAAGTACTATATTACATATATTTTGTAAGCTACCTTCATCTTTTTGATAACAATGCAGAGTATAGAAAGTAAATAACTAATTTTTAATGAAGAAGTATTGATCACCAGGTTTGGAATCTAATACTTAGTTGAGACTCTTGCCACCCAAGTTGAGATTCCTGGTAATTTGTGGACTGCCATGATCTAAGTTCATCATAGAGACATAACAGTCTAAGGATTAGACTCCATGGCATTGCTTTTCAAACTTTAACGTGCATGTGTGTCACTTGTTAAAGAAGAGGATTCTGACTGAGTATTTCTGGAGTCAGGTCTGAGGTTCTGCATTAGTGACAACGTCCAAGATGATGCTAATGCTGCTAGTCTGTCGACAAAACTTTGAATAGCAAGGATGGGTAGTCAGTGACCAAGGCCACACTCTCTATTCAGGACACAAGTATTCTACGTTGCTAACTTAAAGTCCATAATCTTGGGAAACCAAGTGAGCAGCTAGTAGAGTTTCATTATACTGAGAAAACTGTGGAACCTAGCCACATTATCTCTGCATGCAAGTGGACCAATTACCTGTGAGTGCTCTTGGCTGTATGTTAAAAGGTTCTCACTCTCAAATCTCACACATGTTTAGTCTGCCTAACTGCTAACTGGTTTTGGTTATTTGCAAATTTTGTCTCTGGTCAATTGAGACAGTAAGCATCTTGAGAGCAAGCACTATGTTTATCCATCTTTGTTATGCCCCACTTCTCCCAGACAGTATCAGTTACAGGTGTTTCAGAAATACGAGTTGGGGGCTTCCCTGGTGGCGCAGTGGTTGAGAGTCCGCCTGCCGATGCAGGGGACACGGGTTCATGCCCCAGTCTGGGAAGATCCCACATGCCGCAGAGTGGCTGGGCCCGTGAGCCATGGCCGCTGAGCCTGAGCGTCCGGAGCCTGTGCTCCACAACGGGAGAGGCCACAACAGTGAGAGGCCCGTGTACCGCAAAACAACAACAACAACAAAAAAAAGAAATACAAGTTGGTTGTAAATGAACAGTCAACAACTAAAATGCAATGATATGGTCCTAGCCATGGTGACTAACAAGCAATATTCAGGTTTGAAAATCATTAAAACCTTAAATGTCTAAACGTTTTAAGAAACAGGCAGCATATAGTTGACAAAAAACACATATTTAAATTACATTATCTATGAATCTTGCTTTAAAAGCCATCCATTCATTCATGAATTCATTAAACATTTATTGAGCACCTCACTGCTTACAGTCTGTTGAAGTTGATAGAAATAAGGCTGACATAGTTAAAATCCAAAGAGAACCAGATAAACTAAAAACACTGTATTAGTCTGGGTCCTCTGAGACACAGATGCTGAGATGGGATTATAGGAGAGGTTGGGAGAGCCCTTAGACCATGATGCGCTCTGAACATGAGGGAAGAATGGATAGCTTCTACATAGATAGAAGCTTCCTAGGCCATCCTGCTAGGAAGGCTTAGCAAGCTGTAGGGGAGTCTTTGGGCCAAAACTGGCTGTCAGAGGATATCCAAGTGCCCGAGGAATACCATGTGAGTAAATATAATTTAATATTTATATTTGACACTCTCACACAAGTGAATTATGTCTTTAACAATTAATATACTCAATAAAACCACATGTACCTCAATGTAAGGGAAATATTAACATGCTATGTGTTAATAGATTCCTCTGTTCAGTCAAATTATATCATTTGAAATTCATGATACTGTTTTTAGATGAGCCTATTTTAGACACGACCCTGTTTTTAGGTACTATAGGCATCTAGCAAAATAAACACACACACACACACACACACACACATACCTTAAACCAAGTTAACTACCTAACTCCAAATCTTTGTTTTACTTGATTTATTCTTTAAACTATAAAGTCAGTTATAATCCTTGTGTTTATCTTATAGAAGTGTTATTTTACTTGTATTTGCATATGGTTAAAATTGCCCAATATAATTTTTTATGAATTTCAAATAGACTCAAAGCTGGAAGAATTTAAGATGCATATTACTTTATTCATTATTTTAAAAATAAGGAACAGGGGCTTCCCTGGTCACGCACTGGTTAAGAATCCACCTGCCAATGCAGGGAACACGGGTTCCAGCCCTGGTCCGGGAAGATCCCACATGCCGTGGAGCAACTAAGCCCACATGCCACAACTACTGAAGCCCACGTGCCTACAGCCTGTGCTCCACAAGAGAAGCCACCACAATGAGAAGCCCACGTACCGCAATGAAGGGTAGCCCCCCTCGCCACAATTAGAGAAAGCCTGCGTGCAGCCACGAAGACCCAATGCAGCCAAAGATAAATAAATAAATTAATAAATAATAAATTTTTAAAAAAAATTTATTAAAAAAATTAAAATAAGGAACATAGTTGTTCATTATTTTCTTTATACATAGCTACCAGTTTCAACCATTGAGTCAGGATGAATTTGAGAATACTTAATATCTTTAAAATAAAAATCAATGCATTTCATTGATTATAAAGTCTATTTGTTAGTTGATATCTTGTAAAAATCCGTAGTTTCATTTTTCTATTTCTTCCAAAAGTTTTTTGTATATGAGTCAATATTCTATTTTTTGGCAAAAATAATGTACAATTCTACATTATCTGATCACTATTTCTCAGTTCAGTATTAAATGCACTAGGGGACAATTTAAGTTCGATTTGTTATACCATTCAAATTTTATAATCCATTTCATTTGGTTGCCTGCATTGCCATTTTCTGGCCAGCCATGAATCAGCTTCCCCTGTGTATAGATATGATTGCCCAGTTTGATGTTCAAAAGACTCTGGATGAGCACATTTTCGGTCCCTTGGATTGTCCATTCTCATCCCCAAGGAGGTACACGGTAGGTTAGGAGGGCACTGTCATAGCTAAACTGTTTGATCCCTGCTGCTGTTTCCCAAAGATATAGAAATAAAAGATGCCTGTGGCTCCTCTATTATTCTATTTTGTCTTGTTTTAAATGTGATGGCCTAACCTTTCACACAAGCAGCAGGGAACTTTGAACTTTTCAGAATTCATTTAAAAATATTCGGTTCACTATTTGTTAATGATATAAAATTATATCACCACAGAATTTACCATGGACCTGTGAAATATGAAATAATTTACAAGACCAGAAGAATCCTTTTCCTTCTAAACCTGAGAATAAAATTTCAAGAGAAAAAAAAATCAAATAAGACCTCAAGATATTACAGTCAGAACTGGAGAAAGCTTATGTCAAAACCCAATTCTTACAGGAAGAGGTCAAACTCCAGAGCTAGGAGAAATCTGACACGCTTTTCTGTGATTAGGGCATATGAGATTGCTTGGTGTAAGGGAGACAGAGGAAGGTTCCATGGAAGGTTACATCCTTGCTCTTAATGAATGTTTGCCACATTTATACAGATATACATACACATACATATATATACATATACATACATACACTATACGTACACATATGTATGTATGTATATTTCATAATAATCACATTGGAATGAGGTCTTTTCCAATATTGTGCTCTCATCATAATTAAACATTTCAGAAGGTGAACTGAGGAACCAAAGAATCTCAGCAATAAGATTATAAAGCCTTCCTATCCCAATACAAGTGCAAATAAAGCTCCTGAAAAAATGAAGGAAAGAGAAAAGAAACGGAAAGAGAAAAGAAACAAAAGAAGGTAACAACCCCAAATGGATTGTTTCTTGGAAGAGAGGTTCATATTTAATTAGCATGACTGCATTTTTATAACTTATATTAAAACAAAACAAAATGAAAAAAATAGCAAAAAAGTTAAGCTGAAGAGGTTCTCAATTACTAATCAATATGACTATAATCTAATTTGTAACATCAAATTTTATTGTTCCATACTCATGGAAAATTACCACATCAGAACTCCGCACAAAAAAGTAAGGTATCATATTTATTTCATATTTATTTAAAGGGTCTTCAGATTACAACCACATAATTCCATGAATATGCTCTTAAACTTTTTAAAATAACTGTCATGGCACTTTTAAATATTGGCATGGAATGATTAAATAATAATTACTATTATTATTATATCTGTACAATAACAGTAACAAAACATCCCTGTTAAAAAAAATCCTTCCTGGACTTTGACGACCTAGATGTGGAGAGGTGGCAAATACATGGCATGTCTGTTGCCATGCCACTCTCCTACTACCATGGTACATATCAATAATCAATAAAGAGACTCTGCAGCTAATCTCAGACTCACCTCCGAAGTCTCCATGTAACACTGGACACAGCCGCTGCCAATCCATTGGATTTGGCAGGTGATCTGAAACCTATTTGTCAATGCAGACTTAAAGCATGTATTCTCTGGACCGCTCAATTTAGCACTTGTTTATATACCGCTTGATATTATTCTGCATGTGAGTGTGCATGAGTGAGTGAGTGTGTGTGTGTGTGTGTATAAGAGAGACAGAGATTGTCACCTGTGCCTAAATTCATTACAAATTCTTTGAGGGCAGGGACCAAGCTTCTCTCCCTCTAGCATAAGCCTGGCCACCTACCACAGTGCTGGACTCATATTTATTAATCAATACATATTTGTTGACTTTTTATTAAAAACAAAACGTTGGATCTACCAGTAAGGTTCTCACCATATTTGTCCCTATTTGCTTGTTTGATTACAACAACATGTTATGACCCAACTGAAATGAAAATTAAAACTCTGACATGCAAAAATAACTGGAATGCTCGAGTGAGTATAGAAATACTGGTCCACAATCTCCCATCTGCAACTCTGAAAGGTTATTCATAACTCATGTGGCAGCAAAACCAGACCTGAACTAATTTCAAGAAGATTATTTCCAGTCTTTATTTATCCCACTCAGTGTGAATATTCATACACTGCAATGCAGAAATATGAATGTGTTTGATTATAGGGTGCTGCCCCAGACCCAGCTGGAGGTATTGCAGAATCTGTGGTATATGCACCACATTACCTTTCTAAAATAGAACATTCCTGAATGCAGAAATACATCTGCCCCCAGGGGCTTTGGGTAAGGAACTGTAGATCTGCATGTGTGGACTTCCTGCAACTCAGTTCCTGACCTATTTCACAAATGAGCTATACCACTTAGTCTAATTAAATAATTTTTAAAGAAGGGACATTTGGAAGAGACAATGCTAAACAAATTAACTTTTATACCATATCAGATCTTTTCATATTATTAAGTGTTGGGGAGATGATGAATCTGGGCTGTTGATCTCTTTTCATTGGGAATATGTTTCCCATCATTTCTGCTTAAAGCCATCTTCAATCTATGTACAGCCAGCGAGAATTTCACACTCCCTCTACTGGATTTTCAGAATAAATCCCATGTTAAAGGCTGATTATATCATATTAGGATTTCATTTGACCCGTACTATTTCTAAATATATAACAATGCACTGGATTGCACTAGGTTTCCTTTGTTTACTGTTCCCTTGATGACCTGGCTTCATTGAAAATGCTACTATATACATATGAAAGAAATGCATTTTCATCCATTATTTTTAATGTCATAAATATTAAAAGAAACTTGTTTGAGCCCTACAAAATGTGAAAGGAGAAGAATCAAAAATGCGATTTTCAGTTTTTAAGCACCAAAAGTTGTACACAGATAACATACAAAGGCATTTAACAGGGTCCCTTTAAGCTTGCAGCATTATTCACTCAGCCTTTGCCAAATGCTTTCCTTTTTGCGTGAGTTTGCCATCTCCCAGCAATGCGGTTTATTGTTGAGTGTGATGGGGAACAGACCTGTTTGTGCTGTCACAATGGTCAATAAAACTGAGCTGGAGACTCTTCATTTTAAGCCTAAAATAAATAACTAGATTTCACTTAAACCTTCCTGTGTGAAGCGCCACAATCTTTCCATCGTCTTCACTTTCGCTGCTTTTAATGCCCAACTACTTAGGAATCACAAGAGTGTTGGCGTGTTTAGTGACTCTGATCCTCCCATCAGTAAACTGATCTGGTGATAAAATGGAAAGGGCCTTGTACTATTTGCATTTTTACTCAGTTTAGTCACAGATCACAAAATAAATTAGTAAATTGAGCAACAAGGCTTCCCATTTGCAAAACCCCAACGTTCGAAGTAATCATCTATGCTTAAATTCACAAATCCCTAAAAATGTAATAATTTCCCTGTCAACTAATGAAAATAACAGCACTACAGCATCCATTTAGAATCCCCTCTATGCTAAAAGCCCTGGGCTGTGTTTGAATTTGGAATTAAAAAATATGTAAGAAATGAATCGGTTGTGTAGGTGAATTTTCCTGATATCCTTCCCTCTGTCAAATATTTAGGACACATGATGAAGATAAGGGAGAAACTGAGAGGAGGAATGTGATAACCCAGCAGATTAACTAGTAGTCAAGTACACTCATGTTGAAATGGGCACTGAAATAATGTCGTATGTATGTTCTCTAAAACAATGAGAGAATCCAGCTTAAATCCTCTGGCCAATGTGACAGCTGAAGCAAATTTGCTCCCCGTCACCCAAGACAAAAATTCCGTTGCTTAGGGATAGCACACTCATACCAAATGCTTCAAAACTTCAACTCAAAATATTATTGCTCTCTGATAAAGGCTGGAGTGACTCTCAGGGGCACTAACTCACATTCTCAGTTCAGAGTAGAAAACTTGGTCAAGGATTCTGGGGCAAAAACTATATCATTGAGAAATATGCAAGAGTTTTCCTGTCTACACAGTGCTCCAGGCAAGGTTTCATTTCACAGTGGCTACCCCCGGAAATATTTAGCTTCTCTGTCTTAAGGAGAGAAAGAAGATGTCACCACCATTGAGGTTTTAACAGGCACACTGAGAAATTTAAGTTTGCAAATCCTGAAACCAGAGCCCCAGAACTTTGGTTCTTTCTAAAAGAGAGAGCTTTTGAGTAGAATCAAATCCAGACATCTGTGGTTAGAAAGCCCATGCCAAGCATTTGGACCACCTAAGCTGAGTTAATTATAATATACAGTAGCAACAAGTACAAAAGCCTGAGTTTGCCCCCTGGCTATGCAATATCTTTATCAACATCACTGCAGAATGAAATGCACAACTTTGAGTCTTTTTAATAATGGTATCAAGTAACCAATTAAAGGTAATGAAAAAAGGAAGCTAAACAAAAGGGAAGAAAAGGGCACAAACCCAAACTCTCTGATTTTGGAATGTCCAAGTTCTTCTGTGTCAACCAAAATCACTGAGCCCTAGAAGCAAGTCAACAATGAACTTCATCAACAGAAATTCAAATATCAGGCCTAACTATTTTGTTTCTGTTGCGCTTACTTTCTACCAACGGTTGTGAATTTTCAAACATGCCAGGAGGAACAAGGCACAAGATCTAATGAATACAATACAAAGGCTGCCAGGAGCCCACATGCCTCTGAATAGCTCATGGCTTTATCAGTAACTACTTTGTTTTTAATAACCACAGGTTTCAAATATAATTTACTGTTGTTTTTTTTTTTAAAGAGCTCTCAGTTAGAAATAAATAAATAACTCATAGCAGCAGTGTAAGCCTAGGAATAAATTCTTGTCTGGTGAGATATTTTCTTTACATGTCATAAAAATAAAGATGAGTTTCCTTGAGTCTGAAAAACATTGTTTCTGAAAATGTAATATGACTCCACATTACCTCTACTAAAGGGTAGAAGAAAGAGAAGAGAAACAAAACAAAACAAAAAACTTCCTATCTGATTCATCATAACACATTCCTTCCTGATGCTAATCTCATTTCTTCCCTGTGATTCTCCTCAATAATAGTGGTCATCTAAGTGCTGTTAATCCTTTTAGCAAGCACTAATAATTATGCATTAGTACAAATAACATTAAAGCCTTTTTTCAAATAATTACATATATAATGGATGTGTCTTTTGAAAGTTGTTTACCGCTAATTAACCAATGAATAATTGTTTTCTCTTCCTGAAACAGGGAAAGCTTATCTTGGAGTCACAGTTAAAAATGCTTTTTTTCCCCAGTTTTACAGATGTTGTTAGCAATTAAAACTGTTAAAACACTATTAAAAAGAAATTCTTGTATTAAAGAGCTTATACATTCCAGTTGTTGCAGTTTCTCAGCTACTGCATCTTTTAAAAATCATTTCCAGTTTGAAAGGGCACCGGTGGCCCAAACACAGCAGACCTCTTTCTAAATAGTTCAGACCCTTTAGTATCACAACACCGAGTGCTTGTTGCTATATGACTAGTTTAATTGTGGGCTGTAATAAAGGTCATAATTAATATCCCAACACAGACACTAACAAACAATTTTAAATTGCCAGCATAATCAAATGATGCAAACATCTATGAGCTACAAAAGTTCATTGCCGCAACTGACAATTTCTTAATTGTATTCAGTCATTCATGGAAATTTTATTAACATCGAACTGATGTATCCTGCCCTTACTCTGTCACAACACCAGGGATCTAATTTCATTATTTTCCACAAGATTTGCTTGACTACTGCCATGATTCTAATATTGCTTTAGTCCAGATGTTTATGTTATTTAAATTAGGAAGAAAAGGCTTTTGGGTAAACACAATTAAAGAAGTTTTTTTTCAGATTTAGTTTAACAAACTTCTTTTAATTAATGCATATAGCTGCGATGTTGAGGCTTTTTCACTGGTTTTATGTGCATTTCCTACTGTGTGCAACACACATTGAGTATACAGCTACAGCTAAATATAACCACCTTTTAATTTTTCACTTACATCTGAGTGCTCATTAAAGTGAAAAATATAAGCACACAACTGCATTTTTAACTTTAATCAATCTCATGTGTGTGCCTGTACATAACTTGCCTGCATACGTACATACACATGCAAATCACAAATACACAGAAACACCTATATATAGGAAAAGACTCCAAAAAATTTGTCTGATATTTGGTCACCTTCAGAATCCCTTTTTAGCAAAATAACCCCATAGTAGTAGTGTATTTAATACCCCCCCCCAATATTCTCTAAATCTGAATGGTATTTTCAATGCATTGAGAAGCGTTTAACAAACAGCAACAACAACAAAAACTCTGCTACTGGTGCAATTTATTTGCGTGGGATGAGCTTCTAGAACTCATATGTCCATCTCATAGGAGATGAGCTCTAATAAATAAGATCTTTGTTCTCTTAGGCAATCATTTTCATTCTTTGGCTTCCTTATTTAAGTTATAATAACTCAAACTACTGAAAATGTTGTTTAATACTAGAAAGCTGATAAATTTATATCACATTTGGAAAAGGCATTATAGGTTAAAATGTCATTCAATGTATAGCTAATGAATATTGTTGTACATCAACTCTTAGAATAATATTATTTATAAACATCAGATAAATTATTAAATTGACTTCCAATGAGTGCCACCTCCTATTTAACAGAGTATGCAGATGTTATAGAATGCACCCTGAAAGCCTCAGCCTCTTCAGTATTTTTTTGAACCAAAGAATTAGTCTTAAATTCAGGCATTCTGAAGAAACCACAGTGTTTTCATGCAAAAAGGAACCTCAGAGATACTTTGAAATCATCTGTGAGAATGCCAGTGACAAGAATTTCAAGCTTACCTTGTTTTAATATCTTATTTCAATTCTGATATCAGCACAATCAATTATACAACTTCAGGTGACTGATGAAACTCCCTCAAGTGTATCTGAGCAAAAACAATAAAATTTCCTCTAAGATCTAGGCTTCAAATGTCTCAATATTTCACAAGCACAGGGATATTTACAAACAACTTCAAAGTCTGCTATCACTCTGAAATCATGCCTGCTTCCATTTATCTGGAGGAGGTTAGAATTTTCTCAATCCATAAAATCCTTTCCCCACCAGGAGTTTGGAGGAAGCATAATATCATTTTATTGATGGGTTTCTCTTACTACTGTTATTTCCCTGTGACTGCATTGATTAGGACTGGCTATTTCTTGGACATCTCATATTACCTGGAAAATCCTCATAGTAAGAAACACACGTTGCATCAAATGTTTCTTTCATTTAAATAACTTCACAAGGAAATGGATCCTGGCCTCCTCCCCACCCCATGGAGAATTCAGGTGACAGTGCAAGTTTATACTTGCTTAGGGGTTGTTCTTGGGTTTATTTATTTATTTGTTTATTATACGATTATTATTATCCAGCAGGGAAGAATACTAGTCAAGCATCTGGCTATTCTCATTCCTACAAAATAATTCCAAAAAAGAAAAGAAAAACTTGATTTCTCTAATTTTAAAAGTCTTCCATTAAAAAAAACAAAAACATAATATGAGGTTTTTGTGTGGTGCTTGTGTGTGTGCATGTGTGTGTACGTGCATACGTGTATAAGAGAGAAAGACAGAGAGAAATCGAGGGAGAGGAATAGTTCATGACAAGCATAATTCATCTGGATTACTGAAAAAATTTGCCCAGAATGGGTTCTATACCTTTAAATGTTAGTTTATTTCCCTCATGAGCTCTCTATTTTAGAGAGCTACGTTTGGCAAAGTTTCCAAGTATACCGTGTCAATTTTATAAAAACTAAAAATATTGTTGAAAAAATATTATCCCAAGAACATACGTAAAATTATAAATATTCAGCACATCAAGCTTTTGATATACTTTAGTGCACATGAACTGAGTAGCTGTCAAAATTACAACAGGCAACTCAAGTAATTATGCAGATTTATGCAAAACATTAACAAGAAGAATTAAATGCACAAATGAGGTGGCTACACTTGAATTGTTAAGATTATGAATAATTACCATGAATCTTTTTGCTCTTAATATAACTTGTTTTTGATAAACAAAGCCTTAATTATCAGAATACTTTTGAGAATTTTGGTGACCTTCATTAATCTTACAAAACAAGTCTCTTGTGTTCTGCATTGTAAAAGGCACATGCTCAGAATAAGTACACGAAACCTTGGGAAAAGCATATGTTAATGGCTACTCCAAACTGGTGAAGGGTACCTCTGGTTTCAGGTATACAGCGTGCTGCACACAGAGCCAAAATAACATTGAGCACTAGAAGGTACTTTCAGCTGGGAAAAAAAAAAAAAAAAAAAAAAAGCCTTCAACCAAACTGTGAAGGGAGCAGGAATAAGAGAAACTCTGAAAAAGTATTTCACTTCTGTAAAATATCTGGTTAATTTTGAAACAGAAGGAAAATAGCAACCTATTAATTCTTCCTTTCTAAGATGCAATGAGTTCAATAAATCATTTCTAAAATAACAAAGTACTGAAAACATTCAGTCATAACTTTCACATGTATCTTTCAGCCACCAGGTATTCCTTAGGTGAACACCTCTCCCAAAGACTATGGAAATTGTACCCACCACCTTGATTACTAGACACAATTTTCTGAATGTGTTCCTCACTCAGCTCCACTGGTAATTTTTACCCTGCCCTCCTTCTCTCAGATAAGCAGTGGGACCTCTTCATGTCCCCTCAGTTAATTTCAGAATTAATTTGCAATGCTGTCATCAACACTGTAACAATTCACTGATCAACAGTTGCAATTCTTCATAACACTGTCAAACTCCCAGCTGCCACCGTGGCAAGCTGCATTGCCCCGGCTCCAGACACACTGCTTTGGGACTGGTGGTAGAAAAGGACTTTGGAAGCATTAAGGCTTTAAAGCTACCCACAATATCTCTTCCCTGGAGAGCAAGCTGTCAGATCAACGGTGTTTTTTATCATTAAAAAAAAAAAAAAAAGGCCCACTCTCCAAGAGACTTGCATTTGTTTGGGTAAATGTCAAATAGCTTTGATGCATAAAAATTAACTTAAAGAGGTCACACCATGACAGGGTACAAGCTTGCACTTTAAGAACAGTTGTATCTTTATATATCATTACATGACAAAACAGACCAGGCCAGGAAGGTCTAAATATCCCAGGGAAGTACAGATTGTGCAATGACTCAGAGGAACAGACAGTAAATACTGCTAAATTATGCCCAGACGAGTTAATAATTCTCAAGCATATTTCTGAAAACCATCCTGGCTAAAACACATTACCAGCACATTGCCAAGTCCCTGCCTGCTGTCCCAGAAACTTTTAAGATTTAAAGAGAGGAACTTATTTTAAAAGATATTTTCCCCCTAGGATTGTGTCCAAGTCAACAGAAAAGTAGCCGCCGGGGACAATCTGCTCTCATGTCTGTCCCTCATCTGCTCACATGTGTGACCGAGCTATTGGAGTCCCACTGGTGGCTTCACACTGCAGAAAGGCAGAAGGGTTGACCAGCAAAAGAAAGGGAAGGAAGCCCCTTTTCAAATTCAGAACAAAGAGACTTTGGTTTTCAAAAGTGGGAGAAATGTATCTAAAAACTTGGCCTAGATCAATCAAGTAATAACAAGACTGTTTCTTCATTCGCAAAACCAAAAAAGGAAAAGCTGGATTTGCCATCTACGGTAAGAAAGATTTTTCTTTCTGTTCACCCATAACTCATTAGCAGTCTTTCTCATTAGTTCTCACTACTTGTAGCAGACAGTATTCGGTGATACCCTTTCCCTTCCTGATACCTCCACTCCCATCTCTCACACACACACGCACACGCACACGAACACGCACAGGACTTTCTGATTTGGGTTAGGTGCTTACCAGTCTCAACGAGGTGAAAATACAGGCACAACTCAGTAGTATCATGGCTACTATTTCTATTCATTACATATAATGGGTAATGAGTGTCTCTTCCTCAAATGGTGCTGAATGACACAGAATCAGTATAGCACATATATCTAGACTCCTACTTGGGAAATCCACACACGTGCTCAAATGGCTATTCCTCTGGATACTTTAGACCAAAATCTCATCTTAGTTCTCTTTTCCATCTGTGATACAAAAATATACAACCTGCTATCCAGTGGAATGCCACATTTTTTTTTGTTTTCAACATTATAACTCAATAGCCAAAGATAGAGCAATCTCCTGAACTTTACGGTACATAACTCCAACAGTCTGGAGAAAAACTCTTAACTGTGGCACCTCAAAATTTCCATTTTCTTAAAGAGAGAAACATAAAGGGACATAGAAAAACCTGCTATTGATGGACTACAACCACTGAAAAAGGGGACTAGGAAATTGTCAGATATCCCACATGTACAAGTAGCTCACAGACTACACTATCCCTCTTAGTTTATGGATTTTTCCTTCTCTTTTGTTGTTGACACTCTGCCTAGAAGTATCCTGAAGAAAAAGTCAGCCCAAAGAGTGAGAGGGATTTTTCAGTTTCCTATTACCGTGTGAAATTTCAACTGGACTCTGTTAAAAAATGAATACACAGTAGATGCCCAAGATAAGTCACTAGAAATGATATCTGATCACAGTGCCTGAACTTGAGGGATGTTTCCAAAACCAATCCACTCATCCATTCAACTCAAAAATTATGCATTCAGTACCTACTTCACAATTACATGTCACTCTCAGAACCCCACATTTACATGGTACGTTGATTGCTGCTGTTTGATGGTATTCCTGGCCTATCACGAAGATGTTTGGCAAGAGACATGCAGGGCCATTTGGTCTTGACCTCAGATTCACAAAGGGCTTCAAATTTAGACCAGCAAACAGAGAAAAACACTGGCAGTACTGAAAGATGATGTTCATCATACAACCTTAAGCCACTGTCTCATTATTGGGACAACAAAGCTAGTGTTCATCTTATTCTTTATTCCTTCCAGAAACACAGAAAATTCACTTCTCGGCTTGCTTGCAATGAAGCAAGCCACATGACTAGATCTAAAGGAAGACAAGTGAACTAAAGTTTTGTGTGTCACTTCTGGGTTCTCCAGCATCGCACTGTCCCTGCCTCGTGGAAGGAGGCTGCGTGTCCCTGACAGTGCAGTAATGGCAAAGTGAAGCATTAGTCCACCTAGGCTGCTGAATCACTGGGTATTCCTGGAGAATCTAGATCTGCAGTGGACTTTGCGTAAGAAAACAACAACAACAACACTTTGATTGTATTAAACCACTGAAATTTGAGGGCTGTTTGTTGCTACAGCACACCTTAGCTGTTCCTAACACACCGACCTGAGTACTTAGTGTTTTAAATAAATTGTGATTTGCACACTAACATAGCATTGTGGGGTTATTAAGGGTGTTTGGTGGGTGTGTGCTGGAGGTGGGTGTGTGCGGGCTGAAGGGTTAACAGTTACTTGTAAACATTTAAAATGTACATTTTCAAATGTAACATTTGAAAAGTTACAATTTGGGGGCACTGTTTTGGTATGTCTTTTTGTTTGGATAATTTCTTCTCAGCATAAGAATCTTGAGTCTTCCTCCATCCCTGAAAAGTTATGCTTTTGACTGAATGACCTGAAAACATAAGAAAAAGATGCACTAGGAAAACAATGGCTAAGTCACTGCTGGCTGTCACAGATCGCAGTGCCTAGCCTCAGCTATGAATAAAGCTTGTCAATCTCTTTGGCTTCACGTTCGTAACTCATATGCTGGGGACAAGAGTTCCGTATCTGTCCCATTAGAACCACTGTGGTCAAAGATTCAAGGAACGTATGGAAAATAATATTCCTAAGCAGGTTCCAACTCTTCAGGTACAGAACAAAAGAGAATGGCTGTCAATTCCATGAACAAGACTATAAAAATATGCTGTAATTCACTAGGTCAGTTTTTAGCGCTTAAGCCAGAGTAGAAATCCAGCACAGACTTCACAGGACACCTTTTTTTTTTTTTTTTTTTTTTTGCGGTACGCGGGCCTCTCACTGTTGTGGCCTCTCTTGTTGCGGAGCACAGGCTCTGGATGCGCAGGCTCAGCGGCCATGGCTCACGGACCCAGCCGCTCCGCGGGATGTGGGATCCTCCTGGACCCGGGCACGAACCCGTGTCCCCTGCGTCGGCAGGCAGACTCTCAACCACTGCGCCACCAGGGAAGCCCCACAGGGCACCTTTTGAACCCAGAAGTAAACTAGGTAAACTTTACGGTAGGATGATGTGCCAGAGAGGATGAGCTGCCCACTTAATATCCACTCTCCCCTCCTTTTACTGTAATAATCTTGCATCTATTTAGGGAGGCAATGGGCTTGGCTAAAAGATTCTATTTCCTAGGCCCCTTTGCATCTAGATGTGATTATGTGAATGAGAAGTTACCGAAGAAGGCTCTTAAATGAATTGACCGACAGCTAGGAGACCCTTCTTTTCTTCTCCCTTTCTTCCTTCCTGCCTGGCTATGACCACTGGAGATTCAGTCGCCATCATTCTTCTGACTGGTGCTAAAGATGGTGGAACATAAACATAAAAGGAACTCAGGCTCCTGCTGCCCCTGGGAAGTCTGTATGCCCACCCCAATCTGCCCTCTTACAAGCTTCCTTCACAGGAGAGGAAAACCTCTAACTTATTAGGCCACAGACGTTCCTATCTCCATTGCTATCAGCAGAACCAATTCCTAACTGATAGAGCAGTGGCGCCCGGCAGACCCAAGGGACAGGGCTGTGAGAGTTTGTAGCTGAGATAAACGCCTAAGGCTGTCAAGTTCCCAGGAGCCTCTTCCAGAGGAGTTTCTGACCAAATCTCTTCTCTGAGCCTGGGCTTGAAACTTCAGGAGACAATGTGATATTAGTGGTTAAGAGTATGGTCTTTGGAGTGTGACCATCCCTGGGTTGAATCGCAGCTTTGCTACAACTATCTATGGTCTTGGCAAGTCATAGAACAACTGTGAGCTGCAGTTTCCTCATGTAAAAATTGAGAATAATAAGAGATCTTCTTTTTTTTTTTTTTTTTTTTTTTTGCGGTACGCGGGCCTCTCACTGTTGTGGCCTCTCCTGTTGCGGAGCACAGGCTCCGGACGCGCAGGCTCAGCAGCCATGGCTCACGGGCCCAGCCGCTCCACAGCATGTGGGATCCTCCCGGACCGGGGCACGAACCCGCGTCCCCTGCATCGGCAGGCAGACTCTCAACCACTGCGCCACCAGGGAAGCCCAAGAGATCTTCTTTTATCCATTTGCTCTAAGAAGTAATGAAATAATATGAGAAATGGGATGAGTACATTGCCTGGCACACAATGAGACTCAAGGGACTCTCAATTAACTCCTTCCTCTCGATAGAATTCCAATTACTCAATTAGCCTCTCAGGTTTATTTTCAGTTCCTTCAGTGTCATGGATGTGTGGGGTGTTATAACCCAATGTCAAGCTCAACATACACGTCTTAGAGGCACTTGACGTCCATCTGGGCTCCTTGTCCACCTGGACCAGGAAGCAAGGCACAGGCCCAGGTTAGGCCTTCATATTAAGGTTAGCTATAGGTCTAGTGACTGAAATGGAAAGAGATATGCTTATCTTGGTTAAAAAGAGTAAATTTTTTTTTTTTTTTTTTTTTTTTTGCAGTACGCGGGCCTCTCACTGTTGTGGCCTCTCCCGTTGCGGAGCACAGGCTCCGGATGCGCAGGCTCAGCGGCCATGGCTCACAGGCCCAGCCGCTCCACGGCATGTGGGATCTTCCCGGACTGGGGCATGAACCCGTGTTCCCTGCATCGGCAGGCGGACTCTCAACCACTGCGCCACCAGGGAAGCCCAAGAGTAAATTTTTACTTGAGAATTCAGATTCTGAATGTTCACAGAGTGGATTACTCAAGAACCAAAAATAACTATCCTTATCTCCATCATTAAAGAAATAGAAATATTACATAGAAACATAAATATATCAGAATATAAATAACACTATACGAAAGCTTCTATGTTTCTAAATGGCATTCTATAGGATTTAGTAAAAGTAAGTACAATGCAACTTTTCTAAAAATTTGAAATTACATCAAAATAAAAAGTTACAAGGAGGAAAAAAGCAAGTAAAAGGCTCAGCCCTCCTCATCTCCTACACATGATTCATTCAAGAACTACCTCAACTCTTGCTTCCGTGACAAAGCTATTGATCCAAAGCTCTTTCTGTACTTCTGGATTCTCACAGTCCTGGGTCATACTACCCTAACATTGCACATGGTCAGTGTACAATAAATACATTTTGAAAGAGTGAACATGTAAATGCAATGGCCACCTAACTAGCCTTCCCACTTCCTACCTATCCTTTACTCCACCTCTAGGATGATCACATTGCCCTCCAATTTAAACTCTATCAGGAGTTCTTCTTTGTCCAATGCAGTGGACTTCTTTTTTTTTTTTTTTTAACACTCCAGAACAATTCTTTCAAGAAAAGCTGACTCAAAAGTTCAGTAGATAAAGCAAATAAAGGAGGAGCTGTCCCTGTGGAAGCGGGGGTGAGAAGCCCAGAGCACTGCAGACCAGCTCTTTTGCGTTCCACAGTCCCCATCCCACTGTCCCTAAGAGGTTCCAGAGAGCACAATCTGCCAACCATTGGTTTAAACACTCATTTTTAAATCCCTGATTTTCAGCACTCACCTCCACCCTTAGCCCCAAAATATGCAAAGCAAACACTCAGCCATGTAGAATTACCCACAGTTTTCTTTGCTTATACACTTTGCTTGTTTTGTTCCCTTTAGGAAGAGCTCTGTTCTCCCTCTTGCTGCTTGGTAAAAGCCGGTCCATGAGTGAAACCCCTGCCCTTCTGTGAAGTGTTCTCTGAGGGGTGTAAGTCACATTGGTCTCCTTTTCCTTTGGATTCTCATAGTGCCTGGTGTGTACATATTTCTTAGCTTTCTCTGTACCATCTTATAATCATATGCATTCCCCACTCCCATCACTCCCACTGGACACTATTTCTCAAGGACAAGCCCTGTATCTTATCAATCTTTGTGTTCCAGGTGCCTATTGAAGAATCTGGAATATAGTATATGCTCAATAAGTCACTGCTAAATGAATGGCTAAACAAAGTGATACATTATCACACTGATTATTTCATATTATTTGTTATTTGTTTTGTTACTCTACTTTTTCTTCATAGACATATAATAAATCATTTGAAGACAGGGACCAAGTCTTATATTTCTTAGTTTTACTTTAACAAAATACTAGGGACATGGATACACTAATAAAATATTTTCTAATTGAAATAAATTACATTTGAAAGAGTTGACATGGTATCAACAAATACATGTAGGGCATTCAGCACATGGTAAGTTGTACTAACACCAAACAAACATGCAATGGAAATAAAACATTTGCTTTCTACCCCAGAGGCAAGACAAATATATTTTTGGTAGCAAGAAATCAATTTTGAAAATAAATGTGGCATTTAAATGTCAGAAAAATTTAAAAACTTAGAGTTTGGGAACATTAGATGCTTTTAGAGCTGGGGACTTCCCTGGCAAGCCAGTGGTTAAGACTTCGCCTTCCAATGCAGGGGGTGCAGGTTCGACCCCTGGTAGGGGAGCTGAGATCCCACATGCCTCGTGGCCAAAAAAAACCCAAAACATAAAACAGAAGCATTATTGTAACAAATTGAACATGGACTTTAAAACTGGTCCACATCCAAAAATAAAAATAAAATAAAGTGACCATGCTATTTCAGAGTTCAAGAAGCCAAAATAAGACAGAACTAAGCATAGTCATATTGGTCCACAGACTTTAGAAAAGGTGATTTCAAAGTGTTACATGGAAAAATAAGCAAGATCTCAGGCCAGAGACTCATAAAAGCAAAAGCTTCTCAAGACAATAGGGATAATTTCATAAAGGAAATTCTGACAGTATGGATGGGAAAGGTGTGTAAACAGGTCATGTGGCAGCTCAGGGAGCAATCTGACAAGTGCAGATTCTGTAAAGGTTCATACAGTAGATTAAAGGAGGGTAAATCACCAATGGTGAAGAGAGTGCCTTCCAGGGAGGAACAGTATCATTTGAATAGAAAGCCCAAAGAGTGTGGAGACTTGTGAGAAACCCTAATAACGACAGAAAGTCTTTTAAAGCTATATCTAGAGCAAGAGGAAGATGAAAATTGTTAGACGTCTACTTGGGACAGAAGGTATAAAATAATTGATGACAGAGAAGAAGGAAAGCCATTCAACTCTTTTTTGCTTTCTATGTCAAAGAGAATAAGTTATTTTTTATATAAAAGGGTAAACACACTGAAGTGGACATGTGACGTTCAGGGTAGGTGGAAAACTGGGTGACAGAAGAGTTCGTAGTAACCGGAGGTTGTCAATAACTTTCTGGCTCATAGGAGTAACCTTGCTCAGGACACAGAGAGAACTCACAATTCATATCTTGGCCACCCCTTAGGAAAGTGCTGATGGATCTGAAGAGGGAAAATATCTTCAACATGAAGGAAGTTCTACAGTAATGGACCATAATAGAACTCTTCCCTTTGCTTTGCCCAGCATCTATGATTTGATGCAACATGTAGATACTACGTTTATTGAATACCTGGAAGCTTCAAAGCTGAGAAAACTAACTAATACATCAGAGACCACAATGGAGGTCTAGGAAATATCCCAGCATATTGTAATTAAGGATTGAATCAAGTAAGATTCAACTTAATAGGCAGTGAAATCTTCCACTGGATAAAAAGAGAATTATTACAAAAAGTAAAAGATTTGGAAAATGTGGCCTAGAAGCAGTGGCTTGATTGAAAAGCATTTAAGAGTCCTAGATAGCTGTAAGCTCCATGTGCATCAAAAATCATGATTTAGCTGCCAAAAATGTTAATTCAATCTTAAGCAGAATGAATAGCAGCCAAATTCCAATAATAAAGATAATGGTCCCACTCCACTATTAAACGTATGACCTACAATATTTTGCTCATTTCTGAGAGCTATATTTAGGATGATACATCACTCAATGAAATACATTCAAAAAAGAGCTATCAAATAGTGTGGAAACTCAAAAATCATATGCTCTGTGTAATGACTGAAGGAACTGATAGCCCTTTATCTGTAGAAGGGACACTTAGAGAGGGAGATTAACACACCGTCTTCAAGCATTCACAAAGCTCTCAGATGAAACTTGTATTGAACATTCCCTATGTAGATCTAGGTTCCATAAGTAAACTTTAGAGGGAAGCCATCTTTGACCTGGCAGGGCAGTTCCCAAACTTGTTGATTTCAGAACCCCTTGACACTCAAAAAATGTTGAGGACTCCTATGAGCTTTTACGTGGGCTCTATTTATTGACAATTATATTTAAAATTAAAAATGAGAAATTGAAAAAATGTATTAATTCATTTTTAAGTTAATAAACCAATTACATGTAAACATAAATAGTATTTTGAAGGAAAAATAACTGTTTTCTAAGACAAAAATAACTTAATAGGAAAAGTGGCATTGTTTTTCATCTTTTCCAAATCTTTTTAATGTCTGGTTCAATAGAAGACAGTCAGGTTTCCTATCTGCTTCTGCATTCAGTCTATTATGATGTCACATGTCACTGAAAAACTCCACTGTGGGAGGATGAGAAGTAAAAACACAAATAATATCTCTGTATTATTATGAAAACAGTTTTTGACCCTGAGGGCCAAAAGGCTTTTTGGAACTCCCAGAATCCCCAGATGACACTTGGAGAACTGCTGGCCCAGTACAAGGAGAAATTATTAATAATTAGAATTATAAAAAATTGAGGTGGATTACCTCATGAAACCACAAGTTCTAAGTTTCTGGAACTACTGAAGGAAAGGCTAAATTACCATTTATCAAGAATATCATGTTTGGGCCTCTCTGGTGGTGCAGTGGTTGAGAGTCCGCCTGCCGATGCAGGGGACACGGGTTCGTGCCCCGGTCCGGGAGGATCCCACATGCCGCGGAACGGCTGGGCCCGTGAGCCATGGCCGCTGAGCCTGCGCGTCCGGAGCCTGTGCTCCGCAACGGGAGAGGCCACAACAGTGAGAGGCCCACGTACCGCAAAAAAAAGAAAAACAACCACAGATTAGATGCCTTTTTTTAATAAACAGATTACTTTGTGAGATAAATATGATTTTGTTGATATTTAAACTGTAATCTGATAACAGTGAGCAAAAAGCTATTCCCAAAAAAGCATTTTTAATGAAAAAATGACACATGCCCAGGAAGACACTGAAAATTTCTCTCTACAAAAGTTTTTTTTTGTTTTTTAATAGTTCCTTTAAAATACTATGCTGTGTTTCAAAGGAACTCTATAAATCACTCAGGTCTCCCCTTTACATGAACGATTAATTTACTAGTCTGAAGTTGACTTGTAGAAGGCATTTTTTAAGCTATATCAAAATGGAGTTTTCAGGCTGATTTATAGCAGATTAATCAAGATAGAATACAAAGTGATTTTGTGCTTTGTGAAGTTACATTATATGAAATCTGATTCAAGTTGCTGAACTGATTATTAATGAAAGAAATATGTATTATATATCATAACTTGGAGTCAAAATTTGTTTATGTTTGAGCTGACCCATCAGTCACAAATGAACTTCTCCACCCACTTCCCACCCTAATAACAACAGAACATTCTTATCAACAGCAGCCTAGGTGCTCAGAAAATATGCATTCTAGCAGAGCTATGCTAATTAGCATTCACTTTCCTGGACAGTCAATCCACACACAAAACCTAGGACTCTGAAAAATAATGTGTGTATATATGTATATACATATATATATATGTATAACTGAATGTATAATTGAATCACTTTGCTGTACAGCAGAAATTAACACAACATTGTAAATCAACTATACTTCAATAAAATAAATTTTAAAAAAACAAAAAAACAAGCAAAACCTAGGGTTCTGCATCCACTTTCAAAAATGCATGAAGAAAGGGAGAGTGATTAGTCCCTGTGGTTGCCGGGACCACATCTCAATTACTAGCTGCTCTCTAGTATGCAAATTTCCATCCTCTTGTTTTGTCTAACAAATTTCTCATGTTTTTCTAGGTCTAGGTATAGAAACTAAATTTAGGGTACCACTCGTGGGCCTTTTAATAACAATATAGAACAAACCTAGTCTTTCAAGATAGGAAATATCTGCTATTTTCCAAACTTGAAGAGGTGCTTGTGTTATCTGAAGTTCTGAATATGAAGAAGAACATATCAGGAAGGAGATTTATCCCCCTCCCTTTTTTTTTTCTGTCAGCACAAAGGACAGAGTGAAATAACTACAGCCTGCTACTTTGTCTAAACTTAGAACACTCTCCACTTGAGAACTAAGTGAATTCATCTCTTCCAATCATTGCTGTAAATAATACCTACTTTCCTGCCCATAAACCACTAACATCCTTTTGTTTTCTGTAAGGTAGGTCCTTAATCCTCCCATTGTCAACTTTTCCACTTACCATAAAAGCCTCTCCCGACTTCCTTTTTTTTTTTTACTCAGGTAAAATTTACATATGGTTAACTGCACAGATCTTAAGAGTACAACTTGATTTGTTTTGATAAATGTACACATCCGTATAATCACTACTCCAACTGAAATATAGATCATTTCCATCACCCAGGAATGTTCTTTTATGTCTCCTTTCAATCATTCCCCTATAGTTTTGTCTGTTCTTCAACTTCATGTAACAGAACATATGTTATCATGTAAGGCTCCTTTCACTCAACACAATGTTTTTGAGTTTCATCTATGTTGTTGAATCCATGACTTTATATTGCTGGCTAGTATCTCACTGTATGAATATATCACAATTACCTATTCTCCTATTTGTGGGCATTTGGACTGCTTCAGTTTGGGGCTATTGTGAATAAAGTGGCTATAAACTTTCCTATACAAGTCTTATCTTGTAGATGTAACTTTCCATTTCTCTTGGGTAAAATATCTAGGAGTAGTATTGCTGGGTCATAGGGCAGGTCTAAGTTTACCTTCACAAGAAGCTCCAGTTTGGAGGAGAGTTTCTGTTGCTCCACATTTGATTTGGTGTTAGGATCCATCCTCCTATTTTTTTGTTTTGTTTTGTTTCAATTAAATCAAATTTCTTACATTAAGTCACTCTTACATTTTTTAATCATCAGTGCTCATCTAAAAAAAAAAAGTTTTGACATTCCTACCAGTTTTCCAAAGTGTGTTTTAAAGTTTCCACCAGAAATACATGAGTTTTACCTACACATAGTAGTATCAACCCTTTCCAAACACCCAACCCAACACACGTGCTTTTTTAAAGGCTAGTTTTCAATTAGATCAAGTTTCTTGCAGTATGTCACTTAAAATGTTTAATCAGCTTTTATTACCTAAAGAGATGTCAAATAAAATAATCCCAAAGGGGAATAAATTATAATTCATGCTATGGATAGAATTTTAAAACTGGGTCTTTGATATAATCTTCCCAAAGCCTAAATTTTAAGGAACAGCAACCTGAAATACAAAAGTTCCAAGAACTTTCCAAAGGAGATGCACCTAATAGAGGCAAAATGAAAACCTCTCCTCACCCTGTCTGACAACCTTACGGCAATTCAACACTGACCTTTATTTCTGGTTCAGGTAAAGGCTGACATTCTACTTTAAGGGGCAATTTAAGTCCAAATTATCTTTGTATGGTTTTCCTCTCTGAAAGCTAATATCAAATGCTTATTATAACTCTTTACTTTCACGCTATTAACAATATCTTGTATTTATTTAATAGGATTTTCAGAAAATATTATGACGTTTTCTGAGATAGTAGTATATCCTTGGTCAACCTTATAAGTCGGGAAGGATCATTTTCCCATATTTTTAAAAAGGGCAAATAAAATATAAAGAATTAAGTAATGTCCAAGATCAATGGGGCAAAACTCAGGATTCCTAACTCAGAAGCTTACCACCAAAGCAGACCATTCTTTTTGCACAGGATTCACGAAATGTTACATGTTCACTATTTTTTATGTGTATTGGGTTTTTGAAAATGTAAAATTGACCCAACTTTTTACCATGGCACATTTATTCCTGGAGAGCTTTCACGTGGAATGGTTATTAGTGTGAAGGAGACATGGCACAAATTGCTTTTTAATCACATTGCCCTGGATACCCAGGCAGAGCATGGCTGCCCTGAGCGCTCCCCTCTCCGGATGAACTCACCTCAGGCTTTTTTGTGTGCTTTTTTTTTTTTCTGTGGTGGTGTTAACCAAGCAGGTAAAAGGATGGGTTTTTCATAGATTTGTGTCAAAATCAATCACTTTAAAAAGTTGGAAAATCAGTTTTTCAAATCGCTTGTAACATAAAGAACACTCGATTTGCTATAGATCAAAAAGTTTAATACATTTCAGATGTATTGGATCTACAGAAAAATGGTAGAAATAAGGAAAGTTAACATTTTCTAATAGTAAATCCGGAAGAGCCTTTTGGAGTGAGTAGGCAGGATTCATTTTTATGTTATACTAACACTGGGTGGTTTGAAAACCCAGTTTATTGCATTATATCATTTTTCTAATACTGTCTTTTCACATGCATTTTCCTCTAACATCAAACATTTTTTAATACTACTATTTGGGACAGTTTTTATAAACAATTACGTTTACCTTGGAAAAACATGAATGTCTTTTATCTCAGGTATTCGAGCCACTTTGTAAAACTTCTATCAACAGAAGCTAAAAATCTATCATTTGGTTTAGTTAATATTTGAGTTTGCAGGAGTAAAATCATCAGCCAACAGCAGCTGTGCGCTGTGTGTTAAATCTAGAGCAGGCATTAGTCTCTCAGATATGCAAATATTTATACCCTCATTGGCTAAGTAAACTGTTCCACTCTGCAGAAATGATAGGTTTGTTTTGGAATACTATAAGTGACTCGCTTTCCTAATAATGCCGTTACTTTTGCTGAAATTCACCCCTCTACTTTTAATTCACCTAAAATTTCCCACACAAATACTAGCAGAAATCCTTATATACCTCTGGAAAAAGAAGTCAGATCAGTAGATATCAAAGAATTGGCTAGACCAGATACAGAAAAAAAAAATACTGCAATTTTGACCTGCAGTTTTCAAATATACAAAAGAAGGAAATCTTAGAAAAACACAATATTCATTTAAAAACTTTTTAAAAAGCAAATATATTAGGGTGTGAGTGTTAATGAATAAGGATTCAAATCTTTGCTTTTAGAAATGTGCCATACTAAATTTAAATCGTCACTTTGTTTGGAAAATCAGGGCTTCTTTTTCTAATTTCATGTAATTACAAATAAGCTCGTGGTAAATATGCAAATACATATATCTTTGTGTGCACGTCTGATTTTGTTTCTTTAGGATGGAGTCCCAAAAGTGTAATTGTGAATCAAATGATATCAATAGTTTAAAAAATCTTGATGCTCATCGATAGTTGTTCAATCTCTATGAACCCCAATTTCTTATATTGCAAAATAGGATAAATAAGACATACCCGGCAAGATCATCAGGAGGACTAGAGACAAAAGATCTCAAAAATGACTATGAACTTTAATGATTTTCTATTTTTTCCAAAAGTATGGATTTATTCCTAACAAAAATAATCATCAATTTCCTAGATGAATTTTATTTTTTCATTTTTAAATATGATCATTATCATCCTCTCAAAGATACAAATCATCTATGATTTTGACACTATGTTAAGGGTGGAAATATTTATAACCACCAATAGTGTCAGGATCTTTACACATATTTTCTCCTGTATCTCCACCTGTAATGGATCTTATAACTTTGTGAAGGCTGGTATTAATATCTCAATTTACAGACAAAGAAATCAGACTTCAAAGAGGTGGAGTATCCACCCGAGGTCTCCCAGCTATAAGGCAGCTCTGCCCCACTCCAAGCCTGTGTTTCTCCCTGGGCTATGACATTAGTCACACACTGTGTAATGGGAAGGAAAGATTGTTCAAACAGGTCATAATAAAAGGCTTCATCATGAAGATGACGTTTGAATTATGTCAAGCCAAGAAGAAGAAAATTCAAAGAACAAACAGCAAGAACCAAAACCTTATGGTGGAAAATTATGTTGGTTCACTGAGCAGCTGCCTTGTGCCAGCCACTGTCCCAGAAGACAGGAAAATGTACTCAAAAAGTCACTATTAGCAAGAGGTTCATAAGCAGGTAAGACAGACAAGGAGGCAAAATTATTGAACTGATATGATAACTCTTGTGTTAGAGCCATGCCCAGGATGGCATAAGGCTCGGAGGACAGATACCTAACCCAGTTCAAGAGAAAATAGGCCACCTAGGTTGAGCCTTGAAGAATAAGAAAACTGTAAGCTAAACTGAGAAGCATGCAGGTGAGAGCATTCCATGCAGAGGAAGCAGCACGTGAAAAGTTATGAAGGCTAAAGAGACCATGACCCATCGTGCAAGGTGCTGGAGGTTCGGAATTCTTGGAGCACAGATGGGTTTAAGGAAAGAGCATGAAATGATGTTGGTGTGCTGGCAGAGCCAGATCACAATGGTTCTTTTGTGCTATGGTAGGGGCTTGAACTTCATACTGAAAATGACTTGTTCTTCTACATATGTTATTGAACCCTTTTGTTATGATTCCTACTACAACAATGATGACAATAATGGCAACTAAGTCCTAACATTTATGCTTCATATGAATAATCTAATTTAATCCTAAAAACATTATGAGCTGAATACCATTGTTATTATGTGTCAATCGTTGTATTAGTCCCTTTGGATAGAAAAGTTAACAAAAATGTCATGAATTTAAATAGAGAAGAGCACATACAGATTTACATTTTCAATGATCATTTTAGCAGGGATTTGGAGGATGGCATTGAAAAGTCTATTTGGTAAGATGAAACTGGTTATGGGGACTTCCCTGGTGGCACAGTGGTTAAGAATCCGCCTGCCAATGCAGGGGACACGGGTTCGAGCCCTGTTCTGGGAAGATCCCACATGCCGCGGAGCAGCTAAGTGCGTGCGCCACAACTACTGAGCCTGAGCTCTAGAGCCTGCGAGCCACAACTACTGAAGCCTGCGCAGCCCATGCTCCGCAACTAGAGAAGCCACCACAATGAAAAGCCCTCGTACCACAACAAAGAGTAGCCACCTGCTTGCGGCAACTAGAGAAAGCCTGCACACAGCAACGAAGACCCAATGCAGCTGTAAATAAATAAATAAGTAAAGTAAATAAATTTATTTTAAAAAAGAAACTGGTTATGAAATATCTACCATATCCAGGCAAGACATAATGAAGGCTGGTTTTAAGGAGGAAGTGGTAGGTCTTGAGAAGAGGAAATAGATTTGAGAGCTATTTAAAAGCAGGCCATGGTTACCAATTAGATATGGAGGATCACGTAATGGGAGGAACCTGGAATATCAAGCAGGTTCTGGCTTTAGCTTCTGGGTAGAGGTAATCCTGTTCTCCGAAATAGACAAATTTTATGCAGGAAGGTAATATCTTTACACTAGAAATGCAGATTTCAGAGTCACAGTTTAGAGGCAGCATGTCCACGGTCATGTGCATGTATGAAGTCATGAATGTAGGAAGAGCAAGAAGAGGGATGATAACAAACTCCGTTGTTTAAGGAGCCATTTATCAATTATTGGGAGTGCTGGTATGTGTATGGCTAGAGCTCTAAAGCTGAAGGGCAACAAGCATATTTGAAGTTATACACATATAAGTGAAAGTTGAACCTGTAAGTGGAAATGAACTTTCTAAAAGAAAGATTATGAATAAAGAGGTGGGTTGAAGATGGAATTAAGGAAAGTATCTACATATGCTGTATGTATAGATGAAGACCATTTTAATGAAGAAATAATAAAGAGTCTTCCAAATATGAGAAAAGATAAAAAGAACAGAACATGGCTTTTTGTTGATCTAATTATACTCTCAGACTTAGTTGCCCTTCGGGTCACATCACCCAAAAGCAAGAGAGTCAACTATAGCCAAGTGCCATAACCTTGACCTTGAAAAAGAGTAAAGATAATTGATGGGTGTGAAGAATCAAACTCCTGGTCTTCTAACCAAAAATCACTAACCAACTATAGACTCCCTTTCTAGACTCACCTCAAATCTCTAGTCTAAATACTCATTTCTTCTGATTCCTTTTGATATGCAAAGCAACTAGTTAAAGATTTTAATTGACATTTTCAAGAACAAGTCATTGAATCTCACTTGACGTTTTCAAATTGAACTGATATGTTAAAAATTAATCCTGTGGAAACCAGAAAAGCAGTTTTACATGTGACAGGGAGAAAAGACAGTCTCAGCTTTACTTAGACTGATGAAAAAAAAAATCTTTTTCTATCATAAGTTTCTCCTTTTTTTTTTTTCTGCGGTACGCGGGCCTCTCACTGCTGTGGCCTCTCCTGTTGTGGAGCACAGGCTCCGGACGCACAGGCCCAGCGGCCATGGCTCACAGGCCCAGCCGCTCCGCGGCATGTGTGATCCTCCTGGACCGGGGCACGAACCGGCGTTCCCTGCATCAGCAGGCGGACTCTCAACCACTGCGCCACAAGGGAAGCCCAGTTTCTCCTTTTTAAGGAGAGATAATGGGTTAGAGACCATTTCCACAATTGCTTCTAATGCTATTACTGCCTAAGAAATAGCATACCAAGCCACTCCTGTTTGCTCTGTTAGCCATGCTTCCTTAATACACTAATCTATCAAGGGAAAATGTTTAGGGTTCTTCAATTCATAAAGAAATAAACTTCTAACTTGTTGAAGGCGAAACCAAATATATATACATATATATATAACAATACTTACAATGCTATAGAAACAATCTTTTTTTTCTACTTTAGAGCAGAAGTACTGTATGGAGATAGTAATCAACTATAATTATTGCTTTTGAAAACTCAAGCTTTAAAACCCACAAAATACTTTAAAAATAAATGCAGGAAGCTTCGTAAAATACATTTTCTCAATTCAACAAAGAAAAAAGATCAAACCGTTAGGACACTCAAGTGTTATTTGCAGCAATCATGATAAGTCAATTTTGGCTTAAACCATGATTGTTAGAAACACTCACAAAACATATTATTTACCAGATGGCAATCTTACTCAAGCAAACACATAAAACTTATGTTTCATTATTATCAAATAAGGATGAACTTGCCAGTGGGATAACCTCCAGTAGTTAAACAAACAACATCTCCACGAAATGAATGCCATCGTTTCCATCATTGGATAAGTATATGGAGTAAAGAAACTATCCTAATATTTAGCTGCACTAGCTTATATTCAAGAAACAAAGCTTACAACAGAATACACACATGCAAAACGGCATATTCTTATCTGCACTAGGACTTGTGCTTTCACTTTCTTAGTTAAAAAGTTATTGCATTTTATGGGATTCCCTGGTGGCGCAGTGGTTGGGCGTCCGCCTGCCGATGCCGGGGACATGGGTTCGTGCCCCTGTCCGGGAGGATCCCACATGCCGCGGAGCAGCTGGGCCCGTGAGCCATGGCCGCTGAGCCTGTGCATCCGGAGCCTGTGCTCCGCAACGGGAAAGGCCACAACAGTGAGAGGCCCGCGTACCGAAAAAAAAAAAAAAAAAAAAAAAAGTTATTGCATTTTAGTGTTGAAAGAAGGAACAGTCTGAAATCATAACCTAAGCTAAAACACCTGTATTAAATAAGTATTGGTTGATATTATGAAATGCATAAAGTAATCCTAAGACTTTCTTGTTAGTGCCCCTTCTATCAAATACAATATAAGAATCTATCAGGATCTATCATCCACAGAATGTACACTGTGAGAGTTGTATTTTATGTCATGATATCACAGACTAATAGCAAGATTCTAAAAGTCTATTTGTGATGAACACCAGATTACCACATCAGTATATGTGTGTGTATGTTAGTCTGTTTGGAAAGTGACCCTTTTTGTAACTGGAAATGTTTTTTAAGAAGTTCATAGAAATTTAAAAATAATTTCAAATTTAGTTTAGTTTTTTTTTTTTACTGCATTTCAACAATTAAAATAGAATGAGGATAGAGAGCTTCTTTAAGAGCTTATTTATTTGTTTCCTGGCCATAGAAATACTCTCAAACAGTCACTCAGAAGCTCCATTGTAAAGTGAGGCAGACACTCCATGAACTTGTACAAGTATGATGAGGACTCCAAGGTATTACAGCACAGGGAGCCATGGAATCAATCAGAAACTGAGACCATGGACAGAAACATCAGGACTCTGTGAGAAACAGAAAAGACAGGTCTTTATCTCCTCACCTTCTCAGGTCCTCCAAGGCTAGAACTCAGGCACTATGGAATTAAATACTATAGATCATTTATGCTCAATAAGACAATAGAAAGTCCAGATTGCCTCTCTCTAGGCTACCTCACTCACTGCAGTGCCTTGTGCTGAAAATTCCTGGGTTCTGCTTTCCCCCTGAATTATTCTCTGTGACAGAAGTTGGTCAATTGTCAGCTTTCTGAATGAAACACGGATCTTCCACATGAAAACAACAGAAGTAAAGAAACAAATTCTGGTGTCTGACAAGTTAAATGGGTATATTAAGTTAGAAAAGAATCCTGAAGACTTTCCTCATCCCCAAATGGTTCTCTAAAACTAATAGTTAAGGGCAGGAACTTCCCCCTGGATGACGCCAAGACGAAAGACACTATCTCCACAGAAGAGGAGGCAGACACTTCACCTGGCAGAACATTCCACCTCTGAAGGGCAGGTTGCCTTTAGATTGCAACTTCCGTGAGGGTCGAGTCTCTCTCTCTACTGCATTCTGAATTGCACCGAAAACACTGAGGACTTTCAAAGAATGTTGGTTGTGACAAACAAAATGGATCACTTACACTGTACATCAGGACCAAAAACTTCAATGCACGCAAGCAGGGCCATTTCATCACTACCAAGGAGCCAGAGAAAAGACAACGATAGAGAGAGAGAATCTTTTTGACAGTTGTTCCTTTACGAGTGCTCTCCTACCTTGAACCAAAATTGAACTTGATTCCAGAAACAACAACAAAAAAGGTATGTGATGCGCTCTCTCCATCTAATACTCTGACACATTTACTTGGGGTGTATTTTTCTTTATAAAGTCTATTATACTCCTTTTTTGCTGCTTAGAAAAAAATAAATGACCCAGGCAGGACACGTGGAAACTCATCCAAAGACCAATTTTTAAGTGACTGTTTTATACATATAATTGAAATGTGTATTGCTGTTAGTCTTTCTTCTTTTCCCCCAAATTAAATGCTGGTGGAAATGTTTATACAACTGATAACACAATTGTAGCATCTAATAAAGACTTTTATTATTCATTGGTATTATAAACATATTTCCTTTACATAATTAGCAGAGCTTCATTACAAAATCATTTGGAAAACTATCTCCCATAATTCCTCCACCCTTATTACAGCTCCTCTCAATTCCTTTACTCTTCCTGCACATGATGAACATGTTATATGAGGAAGTAGTTTTTAGCTTCCACTTACCAGGCTATCACCAGTCACAGAACCACCCTCCTCCAAGTGACAGGATTGTAGGACATTCTCTTTGAGATAAACACCAGAAGATCTGTTTTTAAATGAGCCATCTTCATATAATCGCCCAATGAGTGCAATTACTTCAATAATTCTAACTTAATTTTTCTCAATTGCAAAGACCTATATTCCTTATCAAAATGAAAAAAAATCATTTTATGGCTACAGAGAAAGAGAAATTGAACTTCTCTCCCTATACACTTTACTCCCTCGAGGACAGAAGGGATATAGTGAACAGCGTTTCTCTCTGTTAATGTAGCTTGAAATTCCGCAATACATTGGAATAGGCTCTCTCCAGCAGACCACTGGGAAATATCATCTATATATATTTGTGCCACCAGTTCTCATATACATCCCTCAGTGCCCCTGGTTAATAATGTGATATTTCCCTAGATAAGGAAAGGCACAGAGCCATGACCCTTTTAAGCAGAAGGACAGCATGACAATATAAGTTCCGATCTGCCATGAAGGCAGGGTACCATAGCCTTTCCTCTGCAGCAAATTCAAGCGTGTAGGTGGTTAAAGAGGCCTTAGAATCTGAGTGCTCTCTCTGAACTTTGTCAAGAGCTTCCCTGTTGGTGTCAAACTTCATTGCTGCTCAAAAAAGTCCGAGTGTGGGAAGTTCTTTACTCTTTCCTCTCTCCATCCGGGAAAGGGGAACAACACACGGGAATTAGAGTTAAAGGATCCAAACTCTAATCTCACCCCTGCCACTTCATGGCAGGCCACTTTTTCTCGCCAAACCTCAACTTCCCCACCTGAGAAATGGGGACAATATTAATCCTCATTTCATGGGGTTGTGATTGGAATCTAAGGAGACAGTGTAGCTCTAAGTATTGTATAAACTCTTGAGGATATTGTACACTTTTATCATTGAGAAGACAATTATGATTTATTAATGTTACCATACTAGGTTAGGGCTATTGTTTTCTTGGCATATTTAGAACTAGGAAAATAAGAAAATAATTCCTATTGATTTCATAACAAGCATAGAAATATAAAGCTGAAAAACTGGACACTTGTAATTAAGCGGCTCTGTGCTCTCTTATTTTTAGAGTACAATACAATATTGTAACTCTTTACTTTTATTAACTGCCAAAATCAATCTCCAAACCCATTTTCTCAATATTCTGGAATAAAAAGGACAGGATTTTTTTCCTTAGATGCACAGATGCAATTTCATCTACATGCATGCATTTCAGAAGCATTATTTAAGCCATAGTGCATATAATGAACAAACTGTAATCATATCTTTGTCCCAACTCAATTACAAAATGAACTCATAACTTAGAGCCCCACAATAAATATCTATTTCCAATTTTAGGCTGATCATTAAATATGGTTCACACTAGGAATCTGTTAAATGAAAGAATGTTAAAATTCACTTACATCACTTAGAGCATATTTATTCTGATGACTATTAATCCACATAAAACAAGTGGTACATCTACAGAGACAACAGCATTTCAGGAAAATTCCATCCAACTCCCATGAATTGCTGGCTGTGTTCCCTTTAGGTCTGCACCTCTCTCTCTTTCTCTCTCTCCATGTGTGCCCTTACCCTTTCCGCACCAGTACCCCTTCTTTTCCTCATGGACATTGGTGTTCATTTCCTTTCATCATCCTCCTACCTATCAAATTTTACTCTCTGGGAAAGAAGTGGAATAAATTATTCACATACAGATATGCTCAGTGATAAGGTTCCAAAAATTAGAAGTCCCAGGGGTACCTGAATTTTAATAGGCAATGTTCGTCAATCTAGTAAAATATTTCTTTACCTAAACACCCCTGAAAAAAAAATACCTGTTTTGAGATATTAGGAGCTCTGTTATTTTAAACAAATGAGTCATTTTTTGGAACTCTACTTCTTTATCTGTGAAATAACAAGACTGAATGATACAGAGTTTCTAACATTCAACCATCCTTTAAATCTAAAAAAATGGTAACTTTATATGGTTTAACTCAATAGCTTAAAGGTTATAAACATAAATACTTTGATAGGCTAGTTAGTTTAGCATAAATGTGTCATGTAGGTAGTTGTGAGAAAGCCAGGGAGTACTGGGGTATATAGGAACCTGAGAACACATGCCTCATTGGAAGAGATTCAGACTAAAAACAAACAGCCAAACAAACAAGCAAAGATCACTATGTCAGTCAAACTAAACGATGCTGAAGTGAGGGCTGGTGGAGCACCAGTTGGTGAAGGCAAAACTAGATGACTACAGAGAGTCCCTCAAGCTCCAGCTTTCTGGGAGCCCTGAAGTCCATTGGCTAGGGAAGACGGGTTCTTAAAAAATATTAACTTCACTCTTCTGCCACCATCGAGACATTGTTGAGGAGCTATGTTATAAGGTAATAGCTTCAACAAGCAACATTCTGCTTTTGCCCCTGCAAAGACAAGGCCTGGGACAAGAGCTACCATGATAAAGAAACTAGAAAGCAAGAAAAAGACAAGTCAGTATGAA
Organism: Mesoplodon bidens; assembly: GCF_964165515.1. Taxonomy (NCBI): domain Eukaryota; kingdom Metazoa; phylum Chordata; class Mammalia; order Artiodactyla; family Ziphiidae; genus Mesoplodon; species Mesoplodon bidens. The sequence goes on from NC_138170.1 coordinate 40,389,588, forward strand.
TGAAAGGAAAGTGAATAAACTGCCAAATTTTCCCCATGACAAATACAGAGGTTGTGGAACTCTGCTTTAACTTCTCCATTCCAGAAAAGAACACACTTCTCATCATTGGCTATGAAAAAATAAATGGGGCAACTCTGAAATGTACTATCATTTATAGATAACAAGTTAGTCTGAATTTTAAAAATAGGCCGAAAAGTAACCAAAGGCTTCTTCCACTCTTTAAAAAGTGTCTTTATGGATCTCATATATATCGTCTAAGAAGAGCTCCACTTCCCCATTCTCAGTATTTGCTGGACAATAAACAGGAAATCCAAGCCACATAAGAATGCAAATGCCACCATGCAAGTTTGGTTAGGTTAAATGCATACTCATAATGGGTTATAGGTTTAAAAAAATCAATTTTACCCGCGCTTGAGTCAACTGTGGAAGTCTTAATATTGACCACGTTTACTCAACTGTCTGCCACATATATCTTATGGCTATTTATAAATGATATGTACCCTGTCTTTAAAAAAAAAAGAAGTTTAAAAAAATCTTTTGCTTTTCTCTTTTCTTTAATGGGAAAATGTCACCAGATCAAAATGTCTATAAATATAGTACGTAGATGTTTATGAGAACATTTACTGACTGCAGATAGAGGAACTACCATAAGCAATACAGAGGAATCTTAAAGGTGTATCTCTTACAATAAAAAGGTAATATACTTCAAAGTTTTACACAAGAAAAGAGAAACACATTTCTTCTTCTTTTGTCTCCTGCTTGCCTAAGACTTTGCCCATGAACAGATCTAGGATCTGATTCCATTTCAAAACCTATATAAATCTGGTGATTTTACTTCTAAGGACTTTTGAGCATTAGAGTTATACAATGCTAATAAAGTGTGGTAAATTTTGAACATGTTTTTGCTAATGAAATCGACAAAGAAGGCGCTATTAACATGCATGGTAAAATTTTAAAAGACTAGAAGTTTCTGATTCCTTGGTTACATTTTTAAGTACTACAGGACATCAAATTCCCAAACAAAATATATTTGTTTGGTTCATCTTGCTTTTAAGCAAAAGTGGTTATAAAATATGGATGTCTAGAATCTATACACATTCTGCAGAAATCACTGCAATCTGGTTGAAAGCATTCCTGGAAGATTTATAATAAAATTTATGAGAGTGACTCATTGCTGTCTCACAGTATCAAGCCTCATGTCTTATGAAGAAAAGCATATACCTACTCATAAAGAAATAACAGTACTTTACAAAATAGCTCTTTTTGTAAGAAATACAGTGATTGATCCAATCAGATGTGTGATTATCAATATGAAATATCTTTGACTTAACTAAAAATGACTGCAGAACCTCAGTGGTTTCCACTCAGTATAAACCCCTTGGATCTTCTCACTACTATCTCAAACATGGAATAGCTTTACCATGGGTTACTAGCTAATCATCCCACACTCAAAATATACAATATCTAAAATGAGAAAGATAATGTTGAAATTGTCATAGATTTGGAAAATCTCAGGGTAGGAAAATGTATAAGCCAGGTGAAAACCCCAATGCTTACAGAGAACAGAGAAGGGACGAGATGTGAGACGTGAACTGTGTTGGTCTGAGACAACAGGAGATCCCATGCCCCATCTCAAGGGACAAGAGCCACTTTTCTCTGCCAGGCACATCATTTACAAAGGTTAGTATCCCATGGTCAGATCTTCTAAGTTTTTTCAAGAAAAGCTGGAAATCTGGATCTTGTGAATTCTCCCAACTTATAAGTGTTGGCAACTAGTTCAAAAATTATAAAACCTAAAAGGAACAGACATAACCTATCTGGAGATCATGGCCTATCTCTAGGTCACAGGTTAGCAAGCTATGCATAGAGACTTAGTCCAGGCTTTCTGACTTGCATCTCTTATTACTACGTTCCTGCCAAGCTGCTCTTGCCTGGGTTCAAACACTTCTAACTATGAAAACACTTCTAACTATGACGAATGCAGCACTCCTCAAGTCATAGTCCATGTTTTGGACAGCTCTTCCTTATTTTGAGTCCAAATTTGTCATCATTTTTCTAGAGTCACCCCTCAGCATCACAGAAGCCTTCTTCAACATGAAAAGCTTTCAAATACTTGAAGACATATGATATATATTTGGATGAATGATTAAACATTTCCAAAAAATACACACACATATATATATATATACACACATATATATGATTCTCACAATTTAGGGATATCTTTTTAGACATAAGTCCAATCTTTCTTCATATGAGTTAAAAATTAAAAACAGAACTAGCATAGGTCAGGTGATGGAACATATGAAGCATATTGTCAAGGGAGATTTTGCCAGTGGCTGGGAAAAACAGAGAGGAAGAGAAGGACCTCATCGGAGGCTGATGCAATATGCCATGCCTTTCCAATCCTGTACCATGATGAGCTCATTCCTTTACTCAGGTCGGTGCATCAGTGCTTGTGGACAATGGCCCTGTCCATTTCCTCACAGTTATAATTCTGAAATGCTACATCCCACTCCTTTATCCTCAATCAATGCCTCTCATGTGTACATCCAATTCAAGATTCCACTTCTGGGTTTCAATCCTCCGTGGACCCGCAGCAGTCTACTCCACATCCTTTCTCTCTTGCTAGTCTCTTCAAACCACCTTCCTCTCCTGCTCTTTCCACAGCAACTTGTTCCCTTCCTTTCTTACCTTTTGAACAGTTTTCCAATAAGTCTCCATTTATCACCATTTCTCAGTTGCCCATCCCCCAAATATTGTTCCACACAAAAGATTTCCAGTGATAATTATTGGAGATGTTTTAGAAAATAGTTGTATAATACTATTCATTTGCCACCTGTAGTTAGCTGTTGAAAAAGCCACATTGGAAATGAATAGCATTGTGCTTTTTTTCCCCTCAGACATGTGAAAATGTGATTTTGTGACAGTTTTGTGAGGGGTGAGAATTTTGCCTTCTTTTCCCCTTCATGAAATGGTCTCTGGTGTCAACATTGCCTATGAAGTGAGTAAAGGCCCTTGAGTTACAGCAGCCATATCAATTCTTTTTTAATCAAGGAAAGAAGGATAAGATGAAATCTCCCTCAGGTGCTAAAAAGATACCAGTTTATTTAAAGAAAGTATTTATACCCTTTGCTAATTACTTAGGTGTGCTCACACTGATACCAGCACAGAACTTTATACCCTTCAAGCATCTTCAATATATCATTAAATTAAATTCATAAAGAAATGTGGGTTTAAATCAGAAACATGCTTCAGCAATCGGGACTATAATATCTTTCGACTTTCTCACATTTTTTTAACAGAAGAAAAGAAAACTAATAGAGTTCTCCTGAGAGGCAAAGAACATTTATCAACTGGGCATATATTCTCAGCATAAATATAGCATGACTGCCCTCCTTTGACTGGAGTTTTGAAGCAGAGAAAGTATCCCATTATCCCACCTATTTTACTCAGTGAAAAAGAATTTGATTAACAGAAAAATACAGACTGACCAATATAGAGAAAGAACTTTAATCTACCCTTCTCAGATTTAGTAATGGACTATTTCTTGCCCAGATTCTTTTCTGAATTTTCTACATCTCCAAGGAAATCTCTATTTTCTCCTTCTTTCTTTCAGAGAATATTTACTGAGTGCCTTCTATGTGTAAAGAACTATAGTAGGGCATGGAGGTAAAAGCAGAGCACAATAGAGATAGGACCTCTACCTTGATGGGATATTATATGACTGTCTCCCCAGTTCACTATTTAGTTACACTTTGTGATGAGTATTGGATAAAGGAGGATGGTAGGGTATAATAAGGGCATATAGCAGAAGGACCTGGAAGGTTGGCAAATGCTTTCTTTAGGAAATGAAAAGGCAGAAATTAATTATTAAGCATGTGGAGCCGGATGGGGATTTCCAGGATAAGGGAACAGAACATGAGAAGGCTCTGGGTCAGGAAGGAGCATGGGCACTAAAGGGTCTGGGATTCAGAGTGAGCAGGAGAGAGGTTCAAGCCCTGTCATTCAGGATTTGAGACTGTGTTAAGGATTTTTGATATTTAACTTTAGAGCAGTGGGAAGTTAATTAGAAAAAATTAGAAGTTAATTGGAAAATAGTTTGGAAGAGGAAATATCAGTTAAGAGGCCATGTGGTCAAGGGGAAGAGATCATGGTAGCTTCATCTAGAACAATGAGACTGTCGGAGGAAAGAAGTGGAGAGCCAAAAGAAATTTAGGAGGTAAGACCACCAGGAAGTGGTAAACACTTGGAGATGGGAGGTGAGAGAGAATGCACGGTTGCCCTAGGGAAAAGTAGAAGATTCTGTTTGGGGTGGGAGGGATGATGAGTTCAGCTTTTGAGAAGTAGACTTTGCCTGTGAAATTGGAGGGGGGTTGGGGTGAGGGTGTCCCATATGAGTCTGAAGGGGCTTCCACGCTAGAGAAATACAATTACAAGTCATCACTGTAGTCATTCTATAATGCAGACCGTACTTAAAGCCAGGGGCGTAAGTAACATTTCCTGGGGGAAGAAACATAGCCTGCGAAGAGAAGAGGGATAGGACAAAGCTTTGAAACTCAAACATCTAAAGATTAGGGGGAAAAGAGTGAGTTGATAAAGGCAATTGAATAGAAGTATCCAGACTCATAGAAAAAAAAAATCCAGAAGATATCGTGTCATAAACCAAGGGAAGAATATGTTGTTCATTTAGGAGAGAGGGATACCATGTCAGAAGAGGCTGAGGGGGTCACAAAAAATGAAGACCAAGAATTCATGTAGGTTATTGTCGGCCCTTCTGAGAGCTGAATTGATTCAATGATGAAACTCAGGTAGAGTGGGTTGAAGGGTAAGGAAATAAAGACAATGTCAAAAAACTTTTAGAGAGATGAGTAACTAACCTTCCCATAATATTCTGGCCATGTCTGGGAGTGTCCTAAGCTCCGAATCCTCAGGGAAAAACAAAAGTACCATTTCACACACTGTCATAGCCACCTAGTCCCCCAGCCTCTGTCTCCCCCTCCATCCTCCATCACCTCTCCCACTCCGCAGAAATTCCTGTTCCAATCTTGCCTTCCAACTTCGTGCCCACTCACCTCTCTCGCCTACACTTTACTCCTTAGACTCTGAGTGTCTGAGTAAGAGTAGACTCCGTTGGCAATTTCATAGGCAGGGGACACTGTTATAATGTGATTGTTCAGACGTATTCTGCAGACACATTTAACTCATGAGCCTCACAGTTCAAACGACTGATGGCTGATAATTTCTTAAGAAAAGGCGGAAGGACTTGATTTTTTAATGTAATAGGGAGTTAAAGAAAAAATGTCACCGTTCACTTGTGCTACCTCAACCATAACTGTACTGCATTGAAATTGTCCTTATCTATTCAATAACTAACTGTATCTTGTCATGTAAAGGCTCTGACATGACAATTAACATCTCTGTTATTCTGCAAGTAAAATTAAATCGCTCACTAGTAAAATAGAATAAAGACAACCAGAAAAGGCAGATATGTCACCTATCTTTTTACCCCCATTCTATCCCCGTGTGCCTTTTTCCTCTATAACTTACAGAGAGAATGGGGGGAAAGACTTTAGACATTTGTCCCATGAGGTAATAGAGGATTCGCCCACCAAAGCATATTCAGACCTATCAAGTTACCCTGCTTATTGTAAGGAGACAAGGGTAGGCAAAATGCTACACATGGAGACCAGCACAGTTCACCTTTCCAAAAGCCCCTCCTGTGTCCTTCCCAGTATGTCTTCAAGGATTAAGTAAAGTGTATTCAGGACCTACCTGTGCCAGGCACTATAATAGGTGTATTATGTACATTCCCTCCATGGGTGATCGGTTGGTATTTCTGTTCTCGTTTTTCAGATATGGCTAAACTAAAGAAGTTAAACAATTTGCCCAGGGTCAGCCAACCGTTAAACAGATAATGGCTAAATGTCTCCAAAAGTGACAGTCTTTCTACCCCACCATGATGCTTTCCTAAGGGAAAGTTATTTTCAAACTGAAGAACTAAATCAATGTGAATTATTAAATTATATATACATACATATATATATATATATATATATATATATATATATATTCTAGGATATATATATCCTAGTATGTATATATACACATTAGTGTATAGTGTGTACACACACACACACACACACACACACACACACACACACTAGAATCCATGGGTGGGCTGTATAGTGTCAGGTTTAGGAGACTAGACTCTGGAACCATATTCCTTGGGTTCAAATCCCAGCTTTACTTCTTACTAGCTGTGTGACTGTGTGACCTTGACATTGAGTGAGTTACTCAACTTCTTTGTACCTCAATTTCTTCATCTGTTAAATGGTGATACCAATGTTCCAAACTCAAAGAGCTTGTGAGGATCTCATATATATCTTTAAATACAGCAAATTAATAGTAAATATCATAAAAGTATTTGCTAATATCACCATATTATGAACCCAAATTAGTAGTCAGTACCTCTAGCTCCAATGGTCATAGGTTAAGATTCCTAGAAAGGTCCATTAGATTTGCAAAAAGAAAACAAAAACAAAACTTTCCATTCTATGCAGGTAAAATAACCATGTAGGCCAGAAACCTGCAACTCCAGCTGTGCATCCAAATCACTTCCAAAGCTGGGAATGTTGGCCCTAATTCTAAAGTATCTGATTGAGTTGGTGTGAAGTACGGCTTTGAAAGGTAGATTTTAGCACTCTCCACCTGCTGTACCACCATGGCTGAGAACTACCGATATAACATTGAAAAATATCCACTTTCATTGTAATCAGGAAAAAATCAGATTAAAATAGCATGCTTCCTTTCTTTTTTTAAAAAAATCAAGAATGCGATCCACTAAAATGTTAACAGCATTTACCTTAGGGTGGTAGAAGCATGGGCAATGTTTACCTTCTATTTTATTTTTTATGAAGTTTTAAAAATTTTACCATTCACTTATATATTCATTCCACATATCTGTTTTGGTACTACAAGCTTGGCACATTTTAGGCACTGAAGACGTGACCCAGAACAAAACAGTCTCTGCACTTGTGGGCTTACAATGTTGGGACGGGGGAACGGATTAAATAAAGAAAAATAGAATATAAGGTCAGCCTGTGGTATATGCAATGAAGGAACAGAGAAAGATGATTGAGAGTAACTCCTGGGCTATGATATTTAGGATGGCCAAAGATCTCTCAGAGAGGTGATATTTGAGCAGGGACCTGAATGAAACTAAGGCCCCAGCCATGAGCATCACAGGGAGAAGAGAATGAATATTCCAAGGCCCTGAGTGTTGTAAACATACATTTCTTTTATAATCAGATTAAAAAACATAGGTTATTTCATTTTGCTGAAAAAGGAAAAAAAAATTTCAAGACCCTAGAATGTTCCCAAGCCCTGGATGGACCTCCATCATCAAACTGACCTCCCTGACACTCTGAGTATCAACTATGAAATAAGGGGGTGGCCCTGAACGTCCACCCTTGGTTTTATAGCACTAGTTTCAAAAGCAAATTATACAAGGGACTAGGGTGGTTTCCTTCACTCACCAACATCTAAGAGGAAAACGTGAGTCAGCGCCATTACCTTTCCACGTCAAGGAATAGCTGCTGGATGCTTGCACGGTGCCCAGCAACTGAGGGGTGTGGGGTGTGTAAGAGAAGCATGAAACATATTGCTGGCTATTGTTTAAGCAATCCCAACAAAAATGCTACATGTCTGGAATTAGACACGTAGAGACTGCGAAACTGAGTGCAGTTCAGGTCTAAACTGCTACATGTGCAGATGACCGCGAGAGAAAGGGTACTCGGACGGTGGGCTCCAGAGGCCATGAACTGTGATGGACACTAAGGAGGAAGGACAGTCACTGACCAACCCCTCTAGCCCCCTTTTACCTAAATACATTGTTTTTATTTAGTCCAGGAAAAGCAATAGAAGTGTCATGGTCATGAAAATCCCAACAAGGACAAGTATCAGGCATTTTCCATTGCTAGGAATAGCGAACCCTCTCAAGGTCATGAAAGGAGACTGATGTCATGGACATTAGGAATTCAAGGACAGGAAAAACAGCAGAGCTGACCCTCGACTTGGAAACCAGGATGCAGTCACAAAGACCACTCCTTCAAACCTTTAGGGCCTGTAGGGTTTCATCTTTACTTCTCAGCTCATTTGACCTAGCCCCGTGGCTCAGCTGTTTCCTCAGCCCTTTATGACTTCAGTGTGGGTGTGATATTGGGAAAGCAGTCCCAGCACTAATTCTATACAACCCTGACCTTTCCTCTCAAGAGTACATCCTAGATGGCAAATTTTTTCTGTTCCTGCTTCAATTCTCTAAGAGAAAAAGTATGATTGACTTGGCCAGGCCTTGTTGCAGACCACTAAGCTGCCCAGGGTCAGGAGGCCACCTGTGTTCTAGTCAGCTGTGACAGAGGGTGGGCCCTGAGTAGGGGTACCTGGGTGTGGCAGTCTAAGAATCCTGCCTAGTTCTGATTAAAACAGGACCACAGCTTTTAGAATGTGTGAAAAGATCCACTGGGCCTACCAGGTATTTCTAAGAAAGATGAAGAAGGTCATAGTTTATGCTGTCAGTCACCATCTGCTCTGGTCTAAAGGGGTACATATTTGCTGGTAAAGGATTTTGAGGGACAGATTTTAGGGATTCAAGGGACTTGCATGGAGAAGTTAAAGAAACAATCTCAGAGTACTAAAAAGTTCCCTTACCAGAGTTTAAACCAAATTTCCTCTATCCAGATGGCTTCCAAGGCCAAGAGGGAGGGAAGTCCTGCTGGCTTTTTATGTTGGTCTTGATTGTTGTTAATGATCCCCAGCTGTAAGGCTCCCACATCTCTTTAACCTCTCTCTGGTTAGCCTCACATCTCTGCATCTCTTGCAGGGAAAATGGAACACAAAACATAGCACCCATTTCCCCAGCAGAGCATGTACTGTACAACACAGGAGGTCAGCTCCCAAATGGACCCCAAGTACTGCTCAGTTAGCATTGCCAGGACCTTTCATTCATCCTAGAAGAAGCCAGCCTCAGCATTCTCATTCCTGGAGGCAGCGTGGAGCCATGCCAACTGCCAGCAGGAGAGCAGGGGCATGCGGTCACCTGAGGCCCATGCAAAGAGCGTTCTCTTTTGGATGAAGAGGAATCACTGCCAGGCAAGAGCAAAATTTTCAGGGATGAGCTATGCATCAGGGATTCTGCTTCTGAAATGGGACCCTTGGCCACATAAATGTTCTGCACAGGAGTGTGCAGCTAAAGTAGCAATGTATTCTCTTATTCACTCATAAGAAAACCTTTTCCTCAGTTGGCTATGGCCTGCCAACACTGTAGAGGCAGTGAACACAGAGCTGAAACAAGTCACTGTGTGAAGGAGTTCAGAGTCTGGTCAGGGACACACAGTTTGCCTTCACTGCACTGTATGGAAGGTATGCATAGGTGTGAGTGTAACATGGAAGAGGAACACTCTGCTCAGGCTGGGGGCAGCTCTCTGGGAAGGCTTCCTGGAGGAGGTGACATATAAAATGGATTTTGATAGATAAGTAGGATCCAACCAGATTATATATGCACAAACAATCAAAGGAATAAAGGAAAGGAGAGAGGAGACTTCCAGGCAGAGGGAGCATATATGCAAAGATGAGAGGCATGAGAAAATGTGGCACAGGAGAAGAACTGTGAACCCTTCTTAGGGCACATATGACGACCTGAGAAGGATGGGTCAAGAACTGTGGAGAGGCGCCATCATGTATGCCATCCTAGGGAGCAACGCTTTATCCTGGTGTGAAATCCACTTCCAAGAACCTGTTTCTGACTGTTCAAATAAGTGCTGGTCATTGACCTCTCTGACTACCCCCGTACCAGACTGTTTACTGAGACTTATAGGCTAGCTAATTATTAAGTGCTTTATTCTGTTTTGTTTTGTTTTTACCTGTTTCCCATGTAAGTTGGTTCTGCCTAACCATAACACCAAATCCAGGAGAGAAGGGAACCCTTTGCTCTCATCCCCAAAATAGTAGGCAATGGACAAATAGTTGTTGAAATGAATTGAAAATGTCCCTGAGGGGAGACTGCTGCCTCCGTAGCAATGACCAGCAGAAGCTTTGAACTTCTTTATTGAAAACACTTCCTTCATCCTCCCAACACGTACACGCTTTATAACACATCCACTAAATCTGCACAGTAGCATTCCAGGGGTCTCTCTGAGGGTCTTAAGCCCAGTCCAAATGAAATGCCCCCAAGTCCAGGTGAATCTTTTATTCTAGGATTTTAAGAATGGACCCAATAAAGAAAATTTGATTTGCAGGCATGGAAGCAAGTTTCCTTTGTTCTTTCATCTTATTCTGGGCCAGAGGGAGCAAGATCCTCCTGGTGCATTTATTAGAGTTCTCAAGAGGAAGAGAAGAAGGGATGTGAATCTTAACTCTGAAGACCCCAGTCAAGAGGGAGCAGCCCTGGTGGCAACCAGGCCGTTGGAAAAGGAGGCCGGCTTGCAAGCAGGCAGTGATGTTTCCTTCCACCCGGTGTGACAACGGGTCTGTACTGCTTGCCAAAGCATCACCCACGTGGCCTTGCTCGTCTCTTCTCCCAGCCCAACACCTTGGTTCTTCTTCCCCTAATTTCCTACGTCCTGATACCTCTCCAGTATTCTATTTAACATAGTTTTTCTGTCCCTCTTTTGTTAGAGACATAAATATACCTTTAAGTACAAACAATAGAAAAAACAGGATATCTCTGACTGTAGGTACAGGGATGGTTATGTAACTAATATATCTTACTTTGGGCAGTGCTTGTGTCCTGATTCTTGTTTTTTTAGTCAAGCCCTCTATAAAAAGGAGAATGGATTTTGTGTCTATATGATTCCAATGCCCTTTTTCTTCCCTATTTATCACAAAGAAATTTCAAAAGAAAGGTCATACAATTCATGTAAAAGTTGTGGTGAGGTTGCTCTATATTTCTAGCATATCTAGCATTTATCTACCAAAAGGCAGAAGCAACTAAAAGAGGAAAGGTAACTAACCTATTTCAGGAACTTCATACATGCTAGCACTTTACACATAGGCTAATTCACTTCCTTCTAACACCTCTAGGAAGAAGGTCTTTCAATAACCAGGATAAAGATGAGGACACTGATATCAATTCAATAAGTGACATTCCGGATTGACACCCAGACCTGTCTGACTTCCAAAGTCTGCTCCTTTTCCTGTACCACACAGCAAATAAAAGGCAGATCCCACCCCCATATAAACATGTACCTCCTCTCGGAAAACACTGATTACAAACCTAGTGTACCCACCACTATTTTAGAGGCCACAGATACAAAGTGGGGAAGACAAGAAAGGAAGAGAGAAAAGTCCCCATTTCCAGGCCTCAGGAAACAGACCATTTGTATACAAAAGCCAGAGCATATAAAGTAAAATAGGAGTACTATTTCAAGTCACACATCAGCCCTGCCGAATGGACAGTTATAAAAATTCTGTCCCAAGAGTTGCTGAGATTTTCCTCAAATGCCAAAAGTCAGTCTGTTAAAAAATCACACCCCTGAGACAGATCTACAATCCCTCCCTGACTCCATGTCATGTTTCCTCAGTTTACTTCCAGTCAAAATGCATATTTTTTCCCCACTGCTCCCAGGGCTGGGGGTCAGCCCAACTAATGAACATCAAGCTGTCTTTTTTCCCTGCCATCAACAATGGACAGATAACAAAATGCAGGTTCTGATCCTGGCATGTTTATTGTTGGTGATGATGTATAAACTGATGGCCGACAGCTTCATTTTCTCTAACCTGGGAAGGCCCTGCTGGGAGAATTGGGGAAGAAAAAAACTTTTGATTTTGACTAGGAGTAAAACAGTTGGATAAACATGACATGACATGGGTGTCAGAGTGCATAATGTAACCGCGTGAGCCCAGATGGGACTAGAGAACACAGAGGCAGGGATAGAATGCATGGAACAGAGATTCAGGCATGGATTTATAACCCTCTGTATTCTTACGAGATTGTGACATATTAGAATGGAGTTTTGACTGAAAGGCAAAAGTGGGAAAAGCCTTGAAAATGAACAGTCTTTCAAACTTTACTATGTTTTGATAAAATAAAGCGAGATAAAAACTAAAAATGACTAAGTAATTTTGGCTCTAAGGGTGTAAGCCAAGGACATGTAGCACTCAGGGTCATGACGGAAGACGTGGACTTGAAAGAGGAAACTGGGCTAGTGCGTGTTTTTGACACAGTGACAGCTGAATTAGAACATGAGGTGAAGTGCAAATGGACACTGGATTAAGGCTTTCACTGTAGTTCTGCCAGAACACGTGGGTGAGTTACTTCAACTGTTCTAGGCTTCAGTTTCCTTTAGATGTAAGTGGTCCTTCCTCACACTTAGCTCAGATGGCTCATCCCAGGCAAGCAAACCAGTGTCAGCCTTAGCTCTTGCTATTGGAGGAGCTGGGTTCCACCTTCTTCATTTATTATAAAGTAATTTCTGATCAAGTTTGGAATATAGAGTAATGTACTAGATAGCACAGGCTACAGCCAAAATTTTCTTCTCGCCACAGTTCCTTAGAGCAGTGTTTTTATTTAGCCTTTTATAGATTGCAAACAACTTTGATATCCTGATCAAAGAAAGGGAACTTATTCCAGGGGAAAAAAAAATGCTCCTATGTACAAAATGCCAGATATAATTACGAAGTTCAAGGATTCCTGGAAACTAAGGGAATATAGGACCTAGAAGCAGTAAAAATTCACCGAGTTTCATGGGTACCATCAGCTAATAGCTTCCTCTTAGCCCCATATACCTGTTACTGAATTTATTTCCATATTCTACATTACTACTACTTAGAACAGGATTCCATGGCTTTGGTTGTTGCTTTGCAACCTCTAATAAACATAGTGAATGAGGAAGGCTCCTTTCCTCCTCCCATTTTGGAGTCCTTGTGTTTCTGCTGGCTACAGCCTTTATACTCCATGAGGGAAATGTACACATTAGGAGAGGTTTCAAATATTCTCAAACCCGCAGTGACTATTTTCTTCTGTTTGTTCATTCTCTGGCCTTCACCAGTCCTTGTTCTTCACTCTCTGACCAGACATCCTAGTCCCATCTGCCTTCACCTAAGGTCTACCCACCTTAATCAATACCCATCTCACCCCTCCTCTGTCGTGCAGTGGTCCCAAACCATTGGCCAGCAGCATCAATGAAGACAGAGAAGAAAGAAGAGGGCTGCAGCACCTCGGCAGGAGAGCGAGGCTCTCCCTCAGGAATGTGAAGCTGTGGCCAGTGGAATAGTTTGAGACCAATTAAATCAATGTTGCTTTGGCTCCAAGACAGCATTTATTGCTGGAAGAAACTGTCAGCTTAATTTGTGGATGAAGTCAGCTGGCTCAGAGCCAGAAATACTAGCTCCCCAAGTGGAGGGTCAACACGGAAAGAGGTGAAATTAATCCCCTTTGCTGGGTGGTTTTCCTGCAGTTGTGGCTCAGGGTTCAGGATGTGCTGAAGCCTTTCATTTAGGGATGAAGTGTGACCCTCAAGGCTGGTTAGATCAATAATGAGGCTCAGTACCTGTTAATGGAAATAAGAAGGACACATGCTACAGTAAACAGTTTTCTAACTGGAATCTGAACAGCCCTGGACTCCTCAGTATGTTCAACTCAGGGAGAGGCACAGACCATCTTCAGCCATACACTTCCATGAGTTGTTTTTCAGACCTTGCTCTTCAAAGTGTGGCTTTGTTAGAAATTTAGAATCTTGAGCCCAGTCCCAGATCTACTGAGTCAGAATCTGCATTTTGAAAAAAATATCAGATAATTCACATGCACGTTGAAAGCTAAGAAGCACTTTATAGAACCCAAAGAAGATAAGACTGTGTTTTCAGAGAACTCTCTAGCAACCCAGACTAAGTCATTTTCTCACTTGATGGATGAAAACAAATGTAATTAGTTTGTTTCAGTGGTGAGAATATGGCTTTTCAAGAGCCAGAAAAAATGTGGCACCTGGATGTTTCATCTAAGCACTGGATGCATGGGTGCAGGTAGTTGTCTCAGCTGCACAGAGAAGGCAAGAGGGTTCCTAGCTGCAAGCAGAAGAAGAATAAAACAGTAGCAGATCTCTCTGAAAGTGAAGCTTGTTGGGAGGTTGGGATTCAATTACTTCAATTATTTTCATCCCACTTTAGGCCTTCAGAAAACTCTCCTCTAATTAGTGTCTGTGCAGGGTTTCTACATATGATCAACGGTGATGGAGCTGCGTGATCGAGGACCCTGCTCTCCATTCATCACAAGGCCCATAGATTATAGCAGATCTAATAGACAGTCAGACGTGATATGTTGTCCATGGAACTGTCACTTGTGATAGATGAATTACATAAGTCTCGATGTTTTAGGGACTCTGGTGAAGTGTCAGATCAAACAAAGCCATCAAAAACTTAGAGAAAGGGGCAAAAAGAAATATATTAAGAACTGCCCAGCACTCATACAATTCTGATATATGAAGCAAAAAAATCCCAATTGTCAAGTTACTACACTTATACTAGGAAAATACTGTAAAATATGGGATCCAATTACAAAAATTCTTCTGAAATGTCTTGGAAGTCTTTATTCTCCTCATAATAACAGCTATAAGAATCAATGAAAATTTCAATCTCCCTAGTAGTTTAGAATTTTCTCCAAGCCCTTTCATTGTTCATAGCCTTGCAGTTATGTGAGCATCTCTAAATTAATTCATATTCAGTTGTTCAACAAGACAACTATTTATAGTTACAAGGCAAACGTCCGTGGGCAGAAACAAACAAAGGGCAAAAAAAAAAACACAATTCATCAGACTCTGGTTTTTAATGCCACAGATAATCTTAGGGAAAGCAACATAAGGAAAATGATAGACATCACTATAACAAGTGTAAACCTCAAATAAGAGAAAAACATCAGGCTGAACACAGCACCAGACTCACAACTGGACACTATCGAAAAAACAGTTGGTCAAATGCCAACTACTCAAACGACCCAAGGTTTTCATACTCTGCACTTATTTGGAGGGTCAACAGTCTCTCACGCAGACCTGCCCAGAGCATTGTGTACGTGAGCAGAAACACAAAGGAGAGTTGCTTTCCTAGTGCTCTTTCACTATATGTGTTTTAAGGCCTAAACACTTTGTAATTCACTTATTATTTTATGTATTTGTGATGCAGCAGAATGTTAAGATTGATATAAATACATTAGGGGCCTTCCCGAGTCCTGGTGGATGAGAGGAGGAGCTAGCCCTGCTCAGATCTATGCAGAGGGTTCCAGACTTGGGGTAATGAGCAAGTGGGGATTGGAAGGAGTGAGCTCAGGGGGCGGGCAGGCCCAGATGATGAAGAGTGTGTTGGCCATGGAAGCGAGTTTTAATTTTATTCCGAGTGGAATGGGAAGACTTTGGAGGTTTGTTGTTGTTGTTGTTGTTTGTTTGTTTGTTTAATGAGGAGAGAAATGGTTATATTAAAAATGTTCACTCTAGGGGGCTTCCCTGGTGGCGCAGTGGTTGAGAGTCCACCTGCCGATGCAGGGGACATGGGTTCGTGCCCCGGTCCGGGAAGATCCCACATGCCGCGGAGCGGCTAGGCCCGTGAGCCATGGCCGCTGAGCCTGCGCGTCCGGAGCCTGTGCTCCGCAACGGGAGAGGCCGCAACAGTGAGAGGCCCGCGTACCGCAAAAAAAAAAAAAAAAAAAAAAAAAAAAGTTCACTCTAAAAAAATAATAATAAATAAGTACATTAGGGGCCAATTATCTCTAAGATGAGGCCACAGCTAGAGTTCTTCCTTAAGTTTCATGTGTATCAGAGGTTCCCCTTTACTTTTTTTTTTTTTTTTTTTTTTTTGCGGCACGCAGGCCTCTCACTGCTGTGGCCCCTCCCGCTGCGGAGCACAGGCTCCGGACGCACAGGCTCAGCGGCCGTGGCCCACGGGCCCAGCTGCTCCGCGTCATGCGGGATCCTCCCGGACCAGGGCACGAACCCGCGTCCCCTGTATCGGCAGGCGGACTCCCAACCACTGCGCCACCAGGGAAGCCCCCCCTTTACTATTTTAATCATTAAATTTTCATTCTTAAATTGCTTTATACCAGTTAATCCATGAGGAACTCTTGCCCTAATGAAGGTCTATTTTGAAGGCCTGCTCTTCTCTCATCTGCTTGCTGATACACATACAGGAAATCCTCTCATGTCAATATTAGAACATGGTTTAAAAAACAAAGTGGTAGCCAACGTTTGTGTAAGAATTTAACACAGCCCTCACCCGAGGTCTTAAGAAAGTTTTAAAATAGACACATGGAGACATAACGACGTGTCTGTCGCCAGTCTTCCAGCTCTCAAAGATTCCAGTGATGAGCAGCATTCTTTTTCCCTGAAGCAAACTGAATAGAATGTACAAAAAAAGGCAGAATATATTCCCGATGCTTGACTAAGTATAAACACATGCTGTAATAAGATATGACCCTAATAATAATGTCTCCAATGGATCCTGCTTCACTCAATATTAAGGTATTCATTAAGTTTGAAGACTCATTAAAGAAGCACTCGAATACCCCTTTTCCAATGGAGTATCCAGGAAATAGGTACAGGAATCCAATGGGATACAATCACTTTTAATACTGAAGCCCAGTAGTAAGAAAAGACACTATGGAGAGCACAGGAACACTGGGAATAAAGAACTTATGAAACATACAAATCCAATACTAGCATTTACCCACTCTCTTGCTATTCTTACTGAGGAAGGTCACAGGAAAACCTGGCCTTTTCCAAGCTTATCAAAAGCTCCTCATTAAGGACGGATGCTAACACAGACACTGGGTTAACCGCTCATTGCAAAATACATCGAATTAATCCTTTAGTTAGGATTCCAGATTTCTATTCATCATCAGCTAGACATGGAAATTTTGCCTTCCTACCCTGTATGGGTGGTAGCTTAACTGAAATATGATAATGTATGAACTACCAGAAAAAACTTCAGGAAATGTTCATGTGTCCATAAGTCAGAAGATTAGAATAAAAAGAAATA
Source organism: Mesoplodon bidens (assembly GCF_964165515.1). Taxonomy (NCBI): domain Eukaryota; kingdom Metazoa; phylum Chordata; class Mammalia; order Artiodactyla; family Ziphiidae; genus Mesoplodon; species Mesoplodon bidens. The sequence continues at coordinate 40,406,601 of NC_138170.1, forward strand.
ATGTGAAATTTCGACCCTCTAGCTACTATATCAGAGTTGCTGGTAGTGACCTTTCAGGATAAGATGGCAAGTCATCAGCTGATGCCCCTCAAATCCAGAGCAAGGCATTCCAGAATAATTTTACTACATCTTTCTTCTACAGAGGCCATCAATCCTAAACTACTTCAACAGCTTCTATAACAACATATTCTATAGCTCTGGAATTACTAGACACTGTCTGAATTCTTAGTGATTTATTCTACAAACATTTGTTGATTGTCTATAATGGGTTAGACACCGTTCTAAGAGCTGAGATTGATGTAAGATATTAGCTTCAAAAAACATATAGTTTTGCTAGGGGATACAGGTCTATAACAAAGGAATTAGTGATGAGTATTATAAAAAAATTTAAAGTTAGTTAAGATGGAAAGGCAGGAGTTTCACTAGCAACAAAGAAAGGGGAAAAACACCCTCAACAGAAGGAACAGAACCATAAAAGAGCCCCCCACAAAAAAAGAAATATCCAGAGACTGGCAAGCCATTCAACTGGTCTGTAGTACACGATGTGTTGGAGACAGGAGAGGGGAACATAAGGCTGGAGGTAAAGGTTGGGACCAACCTGTGTGAAGCACAGAGAAGAGCCAACCCAGGTTTTCTGAGCAGAGGAGCAACATGGTATACTTGCTGTTACATATACGAGAAGCCGTGCTATTCCATTCAGTTTTTCTTTCCTTTAAAACTTGGACTAGTGATTTGTTTCAATTGCTGTATGCTATATTGCTTGAAAGGAGTGGAGCCCAAAGGAGGTTTTGTTCAATAAGATCTGTTATGAAAAATAATAGGGGAAGGGTAAGGTGGGACGAAGTGAGAGAGTGGCATGGACATATATACACCACCAAATGTAAAATAGATAGCTAGTGGGAAGCAGCCGCATAGCACAGGGAGATCAGCTCGGTGCTTTGTGACCACTTAGAGGGGTGGGATAGGGAGGGTGGGAGGGAGGGAGATGCAAGAGGGAAGAAATATGGGAACATATGTATATGTATAACTGATTCACTTTGTTATAAAGCAGAAACGAACACACCATTGTAAAGCAATTATACTCCAATAAAGATGTTAAAAATAAAATAAAATAAAAGTAAGACTCAAAAAATAATAATAATAATAAACAATACCAACAACAAAAAACCTCCCCAGAATTATAGAATTTTAGAAATGATAAACACTTCAGAAAGTATCTCTACATTTTCCCAAATGAAGAAACAGAGAACTAAAGAAGCTAAGGAACTTGCAGAAAGTGAGTCTGAAAATTAGTAGCAGAAAAGATCATAATCCAGGTCTTCCAACTGCAGTCCTGTAGTACTTTCTAGTACGCTAAAGATGCTTCCTCTCTTTAATAGTTCCCTAATGTAACACTGGTCCCTTACAAAGCCAAATCCTGGACAACCTTAGCCTAAAATAGATAGGCTTGAAAAAAAAATTTTTTTAAACAGAAAATTATTAGGAGTGTTCATTTCGATTTAAAAAATGCATAGATGGGAATTTTTGTTAGTCAGTGGTTCTATGTACCCAAAAGTAATTTGGACTTTTATGACTTTATGTGCAAGAAAAGCCGCAGTCTCACCAGTACACCATAAAGGAGACTGTAGGCAATAAAACTTGTACTAAAGCACAGAAGTATAAAACAAGTCAATCATTCCAAAGTGCCAGTTTTGAATGAACAAAACGTATATTTTAAAAAGGGGGTGGGGGAGGTGTGCGAAAGGCAAATTATTTTTTCAGAACAAAAATGAAAACAGGCACTGCCCAGATTTAGAACTCTTTTTTAATCCCAGCATGTCAATGCAGCAGGGTTTCCTCCACTCCCAATCAAAACTTTTGCTTGTATTGCACTTTGCCTTTAGAGACCATGGGATAGATAAGTATATTTTTGGCAATGTCCACAAGGGCTGTGTGTATATGTATTCCTGCTTGAATTATTTGGGAAGAACTACCTAGTTTATAATCCACTGGACAATCTGTGGAGAACATTAGAAATGTAATACATACTGGGTTCAACAGGGGTCTAGTCAGCCTGGCATTCTGCTTCTAGAACCAGCCTGGCAAGGTCTCAAAAGTGCTTCTTCACCACATTCTACTCGTAGTTCTTATCCTCATGCCCGCAGCCACTACCCCACTTGAACCCCCCATTTAAGATGACCCCCTAATCTGGTTAAATGCCAGTTGCTTGACTTTATGAAATCTGAAACCCCTGAAATGAGTTCAAAACTTTAAATTAGCTTCGAAATATACTATCTTTTAGGGTAAAGTTACACCATTTTAATAGCTATTATGCAAAATATCTTCAATCCTCTTCCCCTAAATTTATTTTTTCAAGCTTTGAGAAGTCTCTCCAGGTTAACTTCTGGCATTTGTCAAGAAGTCCACTTTCTTGAATCTCATTATAATGTCCTTTTCCCCTTTACTCACTCTGGTTGCCTCCATTATACTTTTTTAGTTGTAGAAGTTTACTGACATGGGATGTGAGTAGAAACCAAAAATGAGATAATGGTTTCTTACCTTTCGTGATCACATACTTAACAACATGGTATTGTCAAACCTGAGTTCTTTCTTACCTAAAACACGCACATACCAAAAAGAAAACAAAAACAACAACAGAAACTTTCAAGAGAGAGATTGGTTAAAGAAGGAAAGAAAATTAGCAAGCTAGATAATGCAAATTGGTAAGTTCTAAAATATGTAAATGATGACCATCCTAGAAGCCACCCCTTCTTGAATCTTTACTATGTGCCCCTAATGAGTTAATCACTTTCCAAATATTCACAAAACACTGATTGTAACCCAATGAGTGAGTTCTTATTAACCTTATTTTTCAGAAAAGAAACCGAAACTCATTGCTGTCAAGTAACTGACTCAAGGCAGACAGCAGGTAAGTGGCACTTTAGCAGGTTTGTCTGATGGCAAAGTCTGTGTGCATAACCTTTACTGTATACCAAGACCTTGGGCTCCAGACACCCTAACATCTCAGCTCCACTGTTACAGCAGAAGGCAGGATTCCATAACCCATAAATTTTGTGGATGCTACTGTTTATGACAAAGAGTGTTCATCATCACCCAGCCTTCTAGGTATATGATGGGATCACAAAAGATCAGTTAGCAACAATTTGTTAGGAAGGGTGACAACAATGCTCTGGCAGGTAAGTGGCTCAGCACCACTCATCCCCTCCCCTCAGAGCAGAGGAAGTTTTGATATGAAGAGAGAGAGAGCTGCAAGGAGGAAGATAATAATTCTCTCCATTTAGAAAACAATTTTAGTACATCTAGATTTTTTTTTTTTTTAGCGGTTCGCGGGCCTCTCACTGTTGTGGCCTCTCCCGTTGTGGAGCACAGGCTCCGGATGCGCAGGCTCAGCGGCCATGGCTCACGGGCCCAGCCGCTCCGCGGCATGTGGGATCTTCCCGGACCAGGGCACGAACCCGCGTCCCCTGCATCGGCAGGTGGACTCCCAAATACTGCGCCACCAGGGAAGCCCCTAGATTTTTTAAAGCATGCGATCTCCTTAATTAGATGGGATGACCTCCTCTAGGCCTCTGCTGTGGACACCAAGAGGAATCACAAATTCTTATGAGACACATCCTGAACACTAAGAATCAAACCCATGCCTTGTAAACCTCAACAGAGATGCCAAGGATTCTCATGTAGATCAGAAGCGGTTGAGTCTGCCCCATACTTTCCCTTTTAAAGTTCATGGAACCTACATGATTTTTTTCTAGCAACCGCAATATCGAACTTTCAGTTAGTTCTTTCTCTGGGTTTAATATAGGGTATTAGTTATTATTCCTGCTACGATATGCCTCCCCCCTGCCCAGCACAACATTATCTATCTCATTATCTGCTCTGTACAATATTATCTGTCTGCCTCAATCATCCCATCTATAAAATGGGGTTAATAATATTGGCCCTCATTCACCTTGAACAAATACTGCTGGGGAAAATGAGAATATAAATTAGATTGCTTGCTGCTCTTTGGAAGAAAGTTGCCTTAGAAACACAGGCTTATTATTTCTCCATAGAAAAAGAAAATATATTAGAGTTTGCACAATGTTGCTAGCTCTTTGCACAATGTTGATTTTGCTCTTTTTTAACCCTAGGCAGAAGGACTACATTAATTCCAGTCCCTAGGTGAACCTTTTATTCCATTTTCCACTGGAGGAAAAAAAAAAGTTACTTTGCAAAGAAAGGAAAGAAAGAAAAAAATGTAGTATTCCCAAACCTCATTTACAGAACATTCTGTTCTCCAAATTACAGCACAGCAAGCAGGCAAGTGGGAACTTTTAGAACCCTGCATCCAAGCCAGTTCCACACAGCACCCACTAATACAAAATGGCTTTAATTACTTTAATATAAATCCTGGAAATGTGCAGATGGATTGTAATAATTATGCAAAACTGCGATGGTCCTTTATAGAAACACAGATCTTGCTAGCTTAAAAGAGAATGAAAGGAACACAAGTTCAACACAATATGTCAGGAAGCATATCTACTAAGAAGTCCTGTATTTCAAATGCCAAGCTGTACGTTTCATCTGATGTGGCAGTTGTTATGGAAACTATGCTTTTTGATTGAACAGCAGAATAAATACCTACCTAAAATCAGCATGATGAGCTAGTGCATAAATTAAGAACTCCCCAAGACAACAATTATTTGGAGTTCTTCCTTGAGATAAATTTGGAAAAAAATATTTATGCAATCTATTATAAGTTTAAATTTTTCTGACCTGAATACTCTTCCTTACCTAGAACAGTTAAACCTGCTTCACTCTGTGTGTGAGTGTGACTGTGTGTTTATTCCCCAAACACACTCACTCACACCCTTGTACATTTAAGGCTTAGTGAGTGAAAAGATCTGATGTTTTGCCAAAGAGACAAAATTTTTTTAAAAATCACATTTCTTCACTTTCCTTCTAAATTAGTACAGGAGAAGCCTTGGGAAACGAAGGTTGAGTTATTATCATTGTCATTTTAAAATCAAGTGCGTCATATATAAATGTGGAAAAATCCCCAGGCATGAGAGAAAGGTCAGTTAAACATGGTTTCATATTTTCACGGGTCTGATATTAGACTGTTGCTGATTCCTATTGATATTAGCAACCTTTCATAAATCATAATACAGATACTTGTAACTTTCTGTGGAGATATAATTCACCCATTTGCTGACTTAATTAAAGGCTCACTGTATAAAGTACGAAATAAATATATTGAGGTTTGTTTTCCTCTCCTACATTTTACATGGAATGATATGGCAAGGAAAAAGTGAGTGCAACAGGCACCCATATCACAAACTTCTCCATAATGGGCATGCATTCGCCCATTGGATCAACATCTTTCAATTTATTAGCATGACAAAGGACACAATTATTTTGGATATGCCTGAATGCAATTTTCATTAACTTTGCAATGATTTATTAACAAAAGTGTCAGGAATGTAATAAAAGCAGCAGGACTCCTCAAAATGCCAAAATAAAAAAAAAAATGAAGAATACAGCAGAATTTCCCAACACGCCTTACGGCATCAGGTCAATAAGGTTGCCTGATTCCATCAAAAGCATCACCATGGTGAGTGAACTCTGCAATTAACAAAGAGTAAGCACAAAAAATGCTAATATCTCATTTGAATGTAATTATGCACAGATTACTGTTCACTGGAACAAGAAAAGGGATTTTAATTGTCATCCAAAGTTACATGCAAACCCTGGATTCTAGTTAACTTTTTTTTTTTTTTTTTTGGTTGAGGAGTTCATGTACGAATAAAGCATGCAGTTCACAAATTCTTATGTTCAGGGACATTGTAAAAGGCATTGCCTTTGTTAAAGGGATAGAACTTGCAAAGTTTTAAAATAACATAATTCCATGTATGTTGGCAAGGTTAGTTTGTAATAAGTTTCACCATCGTTTGCATTTTAATACTATTTGATCTCATTTACATGTTTAAATTTGTTCCTGTAATAAAATTCATTAGTATGTTTATCATAACCACATAATGAATATAGCCCTTATGTAAAATAAAAAATTGAAAGTACATTAGAGACATTACAAGCTGTTTGAAATTACTGTGCTTTGCATATTATACCTTATTAATTAAATTATAAATTATTTATTTATGTATTTCTTTAATCAGGGGCAAGCACTAGAACAATACTATATTAGTATAAGAAACAAAATACAACTCAAAGCTAATTCACACGTGGACCACTTTTACGTGGAGGCGCGCAGATCCATTTTGCCATGGGGTGGCGAATGCCACCCTTCCTGCTGAGCATCCAGGGGTGCAAAATCGCTGCTTAAGGGAAAGTGGAAGGCAACGGATTAGAAATGTTTCTTGGGCCAGTTATAAACTTAACTTGTCAGTTTATCTCCCTTTGCCTTCTTATTATACTAGTATGATTCGATCATCTATGCAGATGGAAGCGAAGAGCAAATCATCATAGGAGTTGACACCTTGTCCATTTTACGTCGAGTCCATGGAAAGGAAAATGTAATCTATTCTTTTCTTTATGCTTTTGGTTTCCTTTGTCAGCCATAATAGACAAATGAATGAGACAGAGGAGAAAAAAGGAGGGGAAAAAATAGTGGAAAACAAACCAAGTATCTGGGAAAACAGCACTAAGTTCATTTATCTTATTCATCTTTTAAAATTATTTTTAAAAAGCATATGCAGAATATCTGTGTTCTCTTTCTCATTATGTTTAAATGACCCAGATCTCTTTTCAAGTTAGTTTTTTAATCTCTGGTTTGAGTACCCTGGCTTGATTATGGGCTCAGTCTGTGTCTATACACACAACAGATTCGATTGTTTTGATAAGCAGTTTCTTTTGTCTACCTGGTCAAACAGGAGAAGCCTTGGATTCTGCCTTCAGCCTGGGGAGTCGGGGTGAGGGAGGAGAGGAACAGTCAATGAACTGCCTGCTGTGGAAAGTACATGGGTTTTAGAGTCAAAGAGGTCTGGATTTGAGTCAAAGCAGGCTCCTCTCCTTCCAAATAGCAATAATCCTAACTCACGAAGTTGTTTTGAGAATTAAACAACGAGATTAATAGTCCCAAAGGTTTTAGCAAGGCTACCGTAGTAGGTGTTCAGTAAATGTTAATTCCAGGTCTATGTTCCTGCAGAAACACAACAGAACACTCACTATACCAGAATCTCCTTCTCAGAATTCCACAAGCCTGCATGGCATACTGGAACTCATTTTTAGTAGATGACAGCCTCCAACAAAGGGAAACACAAGCTAAATACTGAGCAGGATAATGTTCAAATCAACTGATAAAAGAGACCAATATAGTTCGCTATTGATATCTCCCTAGATAATAGAAACATTTTATTTTCTTCATCCGTTTTAAGTTTTGTCTGCGATTCTCTCCCATCTCACAGTTTCCCAAATTTGGTAAACACCAGAAGAGAAGAGTAGGTGGGGAAGCATAGCATTAAGAGAAACTGCAGGATGACAAAGAGATCCATTACTATGAGGGTTTGGATTGCTAATGTAACAGGTTCTTTGGCAGATTGCTAAAACTAAATTGCTAAGACTAGAACATATCTGTATTTGCTCCTTCTGGGCACCCAACTAAACCTCGTTTCTGAGCTACCCCACAGTTAAATGGAGTCAAATAACTGAGTTCTGGCTAGATAGTAGACCACTGGATAGACAGAAGTGATATATGCTATTTCTAGAGCTGGTCTCTTTAAAAAAAAAAAAAAATCCTACCGATGTACATGCTATTTCTTTGTCCTCTACCCTCTCAGTCCAGAAAGGAATGAACCAGCCAAGGGCACTGAGTCTTCTGAAGACAGGGTTGGGTGAGCCACTGGATGGAAAGAACCTGGGTCCCTAAATCACTATGTGAAGCAAAGCAGCCCCATTTTAATAGGACTGTGTCAAGAGGGGGACGTAGCACCTTGTTGTGTTATGCCACTGAGGAGTTAGACTTTTTGTCCAACCGTTAGCCTACCTTGACTAGCACATGGTCATCCTGAAAGGTAGGTGGGTTTTTTTTTTCTGAAACACTCCTTTTATTAGAATTATAATTCTAGATATAATTAATTTGATTTGTGTCAGAAAAGATGCCTTAAAATTATTTTTTAAATTTTAAATGAAATTTGACAAGATAATACAATCCTGCAAGATTCTTTCAAAAAAGGAGTTTTATCAAACTCTTAGAGGAAAACATAGGCAGAACACTCTATGACATAAATCACAGCAAGATCCTTTTTGACCCACCTCCTAGAGAAATGGAAATAAAAACAAAAATAAACAAATGGGACCTAATGAAACGTAAAAGCTTCTGCACAGCAAAGGAAACCATAAACAAGACGAAAAGACAACCCTCAGACTGGGAGAAAATATTTGCAAATGAAGCAACTGACAAAGGATTAATCTCCAAAAATTTACAAGCAGCTCATGCAGCTCAATATCAAAAAAACAAACAACCCAATCCAAAAATGGGCCGAAGACCTAAATAGACATTTCTCCAAAGAAGATATACAGACTGCCAACAAACACATGAAAGAATGCTCAACATCATTAATCACTAGAGAAATGCAAATCAAAACTACAATGAGATATCATCTCACACTGGTCAGAATGGCCATCATCAAAAAATCTAGAAACAATAAATGCTAGAGAGGGTGTGGAGAAAAGGGAACCCTCTTGCACTGTTGGTGGGAATGTAAATTGATACAGCCACTATGGAGAACAGTATGGAGGTTCCTTAAAAAACTACAAATAGAACTACCATACGACCCAGCAATCCCACTACTGGGCATATACCCTGAGAAAACCATAATTCAAAAAGAGTCATGTACCACGATGTTCATTGCAGCTCTATTTACAATAGCCAGGACATGGAAGCAACCTAAATGTCCATCAACAGATGAATGGACAAAGAAGATGTGGCACATATATACAATGGAATATTACTCAGCCATAAAAAGAGACGAAATTGAGTTATTTGTAGTGAGGTGGATGGACCTAGAGTCTGTCATACAGAGTGAAGTAAGTCAGAAAGAGAAAAACAAATACCGTATGCTAACACATATATATGGAATCTAAGAAAAAAAAAAAAAAGGTCAGGAAGAACCTAGGGGTAAGACGGGAATAAAGACACAGACCTACTAGAGAATGGACCTGAGGATATGGGGAGGGGGAAGGGTAAGCTGTGACAAAGCGAGAGAGTGGCATGGACATATATACAGTACCAAACATAAAATAGATAGCTAGTGGGAAGCAGCCGCATAGCACAGGGAGATCAGCTCGGTGGTTTGTGACCACCTAGAGGGGTGGGAGGGAGGGAGATGCAAGAGGGAGGAGATATGGGGATATATGTATATGTACAGCTGATTCACTTTGTTATAAAGCAGAAACTAACACACCATTGTAAAGCAATTATACTCCAATAAAGATGTTAAAATAAAAAAGGAGTTTTCCGTAGTACTATAGGTATTTTCTTTTTTTTTTTTAATACATGGGGTTTTTACATTAGTTTTTATTGAGATATAGTTGACATTTAATATTGTGTAAATTTAAGGTGCGCAAAATGTTGATTTGATACATTTCCATACTGCAATTTGATTACTGCCTTGGCATTAGCTGACACCTACTACTCTAGCTATTTTCTAAAGGAATAAATGATCATTAAAACGCATGACTGTATATTGTGCTTTCAAGTAGCACTCTCTATGTAACTACAGGACAGGAAAATTAACCCTTGAGAAAAAAATAAACCAATATACATAGACATTCATTATGGACAAAGCAGATTCACTCAACAAAAGGTCTCATCAAAAACATGTTTCAAATCAGTGTGCTCTGCTTTCCTGAGGGCAAATCTCCAGCCAGAATGCTTCATTAGCAAATAATCAAGACACCCCTACCTTTGTGCCACTTCTGAACTGGGAGCTGTCAGTAGGCCACAAATAAAGGATGGATATAGGAACACACTAATACAAAGCTCTGCAATCCATCAGTACAATAGAAACATAAGTATGTTATGGACCCACTCGGTCATGGAGCAATGTGGGATGCCACGTGGGAAAACAAGGCCAATAGAGACGAGAAACAAAATTGAATTTTATTACATTTCTAATAGTTCAATAGGTAGAGAATCTCCAGATGGTCTGTTCTATCAGTTACTATTTGTATCAGCACCTTTAAAAAAATCTTAAACTATCAGCTGCACCTGTCAATATTGGGCGTAATATAAAGCATCTTTTGTAATCTGTGTGCGTTTTCTCAGTATTCATTTAAGCACCTAACAGCTTTTATTGGTTATGAGCCTATTAGCATGTGGTTGAATGTTCTTCAAGGGTAAGGGCCTTAAGGTCCATTTACAAGTGTATTCAACTTGCTTTACATGATAGCACCCCACAATTCAGATGGCCTATTAATAAACACTTGTGAAGATAAGTATTATGATATACTCACCAGAAAGAGAAACAGTACAAAGACATATGGCTTAGTTCAAGTGAAGGTAAGTTCTAAAGTATTTTAAACCAAGGTGCAGAGCCTATGGCCAATAGATATAGAACAATACACCTTTAGAAGAAATGAAGAAAACATGCAGACATACAGTAAATAATGTACCACCTGGACCTATTTATATCTAGTTATATATTAAAAGGGGGGGTGAAACATAAGACTGTCAATCAGAAGGTGAAAGAAAAATGAGGCTAGGGCAACTCATGTTTTGCTAAGCACCTACTGTGTAATAAGTGTTCTCATTCCCACGATCCCATGGAAACATCACTTTCCAGGGTACCAGTGACCTCACAGTTTTCCACATCCAGCCTGAACCTCCCCACTGAGCTCCAGACCAACTCGTTTGTCCACCTACCGTGTCATAGCTTCACTGGGATGTCCTGGAGGCTTCTCAAATTTTAAGACATGTTAACCTAACCGAGGACCTTCCTGCCTCCCCACACATAGCTCCAGTTTAGCAAATAGCAACTCTCTCTTTGCAGCTTCTCAGGCCAAAACAGAGTTGATCCTTCTTGACTCCTCTCTTTTTTTGTCACCCTCCACATCCAAATCCAGCAGCAAATCCTGTCAGCTCTACCTGCAGAGTCGACGCAGGATCTGACTACATCTCACACCTCCACTGACACCAAACTGCAGTGGGAGTTCTCCTTTTAAAAACAGAAACTAGGGGCTTCGCTGGTGGCGCAGTGGTTGAGAATCTGCCTGCTAATGCAGGGGACACGGGTTCGAGCCCTGGTCTGGGAGGATCCCACATGCCACGGAGCACTAGGCCCATGAGCCACAACTACTGAGCCTGCGAGTCTGGAGCCTGTGCTCCGCAGCAAGAGAGGCCGCGATAGTGAGAGGCCCAAGCACTGCGATGAAGAGTGGTCCCCGCTTGCCACAACTAGAGAAAGCCCTCACACAGAAATGAAGACCCAACACCGCAAAAATAAATTAATTAATTAATAAAAACTCCTACCCCCAACATTAAAAAAAAAAAAACAGAAATTAGATCATGTCCTTCGCCTCTTCAAAATGTCCAATCACACTCAAGACAGAGTCTTGAGATTAACCCAGGAGGCCCTGGGTGATCTGGCCACACAGTTACCTCCCTATCTTCCTCCACTCTTCCACTCACTCACTCCTCTCCAGCCACACCAGCCCCTTTGCTGTTTCTTCATACATCCCAGGCACATTCCTGCCTCAGGACTCTTGCACCTGCGGTTCCCCTTGCCTAGAACACTATTCTCAGTGAGATTTTTGTTCAATGTCACCTTTCCTGATGATCTTATTTAAAATCCCCATCTTTCTACTTCTTGCCCTAGCATTCTCTATGCCCTTCTTTTTGGCCCATTTTTTTACACAGCACATATTACATGTGTCATTCTTTCTTAATTGTCTGTCTTCCCCCCATTAGAATGTAAGCTATATGAGGGTTTGTTTTTCCTATTTTGTTTTCTGCTTTATTTCCAGAGCCAAGAAACGCAAAATGCTTGGAAGGACTATATTATCTTATTTAATTCAAATGGATCCTTTGGGTTAGGAATTATCAGCATTCTCACTTAATAGCTGAAAAAAAAACTGAAACTAAGAAAGAGTAAGTAATTTTCCAAGTAGCAAAAGCAGGAAAAGGCAGATGGATGAAAGAAGCCTCGGTCTGTCTTTGGAGACATATTGTTGTTCCCTCACACCACCTGCCCTTACATAAGAGAAATTACACCTTATTCACTTAAAGCTTTCTTGGGCTCTAAAGTCTGAGATGAGTTAAGAATTTTGTTGTTGTCTTGTTTTATTTTTCCCCTTCCCTAATCCATTTTGTTGTGTTTCTTGGACGTACCTGAGTTTTAAAAATGATTTTTTATGAAAATTGAAATAGAATTACATCAAATAAAAAAGTATTTTCTTCAAAGTTTACACATTATCTAACCAGCAAGAGACTCACTGATGTGAACCAACTTCCTAGGGGATAGCTAAAATTCATAAAGTGTTTCCTTTGATTTCATGCTATATAAGAAAAAATAGTTTAAAAAATAAGTTCTATGGGCTGACCATAATTTGGATTTTTTCTAATCTCCCTATACTGATAATTCATTTTTCATCTAACAGACACATAAAAAGAGAATAAAAAGAAGGGAAGAGAGAGGAAGGGAGAGGAGGGGCAAGGAAGAATAAAAGAAGGAAGGGAAGGAAAGAGGTATGGAGGAAAAGGGAGAGAGAAAGGGATGAAGGTCAAGAGTGTCCCACTTCACAAGTGAGTAATAGTCATTTGTCTCTCAAAATTTAGAGGAAATTTAAAGAGCTCTTCAAACAGATTTGAGGATCTTTATAGACTATAATTCAATTCAGAGAACAATTTGTAGTTGAGACTACATGCAGAATAGAAACAAAGGGCCAAGAAATTCAGACTTCACGTCCACAGAAATGAAATAAACTGTTTTGTTGATATAATTTAGTTTCCAAATAACAACCGAGCGTGTGTCCACGAGTGCACACAGGCACCACGGATGTTTATTGTAAGCCATCTTGAATATTTGGGGAGTTCCATAGTTCTTTGTGATTCTGAAATTGGCATCCCATATCATTAACTTCTTGGATATTATTCTGTATAAAGAGTCACCCTACTAAATTAAAAGATGAAAATTAATTCCTTAAGCTTAGATGTTTAAGTAAAATTAAAGGTAATTTTTAATATAAAAAAGATGTAGAAATACTAAATGTTCCACTAACTTCTAAATATTCAGTTTAATACATGGAAACGCATATAGCAGTGAGTATGTTTAAGTCAGGAGGGTGAATTTGAAGCTGCATATATTTCTCTTACAAAAGCCAGTTGCTTCTCAAGGGATCAACCATAGATGTTAAAGCTTAAAAATAAATAAATAAACAAACAAGCAAGCAATACCTTAGCAAAGTTTCAAGTCAAAATAACAACTGGCATTATTACTCTGAAAATTTGAGAACAATTTTTCAATTTTCAATAAGGGCTAGATAAAATGATGTTAAGTTTGATTCACCCCGTTTGCCTCCTAATCATTTTACCCTCTTGCAACATGAAGTGTGAAGCGTGGACCAGCCGCTTCTGTCTCACTTGGGAGCTTATAAGAAATGCAGCATCTTGAGGCCACCCCAAACCTACTGAGTCAGACTCTGCATTTTATCAGGATCCCTAAGAGATTCAGATGCACATTAACATTTGAGGAGCATCTGTGTACACTACTGTGCAAAACACTTTTGCTTAGTCAAGTTATGAGAATTAAACTCCCTTTGGACAAACAAAAAAAGGGAGGCATAGGAATAAGCTACTGCAGAACTGGTATATTTGGAGGAAGAGAAGAGACTCTACCTTGGGAACCCTATTTCTCTTCCTTCAGATTTTGTATAGGGAGTAAATGCCAGTGGGAACCTGTATGCAGTAGCTGTAGCTTCTTGAACATTTGATTCAACTGTCTTAAAAGTAGAGTTTTTGAGCTCGGCAAGAGGACCACCATTATCACCTGAATAAAAATAATTTCATTCTCAAGCCTAACATTTAAATGATATAAGATTCCAATTTAATTAGGACAACAATGTGAAGCCAGCTCAAATAAAAAGCAGGAACAATTTTCTAATGGACTTAAATTACAAGCTTGCGACAGGCTATGACAGATGACATGTTTACTTTTCATAGGAGCTAAAGGAATACCTTAGATAAAATGTGAGCTAAAAACAGCAAATCTGGAATTAATGAATTCATTGACTATATATATATAGTCTATTTTATATATATATATATATATATATATTTTTTTTTTTTTGGCTGTCTTGGGTCTAGGTTGCTGTGCGTGGGCTTTCTCTAGTTGCGGTGAGTGGGAGCTACTTTGTTGCGGTGCACGGGCTTCTCATTGCGGTGGCTTCTCTTTGTTGCAGAGCATGGGCTTTAGGTGTGCGGGCTTCAGAAGTTGTGGCTTGCAGGCTCAGTAGTTGTGGCGCATGGGCTTAGTTGCTCCGTGGCATGTGGGATCTTCCCAGACCAGGGCTCGAACTGGTGTCCCCTGTATTGGCAGGTGGATTCTTAACCATTGTGCCACCAGGGAAGTCCTGACAATATATTTTTAAAGGACACTTTCTCTTGTAAAGGAAAATAGATATGTAAAGCCAAACAGTTAAAATGGCAAAATCCAATACATTATTGGAGCTTAGTAACGAGTTGGGTATTTGACCTTTCTTCAGAAATTGAAGATGTTCTAATCAGAATTAGCCAGGTGCACACCTGTGTCAAGTGCCATCCTGAAGTTTCACTAAATAGCTTCTATCCCGCCTCTGATCACAATGGCTTCAGATTCCAGGCTTTGACACCTCAGTGACTTCAGTATTGTGGCTAAGCAGTGCCACTTACTTCATTTTCAGTGCATCAAGTTTTGCATGCTTTAACTAGGGGTTTTTTGGCAAAATGTTTAATCTAATAAATTCATGATCTAGCATTTTGTCTTCCTTATCTCGGCCTCCGTCTCCTTAGGAAAGAGTGAATTCAAATAGGACTGCAGAAACTGAGTGGTAAATGAGAATATAAGTGTACACATGCTTGAAGACATCACGGTGAACTAATGACTAATTACTGTGCAATTGAATACTAATGGAGAGACTCATGAAATCAACATGAACAGGAAATGAGCTCCATATGACCAATGGTTCCACAATTAAAATCAAATAAATGCCTAGTAATAGAAAGACTTAAAAGATATTACTACAAGCAGTCAATTATTCTTCAGGTTACACTTTACTAAAAAATAAGCATAATGCTAGGTAGAAGTAGCTAGCTTGATATCTTTTGAAAAGTTAATGTGCATCTGAAATGTGAATTATAGTACTGTAATTATCTTCAAATTAAAGTATGTAAAACTAGTTCAATGGCAAGTCACTTATTAAAGCAAATCAGATAAACATGAATTTCAGGAAGGAAACTTGAGAGGTTAACTTTCTAGGACCCCCTAAATTAATTAATTGTCATTCCAAATGTTTAAGTCTTGACAATCCAATCAGAAAACTGTCAATAGAAAGCAAGCTTGGGCATTGGGAAAAATAAAAACACACAAACGAAACAAACAAATTTATAAAGCTTTACCTTCATTGCCTAAAGGGCTCATGGCAATTATAAACATTGATTAATAAATTCTACCACCACTTTTAAGAAAATTGCACACATATTTCCTTTAGTTCTATTTCATTTACTTCCTCTTCCACGATCCAATGGCTGAGTGAGGCAGATTGAAATAAACTGCCATGTTTTCTCTTGAAAAGTCTACTCACTTATCAGCTGTGGATCTAATCAAGGACCTAATAAGTCCATAATGGTACATTTGCTTCCCAGGAGAAACCACTGTTTCTCATCATTCTGGAAAATACCCCCTTGCAAGGTGCAACCTAGAGCCAGGGACTCACTGCAGCAGTCTAATAATTTGATTGAGGGCCCTTAGGCAGGGGTAGCTTAAATTACAATTAGAGAGCCCTCACACTGGTGCTAACTTCTGTGTACTGAACCACTGTATACTGATTAAAGGTTTTTAAAAGAAAACTAAGTACTTCCCACATTAGAGATGAGTCTAATTCTAATGGTCCTCGTCCTTGGTGGGTAATACTACAACATTCCCTGCTGAGCTTCCTGCTTATCATGAACCCAAAGACTGCACATCCTGGGTAATAACTGCTTAGAAATGTCCACTAGATGCTCAGGTGTAAGTGGACAGAGGGCAGAGCCCTGTGAAGGAAAAGAAGGCACTGTCCATTTCATCACTCTCCTAGTGTCTACTTTCCCCCTGAGTTTGCGTCTATGCAGTTGAGGTGTTTTTGTTATTCTGTTAAAAGAGAGATTCTAAGGAGAGGGTCGGAATTCAGAGAAATTGCCACGGGGGCACCTATTAATGAAAGTTGAAATGAATGAGGACCTGTGCACGGCATCCCTGAGTGTCCTCCTGCCTTGTGATTAAATGAATCGTGCGTGCGAGGAAAACAGAGCCAGAAGAGAACAGAGCCACAGAGCTCTCCCCCAACACCCTAGGCATCCCTCTCCTTCCCCCTCCATCCATTAGGGCCTTTTTCAAGCACATGGCTGAAGCAGATGTCCCTGAGAGAACATTTTGTTCCCCCCCCCCCCGCATCCAGGCTCAAACACCTGGGTTGTAATGTAATATGACGTCCGGTGGAGGCTATTTTCTTTTTCCTTTTTTAAACTTTCCTTTTATTTGGTTTGCATACAAGGCTAATAATGAGGTTTAAAAAAACTATACACAATCAGTATACAATTACACTCATCGGGGGCCTGACATGTAATTTCTGATAAACTCATATAACTATGAACAGCAAAAGGAACCACGGAGCGCACACAATGTGTGGGGTCATCAGAACACAATGCCAACACAATCTCTGCGTCATGTCTTGTTTCATAGTATTAATCAGTGCAAACATTGTTTGGGAAATGAGAGGGGAGAGAAAGAGCAGTTTCCCAGCTGCTAGTGCTTTGCCATCAAATCTGATAGTTGCATCTAATATAAGAGACTTCAGTAATAAAGCTTAGGACCAACTAATGACTCTTGAGGAGTCTACTTAAACTGTTCAAAATGAAATCAAATAACAGATCCTTGTATATAATCCCAATTCTCCTGATAATTTCACATCAGATGTCTCTTTAGCAATTTGTATATTTTCATAAATTTAGCAAATGTATTAGCATCTTTAACAGCTACAATAGGTGGGTATTGAGTATCCACATTATCTAACTAATCAGTGTTCTAGGCTAGTTAATCGCCGCCATTTTGATTTATTTCAAGTTTTTGAGTCCTACGTGTTGAAACATAATTATTTTTCTGCTGATTGTATAGGTAAAGGATACAATACGGTTTCATTAAGAAAGAATTATCCAGGACCAGAAGATGACAGCCCAGGTCACTGGGGAGCACAATGCAATACTATTGTCAATACTATTGATATGTCTTAGGAAAAGTGAGTCTGGGAAATGCAGAAATGTCACAAGCTTTGTTTTACCTTCCTTTTAATAGAGCATCGCATTACCTGTATGGGAGGGGTTGACTACTTCAAATAGGTTTATGCTATTTTCGATAGGACTTCCAATCGGTGCATTTAGCTGGAAAGCAATTCCTGACTGTATTATTACTGTCGTCATCCTTAAAATGCATTCTATTTATTTTTTTAATTCGCCAGGAGGGGCGAAGGGAAGACAGGAGCAATAAAGAAAAGGAGCCAGTAACATGCCCTTAGGGACCAATAGCAAAGGGAGAAGAATCACAGGAGAAAGGAGATCGGAGATGAAAATGAAAGACATATCTTATTAAACCATCATAATTAAGAAGTAATAGGTATTCATAAAGAGACCCAGGCCCAAAGGCCTGAAGATGTCTATAGCAGCAAGGGCAAGTGTTTTCTAATAGGTAATAATCAACAAATCATCTACATTAAAAAGCAAACCGGATATTAGCACAAGGAGAGTAGGCAGAGGTCTGCCTTCTCACAGTGCTACCACCTCCAGTCCAGGGCACACAGACCAAACCGGAAACAAACTAAGCAACAACCGGGGACCTCTTTTCAACTACAGGTAAATTCTGGCAAACACAGAGGTAAAAGGCATTTTATAACAGAGCACCTCACTCCCCATCACCTGTGGCTTATATTATAGGATGGTCCCTGGCTCTGAACCCTGAGATTACAATTGCTACCAGAGATCCAAGGGGTTGGGTCCTGAGGATGAAACTGATTTCACATAATTCATTTCAGCCCAAGACAGGAATTAATTGGATGGACTTTCTGTTCACTCCTGTGCTTTAAGTTAGCTGGACCTAGGAGTACAGAGGAGACAAGGCTGAAGGGAAGGAGAAATACATTTGGTCCTTGGACACCCCCTAGTGTCTATGTGAGCATGAAAGCATCTGGCAGGTATCTCCCTTCCTTTGCTGCTAAATCAAACGAGGGAGCAAGAGTGGTTCCTAAAGATGGACTCCCAGAACTCCAGCCCAGCGGGAAATCTGCTCTCCCCTCACGTTGAGAAGCAAGGTGTAAATCTCAAAACCCCTTTTGGATGCTTCCTAGAATTTCTGCTTGCCGTTACCTTTGTCTTAATGTGGCAGAATTTGTCTCAAGAAAATGTGGAAAATTATGGGTGGGGTCAGGAAAAGCCTATAATTTGCTTCCCAAAAAAAGTGTGGGGGGGATGAACTTCGTACTTAATACACTGGATGCAAATGAAGAAGAGAAATGGAGGGAAAATCTATTTCAGAGAATATATGGTAGTTTGTCTTTCTATAGATAACTTGTGAGTGTTTGAATAAGCGCTGTGATGTATTTATGTTTACTAATGTGATTGGATGTGAATACTGAATAAAGTCTGGGACGACTGCTTGCCACTTCTCTCAGTCAGCGGTTCTTTGGGTGGTATTTCATTTGTGTGATGAAGATATAATTTAAAAGTGGCTTGGAAAAGCTTTAGTGTAAGCGCCTTTGAAAGTTCCCAAACAAATTGCATGTGATTCCCTTTCCATCTAGGTAAATTAATTTTTGTGTGTCCCAGAGTTATCTGTGGACCAGAGTTTCTCTGTTTAAACACTGTTCACATTATGAAGTGTTACCACCAGTTACATATACAGTCATCTCAGAAGTGTAAATGTGCCAGAATGTCATTACTATATTTAGCTGTTGTAAATACCCAGACAGTATCCACAGTTCTAGGGAAAGCATCCCTATATGTGACTTACTGGAACTCCAAAAGACACTTTATATTTTCCTAGTTTTTCTAACATAACGCTTCTTCCCAACTGTTTGGGGGAAATACTCTTGTCATTCTAAACTTTGAAGCATATATTTTGGCAATATAGAGCGCCTTCTCTTGCTGCATCTGGGAGGGCTGCATTTGCAAACTATGCAAGATCTGATTCTTTAAGATCTGATTCTTTACATGTTCACAGAATTTTAAAGGGCAAGGGGTCCTGAGAATCCACCTGATTCATACCCTTCTTTAAGGATTGGGGAGTTCAGAGTGATTCTGTGACTTACCTAAGAGCCACTGGCAAGGTTGCTCCGAGGCTGGAGCAGACACTGCTCAGTCTTGCACACAGACATTTTTGGTCACTGATGTTTCTAAGTGTAAAATGACATAGCGGGAGCTTTATAAATGTGAAGGGGTCATTTGTGGCAAGAAAAGAGAAACCAGATTGCCAGGTGTGTACCCTGCATGTTGGGGACACGTTCCCTAAACAGTGAAGGTATCCAGCCAGTTCCTACAGTCCCCGCCCAGGAAGAGTGTGACTTTGGACTCAACAGCTCTTCTGTCCTTGGTGTTTCATCTGTAACTCACACATGAGACTTACGCTAGAAAGAGAGGAAGGAAATGAGGGGAGGAATGTGAGAAACATCTTGCTTGCCCCTTCACTCCTCACACCCCAGGTCTATGAATGAACAGGTTTTGTTGCTTTCCCCTGCTGGAGACACCCCTGTTTTATTAAATACCAAAGATAGCACTTGCTTCTGGTTACAGCCCATACCAAACAAACTTATTTTTAAAAAGGAATCTTGGGGCTTCCCTGGTGGCACAGTGGTTGAGAGTCCCCCTGCCAATGCAGGGGACACGGGTTCGTGCCCCGGTCCGGGAGGATCCCACATGCCGTGGAGCGGCTGGGCCCGTGAGCCATGGCCGCTGAGCCTGCGAGTCCAGAGCCTGTGCTCCGCAACGGGAGAGGCCACAACAGTGAGAGGCCCACATACCGCAAAAAACAAAAGGAATCTTGGCATATGGTAACAAAACCTATATAATTGTCTTGATCTTTAATCTCTATGCCAATGTCTGTTTTACAGATTATGGCCTGAGCCCCTGACAAATCTGCTTAGTGAATTTTTGGCTGACAAATCTGGCAACACAAACGCTGTCTGAAATACATTCAAAAGGCTAAACGTTTTCATAATAGCTACTTTACATAGCCTAGTAGGTTTCCCTTTAGGACACCAATTTGATTTTTTTTTTTTAAGTGACAGTGTTAATTTTTATGATTACACACAGAACTGAGATTTTTATTTAAAACACTGGGCCTTCTTTTAAAGCTTTTCAAGGGGATCAACCACTTTGCCAACAGACGGGTGTTACAGCAGGGGTGATTATAGTAATTTTTCTTGTAATTGGGAGTCACCATTTGGTTGCCATCTTTCACAAACTCGTTGATTCATCATATAATCCCTTATAATGGGAGTTTGTTGTATGTCACAGGAACGTGCCAAGCAGCCGGGAAATAACAAACAGAGGAACCCCCTGGCTGGTGGGGACCACAAGGGGCTTTTAACATCTGCCCCGTTCTTTAGTCTGAAGTACATTTTACTTAATAGCAGTGAGCAAACACTGAAAGAAGGGTTTTGGAGGCTTGGGGGAGAATCTGTGTTCTCTTTCAAGAGAAGTTGTCTCAAAACACAGATTCTATTACACACCATGACAGCACAGTTTTAAAAAGATAAGAAGGTGTAAGTACTCATTAGAATTATCAAAGTCCCTTCCCATAAAACCAAGAATTTAAGACCAAAGCGAATGCAGCATGTTGTCCCTCGGGTGCACTTATCACAATTTTACTTTTCATCTCACCTTTTGAAGCCCAGTAGTTAGCAAAGTGCTTTACTGGAACAAATGCACAAACGAGGTTACAAGGTGGATATTAGACGCTGCATAACATAAGGGGTAGAGGTCAGAGCTGGAAGAGGGAACCCCTGAGTTCTTGGCCCAAATCTGTCATCTTGGGAGAGTCCTGTGAACAAACCAAAGCCTCAAATTCCCTTAATATTACAAGTGAAGAGGAACGCGGCTATGACTCCCAAGACTCCCCAAGAAAGAGGTCGACATAAATAAGAGTAAGTCTAGAAATAATCCGTGAGTTAAAGTGCTAAGTACCAGGCCTCATAGTTTAACTTTATGATTTCTGTTAACACTTTGCCTTCTGCGAACCAGTGAAGTTGGCACAGTCATCTATAATGTGCCTTCCATCTGATGCCATGTGCATATCTCTTTTGGAATTTTCCAAGAGGTTTAGAACAAAGCCACTCATTTTTATGAAAACTATCTGATGAAACATCTCACCATTTGCTTCTAACGGTTGAGAGGAATGACTTATTTTAACTTATTGTGACTGCTTTTTCTTCCACATAAAGCCCATGACTATTGACAGACACAGCACCTGAAGAGCATTTCAGCTGGACCCAACTTTTGAATATCGATTTAACAAAGAACCTGGATTTGCCTTTTCATTTAGTCATCTAAGTACTGTCTTATGCTCCACACACCATGTTGAATATGCCCAATCTTACTTAGTTCATAAGATCTGAGATAAAGGTCCTTTGTCTCACCAACCATCTGTTACAAATTAGCCACAAAATGAATTAGCCTTAGGTTAGATATCTTCAACAAATCCTTTTAAATAAATAAACATAAAATTCAACTATAAACAAAAAAACCTAACAACATGAATAAACAGTTTGTTTTACCATGTTTAACTCTTATGACAACAAAAATAAATCAAGAATATCCTATTATTGATTAGAAATGAGTATGTGTCATGTACTTTTAGACTGCTGCTTCTCCATGGCTATTTCCAGAATTTAATGTCACATACTCAGTGCCTTCAAAAGGCCATTAGTGATACAGCTTTCTGATAGAAGCTATTTGAATAGCAGACCATCAAAGAAGACAGCTGGAAAAATTCAAACCTATTTGGATCTAATAATTCCTTCAGATAACCAAAAATAAAGGCAGGATCCATCCATAGTAATGAAATCTATAAAAGTCAAACAGATAATTTTATGCTTTCTAGGAACCCCTAATCAGTAGGAGACTTTAATTACCTAGTCTTCAAATCTGTCCAGTGACACAGGAATTAATAAGTACATTATTGATTAGTAAATAAACAAGCTTTCAGAATGAGGATAAGAAGTTTGTTTCATAAATTACAATCAACTTTTAATTTATACAAAAGTAAAAAAAAAATGTCTTTGTGAAGCTAAGTTCTACTATTTAGATCAGGAGGACATTCCACTGATACTGACTTTTATCCCACTCTTAATGTCCATGACTACAGAACCTACAACATATAAAATTATAAAACTAGCTTACAGGTGCTATGCCATTCTGATATGCCATTCTTTTCCCCAACAGAGGAAAATATTTTCTCAACTGAAGTATATTTAGAAATACTAAATATGCAAGAATCCTTGTCTCTCATGGCTTCCTCTTGTTGGTTACACACATTTCCTTCTGATGAACTACTTGCATCCAGCCAAATGACACTGATCAAATTACAGAGCAAAAAAATTATGCACTCTTTGTCACATCTCTTTATTACAGAGCTAACAACTTATTTAATCCCATTAATAAATTTGGCTTGGTAATGGTTTTATCATTTTCCTCTTTGTTTTCATAAACTTAGGAAAAGAGGGAGGTACATGAAGACAAGGGTGTATTAGGATTGATGTAGCTTCAGGTTTTCCTCTTGAGTTTAAAATCATAAACTATTCACTAATGTGTATTCTTAGGAGCAGCCTGTCAGATCCATTGTGATAATTAATATAATGGCATACTGTAAATGCCACTGTTGTTAAGGTTGTTATCTTGGTGATTGCTGTTGTTTCTGACAATGTTATTAATAACATTACTATGTTAATAATGATACTAACAAACAGTGTTAAACACAAACAACATGATGTCCTTTGTACTACACACACATACTGGAATACTGGAATAAGTGCATTTCCCGGCGAGAAGCTGATCGTCTAAATTGTAAGCGACACCCAAAGTACTTGTCTTCCAAGCATCTATATATTGGATGTGAGTGGGTGAGACTTTGCAAAAGAAGAGCCAGGAAAACAGTTTTACATAATAGCTCTTTAGAGTACAAATTGGAAGTTGGAGGATTGTGAGAAGATTTGAAGAAGAGGAATCTTTGGAGAGGTGAGACAATGTGAATTGAGAGGTTAGTGAGAACCTAAGATTTAGAATGTTCAAATACCAAAGAAGTATATATTATAGCACTGACAATATAATCACTGGACAACTTTATTTTCCTAATGTTTTTCTGATTATAAATGCAATATACTCAAATGTAAAAAGAAAATGTGTTCAATACAGAATCGTATAAAGAAGAAAGCAAGAAGCATGTATAATACTATCAATGGCTAGATAATTTAAATTTTGAGTCATTTATTTTGTAATGGGGAGAATCCTAATCAGATCGACCATTTAAGTGCTTTTCTAATATTGTATCACAATCCGTGAGTGGAAGGTACAATCAGTTTTTTGGTTTATGATCAGCATCCTTTTTAAATAATAGAATGGGAGTTTATGCAGTACAATAGAAGTTTTTATGAAACTTTTATTCATATATATGATGCATGCAGGTACAGGGTCATGATGTGAAATGAATTTCTAAGTGTGGGTCACAGACAAACTGAAACTAACTGCTAAAAGCCTTCAATTGTCATGATTTTAGTTGATTTATTTGAAAAGGGGGAAGGAAATGGTATGGAGCTCTAAAAAATAATGAGACATATTGCACAATGAATTTAATCTTGGTAATGAATACTTTAAGATACTACTTTATTATGATACTGATGGAGACTTCACCTGGTCACATTCGTATATGCTAGAGGCCACTGAGCAAAAACACACACTGTCTTTAACCTTATGGAGCTCACAAACTAGATATTAATCAAATAACCAAGCAAATACTTGTACAATTTCAGCTGTGATAAATGCCATGGTGCTCAGAGGGTCCATAACAAGGGAATGTAATCTAATTTAATCTAAAGGCAAATTCAGGGAAGGCTGCCCTGAAAAGGCAGCATCACTGCATTTCAGAGGGTAAGTATAAGGTGAAGAGGAGGGAGACATCCCAGACAGACAGGACAGCATCTTCAAATGTCTGGTCACCAGAAGGGTCCCAGGGAGCACAAAGACCAAATAGTCACCCATTCTAGACCTGCTCACAAAGAGACTCTCCCAGGTGCTCTCTGACCTGGATTTAGCATAGATGTAGGTCCAGTGGGAAGAGATAGCATCTTTCCTTGATGCTATCAAAGAAAAAGAGCCCAACTGCTTCAAAAAGTTTGGGAGATTCTCTGCTTGAAATATAAACATGGGTGGGTTAGATGATCTTTTATGTAGACTTCCAGTTCTGCTTTTTATTTTGTTTTTGTGTGTTAAATTGTGTTGATAGTTCACCTGTGGATCAGACAGCTGCTGAAAAGGCATAAAATATAAGTGGAGATCTTGAGGATCAATGCTGATCTTTACGGACAAGTATTCACTTGTACCCCTGGTAATAATTTCCTCATAGAACACCAGTATACCTCTCACAATAATAATAGCCCATCACTGTCTCTGCTTAGGATAAAAAAAATCTCCTAACCTTTTAAATATGTCTTCCATATGCTGAAAGACACACAAATACAGTCTGATCAGCTATAATCTCGAATTCTAAAAACTGTAGGGTAGAGGCACATTTTGGACTCTCGGTTTCTTCTATTCTAAAATCACTTGGCAGCTTTCTAAGTATTTAGCATTAGGAGGCTTTAATTTAAAGAATGCCAAGTTTTCCAAAACAGAAGCAAATTTAATTTAAGCAGATAGTTCTGGAAAGCCCAGTCTCTTGAGGTAGAAATGTGTAATAGAGTAGGAAAAAAGAAAGAAAGAAAGAAAGAAAATTAGGATAGGTGAAGAGAGGGAGTGGGCTGGGGAAAGAAGTTTATTCATTTAATCATTTGCAAAATGAAATATAAAGTACACATTTTGTCATTAGAACTATCTAACAACACTTTCTCAGAGCCATTTTAGTAGATAATTCTCTCTCCAATGTTGGCTACCAAAAATAATTTGTCTTTAAAGCATTGTTTCACATTTGGTCTGAAAATTCATTTATACATACATTCAACTAACACTAATTAGACACATACATAATTATGATTTCAAATATTTACTGACTTATCCTGATATGAAAAAAAATCCCTTCAATCTATTTCCTACATGACAATAGGAATGATTTTGTAAATCTCATTATGACATTCCCTGTTTCGATGGTATTCCTCTGCACTTTAGATAAAAGTCTAAATCCACCTCATGGCTTTTTATAAAGTTCTACAAAAGTCTGGTTCTTGCCTCTTTTCCAGCTTCATCTCACCAGCCCTCAATTACCATGCTCTGGTCACACTGGCCAGCTCTCAGCTCTCACTTACCGCTGAAATCGAGGCCATTTCCTCACAGAGAATATAATTTTCTCCACTCTTCACTTGTATGATATTTCCCTATTCTTTTTTTTTTTTTTTTTTTTTTTTTTTTTTTTTTTTTTGCTGTACGCGGGCCTCTCACTGCTGTGGCCTCTCCCGTTGCGGAGCACAGGCTCCGGACACACAGGCTCCGCGGCCATGGCTTGCGGGCCCAGCCGCTGCGCGGCATGTGGGATCTTCCGGGATAGGGGCACGAACCCGTGTCCCCTGCATCGGCAGGCGGACTCTCAACCACTGCGCCACCAGGGAAGCCCTTCCCTATTCTTTAGGTCTCCACTTAGATGATGTGATGGAAACACCAATGGAAATTATGGCCCCACCCTGCACTTTTTCTTCATAATATTTACCACAATTTATAATCATGTATATTTTTGAATGAATCTTTTAAACATATATATTGTTTTCCTCCAGTAGACAGTAGGCCCCAGAAGGGCAGAAATCTGTCTGGGTTCTTCAGTACTGTATTCCTAGAGTTTGGCTCAATAAATATCTACAGAATGCCTTTGTTTCAATCCTAGATTCACCACCAATTATTTAGCCTGGCACAAGTCACTTAACCTTTCTGAAATCAATTTTATCATCTAAAAATGACTATAAGACTGCCTTCCTTTTGTATTATATTTAGGTTTTTCTTTTAAAAAAAAACACCATTGCCTAGAAGAGAATAGGGCTTAGTAAATGAATAAACTTCTCCCCCCCTCCCTGGTTTCACTTCCATGCATATCTAAGAATGTTTCAACACTCTGTCCAAAATAAAGCAATGATTCACAAGTCTGGCATTTACCAGCCACTAGTTAACTTTTCCCTTCTTACTCCCCAATTAAGAGAAAGCTCATTTTGAGGTTTAATGGAGAGTGTCGCAGGTTCATCAGAGTTCAATTCAGCAGTCTGGAGCAAATCTGTAATAATCCATGACCACACACCAGTTTGTATTTTTCCACTAAAAAAACTCAAGAATGGCTATGTTCAAATGGAATTTTGCAGGTCATTAATCCATTCTAAGGACTGACTCTTTTGGCTGTTTAATTGGGAAACAGTGGTGGTAGGAGCAGATTAAGAATCTGGATTTACCTAAAAGATAAGGTGGTGGACTGTTTAAATTTTATTATTTTATACTTCCAAAGAATTTCTGAATGACTTAAACAGAAAAATTCTAAAAGCTACTGTCACTTTTTAAAATCAAACAGGATTTAGGTAAGATTTGCAATGATTCCATAAAATGCTAAGCTCTGGTGGGCCAGAAAGGTTCTTTCTTATTTGAACCTGAAGAAAAGAGCTTTAGAAAACTGTCCTTTCTCGTTCTGAACTGACCACAGTCCTCTATTTCGCTGCCTCGGAAAGAGACTTATTCCTCTTGTTAGTGATTGGTGGAAACACAGGCATGTGACACAGTTTTGGCCAATGAAATGTAAGCAGATGTCTTGGGTGGGGAGTGGCGCAGGGCAGGGGTAGAGTCTAGGATAGCATTTTCTCTCTTTAAATGGTACATTAGAAAGGGACATTCCCTTTTTCTGCCTCTGGATGTTATGAACTGCAAGATATCTGGTATATGGCAGCTGTTTGGAAATGGCAGCTCAGGGTATGTGGAATAAGAAATATTATTATCGCATTTTACAGAAAAAAAAGGAGTGTATGAACGCAGAAGGACTGGACAGAGTCCAATCTACTCAGGACACAGAAGCCTCAGTTGTCAATTATCTGATAATTCTCCACTGCCCCACTCCCCTTTTTCCCCCCCATCTTCCAACCAGTCCTGGAAGTTTTAATCTTGGCAAATGCCTACACCAATGCCCAATCACTACCCAAACACCATATTCTTAAATTTAAATTCTAAAGTACCAACTGGAAGAAAGATGGCCATTTACTAATCTCATACTTCAAAGGGGGATACTTGGATAGATGGATGGATAGATGATAGATCTCATATATGCACTTATTTAACATATATTCAATATATGTATAATTAACACATATCTCGCATACATATTTAACATATATACTTTTTTTTTTTTCTTTTGCGGTACGCGGGCCTCTCACTGCTGTGGCCTCTCCCGTTGCAGAACACAGGCTCCGGACACACAGGCTCAGAGACCATGGCTCACGGGCCCAGCCGCTCCGCGGCACACAGGATCCTCCCGGACCGGGGCACGAACCCCCGTCCCCTGCATCGGCAGGCGGACTCCCAACGACTGCGCCACCAGGGAAGCCCTAACATATATACTTTTAACAAATATATTTAACAGGTATTTTTACATATGTATATTTTACACATATATTTTACGAGTGTGGTATGTGTATGTGTATACAGAGATAGAAGAAACAGAGACAGAGACAGAGAGAAAATAGTTGATGGCTTATGGAAATCCAAAACAATACTGGGAACAATCCTCGATCCCCAGAAATTCATAGATTCAGAGGTTATGTGAATGACTAGCCTTGTTCTTTCGCCAGCACACTGATGAAGAAAGTTCAGGAAAGCAGTGTCAGTGAGCAGTTTCCTTATCTCTGAAGAGGTTTTAATGACTAATTGCCCTTCCTCTCCTTTATTTCTCTATCTTCTATGAAATTGTAATGACTGGCCCTAAAGATGATAACTGAATGTCTGCAGTGATTTAATCCTGTCACACACAGTAAAGACACAGCTAGAAACTCTGTCGATATCAGGAAATATCAGATCTCTGTAAGAAAAGAAAACAACTGATCATCTCTAGAAACGTTCAGTTGCAGTTTAAAGTAGATGCATATGAAGCTAAAAACAAACAAGTCAGGTACCACAATGTTCACTGCAGCACTATTTACAATCGCCAGGACATGGAAGCAACCTAAGTGTCCGTCGACAGATGAATGGATCAAGAAGATGTGGCACCTATATACAATGGAATATTACTCAACCATAAAAAGAAATGAAATTGAGTTATTTGTAGTGAGGTGGATGGACCTAGAGTCTGTCATACAGAGTGAAGTAAGTCAGAAAAAGAAAAATACCGTATGCTAACACATATATATGGAATCTAAAAAAAAAAAAAAAAAAGGTTCTGAAGAACCTAGGAGCAGGGCAGGAATAAAGACGCAGACGTAGAGAATGGACTTGAGGACACAGGGAGGGAGAAGGGTAAGCTGGGACAAAGTGAGGGAGTGGCATGGGCATATATACACTACCAAATGTAAAATAGATAGCTAGTGGGAAGCAGCCACATAGCACAGGGAGATCAGCTAGGTGCTTTGTGACCACCAAGAGGGGTGGGATAGGCAGGGTGGGAGGGAGATGCAAGAGGGAGGAGATACGGGGATATATGTATACATATAGCTGATTCACTTTATTATAAAGCAGAAACTAACACACACCATTGTAAAGCAATTATACTCCAATAAAGATGTTAAAAAACAAACAAACAAACAAGTCTCCACTGACAGAGTCATTCCAGAATGACCCCCGTTCTGTCTCCATTTTTATCACGGAGCACAGCTGCACTTCAACCACACCTTCAAATGCTAAAGTTAGGAGTGGAATGTTTGATTTTGGTTTTCTACTTTGGTTGAGAAACTTGACATCTTGACTCTCTCTAAATGTAATAATCCTGTGCCTCTGTATCTAGTATTACATGTGGTAAACACGTCTGAGGGTAGGAGTGGCCCCCTCTCTTGACCTGGGACTTGCAGGACGGCAAGGAGTGTGATTTAGAAAACCAAGAATTTGGCATGGAAGTAGCTGGGGTTTTTTTTCTTTTTAAAGAAACATAATTATTGGTACTTCTCATTAATTCATAAATTATGTGCCTCCCCTCCCATCTCTAAACCATTAAACCCCAACCAATGATTGAACCATCTTATCACTAAAAGCAGAATAACTTTCTTTTTTGCCTGTTGGTGTATTCCTCTGGACTCCCCTCCCCCTTTTTTCCTACTCTTATCAGTGAGCCAGGAAGAAGTATATGATAAGTTTCAATGTTTAACAAACATCATGTCATACCACAGACCTTATAAATGTCAGCAGTAGGCCTTCAGAATTAAAAAGTATACTGATAATTTATTTTTGTTTTACTAGTGTCTTATTTTTAAATTCAGGAAACTGGTTTGAATAGGTAGTCTTTTTATGGGTATCAACACATTAACAATAAGAAATATATTGTCTATTATAGGAAAGACATTAAAACAGAATGCTCTGACATCTAGGATTATAATATTGCCAAAATATGTCACTAAACCCAGAATCATATATGTGCAATATGCTGCTTCAAGAAAAATATGGATTTAAAAATCACAGCTTATAAGACATTATAAGCTGTGATTATAAGACTACATTTTAAGATGACATAATAGAGGATATATTAGTCAGTGTTTCTCGTAAATGAATCAACCCACTGCATAATTACAATCATATTTAATCATGAAAGCAAAGTACAGAGAGCAACATAATCTCCTTTCTATTTGGACAATTCATCTCAGACTAGAATTAGCCTGAAAGCAAATCCCTTGAGGGTTGCTTGTCTGGTTATACCTGGCCATTCAATAGAAATTAAATGTTTTTAAAATTCTGGGTTTGAACAGAAACGGCTTTCTAAAATAAATGTAGTTTTTTTTTTAATGCAATCACTCAGTGTTTGTTTAATGTTTGATTCACTCAATAGCAATTCCACCCTTAAGCATTTGTGAAGTAGTTTGTGGACATGCTTGCAGTAGTATACTTATGTGCAAAAATCAAACATAAAAACTGATCACATGCTCACAGCTGGAAACCGTGTCAGGCTTTATTCAGGAAGGTATCAGGCATTATCATTTAGCACTCCCACAGCGGGAGGAAAAATGGTGGCACAGAGGAGAACGATCACATCAGACACACTCCAGGGGTTTCCTTTCCCTACATTGTTCCTCTCCCAAATGTAACTCTTTAAATTTTAAATAGGAAAAGAACACACAGAATCATTGCTCAGAACAAAAAAAGGAGGAGGAGGAGTGGATATGGAGGAAGGAAGTGGTAAAACAAGAAGGAAAACATTTCTCATTAAATAAAGTGAATACTAGAAAGTCCAACAGATACTTTCATGTGTCCTTAAGACTTAAAGAAGCACACATATCAAAGAGGTTTTGAAGATCTACTTTAGTTCAGACAGACCAGTGTTTTCCTCTGCCCTGTTTTACTATTGTTGACCGAACAATTACTCCGTAGTAATCAAGTGCAAATATATTCAAGAATAGCTAATTGATGAGGTTTTGCCTCATAAACCTACACTAAATGGATACAATATATAGTAATACTGTATTCAGGTGTAAATTCAGGTGAAGACACCTGAACTGGAGCACATTTTATTTTTCCTTTTCCAGAGAAGATGTCATCTTCAAACCCTGTTATCTAATTCTATTTCTTCATAGAAAATTATAATTTAGGAATGAATGTTAACCTTTGAAAATCTGAATCTTCACATTAGTCCTTGTTTAATACAATAAGACCACCATTATTTTAGAAACAATTATTACAGTACTAGGTTTATTTTTCCAGAAAAGCAACATTCAGTAGAGGTTTAGTTTCAGCAAGTGGAGAAATTTCTAAAGAAATGATTGCTGCTTCACAGCAATGGTAGTCCATGCCAATAGACAGCAGTGGTATAACCAGCTCCTGAAGGTCCACAGATGGATGACCCATTCATTGTTTCTCCTCTGATCTATCTTCTGCACCAACCTCTCTACCTCTGGACATTGCAGGCACTCTTTGGATACTTTGTAGTGGGGACTGAAGAGTGGCCCTTTGAGCCCCAGTCACTTGCCTGTCTACCCTGCTTTGGGAATGGTTTGAGAAAGAAATCTTTATCAGCATGTAATAGCTAAGTAAAGGTAGAAATAGATCTTTGTCCATCAATCAATTCTTTTGTAAATCCCCTACGATTAGAGATGAATCATCCTCATCCTTAAATTGCAATTGGTGAAACTCCAATTTGTCTTTCTTTCGACTCTGTCATAAATACAGAAACTAAGCTGTAAACAGATTAATTACATGTTTAGCCTAAGGTAAATCTTAAATAAAATTTAAATATGACCTCTAGCCTCCTGACTGCAAGGCTGTGCTTTCCATCAGCTCCTATTCTAAATCCTATTTGTGTGTGTGTGTAAGTATACAGACATATAAATATAGATAGTACATATACATGTGAATAAATGTAGTATATATATATGTGAATACACACACACGCATACAATACATATGTATATATGTATACATATGTACATATACACACATATCCTTTTAAACTTGTAGTTTTTTTCTAAAAGGAGACAAATACAATAGATCCTTAGGCCGAAATAAGAAGAAAAAAGCTGAATATGTGCATTTTCTTTTTAAACAGGGAATCAGATCAGCCTAACAAGATGTTTCCCTGAAATATTGGCCTCAAATGAGTCCATTCAGCCATGGCAAGGAGAGGTTTCCAGCCAAAACATTTAATTAGTGCCCAATTAAGACAGCCAGAGTGATGTGAAGTCCGGGCTCTGGCCGCGTGCATGCCTCAGGATGGGTAAGCAGCTTAAGTGAGTCTAGTCTGACTAAAAGCTGTCAACTGTCAAACTGTCAGTGGGCCATATGGGTCAGGCAGCATCTCTCTGAAGAATCTGGCTTGTCCACTCATCAGGGGAAAACACCTCCTACACCTTTGGGTTGACAAATACCCAGCAGTTCCTCAAAGTGGGAAGGAATTGAAGTCTTGGTCAGATTAAAGGAAGAGCCATGTCACGTCCCCATTTCAACTTTCCTGGCATCTCATCAGCTAGAGAAAAAGGTCCAAACTCCTTCACATGGCAGACGACACCCCTGCCTAATTATCTGGCCTCATCTTTCATCCCCCACCCCTCCCACTTTATCCTCAAATGACGCCGAACTGCTTGACATTCGCTCCGTGTGCACGTGCACTTCTGGCTCCAAACCTTTGCTGATACTGTACCCTCTGCCAACAACAGCATTCTCTCTTCTCCCTCCACCTCAACTCATTCACCTCTTTCACTCATTTGCTCTTTTATATTACATTAGGAGTAAGCTGCTACAAGAAGCCTTTCCTACCCATCACCTGTGAATCGACCTCAGGCGGTGTTACAGACCCCTCTCCCATGCTCTCACGAGCCCCTAGGTGTCTAGCCTCCATCTTAACACATATGAGTCTCATCATGTCTTTATAAGCCTATTTTCTCCTCTTGACTGTACACAGTCTGATGGCAGGAGTGTTTATTTGGTCTTCATAATCCAAGCATCAAGGGCACTGAATGTTCCTAATAGTTGTAATTGGTAAGAATCAACAGATTAATCATGAAACAATCAAGTTAAAACCATCTTTACTCCATGTGTATTTCCTTCTTTTGTTTCAAAATGTCCCCTTTAGGCAACTGGAATGATTTGCCTGTGTAGACATAGGAAGTCAACACACAAGTGAGTCACTGCAACCCTATTGCTCATCCTGGACAGAGGTCAGTGGGTATGCCCTTCCAAGAGGGTACACACAGGGCAGAGAAGCCTGAAATTGAAATTGATTAAAGTATTAGGATGAGTGCTGTCAAATGGAGGAATGTACTGGCAATTAAAGTCAAATAATCTTTAAAATAAATTGTTTTAATTTAGGTATTTTATCATAACCAGGAATCAAATAGGATGTGGAAGATTCTGGAGCAGTGGGGGGATATCTTGGTTCCTGGAAACACCCTAGTCCTCTTCCAGCCTCTTCATCACCAGAAATGTTTTTATGTGAATTTCGGAAAGAAGAAACTGTCAAAGGCAAACTTGAAAAGCAGAAAAGATGGGAAGAGATGCCACCAGAGTTCATTACAGCTTGAAGCCCATGTGTGCGTGTGTATGTCTGTGTCCGTGTGTCTGTGTTGGGGATTGAGGTACAAACTCCCCAGAAACTATTCAGTAAATATTGGGAAAAGATTCAGAAAAGATTGGGATCTTTTCATTCATCTTTCTACTATCTTCTTCAGTAAATGTGCTGCATTAACTCTCTCCAATACAGTCCCATCTCTTCCCCTAAAAACCCCTGGGACCAAAGGGTGTTATCCCTAACAGTTCCTTAAGGAAATGTACTGTTTTCTTGTTTTATTTCTAAGAATTAGTCTATGTCTTTAGAGTAGCTGTGTTAAAATTAGATCAAAGATTAGAAATCCCAAATGTCATTTAATAATGAAATATCATCAAAAATGAAAAAAAAACTTTAAGAAAACATGCATTAGAAAACAATAAACATTCTCATACTTAGTACTTCCTATGCTCAAAACAAAGGTAGAACCTGTGAATTAATCATTTGACAGAGTATCTTGAAAAAGAGCACATGTAAATGATGTCATTTTGCAAATGCCAACTGTTGGTCACACCTCCCAGTACAGCTAAATCAGACTATAACTATTACCCAAAAAAGTTAAAGACACATTATTTTAATACATCGATGAACCATGTTGAAAACTAATGCTCTTACACAAACCTGGACAATCACTTTCATGGCCTGTAAGGAAAGGACCCTAAACACTGCATTGAGTAACTGCACGGAGATATGTGAAAAGTCACATATGCTTCTGCTAGGAATGGGGTTGTGTGGGTAAGAAACCGGTGGAAAGAGCCTTATCCTGGTAAAGGTGGAAAAAGGACTAGAATGTAACTATGACTTTCTACCTAAAGTAATGTGTGTTACTACCAAAATGCAATTTTTTCTTCATTCGCAAAGGAGAAAGGCTTGTCTTGCTTCCACCTTCACAGAAAGAATACCTATGTCTGTCAAGAGGACACAGAATCACAAAGTCCATGAAGGACTCTCCAGAGCGCATGCAAACCTGCAGGAGGCAGCCTCTCACCCAGCGGCAGTGAGGGCTGAGTTAGCAGCTGCTTTCCCTCCATACTAATGCTAAACCACACCAGCTGATTGCATCCTCTCCACTCTTCCTGCAGGAGCATAAACAACCAGAAGCCCTAAGGCTTCCTCCTGGCCTCTCTACCATCTCCAGGGAAAAGATTCCGAGCCTCTTCAAAGAGATATTAAGAATACTCAAGCGCAGGATGGGGCTACTTCACCCTTTGTCACCTGCCTCTGCTTCTTCCTTTGCTTGTTTCTCCTTCTTGGGAGGAGGCTATTTGGAAAGACCCAAGAGAGACAGAGAAACTGTGAGCATAAGAATATATAAGTCAGGCAACAAGAAGTGGTGAGAATTTGTGTGTGTGTGTGAGAGAGAGACAGAGAGAGAGACATTTGGTGGCTCGCCTTAAAAGATGCAGATGACATGCAAAACCTAAGAGCCCAAGGACCTCTGCTGCAATCCAGTTAACTGTATCCGGAGAGTAAACCAAAAAACATATTGACTGAGAAACCAAACTCAGGAGAGAAGCAGAAATATAAACCCAAAACAACAAAAAGACACTAGGAAGAAAAAGGGACGAGAGAGAGAAGGAGCCCTTTGATGTCTACCTGGATTTCTCTACCTTCTTGAACATCTAACGGCAAGATTTATTTTCTTCCTGAAAATGGACTGTTTACCGCTCCCAGGTAAAACTTAGGTGTCACACTTAGACTAAGTCCCTGAAATCTCTTTTGCTCCCTCCTGGAGAGAATGTGGGAGGAGATGCAGAAAGGAGCCTCTCCTCTCCCTTTCCAGGGAGCATTCCTTCCTTAACTCAGAAGGTAATGAACCATATTGCAAGGAATCCTTAATCTGAGTATGCTTTATCTTGCAACGCACAGCATAGGTCAGAAAGGAATCAGAATAGGGCTGTTTGCATAAGCAAAATGGAAGTCCTAGATATGGATGTTGTAAGGGGAAGTTCCCAGATTCTTGGTACTAGGTCTGTATAGTGGGTTAATCATAGTTAGGAAAGAAGCTAAGGTCATGTATCAAATCAACCTCCTACTCAAAGGAACCATAGTGATCAGGTCAGGGCAGAGTGTGGGAAAAACACATGGCATAAAAGTGACTTCAAAATCAGACTTCTGAGCTAAGATTTAAAAAAAAAAAAAAAAAAGCCAGACACGTGGTTATGGAAGACCTATGACTCAGATTCACAAAACTTCAAGAGCAGGACCACAGAGCCAGGTCACCACCAACAGAACAATGGTATCTCCATATGTGTGGGTTTAATAGCAAGAGGTGAAAGAACAAAACTAGCAAACTCACATAGGTACTGTTCTAAGATTTAAGATATATCACAGGACCAAAAAGGTACCAAACTCCATAAGCCTTATGAAAGTAATAACAAGCTTTGTGTTGGTAATAACAAAGGATTATAATTGGTCATTAAATTATATATACTAAATAGAGGAAATGAAGCGCTGAGCTTGCTATTGACATATAAATGTTGAATTAGAAAAAAAATAGCCAATTCCCTTGACTTAGATTAACACAGATGACAGGTCTAGTAAAGCAAACTGAATGAGAACCATCTAGGTGATAAGAATCACAAGGTCTGTAGACTATCTAGAATGAAAGAGAAAAAAAGGTGAAAAATGTCTAACGTAGCGAAACCCTGAAAATCAAATGGCAACTGTCAAAGTAGTGAAAGTAATGCAAATTGAAATTTAGCTATATCAAAATTATTCCGGGTTACCTAAAAATGACAGTACTCTTTATAATAGTACCAGAGACTATGCTCAAAAAATATTTATATACAGGGCTAAAAATATGGAAGGAAATGTTAACATTAAAAAGAATGAAAGAATTTTAACTATTTCAAGGTATTAAAATAGGTATACAAGACATAAAAGCAATTAAATTTTTAAAAATCAATATTTCTGGTATGTAAGTTTCAAAAAGTAAGAAAGAACAAGCAGTTAAATAAATTGTCAGTCAACTAGGAAGAGGCATGAGTGCAGCTTCTAGGATACCTACTATGTTTAGTATCTTGATCTAGGTACATGCAATTTGTAAAAATTCACTGACCTGTACATTTTTCTGAATGAACGATATACTTCAATAAAAAGTTTTCTAAAGAAAAAAAAAATCCGTCATAATGTACGTTCCTAAACCCTTGAGTTTATCCTCCTAGGGTATTTAAGAGTAAGGCTCAGGCCAAAAACTAATAATGACACCCTAAGTTGTAAAGAATACAGTCCTCTAAAAGTGTTGAGAACACCTCACACTTGATCAATATATTTAAAGTCTTAAAAAGCATCTTAAGAGATACTTGTTTGGGCTTCCCTGGTGGCGCAGTGGTTGAGAGTCCGCCTGCCAATGGAGGGGACACGGGTTCGTGCCCTGGTCTGGGAAGATCCCACATGTCGCGGAGCAGCTGGGCCCGTGAGCCATGGCCACTGAGCCTGCATGTCCTGAGCCTGTGCTCTGCAACGGGAGAGGCCACGACAGTGGCCCGCGTACCGCAAAAAAAAAAAAAAAAAAAAAAAGAAGAGATACTTGTTTGACTCCTAATAAAATGGACAATGTTTGTAAGCAGGGAACTTGATACACAGTGATGTGTGAATCTGGGTGTGCGTAACTTGAGTGAACTGATTTCAGGAATAAAATGTTCTGCATGTTCAAGTTTTTTGAGACCAACTTAATGACCTAAGAAAATAGCATTTCTTCTGGTCCCTAGTGTCATAGCATGTGTCCAGTTACAAAATCAGAATTCCCACAATCAAGTCCCTATTCCACCAGTTCTAATCTGCCACTCTGGGTAAAACATTTAACATCGCTGAGTCCATGATTCTTATCCACATAGACTGGGATAACATGGATTGCTCTATTTACCTGCTTGGCTTATTTTGAGTCTTATACAGACAATGTAAGCAAAAGTGCTCTGAAAGCTGTCAAATACTATAACACTGTGTTAAATTAAGTGAACAAGGAGGTCATTAGACTGGGTGGCTCTGATGCCTTAGCAGCCTACATTGGCAAACCAAACCAAAACCTGTAAATGCCTCAAGGTTAAGAAGTCAAAACCTAAGGACAACCAATCATAGCCAACTAGGCTTTCCCAAATAAGGCAACCTTAAACTATAGTCAATCGAAAGATTTCCTTGCTTTGCTTCCACATCTTCCCCGGGCTCCTGTCAGTGGAGCACTCCTAACCAATTCCAGTTTGGTGCTGCCTGATTCAAATTGATTTTTGCTCAAATAAACTCATAAAATTTGTAATATGCTTCAGTTTATCTTTTAACAAGTGTAAAACAATATGACTGTTGGTTCACAGCCTTGGGAGTTACCTGGGTGAAATCTGAAACCTGGCAGCCAGAGGGCAAGGAGATACCAAAAAAAGAGGCAGCCCACTCCACACCAGTAGGTGGCAGGTTTAATAAGCAAGGGAACTTATAAACGAGATGAGTAGATCTCCACACCCACCCTCCAGAATCTTAAAAGTTTATATAGAGGCCTCAAATGGATTCAAGCAGTCTCAACAACTCACTCTCTCAAGGCTGCATACTTGAAAACAGCTCTCACTGTGGGAATGGTGGGCGAACTGGACATGCCATGGGCAGGCTGGGTCCAGCACTCAGCTCGGGTCAACCAGCGGTCACATCCTCTCAATGACTGACTCCAACAGATTCCCATTTGAACAGCTTAAATTTGATAACCCAACCTGACTGAGCTCCATTTAATTCTCTTCCATCTACTCTGTATACTACTAGCCACATTCAACTTCTTAAAAACATATATTTTGTTTTTGTCTCAAACCTTGAGCAACCTCCTTCTATCTGCAGCCTCAAATCTTTTTTTCTTTTTTTCTTTTTTTTTTTGGCGATACACGGGCCTCTCACTGTTGTGGCCTCTCCCGCTGCGGTGCACAGGCTCCGGACGCGCAGGCTCAGCAGCCATGGCTCACGGGCCCAGACGCTCCACGGCATGTGGGATCTTCCCGGACCAGGGCACGAACCCGTGTCCCCTGCATCAGTAGGCGGACTCTCAACCACTGCGCCACCAGGGAAGCCCAGCCTCAAATCTTTGATACTAAGGTCCCAGCCCGCCTAGTCACTCTCATCACCTGTGATGCCCCATTTGGGGCCCAGTGCCACAGGCTTCCAAATCACACCATGTCCCTTCCTACCTCTACAAATTTGCTCCTGTCGTATCCTCCCCTCACTGTGTCCTTCCTGCTCCTCTTCTTTCTGTCAAGTTCTTTAAGGCCCATTTCATATCCTTCCTTTTCCATGAAGCTGCCCCCATGAACTCCAGTCTATTGATCTATTTATCATCCCTGAGTTTCTATGGGTATTATATTCCACATCTAAATTTGCAGTTTGGCTATATGTTTCTCTAAATGTCTGTATGCGTTGACTCCTCTTCTCACCAAACTGTAAAATCACTTTAGAAGAGGAATCATCTCCTATATTTCATTCACCTTTCCCAGTAACTTTCACAGTATTGATAAATGGCGATGACACTGAGGTTCAATAAATATTGGGATTAGCAAAAAATATTCATGGAAGTGAATTAAGTTAGTAATTTTGGAGGGGGCATGGGACAATTACACTGATGTCTGTGTACCAAAGACATTATTTCTCTTATTCATTTCAAATATACCTTCTGAGAAGTGCTTTGAAACTACAGACAAAAATGAACCTACATTAGAAGGACCAGAGAACCAACCTATGTCACTGTGCCCGATATACAGGCACAGTATTTTTGTATTTTTGTACAAATACAAAAAAATTAATCCATACACAGGACTCAAATAAATACAAAACTAATCCCAAACAAATAAATACAAAAGGTTTATAATCCAAGATGTGATTGTGCATCATAAATGCCTAAGGATTGGCTGACTTTTGACAAAGGGAGTTCTGCCAAGTTCTACCGAGGTTAGACTCAGCAAAGCAGGTCACTAAGGATAGAGGAGAGAAGACCCTGCTGTTTGTTTACAGAGTCAACAGACCACATGACTGACATCTTGCCCGGGTCAGAGTAAAAAGATACCCTTTTCCTGATAGCTTTTCTTTTCTTCTACTGTTGTATTTAATTTGAAAACTCCTCTCTACGCTTATGCCCATGTGAATAATCGGACTGCCCAATACATGATCTTCTCAGGACTCTGTCTGAGGGGACATTATATGAAAAGACCCCCTCCCAGCCTCCCTTCCATGGCAAACAATTTTGTTGCTGGGATTTCAATGGAAGTTGACATGAAACGTAATTCTACATTTGGAGGGAGGAAAAACAAGACAAAACAAAAAAACAGATTAAGAGCTCATGATTGTGATTTACTTTGGATTTTTAATATGAATATTTTAATTGCTTAATTTTCTTAGCTTTAAGAAAAAAAAAGGATAGAGGAGAAAGACAGGTAAGTGATCCAAAATTCATCTGCATTTTGGACTTAGCCATTAGGTACATCTGATTAAACTCCTGCAAAGAGGTCTAACTGTAGGTGGGTGGTGGCACTGAAATTAGCAGGGTGCACACTGTGGAAGGGAGGGGGAAGGGAGGAGAAATGGAAAGAGTGGTATACGGAAGTCACTTCAGTTGGCAAACCTTTGTGATTCTGACTTCTTGCTTTTTTTTTTAACCTTTTTTTCCCTCCACTTTGTACTCAAGCTCAGATTCAAAGCGATGGTTTCATAATAATAAATAAATAATTGTGGAACCAAGAAAAGATCCAAAAGATATCCCAAGAAGGATTACATACTGGGCTTTAGATCTCACTGCAGTGAGAGATAGAAAGTAGGTTTGGGTTTGCCTGCCTGGGTGGATGGCTGGAAGGCAGTGACAGACATCCAGTTATAAAGCTCAGGAGGCATTTTTTTCTTGCCACCAGTAGATGTCCGGGCTGCCAGGCAATCATGTTTTAAAACATTTCTTTAAGGGATAGTGATGTTTTTTCTTTCCTCTAAGAGGCTTAAATGTACACATATCTTCCCATAGACATTCCTCTAGCTTCAAGAAGAGGCTGGGTTTGGGGAATACCTAGACTCCTACAGAACCATCGCCTTAGAGGACTATGGCTCTGACATCCCCAAGTGCTGCATGTCTTTCAGCACTCGTCTCTAGCCTTCAAGACAGGCCCAGTGAACAAAATGAGAGAAGAATAGGTGCTCTACAGAGATGATGATTTAGCAAAGATTGCTAATATAAGTTCATGGACTCTTTTTTTTTTTTTACAGTTTTTAAAATGTTTTCACAACTATTATCTCTTTTGATCCTCACACAACCTTATGAAGCCAGCAAAGTAAAGATGATCATCCTCATTGCATTCTCTTTGTGTGAACAAGGCAGAAGTTCAGGGATTCTACCTGCCTAGGCACAGAGCTGCTATACTGCCTGGTGAGACTGGAACCCAGACATGCCAAGTGCATCCGGATACATACAGGCCCCCAAAACAGAAGACTGAGCTCCTTGATCAGTGAGGAGCTCAGGAACTCTCTGGAAAATATGAGACAGACATAGAACCCCCAAACCAGGGCTTGAAAGATATATCTAAGGACAACTTCTTCATTTTACAGGTGAAGTCTAATTTGGTTGAATGGTTGGCCCAAACCTATCCATCAAATTCATGTAAAAGTCAGCTCTCCTAACTCCCAGTCCAGTGCTCTTTTCCAGCCACCATGGTGACATCTCCTTCCATTCATCCTGGTTTAAACAAAAAACTCTCCATGTCGGGCTTCCCTGGTGGCGCAGTGGTTGAGAGTCCGCCTGCCGATGCAGGGGACGTGGGTTCGTGCCCCAGTCCGGGAAGATCCCAATGCCGCGGAGTGGCTAGGCCCGTGAGCCATGGCCGCTGAGCCTGCTCGTCTGGAGCCTGTGCTCCGCAACGGGAGAGGCCACAACAGTGAGAGGCCCGCGTACAGCAAACAAACAAACAAACAAACAAACAAAAACTCTCCATGTCAGTGAGACAGGGTAGGATCCACTTATCCTGACAAAGCAAACTGGAGGTTTGAACAAATACCAGAAGAAACTGGGACCTGCAAATGGATGAACTATAGTTAAAAGGATCTCCCTTGTAAAATAAGAAAAGCTGAGAAGAGGTCTGAGAGGTAGGAGGAAGCACCAGATCCAGAGTTTGTAGGTCCTCATTTGCCTGCTAATCCTGCCCCTCCCTGCAGAATGATTCTGGAAGCCTGGCTGAGGGTCAGTTTCCTCACTTGCAGTAGGTCGGGTGAACAATGGGCTGCTAATGAGAAGGTACTGAGATCATGAGTGGGAAAGTTCATTGCAAATGCTGATAAGGTACGTTCATCCTTATTTTCGTGGTTTTGCTTTCCTGAATTATCTAGCTAATTGTCCTTCCCTTCACCTGATTTTTGTTTCTGTATATGTGGCCCAGGCTAGCTGTCCAGTGTGAGGATGAAAGGTCATGGCATAATCACTCCCAGATAGACTTTAAAACTGTCCTTTAGCACCCAGGTGCCTCATTTGAGATAGTGAGTGTATATGAGAAGCCAGAATGTGGAACTAAGATACCTCTGAGATGCTGAAAAACAAGGCCTAATAAATAAGCGCAGCCACCTCTGAATATGTCACATAAGAGATTGTTCACCTACGTCTAATGAAGAAAATTTGGGAATATCCACTTTTCAAAGGAACGTGCATATTACAAACAGAGCTAAAACTGAAGAGGCAAGGAAAATGGAGAACTCCCAAATCAAGAGTTTATCAAGATGTCTCCAGCCTTGTCCAGGGTAGAGGACAACTGAACTCCAGGAGTGGAGACAAATCCATGAGGCTATCAGAACCTGAGGACACTGGCTTTTACAATCCAGATAAACTAAGTGGCTGTGAGGCCTTGCTCACCAACAAAAAACAGGGTTTAAACTCCAGCTTTTTAACAAGACTAGCTGCAAATCTTGTTTTAAGTGAATAAACTAGCATTAATTATATATTAGTTTTCTGTGAGCTTGGGTTAGTCCTCCTGACCTTAGTTACCCTGGGAACAGACAGGAGAGGAAACCAGAAGACCTCACCTGTGTACAGGTGTCTGTGTTGAGAATGCCACAAACAGCAAGTTACAGACCCAAGAGAACCAGAAGGAAAGTGTGTAACTTGCTATTTGCAGCATCCTCACCAAGGCCACCTGTAAACAGGACCGAGTTACACATGACAGCAGTTAGCCTAGGTGGAGAAATCATGTAACTCCCTCTTCTCTGTGCTTATAATCAATGAAAACTCAACCAGAAATTATACCAACTCGATTTTCCTTGCAAAAAGACTTTTGGTTTCCAAAGTAGGCAAAGATATGCTGACAATACTTGCCTTTTTAAAAATTAGATTATGCTCTTTGTGAGGTACAAGTTAAGCCCAATTCTCCTTTCTTTCTGAGGCATTTTTGAAAATGCCTGATATAAGAAATAATGAGGAAAGTGCATAAAAGCAGAGATTTAATGATATTTTATATACCCCCTTGCTAAATTCAAAAAGTGAACAAATATATTCAAGAAAAAAACATTCCAATTAAGGTAGTTGGAATTAAAAGAATTATATTACCTTTTGGTTAACCAGAAAACTCAATTAACCAAAGTCACTTATGCACTACGCTTTTCAGTTAGTGAAGATTTTGGAAAATTTAATAATATAATTATACATCAGAGTTTGTCATGAAGATAATATCCAGTTGTTACAGTACATAATGTGCAGAGAATTTCTTTCAACTGTTATTGTACTGAGTGCTCTTTATTTCAGAAATACTCTAGAGTTAAAGAGGGGAGACATTCTAGTTATTAATCTGAAATCCTTTCAGGATGGGAACATGGCCGTGGGCCAGCAAAATGGAAGGATGCACGGCAATAAAAAAATCAGCAATTCCTTCCTCAAACTTCCTAACCCAAGTGGCCAATTGTTGGTTGTCACTGCATTAATCTAATTGTAACTCTTTCCTATTG
The DNA here is from genome assembly GCF_964165515.1 of Mesoplodon bidens. Taxonomy (NCBI): domain Eukaryota; kingdom Metazoa; phylum Chordata; class Mammalia; order Artiodactyla; family Ziphiidae; genus Mesoplodon; species Mesoplodon bidens. The sequence continues at coordinate 40,450,139 of NC_138170.1, forward strand.
AATTTTAAAATACTCAAAATGACTGGGGGGAAAATAGCAACTTGTAAAAATCAAAGGGTTCTACAGTTAATGTTACATTCAAAGGTAATTACTTAACACACGCAAAGCCAAACTGCGCAACCTACAATTCTGCAACTTTCTATCAGCTCTTTTGCTTCTACTTTAAATAAAAGAAATCCCTTTCATTTTGTCAAGAAAACTTTTCTCTACCTCACTACTGCCTGACAAGGGAACAGATGGCAATTTAAGGGGAGAATTTATGAGAGCCACAATCTTAATGTTGCATAAAGGAAAGAAAAAGACTCGCATCAAAACCACTGACAAATGTACTTGCTAATATTAATGCACTCCCCATTCATCCAATATGCTTCCTAATTGCTTTTCTGTACATAATAATGTGGCACCTGCTGCTCAACATTGCAAACGCATCAGGATTTCTCCAAAGTCAAACAGCTCTGCAACTGGCCCTCTCCCAGTGATAAATGTAGAGCACTGTATCACGCACAGTTCCTGTCAGTGGCATAATTAAAATTTTATACTTACAGAAAAAGATAGTAAACAATCAGCTCTTAAATGGAGTCACAAGAGGAACTCTTGTTACAGCCAACTTTATAATTAGTATGCATCATGTACTGCTAATATATCCACGACAAGAAAATAGGGGGAAAATGAGAAACTTGAGCTGTTCCCTTAATGCAATGTTAAACTAAAAGGAAGGAAGGAAGGAAGGAAGGAAGGAAGGAAGGAAGGAATGGAGAAAGGGAGAAAAAAAGAAAAGAAACAATCTACTGTTACTTTACTATTGCATCGAGAGCTTTCTCTCATGTTAGCATGTTTCTTCCCTATAGCTTGTCTATGCTTTCTCAAACAGTGATAAGAATAAGATTGGAGATTAGGAGGAAGAAAATTTTTGTGTGCACACACATCAATGAAAGCACACCCCAGATTCCAATTTTTGTGTAGTATGGGGCTCAGAACACTACAGCCTGCTGACTAAATCCAGCCCACAGACTGTTTTGTTAAGGTCTGTGAATTGAGAATGATTTGGACATTTCTAAATATTGGAATACAAATTAAAAGAAGAAGAATATTTTATGACACTTGAAATTATATAATATCAAATTTCAGTGTCCATAAATAACATTTTATTGGAACACAGCCAAGTTCATTCATTTACATATAGTCTCAGGCTGATTTCCTGCTACAAGGGCAGAGTTGAGAAGTTGCAACAGAGGCTGTACGTACGGCCTGAAAGGCCTAAAATATTTACTATCTGGCCCTGTTCAGAGTTTGCTGGCTCCTGAGTGAAGGTATTTGTACTCTAGAGATCTGTGCAAGTACAGTCTGTAGCTATTTATATGTGTGTGCACTCATAAACAACGATTAGTGATCAAGGAGACAAAAGTACGGTTCCAGCAAGCTTATATCTGTGTGTGTGCACATGAGCATGTGTGTGAAAGGTGAAAAATTAAAATTCTAAGCGTAATTAAAAAGTAATGTCGGACTTGTGATAAAAATCAAATTATATTAATTATCCATGTGGGCTTTTATTTTGGTTACAATTGTATCTTGCAAAATCTAGGTCATCACTTTTAAATCGAACATTTATGTTCCTATGTCTGTGAAGAGTCCACTTCTTAAACAGCAAAACAGCCAAAACAACAACCCAAACAGTAATAACAAAAGGTTTACTTTCAACTATCATAAAATGTTGAAATAATAAGAGATTTAGTAAAATATCATCACTGTTTAAACCATTTGGCTGTTTTATTTTGACAAGTCTATGACTAAACCAAAAAAAAAAAAAAAGCTATTTGATAAAATTTCTTAGAACTACACAGGTGCGCACACACAAACACACAAAAATACAAATGAATGCATGTAAAACTGGTTAAAGCTAATAAGGCCTATGAATAGTGTCAATCTCAGTTTTCTGGTGTTGCTGTTGTACTATAATCATGTCAGATGTTACCAGTGGGGGAAACGGGATGAAGGGTACACAGGACCTCTCCATACTATTTTTGCATCTTCCTGTGAATCAATAATTATTTAAAAGTACAATTTTTTTAAGTTATTCGAGAACAAAGACCTTCTCTGGACAATGGGTTGCCTCCTCTAACTAATATGAAATTTATTGTACCTGGATTTTTGTTTAATTGACAGGGAAAAATAAAATAATGATAGAGATAAATAAATACATCTAAAGATTTACACACTCTCCGTATATGAAATAAGGCTGCAACAAATCAATCAGTTTAATTTTTTTTCTGGTGACTAAAGCAGGGGGTGGGGAAGGGGACAGAGAACCAGCAAACGGATTACTTGGTTTGGTGGACAAAGCACCTAGTTAGCTAGCTGACCATTTTGCTTTGCGTGGTTTGTCAAGCGTTCCTTCCCAATAAGTCCGGCCTGCAGGGCCTGATGACTCTTTCTCTGCCCCTCTTTTCACATCCCCCAGGCACATTCCTATTGGCCAGGACCTTTCCCTTACTGTACAATTACCATCTTTTACATCTAGATGAAAATCCTTTTCTTCACAGCTGAAAGCTGAAAGAGAAGGGAATTTGAATCTACAGGATTTTAACTTGCTTTGCTTCGCTAGGAAAGCATGCCCCATACAATGTAGTGCCTTTTTAAAATTGCTTGTTCCTTTAAGCAAATAGTATTAATTCCAACACTTTTTAAAAAGAGGGAGAGGACTACCTGTGAATATAAATAAAGTGAGAAATTCCATAACTAAAGATGAAGGTCTACATCAGAGGCACAGATGCAGATAAAATAATTTGTGTCATGAATGAAAATGTTACACACTTAACTCCTAAGAAAAACAAAACCTTTTTGAAGATAAAACTGCATAAAAATTGCTGATGTGAGTGAGAAATAAAGTATGTTTTTAGTTTTCATGGCAGGAAGAAGATGAGATTCATTTTTATACCACTCCACAAAGGCTTGCTAGCAACCTGCTTAGAATACAATAGATGGGATTTAAATTTTCTTTTCCTTTACGTGGTTTGCTCATTTGCATGCTAGGCCCCAGAATGGTCTTCCCTCTCTCTGCCATTTCACAGAAACACTGGGATCTGAGCGCTGGGAGCAAACTGAAAGGTACAAGGGTGCTTGTGAGTTCAGCAGAAAGCTCTTTTATCAGTGTATATGCAAGGGAAAAATGTAGTCCTTTCCTTACTTCATTGGGCAACTTTTCCTTTGAGGGACAGCTTCAAAAATCTCCTCCCAGAACACCTTTCGGCCCAGAAAAGTGCTCCGGATTCCTCAAAAACACAGAAGCAAGCTCACCATGGGGACTGCTAATGAACAAAGGTGAAATTAGTATTGGTTTAAAGGATTTTTAGGAGAAGGATCACTCTACCTTTCTCCATCCCGGTGACAGTTTCTGAAATTTCTTCATTTAAAATATCATACGTAGCTGTAATTCACACTTACAAGAAAGTCTAAGGGGGCCAGGACATTGGAGGAAAGGAATATGAAGACCTTCTATTCCATTTTAGGACGCTTCAAGTGTACACACATGTCACAACTATCCAACCCACTGACTAATAACATAAAAGAAGAGAAGGAAATAAACACAAGACATAAAATGTAGATGAAACAGGAAATATCAATCCAGTTCCAATGACTGCAGTCAGCTTTTCAAACCTAGAAAGTACATCCTCATCATAAAAAGACATACTGTATATGAAGGGAAATGCTCCCTCATTGCAATATGAAGATCTCAGATGTGATGCCCAATGAAAGAATAGAAGGACTATATTCATCAACAGACTTAAAACTGCATGTTATTCTCTGTTACTGACAACTGTTCATAGGAGCTGAAAGAGGTAGGGATGGCATTCCTATGTAAATAAGAGGGAGTGGTACTGGAGTGTTGTTTTTTCCAGCCTTGCAAGAGCCCTCACAGCAGGAAACGTTTTATTGTAATGCAAATGTATTTGATTTCCTCCAAAATCCCCTTTCACTGTCTTTCCTGTCTGAATGTATTATCACACCATATTTGCAATTCTATTAAGCACCATTTTATATTAGCCTAATTTACGTAACCTGCCTAATAGGAATCGGAAATGTTACAGTTATTTTACTGGATCCAATTAGTATTTCATTGTTTTAGCCTGAGCACCATATTGTACAATAGTCCTCAATACTCAGCTAAATGGAATAGGATGTACTCCATGTAATACGATAAATGGAAGCATATGTTTTAAGCTAATTAAAACGCAGTTAAAACCTTCCTGAACTGAAACCAATTGCATCCTTTAATATCTGGTGAGTGACTATTAAAAAAAAAATCTAATAATGAAATGTCATCTTATGGTGAACTTAAGAAAAAAACACAAAAGTTAAGTAGTGAAAATAGCTGGACTAAATTACTAGTGAATTGTTTCCTGGAAACGCATTTTCTCTTTTTATGCCTCACACAGTGAAGAGTGAGTTTTCCCAAGTTAAATACGCAAATTCACAAAACGTGTAAAATTATTGGTTTAAATATATCAGTTAACAAGAGGGTGGAGGAATATTTTTAAGTATTCCTATAATTAAAAATATAGTTTGCGATCCTATTTCTTATTTTAACATCTGTTCAATTTTAAGAAATATATCAAATGTTGCCTTTTGTGCATCTATGTAATAATATATTTAGAAAAAAAGTTACATGATTTCAAATCAAGATTTTGTGACAGTGATAGATTTTACACGTGTACCAAAGGAAACACAAATAAATCAATGGCTTTACACGGGGATGCTATAGTCTGTGAAGACTGACGTTCTGTGTCAAAATTGTGAAGGTAGCAATAGCAATCACTATTTAACACTATAAATATATATCATATATACATAGTTCCTTATAATACAGGAAAATCTTTTTTCACTAATTTCAGAATTTTGCTACTGAATTCATACTGGGTTGTTATGCTTTTTTAGCTTGGTATTGTTCCCCTAAGAACCACAGGTTCTATTAAAATATAAGTAGGAAATAATCAACTTATATCCAGGAGGAGAAAATACTGACACATAACCCAATTAAAAGCATATTTGCTTCTTAGTTTTTATACAGACACCTCTCAAACCCCATTCCCATGAAGGGAAAATAGTTTTTAAATTGCAGCTTTGCCATAAATAACTTTCAGAAAAATAAAATAGGTAAAAGAGGTTTTTCATACCTTAAAAGAGAGGCCAAAAGTTTAATGTTTAGCAAGATATCAAATACAATATTTGGAGAAAAAAATCTCATTTTTCACTCATGACAATAGTAAGAAACAGTACTAAAGTGAACTCATGGCCGACTGGAGATTTTTTACGGTAATACAGGATGGTTGCACTAAACATGAGACTGTGCTTTATGTCATTTCTTTTGACTTTGCCATTAACTCCATAACAGCTGGCATCAAATATACTAAATTGTGAAATAATGAGCTTGTATATTGCTAGCAATTACAGAGTTAAGTTAAATAAATCCTTGGAGTACAAAATAAGTGTGCCTTCCACCTGACAATAAATTAAAGGTGACATCTGCCTTAATTTAAAATTGCCTCAGATCATAGATAAAAATCAACAACAACAAAAAATACTGTGATTGAAACCATTTCTCAAAATTTGCCATATATATTTGACTATATCCATTTCATATATGTTTATGACATCTGTCATCTCGATCTATTATTTAAACACTTTATGCATTGCTGAGTTATGAAGTATGTTTGTGATAACTATACTTTTGAATTAGAAAGCTCAGATTGTGAATGCTATATATCTTGGTTTCCTTGTCAATATATATATATTTAAACAGAAACTAGATAACCAATCCACAATATTCTTTTAGAGAATGATACCAGAGGGCCTGTGCCTTTAGAAAAACAATACAGTTCCATGTCTGAGGACCAGATTTTGTTGGGATGCTGTTGGTTGCCATATAAACATCACTTATTCAGTGAAATTCATACATGTCATGAAATTAATTTTTTTCTTTAATTTTGAAAAAGTATAATTTGAACTATAGATGAATGGACTATGTCCAAAAGGAATTCAGATGGCAGCTGCAGTTAGAAAGAGACTCAAACAGCCAGGAGCTTGATCTGTCAGAATAGAAATACCCTATGAAAATTAATCAGAGGGGGATGGGACAGGTACCAACACAGGACCCCTCTCTTTACACACACACACACACACACACACACACACACACACATACACACTGCAAATATTAAAAGTTAAATAAGAGCCACAGAGCCTTATGGATTTCATAGAGCTGGAAGTGATTTTAAAAAGTGATTAGAGACAGCCTTTTGGTACCTAAGAGGGGAATAAAACTATCTCAACTGATAGTTATATGTTTCCCTTCTGAATATTTTCAGGGATGGAAACATAACTTAAGAGGTAGTTCCTTTTCTGAAAATGTAGCATCTTCCCATCTTGAATCTATTATGCACCCTAAAATCTTTCGGTGATCTGGAAGGTGTAAGGCCATCTTATAAAGACAATGCGAGCCTTAATATTTCCATCCCAACAAAGCAAGCTATCAGTTTGGAGACAATGACTGACCTCACCATTTCCCATAGAATCAATCTGTATTATTGGGTATGAAGGTACAGACTGACATAGATCCGAAGTCCTGAAAGCAGACTAGCTCTCAAAGGAACGGAGCTTGTTGGCGAGCCAGAATTTGAATTAAAGTGGAAATTACAAAATATAATAATTAACCATTCTTTTCTTTTTTTTAAATAAAGAATTTGTTTCTGCTTTATAACAAAATGAATCAGCTATACATATACATGTATCCCCATATCTTCTCCCTCTTGTGTCTCCCTCCCACCCTCCCTATCCCACCCCTCTAGGTGGTCACAAAGCACCATTATTTTCTTAATTGCCTAATTCTCAGACCTTGAGTGGGGTGGACACCAAGGTGAAAATCTGAGGGCTAAAAGAAATGTTTCTCAGCTATTTCTACACCCAAGGTCAAAATCAAAAGCAAGACACCCAATTCAAAATTCTCAACTCTTTTTCAGTTAGCTGTGCATTGATTCCAAAGGATTAGCATATATATGGTGACCAAAAGTGATGGCACAGATGGCTGAAATGACCACAAAGTCAGATTTGAGGATATTTATCTGCAAAGCTTTTACTGACTTGGGTGTTCACAGATATACATATTTTGTAACCACAGAGTGACTGAGACAGGCTCTATGGACAAAAAAAGTGGGGATGGGGGGAATGCTGTTAATGAAAATTGTTTCGTTATCAAGTGGACTTTACCTGTTCACTACTGCAAAGAATTTTAGACCAACCTAAACTCTTCTGCTTGCCCAGAACATCTCAGAATTACTGCTAAGAACATCTCTCCTTTTTTACTCTGCACCTTTGTAATAATGCTATCTTATTAAAATAAAAAGCATCATCATCATCATCAAAGACAATATTCTGGAGGAAAATGAACAGACTATCTCTAATTGCTTTGGAAACAAGAGGTCAGTGTTGGAATCTGAATTTATAAAAAGTGTACCTCGATGTCTTACATGATTAAATAATCTGACCAGTATGCCCACTAATCTCTTGAATCTGAGTAATATATGAATCTCTCTTTTACTCCTAACTCATAAAACCATAAGGTACCCCATGCACTGGCATTCCTTCTGGCAATGGCCAAAGCTTCAAATGGGCCAGGCCACTTTATTTTTGTTCTGGGTGGAACGTGGATCTGTGGGCAGATGACAAGGTGCTAATGAGGAGCTAATGTCCCTACAGCTGGCAAACTGCCAACCTCAGGATGAGAGGATTAGAGCATTTGTCTGCATTAGCCCTGGACAAAGGAGGGAGGGGCTGGGGGAACGCCAACTCCAGGTTGAATAACTTGACTCACATTGGATCCTGTGTCCCATTCCTAAGGTAAGGGGACCTCTCAGGATAATTACACACTTTTCCTAGGTGGCATGGCGAGCTCTTATGTGGATACACTTGACTTGGTTCTCGTTCTAGAATAAACTAGTTAGAATAGGCAAGTTCAGAACCTGTGGCACCTCATCTCCAACTCAGGATATAATCATATTAATGTGGAACCAGGTGAAACTTCTTGAATGCGTTATATTCATTCATCAGGAATGTAAAGTTAGTTTATACAAGTGTCTAGCCAGATCGCTTCTTGAATTCAAAATTTATTTTTAAAAGAGAAGGGCACTTTATTTTCTAATTTTGCCATCAAAAATTCACATCATGAGTTTCTAAGCCAGGCGGCTGATTGGAAAAAAAACCCAGAGAGACTTGTAATTTCAATAGAATCATCCTGCCTGAGCGCAATACAGCTGAGGTGCTTCCACCTGGATCACTTTCACCCAGGTCTCCCCAACAATTGATTTCGATAACAATTATGCCCGTTACATTTTAAAGTCTATCAACATGCTAATTAATGTGGATTTTCACGTACATAAGGAAGTACAAGGAAAGTTTTTAATGGAGATGCAGGTTTGAAGTGATAAAAATAAATACTTTTTCTGGGAAAGATTTTAAAAAGCTTGAAATATGAAAGTAAATATATTTACACACTAAATAATATCCTAAAGTGCATGCACATTAAGTCACATTATGTAATTTTAAGACATTCCATCTTTTATAAGGACATACAAATATACGTTCATAATAGCTATTTTAGATATATATTCTATATAAAATCATTGCTCCATTCACGGTGGTATTTTGAATTCCCTGCATGATTTGCTAAATAAGGATCATGGTGTGCACACTCCTAGCCACCCCCCCCATCCGACACAGGCATGCAAGTCGTGAGGCTCCCGCTGTAGAAGATGAACCACGTGGTTGAAGCATCCCTACCCTGCAAGATCTCTCCTGGCCCACTTCCCCACTCTCATCCTCTTCCCTAATCTCTACCCTGCTCACCAAGCTTCAACTCCCCTTTGGAGTCTTCTGAACGGGACAGTTTTCACCCCAGGACTTTTAGAGGTGCTGTGTGCAGGGTGCCTGGAATGCTCTCCTTCCCAGTCAGCCTAGCTGGTACCCTTTCACCCTTCAGTCTAAACTAAATTGTCCCTCAAAGAGTTTCCCCTGCCTGCTTTGATCACTCTGTCATAAGCTTATTTCTCCTTGAAGTTCTCTAGTTCAACGCTCTATTTTTTCATTCACAACACTTGAACACAATGTTTATTTCCCTCACAGCTGTTTATTTCTGCTTCTATTTGCCCCACTAGGATCATGTGAGCCTTTCTCACCGATGAATCCCCAGGGCCTGGCATAGTACTGTACTCGGGAGTTTCTCAATAACTATTTGTTCTAGCAACGAGTGATTTTAAGACGTTGAATAAGGTCTAAAACATTTTAGGATGCAAGTTTTAAGCATGATATCATCCATAAAGACAAACAATGTTTTTTAGATGTTGAAGAATAGGTGAGTTTTAGGCAAAAGACAAATTCTGTTTAGAGTTACTTTATACATGATTGATGCCAATTTATTGCCATACTGGCATCCAGTATTATACTGAGGACACTTTCTTAGCTTCAGAGTGAGAACTAAAACAACAATAGGTAATATTAACTGAGCATCTTTCAAAGCACTTGTTTTATCTCTCTTAGCCCCCACCTTGTAGATGAAGAAACAGAAGCATCGAGGGGATGTGTTGCCTGCCAGGGACATACAGCCGGGAAGTAACAGAGCTGTGTTTGAGTCTGGACCCTCTGGCTTCAGACACCATGCTCGGAACCACTGCAACATGCTGTCGCCTACAGTCCCGAGTGCACCGCGGCCACTTTTGACAGACTGTCCAACAGCCAGAGGCTCTCATTCCATGTACATGTATGGAACAAATGGGAGAACAAAACAAAGGAGATGGACTTATAGAATCGTGGCACAGGTCCGGTTTGGGGTGGCTTGTGCATGGATTTCCCTCTTTCAGCTGGATCTGAATTACAAGCTCCTTCTCATACTCTCACCCTATTTCATACAACATTTGCTTTGTCTGCAGCACTGATCAGTCCAGCTTCTGGTGTCTTATGATCTTTGACTTCCTCTTGCCCTGGCTAGACTTGAGCACTCACAGCTCTCTCTCTCTTTATTTCTCAAAAAGATTCTTATCAGCAAAGCAACCATTATATTGGTTAGGTTGCTACTACTGACCATATGTAAGAAAACTGTAAGCATGTACTAGATAAAGGAGACATAACATGGGGACAAGTGCCCATAGGGCTACATGGAGGTCTGTGTGTGTACGTGTGTGACTTTCAGAACATGGCTGACACCAGTTGAGGAGACGGCCTAAACAAACACAGACAATTAACTGAAGAAACTTTTGACAGATATTTGAGGGTCACAAAGTGCATGTGGTAAATCAACGCTACACGTCTTGAAGATAAAGGCTGGTGTGATCCCACATGAAGACTACAAAATATCAATATTAACCAGATTATCAGCCTCAGGGCATGAATTCAGTCAGCAGGAAATTTGTGAAGGTAGAGACAATCTGGTTCCATAATGATGCTGAAAACTGGTAAGATAAAAGGACAAGGGAAAGTAGCAATACCCCAAAGAAACTATGTGTTCAATGAAATTGCTGGTTTTGCTTTCATCACTCATGTATAGGATCTCATGAACAATAAATGAAGACTCCAAAAATGACCATCCTGATAAGGGTGGGTAATATCTGAGTTAGCTGATACAATGGGTGGCTAGTTTCATACACCATTTAAATTGTAATAGTGAAACAAAGCAGGACCCTGTGGTCCTTGCCCCCCATGCCCTCAGCCTGCCTTTTGTCTGTGGAAAAACTTTAGCCAAAGAATAAGTTTAATCAGAGAAGTAAGAAAATGCAGAAACAAAGGAAAAGAGTCCAACAAGAGTAAATAATAATAGTTTAGTCATTAAGGATAGTCAAGGACCTTTAGTTCCTCTTCAAGGGCTATAGATAATATTCTGAGCCATATCCTATGAGCTGTCTTATAGATACTAAAACCCTCATCAGGTGGAAGAAGTTAACTACACGATGACCATGACATAGCTGCCGCAATTCCTAGATCTGGCCTCAAAAACACGGGAAAAAACCAACCCTGGAACTGAAGATTAACTGTACTTAAAATACTCAAGATGATGCTGATCAGACTAATGCATGACCAATTTCAAGACGACTGTCAGAGCTGACTGTGCTGTTTCTGCATGTAGCCCCCCACTCTGTTCACCTATAAAAGCTCTTGCCCACCGGTTGTCAGTGGGTGGGAGTCGGCCTTTGGACAGGAGTCCACCCCACCCCCAGGTTGCAGGCCTCAGAAATAAAGCAAACTTTCCTTTCCACCAACCTTGCCTCTTTATTGGCTTCAGAGCAGAGAGCAGCTGGACCCTCACTTTCGGTTACGATAGTATCAGTCAACCTTTGACCCCAAGGTTGACCCTTTTCCCTAGACAGCAAACATTTTCTTAAAAGGCCAGTTAGTATTTTAGGCTTTGCAGGCCATGTGATCTCTGTCACAATTCCTCAATTCTTGTCATCATAGTACAAAAACTGCTGTAAGGCAGGAAAACAGACAACAGAAAAGAGCAGAAAATAAAGAAATGAATGAATGTGGCTGTGTTCCAATAAAACTTTATTTTTGGACACTGAAATTTGAATGTCATATCATTTTCATGTGTCACGAAGTATTATCCTTATTTTGATTATGTTTCAATCATTTCAAAATGTATAAAACATTCTTAGCTAACAGGCTATACAGAGATAGGCAGTGGACCAGATGAGGCCCAGAGGATAGTTTGCTGACCTCTGCCTTCTACTATTACAGAAAAACAAACAAAAACTCTAGAAGGGACTTTTCAAAGGAGGTAAGTCTTTTGGAATATCAGATTTTTTTAAAAGGAATTAACCATATTCTTTATATGTGAATATCATTTTAACCCTTTTAATTCAAGTATGTACATATAGAAAAGTGAGGAATATTCACAAACCAAACACAATTGTGTGACCACCATGCAGATCAAGAAACAGAACATCAGTCTGGCACCCAGAGGTTCCCCTCATGCTCCTCACCCATCAGCCACCATCACCACCACTCCAAGGGTGGACTCTGACTTCTAAAGGCACAGATTAGTATGTCATGTGGGTTTTTTTGATATGGTCGTTTACTTACAAAAAGTTAAATAATGATGTAGGATAAACTATGGTTATACAATAAAAAAAGACAAGTCGCTGCCCTAACTGAAATTTATAATTTTAAAACCACATAATCATAGGCTCTGGGAATGGAGGAGATTTTACAGAATATCCATATTTACACCCTCATATTACACCAGTTTCTCACAGTAACATAACTAATGTATTTTAATTCAATTGTGCTATCCAAATATTAGTTCGATAAGCAGTATGCACATGTGTATGTGGTCAAAATCTATACATCGATAATATCGACACTGAGTAAAACAATAAATTAAATTTCTGGTTATGCTATAATTGTCAAAGCTCATATCTCCCTCATCTTCATTACATAATTGACAAAGCATTGAATTTTTTTACACTGAGCATCGAGGACTAGCCAATACTTTCAGCTATTGGCACTGCTAATGAAGATGAAGGTCTTTACTACAACTCACAAATGATTAGCCTTCCTGATAAGGTGCAAACTGAATAATACTTAATGATTTTATTAACTGTTTTCTTTTGTTATATATATATCAAGGTATCTCCATGTTTAAGCTTTAGTATCAACTAAATATAAAATAACCCTTTGCTAGTTTTACTGAAGTTACAGCAAAACTTTTTTATATAACAATACAGTAAGGTTGGGCATTTTAACAATCTTAGAGCAGAAATTTTAAAAACTATATGTGCCGCATTTCTAAACTATGATACAAATACAGGAGCAAAGTTAGATAAAAGGTAAGATCTGGAGCTGTTCTCTCACACCATTTTAGGCAGCCTCCTTTGCAATACTGTCTTATTTTTTTCCCCCCAACAGTGAATGTTTTCACCATAAAGGAATTTTATGCCAGCAAGATATGAAAATGTTTGTTTTAAGGAGAAAAATTAAACATGTTATTATTTAAGTGTAAATAGCAATGTATAATTTATCCTGAAATAAGCCATTAGTATTTCTAGGTATAAAAATAAACTAATTCCAAAGAGTTAAATGGGATTGGGTAATCCTGCCCAGTGCTCTTCTGGTCTCCACTTTGTGACAAAGCTCTTCCTTTGTGACCTTGACCATGGCAAATTATCTTGAACCTCAGTTTCCTCATCTAAAATGTGATACTGTGAAGTTTCTTTCCTGTTCTAGAAATGTAAGTATTCTCAGCACAAGAAAGTAATTAACGTCCAAGCAAAAGAATGTCTTCTTTCCTGAAATGACTGAATAGAGCACAGTTAAGAAAGAATTAAAATTTAAAAACAATTTTCCTGACATGTTACGAATTCCTCCAATAGTTCAGAGGCTAAGTGTTAAAACACTTCGACATTAAGAAATAAATGAATGTTTCAAATAGTAAAAATACATTCTCCACACAGGCAGTTAAACTTTCCAACTGCTGGCCAAAAAACGTTATCAATTCCACATCTTTTAAAAGTGAGACTTCTGTGGCTGGCCCATACTGATCAGTATAAATTCAGTCCAATTTAAAGCACGGTAACAAGGGGGGCAGTTTCAGACTATTACTTTCAACGGGATTGAGTCCCTAAGGATGACAACGACTGAGTCCCATTGAAAGTAATGGAGTAAGCAATCACATGCCATTACTTTCAAAGAGACACAGTCTCCACTACTCATAATAACATGGTTCTATAAATCTGCCTGACTCATCATCATGAAGAATGAAAATGTAAAAGACTTTCAAAGCTGCAAATGTGCACCCAGAGACCGAAAAAAAAAAATCCTCTTCTCTCTCACACCCATAACTCATCAAAGTTGAAACCTATTTTAGTGGAGCTAGAAAGGTCCAAGAACCCAGGGCAGGGAGCATGAATCCTAGGAACAGGTTCCTGTCCTTCTCACACCTGCTTTTGAGCAACTGCTGACGTGCTGCTAACTGCTGTCTGTAATCACATGACTGTTTTGTGCCCTTTTTAGTTTTCAAGTATTGGCAACTTAGAGAAGAATAGTTTTGCACCCTCAGAACCACAATTGGTCAAATTCATTACAAATGAGCTTTTTCCTTCTGTTTTAATACATATGTGTTGATTTTCCCAATAAGCGGAAATATCCAATCTTAATTTCTTTCCATATGACATGTGGGTAAAATTCCAAGAAAACCTGTGTTTTAGACATGAGAGTTTGCCAAGATTTCCTCATTTCATTTCCTTTAACTAGAAACTGATTTTGAGCAAGAAGATGTTTGCTTTTCCAAACGTCCCCTCAATCTGAATCTCTCAACCAGTGTAGCTCAGGTTCCTTTTGTCAAAGGAATGATCAAGAAAATCACAATTAAACACTAATAAAGCTTTATCTACAGGTGTGCTAGTAAATTTTAACAGCTAGCTCTCAGGGAGGGAAAAAGGCTCTGATTGTAGAATTTGCCAATTTTCCTGGTAAAAATACTCCCACCATGGCTGATTTCAAGTTACCAACATGATGATACTAAATGGAGGACATGGGAAAAGATATGCAGTAGCAAACCACCATGTAGTAGCTTCACTAGAAAGGTACAATAGACAAAAATGACCTCAAGATCATAGACAATAGTAAAATGTCATAGAGTAGTTAAAAAGTGATGAGTTTTCAGTATCTATTACATTTATCTTAAATATAATTAATTTATCTATAAGTTTAATTATTTGATTTATAATAATGGCTGTGTTGGACTTCCCTGGTGGCGCAGTGGTTAAGAATTCGTCTGCCAATGCAGAGGACACAGGTTTAAGCCCTGGTCTGGGAAGATCCCACATGCCACAGAGCAACTAAGTCCGTGTGCCACAACTACTGAACCCGTGTGCCAAAACTACTGAAGCCCGGGTGCCACAACTACTGAAGCCTGGGCGCCTAGAGCCCATGCTCTGCAACAAGAGAAGCCACCGGAATGAGAAGCCCATGCACCACAATGAAGTGTAGCCCCCACTTGCCGCAACTAGAGAAAGCCCGCGCGAAGCAACGAAGACCCAACGCAGCCAAAAATAAATAAATAAATAAATAAACAAATTTATATATTAAAAAAAAAATGGCTGTATTTAACAATGGGCTTACAAAATGCCTGACAATCTAACAACTGGCTCTTGTGAACCAGTCAGTACTAGCCAGCTGCAGCACAACCACTGGGTGTTTTTCTCTTCAACTTGGAGCAGTCAAGTTGACATTATGTGAAGGGTCACAAGGGACTTGCAAATAACTGAAGACTTTCCCAGACTGTCTAAGACCAGTAGGATTTGTCCTAAGTAAAAGATCCACGTGGTCTGAAATTTCTGAAAAGTCATATGCAAACTGCTTGGTATATGACCCAACCTGTCCAATGTAAATGAATTAAGGTCACATCTTCAAAGGTTTTTATGTTAAATTTTTATTTTTTTTTTTATTTTTTTTATTTTTATTTTTTTTGCGGTACGCGGGCCTCTCACTGCTGTGGCCTCTCCCGTTGTGGAGCACAGGCTTCGGACGCACAGGCTCAGCGGACATGGCTCACGGGCCCAGCCGCTCCGCGGCATGTGGGATCTTCCCGGACTGGGGCACGAACCCGTGTCCCCTGCATCGGCAGGCGGACTCTCAACCACTGTGCCATCAGGGAAGCCCTATGTTAAATTTTGGATGTGGAAAGGGCATTTGAGTCAAACCCAGGTTTATCTCAGCTCCCCTTTGCTACTTGTGTGCCCTTGGTTTGTCAGTCTTAACTTTTTGGTTCTTTAGTTACCTCATTTCTAAAATGAGGCTAATAATGAGCCTAATAAAACACTATCAACAATTGTGAAGGATAAAATTAGAGTCCCTCTCAAATCCTTCAATTTCCACATACCACAGGAGTATATAATTTCCCTTATGAAATGCAATAATGTAAGTGAAAAAAATTAGGCAACTCCCTCAGACCCCTAATGATCTTATAAATACAGGTTTTAAGTCATTTATGAAGCTATTAAAATAAATTCTACCATCTGTAATTTTCACAGAGTTTCCTCTTTTATTTAAAGAACAACTTTTGACTCTTTTAACAGCTTTATGAGTCACTTTTTCTTCTACCTTTTCAGTACATATAGTGGATTCTTCAGTTACAGATTTGAACTACAGACAGATGCAGTACTGCATTCATAAATGTATCTAGAACTTCGAATTTTTTAACTAAAACCTCTCACTTTCTTAGACTTCTTCACTTCTATCACCTAGCATCCAACTTTCTCTAGGAATTTTTATTTCCACCCCCACAAAAAAGAAAGTATTTAAATTATAAAAATTCTGAGTGATGAGAGAAGAAAAAAGACATGTAAAGGTGTGGATGTTAGGAGATTAGCTAAGTGCGCTCACTGTCCAGTACTTACCCTTACACATAAGCCTTGCAGAGCAATTCAGACTCCTTTGTCAGTGTCATTAAAAATCATACATGCAGCAGACCTTTCAGTGACTCATGAGGAGGCATAATAGTGAATGGCTCATTTACAAATGCCAAGGTTCCACTTATTGGAGCTACTTGGCGTAATTTTGAGAGTATTAAATAAAATAGTAGTTGTGAAGTACTGGGAACAATGCTTGAGACATAAATATATCAGAGGCCTCTCCCTTAGTTCCTCCTTTGACACCATAATGACAAAAATAGCCCCAGAAGAAGACAAAATGTGGGGGGAAAGCTCTAGATTGCTTTCCATGCTAATTTTAGACTTTTCCTGTTGCAGGAAGACGGCATGCCCATCACTCCTCAACGTTCAGTAAGTGACAGCTCTAGCGAAAGGAGAAACAAAAGTTTCCTCTTCAGTTATGCCTGGGCACGCCCTCATTAACTTATTTCTGCCTATTTGGAACTTTGCCTTTGCTTTTGCTAGATTGTCCCTTCAGCTTATCCCCCAGACCTGGGCAGGGGTGGGGACTGTTCCTTTTAGCAACAATTATTGATAGTTTTCTTGCCTCTTTCTCCCTCCTTCCCTCCTTGTCTTCTCATGTGGCTCAGCTACATATACCATCAGAACTTTCATGCTCGATTCCCCATTGTCTTAGTCAGTCTGGGCTGCTATAACAAAAATACCATAAACTAGGTGGCTTAAACAACAGAAATTTATTTCTCACAGCCCTAGAGACTGGGAAGTCTGAGATCAGAGTGCCAGCATGACTGGGTTCTGGTGAGAGCCCTCTTCCTGGTTCACAGATGGTTGTCTTCTTGCTGTGTCCTCACATGGCAGAGAGGAGGTAAGGAGAGAAAGAAGGGCAGGGCTTGGGGAGAGCCAGCACTCTCCTGTCCTTCCTATCAGATCTCTAATCCCATCATAAGAGCTCCACCCTCATGATCCAATTACCTCTCAATGGCCCCCACCTCCTAATGACATCCCATTGGGGGGTGCCGTTTCAACCTATGAACTCGGGGAGGACACAAGAATGCCATCTATAACCCCTATCTTCTACCTCTGTTCTACTCAATCCTTTGAAAATCCCAATCTTTAATGACTGAGAGCCCTAAGTTTTCCTTGAGCATGCCTTGCATTGTCCCTGTGCTGATCAAATTCTGGCTCTCTCTGGCAATGCTACCTAGCTCAAAAGCCTCAAAAGTAAGTCAGCGTCTCAAAAGGGGGCAGTCCTAAAAGAAAAGGTTAAAATGGAAAAATTGTTATTAGAAAATTAATTAGGGTGAAGCGGGACAACTTTCAGCTTTCCATTTTAGTATAGGAATCCTTTGTTGTTTTTCACAGGATGCCAGGATTCTACCAAATACAAGTTAAGCCATGACTTAACCTTTAAAAGAGCATGCAAGGTTCTCAGGGAAAGCACCACCAAAGAGTCAATTTCTATAAATTAAATACTTAAGGTCAGACCTCAGATGCCTTAGCCAAAGTACTTTTTGAGATAAGTATCTATAGTTACTTAATAAGTGTTTGTTGATTTATATTACTAAATCACTGCACAACATATAGAACATTCTGAGTGAGGGATTTCTCCTAATATAGATAATTTTAGCATCTTTAAGGCCATATATCACAAAATCAGGAACCCCACAAAAGTTAAGGTTAAAACATATTTATTTCATCATAAAAAGAAAGTTTGAAAAAGAAGAAGGAAAAAACCTTTTTAATATATTATATTACACAAGATCTTATTCTGAACAGAGATCATCTAGTTAGCAGCCTAGCAAAAAAATCTCCTCCCTTTCCCAGCTAACTGTATCTCAATCTTTCCTCTAGTTACCAAAAAAAGTTCCCCTTTGGCCACACGACAGATTCATCAGCAATAGTTTGGATGTGCTCTTTGGCATTAATCTATCCTTAATATTTATGTATTTCAAAGAAGCCCAAAGAATACAGTTGAATAATGAGGAATAATTTAAACGGTGCATGCAAATTGTCATGAAGAAATGAAGAGGAAATTGTGTCAAAACAGAATGTTCACATTATAATAAAAAAAAAGAATAGAATGAATTTCAATGCCTACCGACTTCTCAAAAAATATTCAATCCCATTAGACTGAACTTTGAAGATGTCACCAGCACTCCTGAACACTCTTAAAGCAGAGAAACTATGCCACCCAGCACTTGAAAATAGATAAATATACTCCTTTGAGGAATATCATGAACATTTTTAAGGAACTGTTCTGGCTAGATCTGCTACAAGCAATGGTACTGGCAAGAGACACATTTGTATTCATTTCTGTATTCACTGTAAAACCCTAGAATTTTGCTCAGTTGTTGTCTCTTGAAACAGTCTCAAGACTATAGTCAATTTTCAACATGAAAGTACTAGCTGGGTGATAATATCATCAACTAAGCATAGATAGGTTTAAACAAACTTGATATAGCATTTACTTCTTTAAACAAGTCTTCCTCTTTTTTTCATTATTTGCTTTCATCTAGAGCAGCCTCCATTTTTTCTATTCTGTATAAACCTCTATATTTTTAAGAATTTATCAGTGACAAGAATGTAATCATTTCTTGAAGTGCTTTGAACAGCACAGCCTAAAAGGAATTATAACAATATATTTAAGTAATTGAAATTTGACTTCTATCTCTTTTAAAAGTTATTTTATCTTACTAATACTAGTCATAATATGAAAACCTGTTCAACAATAGTCATTTTTCAGTGCGTTTTTTAATCCTATAGGTACACCCATTTAATATCTGTACGTTTGAGGGGAAAAATAGCAAAAGAATAAAAATGGAACAAGAAAGAAAGATAAAGATGAAAAGATTGGTTATTATGACATTTTAATTCAGTTCTTCCTAACTGTAAACAAAACTGGGACAAAACTATTTAAATTCTGTGTTCTTTCCCACAAGGAGCTTTAGTTTGTTTTACAGTACATTTTGGTTGCAGTTTACTTTTTATAGCCTCCAACAGGCACCAGGTTTTTCTCCAGCAGTTCTGAGGGAGTTTTCTGTGTGTGGTATTTTATTACAATTTATAAATGTTTGTCCTATGTTAAGTCCCACTTTCTCTTAGAGGATTCTGGAATCAGAGGATGAGGAATACACATGGCAGGAAGTCACATGGCAATCAGCCAGGCCATTGTTGTGATTTGTTAGCGAGCCTGCTCACACAGGAAGTCGAGGAGCAGACCCTTCTCTAATGAAGAGGCAACCCCATTCCTTTAGAAATGACCAGAGTTGTCCTCTTGTGAATTCAGTTTCACAAACTACACAGACAAGTTTAACATGGTCTCCAAATGGAAACGGTGTTGAAGCTCTAAAACTGTTGTTCACATGATACATATAAAAACCTAACTCTTAGATGTATTTCAGTCCTGTTCTCAGTTTCTTCAAACTATCTCTCCCTTGGAATTTCAGGATTCTTTCATGTGGTACCTCTGAAAATAATTGTAAGGTTTATTTTTTACGGTTCGCATATTTTGAGGAAAAAAAAATGAAATAAATCATTCATACATTAAGAATGATTACCAGCGTGTAAAGTGGAATGCAGAATTACCTTAGGTAGATTACACACAATGCTTTTTCAGGACGGCAGCTAATTTCCAGCAGAAAGGTCATGCAAAAAATAATGTGATTAGAAGAGGTGGAAGGAAAAAAATAGCCACATATTTGGACATAGACCAAATTCCCTTTTTGCCACTGTAACTGAAAACCACTGCTTCAATATTTAATGAAACGCTTATGCTGCAGCACCTGGTCACATTGTCAGCACTGCCTAACCACTGCCTCCCCCGTGGGTCATTACTGCAGCCATCTGAAAGGGGGCAAACTGTTCATCGACGACAATAATGCCAGTCTTTAAGAATCTACAGCTACAAAACAGCAGGAGACAGAGTTACTTTGGCTTTGATCTTGGGAAAAATGGCTGGGGGCAAAATGCTGTTTCCTACCATCAGAGCTATACAGTTAGCAATAATTCTGTAAGTCAAAGCCATTCACAGGACTCAACTTGGCTGCCCTGCTTTGCTTTCTCTCTCCCCTTGCAGAAAGCTAGCAGCTCCTGGTGAGAGATCCTTGTCAACAGGAAAACACTAGTTCACGCTACCCTGCTAATGATCCAATGCATCAATACCTCAAACAATCACAACAAGCAGATGTCCTAAGTTAATATAGACTTCCCTGGGATTTTCCTGGTGAAACATGGCTTTAAAAGGCATTAGTCTTTTGTCCTCGCTAGAGAACGGCTAAATTCTGGCACCAATTCCTTGGGTATGTGAACCTCAGCCTAATGGAATTTAATTACTTTAGTGGTATTAATCATCTGTACAGTAGAGCAAAGAGTATTTTATTACCACTTTTAAGGGTTATCGGCACATTTATTTCAAATGAACTGTCAAACTGCGTTACGTGTAAGGCATGCCAGGTTTGAATTCTGCAGCTGAGGTGAAAATAAATTTACAATTTAAAACTCTTCCCCTATCATCAGCAACCCACCCATTAACAGTGGTAGCACATATGTAAGACTCTCAAAATTAAAAGAAATTAAGTGTTGAATTAGCTATTCATTTTTTACTCTCTGGTTTTATTCCTTATTCCAACCATTTTGACTACTCATTTGCAAAGGTTGCTTTATACCAAGGACCTCAGGAACACCAATTGGCATCAAATAAGCTGTGACACCATTACAGGCTTAGTTACAGAAAAGTGACGCTAATCTTGTCCGTTATCAGGCAACTAGCACCAGCTCAATAGTATAACGTTCCTCCAATTCACACCATAGAGCAAATGCTTTTGTTTTTGTTCATATTCAGGGAATGTGAATGTGTACTTCTCTCTCCTCTTGGTTGTTTTTAGCCCTATTTGAATTGTTCTATAAAGAACTCTAAGAAACTCTTGCATCATTTATAAAGCTCTCCTCCTGTGCTAAATAGATCCAAGAATGGATTGCAAGATGCCAAACTCAGGTTAATTCTGTAGACTTCAGTAAACTTTGTCATGAAGCATTCTACAGAACACAGAGGTAGCAAACTAGAAGAGTGGGACCAGGAAAAATGCAGGACAAAGGTCCTGATACAATTGTGGCCAGAGCGCTCTCTAGGGCTCTGGAATCAGATTGCCTGGGCTTTAATCCCCAAGTATTAGTTATGCCACTGTGGTATAAAAAAATATATTTGGTCTTTGTCCCCAGTTCCTGGCACTAAGCTCCTCAAACTGTTAGAAGTTCTAGAATGACGAGAGTACTTTTTGTTATTCACATGGAGCCCCTTTTCACCTTATGTTAACGATGTGACTTAGGGTAGGGCCCCTGGATAACTTCAGGATAGGGCTGGTCAGCAGAAAGATCAAGTGATCAGAGGGTTGGAACTTGCAGCCCCACTGATCGACCTGGGTGAAGGGAAGGGTGGAGGTGCTGCAGATTAAGCTCTATAAAAATCCTTGAACAACAAGATTTGATGAGCTTCCAGGTTGGTGAACATATGGAGGTGCTAGGAGAGTGGTACCCTTGGAAGTGGTATGAAAGCTCCAAACTTGTTTCCCCATACCTTGCCCTATGCATCTCTCCCATCTGGCTGTTCCCGAGTTAAATTCGTTTATAACAAACTGGTAATCTAGTAAGTAAAATGTTCTCCTGAGTTCTGTCAACAGCTCTAGCAAATTAATCCACCCAAGGAGAGAGTTGTGGGACCTCTGATCGATAGCCAGCCGGTCAGAAGCACAGGGGTCTAGGTAGACCTAGAGATTGGCATCTGAGGTTGGGGGAAGGCAGTCTTGGAAAACTGAGCTCTTAACCTGTCAGATCTGATGCTATTTCCAGGTAGATAGTGTCAGAATTGAGTTAACTGCTTGGTGTTTTGGGAAAAACACACATATTGGAGACACCTTAGGTAAATTCTTCAACCTC
The DNA here is from genome assembly GCF_964165515.1 of Mesoplodon bidens. Lineage (NCBI taxonomy): Eukaryota > Metazoa > Chordata > Mammalia > Artiodactyla > Ziphiidae > Mesoplodon > Mesoplodon bidens. Next base: position 40,472,500 of record NC_138170.1, read on the forward strand.
CTCAGTGACCTGATCTATAAAATGGGAATATAATCACAGGCTTATTTTAAGGTTCAAAGATTATGTACAAATAAAATAACCTTAGCACAAATGCCTGGTTTATAGTGGGCTTTGTTATGTTGTTGTTACAATTGTAAGGAAGATACATAATATTTGAAAAGCTATATATTCCACCTTATCACATGGGTCAATATCATGTTGAATGAATCCTTTATGAATTCCAGTGCCTTCTAAGACACCTTCATTTTTCTCCTTCCTCAACCCACCCCTCCTCCACCAAAGTCCTTATAGCCCCCGACCTGTTCCACATCCACCTGTTTAAGGCATTTTCCACTCATCTCATTTCAGAGACATTCTGCAAAGAGAAGCAAATGAGAGCAATTTGTGACATGAGATACTGCATGTGCAAAAGACACATAATTAGTGTCAAAATGGATGCATTTGCTTTTTAAAGTCTATTTGTCCTGTGATTTCAAATGAATCAAGCCGCTATATCTCTCTCAACAGCTTCATACTACTCCATAATGAATTAAATGGCTCCTTTGAAAAAAAGTATAAGCTTTATGAATAAAATGCTTTTTCAAATGTTGGGATAAGAAGAACTTAAAAAGACTCTTATGTCTAGTACCCTTTCACTTAAAGATCATCTCCAAACTCAGGATCTTTGAAAGAAAAGCATTCTCCAAGAAAAAAAAAAAAAAAAACAACTTTCCCCCCACCATCTTTCCAATCATTATAATTACCAGTGGGGGGCAGAAAAAAGCTACAGTATTCAGCAAAGCAGAATAGGGCCCTGAATTTCCCTACCCCTTCTTAGTACTCTGACATCCTAAGCATGCAATCAAGGCTCCAAATCCTTTTCAAAGACATTTCATAAGAGAAGAAAGAATGCCCCACTCAAAGCTCTAAAATGTTTGGATTCTGCTATTCAGTTCCTCTATTTCCACTCTATTTCTAGCCTCTGCTTTTCTTCTCTGAATATCTGTTTGGTATTGAAATAATATATGTACCTTGTGAGTTGATTCTCTTAACTCTACTTTTGAAACAAGGTTGTTCCTCCAAGTTTCCCAAACTTTAGTCTTTACTAATCTCCTTACAGATTTGAAAAAAAAGGAACAAAAAATTTTTGAGCCTGACTAACAGTAGTCTACGGAAAGGCATACAATTTTTTTGAACTTTGGAATCATCCAGAGCTATGGATGACTAAGGGAGAGAGTGTTAATAAATAACTTAATCAAAAATAGTTAGAGATTCAAGAAAGCAATCTGCACTGGTCCAGCTAGAAATATGCACATCCACATTATAGATAAGCCCAATTTCTAGTAATAGTGCATGCTTCCTGTGTTGGGAGGGAGTTAAAATTAGCAATAGATGTATGGAACTAATCTTTTCCTATTTGAACAAGCAAAAAATAAATAAAGGAAAGGACTTCTCAGATTCCATCTAATAGTCCATGAGGGTTAAGTTTACCTCATCATTGTCACCTGCATTATAAAAACTAATGTCACTGCAAAGACTGTAAACTAGGCTCAGAGTGAAGGGTTTAGGATTTAATCCTAGTTCCCTTTTATCTTTCTAACCATAAAGTCTGTTTCTTCATTGTGAAATAAGATGTTAATCATCTTAACAAGCACATGAGGATAAATGAGATAAAATTTATATACCAAGTTAAACTAACTAAATCCAACATGTTATAAAATGACAATTATATTAATGGAAAAAATAAAACAATTTCATTTCTTTTCTTAGAGGAAGCCCCAGGCTTCGCAATAGTGAGCTCTAGCTACTTTTAGTTCTAAGTAATAGGCACAAAGTATCCTTTGTAGTGAAGAAGCTCTTTCATTGAGTCTACATTCTCCAAGCCTAGGATTCTTTTGGGATAATTTTCCTGTCCCTCAGGTATCTGTCTCTAGAGTCGGCTATGATCACTGTTTGAATGATTAACGCTGGTAGTTGCTTTCAGAAACTATTGACTAAGTTCCCAGTTGCATATAGAAATGGGCTAATGGAGATATCATACAAACCCAGTGGATGTTTATACTCTAGAGGGGAAATGCTAAAATAATGTGAATGCATGTAACTGAAAATAAACATAGGTGGTGAAAAAAGCTAGTTATTGCCCTTCCTTCTTACAACTTGTAAAATCATTAAGTTTGTCATTTTATTAAAAATTTCTATTCACTAATCACTTGGTAATACTATCTCAGAGTACAAAATTGCCACTAGCAGGATCATCAGTATTATAAGATATGATTGCATAAATTGTGGTACATCTATTGATGCAATATTATTGTATGAAAATTATCACTGAGAGCTTATAATAACACAGGAATATGTTTTTGCTAAAATGAAAAGAAACAGAAAACAACTGTTTCCATGGTATATATAAAATGAAGCAACCAAGCACCAAATATAGACAAAATGTTGGAAGAAAATACATCAAAATGCTGTGATCAGTTTGGGTTGGTAACAGTAAGAATTTTTTCTCCTTTCTAGTTTTCCCAGATTTACTAATATTCTATAATAAGTATATTCTTTTATGCTGAGAAAACACATATACAAGTTGTTTTGTTAATTAGTAAAAAAAGACAAGAGATCTTATTTTATACTTTTATATCACCATAGAAGGGTATAAACCTACAATTAATGTTATGTATCAGTTGGGGACAGAGGTAGGTACACAGCTTGGTAAAGAATAAGGCCACTAGCGTGGAAGTTCTGTTTCCATCACTGCTGCTCCTATTCAGTTCTTTTTAATCAGCAACCATTTTCTAATCCCAGAACACTGGTTTTAAGTATCATTCCACTTCTCAGATAATACAGTCTTTATTTATTATTTAGGTTTATCTAGCACTGCTACTTATTTTAGTATAAGCATCATTCACCCAATTACCAAAATGTTCTTTATTGTGCTATTTGGGAAAACAAGTGACTTCCCACTTAACAGAACTTATTTTTCAGAGATACATTGTCTTTACATAAATTCATTCCCCATTTACTCATTTTTTTCCATTTCTCAGGATATTTTTATTCTCTGCTTGACATGTCTTAAGGTGCATCGACTGAAATTAGACTCAGTATTCTAGATGAAAGTGTATCATTATTTGATATGACATCAACTTAATATTTCCATATTATTTTCTCCCTTTTTTAATGCACCCTGGAGTCCTATTTGCCTTCCTAACTGCCTCTGTGTGATGGGGAGACTTCTTCCTTGAGCTCTCCATGATGACTCCTAATTCATTTAAACAGCACACACTGTTTTAATCATATCTGTTTTCACAGATATCACATCTTTTTATGAGCTGAACTGTTCTTTTGCTAACTTAGCTTTTCTTTTATGTGAAATGTTCTAGGTCAGATAAGTAATACAGTATTCAAAGATACAATGATAAAAATTAATGTTAGCTCAGTGGCAAAAAAAAAAATTATGTTTCAAACATAATTTGTAGAAATGTTAATCATTTCTACATATATATGAGAATTACCACTAAAAGATTTTCAAATGATTTGAAAATATTCAAATGAGTGAATATTGAAATATTTAACACTTATGAAAGAGATTTATCTGCCTATCTTGTTTTTCATAAATGTCTCTGCCATTTTACTAATTAACCAAAGATATCTTTGTTTAGACAAATTTTGTCTCCATCACAGACTATGCTTTTTCTACATTACTTTTTCCTGCAGTAAAATTAAAGCACTCAGTTTTACACACTAATCATCTTCTAGGTAACAGATTGCAATATTTTGAATACAAAAGTATGAGACAGGAAGATGGGACTTTTGGGCTCTCATCCCGGATCTTCCGCCCAATGTGTGCTGTGCTCCTGGAAAAAGACTGCTTTCTCCTTTGCCTCAGTGAACTTGTTCAAAGAATGGATGTAGCAATTTTAACTACCTTACAAGATGTTGCAAGTTGTGTGTTTTTTTAAAAATATGATTCCTGATTCAATTATTTTTCCTCAGATTACATTTGAGTGTTCCGGATCACATCTTTATACACCATCCTAAAAAGATGACTGGTGAGCACAGGCCTGCATGCCTAGTCCCCAACTTCAGTTTAGTAGCTGAACTTCATTGTTAAAGCATTTCAGGTTCTTTCCAACCAGCCTCAGCTTTTAAAGCATATTCTTACTGCAAAACTGAAAGAAGGCATTCCCCCCACCGGCAATACTCACACTTTTCATGATCCCAAAGCCTTTCCTTTCAAATTTAGTCAATATTTAGTTGGAGAGAAATATCACTTTGTCAATTTGAAGCAATAGTTTAATCCCACCCTAATTCTGCCTTGCTAGCATGCCTCTCATCTACTCAGATGAAATGTGCTCAGGACATAAATATCAGAATTTACAGTAGGGGGTCTTAGTAAAAATAAAGCATAATTAGTGAAATAAACATTATATAAATATATATACATATATTAGATTTGAATTTATATTGCATACTTCTTTCAAATAGTTACTCTGTTCCCCTTGAATCATCCCCATTGCATACTAGTTCCTGGTTGAAAAAGATGGTCACTCATTTTTATATAAAGAGATAAAACAAAAAAGAGATTGATACATGGGTAGAAACATGAATAGCACACTGTAAGTACCTTAGAAGTACTGCCAACTCATTCATTCATTTTATTCTATAGATTTCTAGTGAGTATTAATTATGTACCAAGCACTATTCTATGAGCCGGGGCTACAGGAGTGAACAAAACAGAAAAAGCCTCTTCTATCACAGAGCTTACTCAAAAACAGGAAATATGAATTAGCCTGAACTCTATGCACTACCAGTTTTTGGAGGAACAAAATGGACATTATCTACAATTTCATGTGGTTCAACCCAAATGATATGTCAAATGGTGATAAGTGATGTTGAGCACAATAAAGCTGGGGTAAAAGAGAAAGTGAGTCTATGTGGGCTATTACTCTTCTAAATAGGGTAGTTGGGAAGGAAGGGACCTTAAATAAGTGAGAGAGCAGGATAATGTGGATCTTGCTCTGGAAATCTCTGGAAAGAGCAGGCAAAGCATGGGAAACAAGAGAAAACAAAATCCTGAAGCAGGATTGGATCTGGTTACTGAGAACTAGTGTAACTGCCAGTGTGGCTGGAGCAGGGTGGACACGAGGAAGAGTGCAGACAGTGAGATCATCAAGGTAGAGCAGGGGCTTGGAGGCAGCAAGGTCACATAGGACCACATGGCCACAGTAAGGAATTTGAGTTTTCTCTGATAAGATTGGAAGTTTTTGGAAGGCTCTGAGCAGAGAAGTCACATGATGCAATTTGCTTTTTAAAATAAATTTATTTATTTATTTGTTTTTATTTTTGGATGTGTTGGGTCTTCATTGCTGCGCTGGGCTTTCTCTAGCTGAGGCAAGCGGGGGCTACTCTTCGTTGCGGAGCACCGGCTCTAGACGCACGGGCTTCAGTAGTTGTGGCATGCGGGCTCAGTAGTTGTGGCTCGCGGGCTTAGTTGCTCCGCGGCATGTGGGATCTTCCCGGGCCAAGGATCGAACCCATGTCCCCTGCATTGGCAGGGGATTCTTAACCACTGCACCACCAGGGAAGTCTGCGATTTGCTTTTGAATAGGACTATCCTAGTTTTGGGGTGGAGAACAGCATCTAATGGACAGAGAGAAGGGCAGAAATGAGGCATTTTAGGAGGCTGTAACATGGAGCTCATTGGTGACTTTAACAAGAATTGTTTCGGTGGAACAATGGAAAGAAAAGCCTGATTGGAATAGTTTCAAGAGAGAATATTGGGAGAAATTGACTAGATACAGCATTTTAAAAGGAGTATTTCTATTAGAAATGGGTAATAGGTAGTAGGGCATTTGCAGGTAAAAGAATTTTTTTTAATGATATATGATAGGAAGACATATTTATTTTGCTGATGGCAGTGATCCACTAGAGAAGGAACAAATGGTGGTGCAGGAGAAAGAAAGGAGAATTGCTGGAATAATCTCCTGTAACAGGGAAGAGGAGGTGAAACCTGGTGCAGGAGCTTGGGGATGGCTGTTGGAAGGGCACGGGTAGTTTATCCACAGTAACATCCATGTGAAAATACTTAAAAGAATATGAAAGTGACTAGACTAGGGAAATGTACTATGATTTCCAGTTAGCACCAAAGGCCCAGTTGGGTTAGTGGTAAAGTGAGATTTCTGGCATGGTTGTGAGTTTTCCTCCAGATATTCAGGTGTGAGGGTGCAGGAGTGGAGGGTTGACCTAACCAGGGTGGGAATTTGTCCAGGTAAGATGAAGACAGAGGGAGCATGAGACTTAACGATTGTAATCAAGGACCACAAGATCTCATTAGAACAGGAGCTATGAAGGTGACGATGAGAAAAAAGTAAAAATGATTGATGAATCTTAGGGAAAGTTGAGATACTAGAAGGGGAGAGCCAGAAAGATAAAAATGGTGATTGAAGAGTAGGAAGCTTGAAATTGAGATGAGGAAACAGGTAAAGTTATTGGTATCAGCAAGGTCTAGGGAAGCAGCTCTCAGAATCACCTGGAAGCCTTGGTAAAGGAATCGCTGGACTTCACACTCAGAGTTTCCAATTCAATAGGTTTGGGGCTGAGCCCCGAAATTTTCATTTCTAATAAGTCCCAGGTAATGCTGAGTCTGCTAGTCTGGAGATCACACTTTGAGAATCACTGGTCCAGGGTTTGATCTTGGTTTAGGTATGATGGAAAACAAGATCACTGTGGGAGAGGAGGTCAAGGAACTTGGAGGCTGGGGTTTTGGAAGAATCACCCATGTGACTAATACATGAACAGAGTCATTTAATCCACAAATAGGTTTTATTCATCTACCAATTGTGAGTCCAGTGCTGTGTCCAGTGTGAGGGCTCATATAGAATTAAAAAAACAGAAACAAACAAATCAAAAAAACACCTTCACATCTGTAAGACTCACACTTTAAAATCATGGCTACCCCACAGAAAGATGCAATACATTTATGGGCTTGCTTATTCCATGGCAAAGTATAGAATTCCTGGTATACTTTGTCCAGAGCAAAGAACATTTGTTTCTGAAAAGTGACACATAAATGAAGTAATTTAAATGTCTGGGAAAGTTCATTAAACAAAATTTTACCTAATCATTTCATGAAGTGAACATCACCCTATTTATAAATTTGGATTTTTATGTATTGAGTATTTTTATAAATTCATTAACATGGTATGGTAAAGTAAGGTAAGAGTGAAAAGTAACACACGGAACAAGCGTCTTTGGTACTACTATCAACAGCTAGACAAAAAAGCCTTTGTTACTGAGTATTTTAGTCTACACATCTGTAGTCCTAAACTCAGCTATGCTAGTACCTTCTAATGCAATGACCCTCAACTATCTTTGAGTCACTTTGAGAATATGATAAAAATTTTGGACTCTTTCCCCACAAAGGGAAAAAAGTCCCCAAACACACAACATTACTCATATAATTTCAGGAAGCTTAAGGACCCTATGAAGGCCATCCACATGAAGTATCCTCCTCAGTCTAACTGGCATTGATCACAGAGAGAACTGCAAAAAAATACTTTTGTATCTTTCCTTTATCCAAACCACACACAACCCTTTTTACAAAAAGTAAACCTCTTTGTGAAAAAGTAAATAACTGAATCAAATATATGTTCCAAGCACAGGAAGTTTTATGACTATCTCTTTGGTGATCAAAGTCAAATCAACAGAAACTGAAATGATCATATACTTTCATGGATCCTGAGCTCTGTGAAGCATCCAAAGGAATAAAAGGTATGGTTTTGGACCTGAAAATTGAAATTTACACACATAAAATTTACCTGAAAATGTATGGATCCAAGTAAAGATTCCAGAAGGCAAAAGGAGAGATACCTCAACATTGACTACTAATCTGATGTCAAAATAAGAGCTCAAATATTAAGAGCCACTGAGGCAATGCCTTTTGACATCAGAATAGTGAAGAACAGGCTTTCTGAAAGAAAACAGCCTGGAGTTGGACCTTGTAGAAGGAGGTGAAACAAATGAAATCAAAATGTAGAAAGGATGTCTCAGAGACAGAGATGGCTGGCTACCTGTTGTTCTGAAATTTGACATGTTTGGCAAGCTCTCCATCAAAATGCACCAGGCCTGTCATTAGAGAGTGAAATGGGTCAATGTGCAAGATCTCAGCAGAGCAGATGAGCAGATTCAAATTAGTGCAGAAGCTGAAGTACTACAAAGTCTCCTCCAAGAAAGTTGCTCCCTGGTTTCCAGTTAATACTCAGGGAATATTCAACTGTCAGCCTTGTTAAAACACCCACTGTCGTCGGGCTTCCCTGGTGGCGCAGCGGTTGAGAGTCCGCCTGCTGATGCAGGGGACACAGGTTTGTGCCCCAGTCTGGGAAGATCCCACATGCCGCGGAGCGGCTGGGCCCGTGAGCCGTGGCCGCTGGGCCTGCACGTCCAGAGCCTGTGCTCTGCAACGGGAGAGGCCACAGCAGTGAGAGGCCCGCAGACCACAAAACAAAAAACAAAAAAAAACCACCCACTGTTATCATGTTCTCATTATCACATATCTGTGAGCACTTTACGGTTTGCAAAGGTGTTTCACATACATGGCTTCTTTCTTGTGGTTAATAGCATTTGTATTGAACGTTTATTAAGCAACTTCTGGGAGATAAACAACGAAGAAAATGGATGCAATTATTTGATATATGTAAAATCTCATCCAATTAAAAAAAAAGTCATTAAAAAGTCCCACAGATTGTCACAATTTGTACCAAAAGAGTAACGCAGCAAGTACCTTTGCTACTGTCCCTTGTGATACCCATGTTAGGTCGAGTTTCATGAGACAAAGAGAAGAGGAACATACTTTGCCTCTGGGTAATTAAAAATGAAAAAAGTATCATATTCTTTTGAATTTCATAAGTTGTTGAAACAATTTATGGAAGGTGTTTTGCTCTTGTGTTTGTTTCTTTTACCAAATTCTCTAAATTAAATAAAGCTGTCAAAATTGGAAATATTCAAGGTATTTGATTAATAAGTTTTCTGGCTAACTTGGGTAGTGTAAATTGAACATAATTTAATACTTTTTCATAATTTGCAACCTTGAAAGGTGTTCTGATCGTTGGTGATCTGAGGTGGCAGGAAGACAACAGGGCTGATTTGAACTTGAACAACCTCGGCACTAAAGTGGGAAAGGCCAGTGCTGAAAAAAAAATCTACTTAATTAATGGTTCTGGTGAGTTAGGATCTAGATTATTAGCTTTTAAATAAAATAAAAAATTAAAACCTCATATTTTAATTATTTTAACTATCTCTTTCACTTCCTAGAGTGGCCTCGCTAGCTTTCACACTTTGTAGAATATGCATTTATTTTAAAAGTTGAGAATTTACTACATCTTAGAAGTAGATAATGAAGATCTGACATATTGAGCAAAGCTATCTTTTCTGAATACTTAAAATGTTCTATTACAAAGAACTTTTGCAACTTTAGAGAGTAAGCATAATGGAACCTGAAATAATGGGAAGTTCCCATTTAGGCCCCCTCAGACACTGGAAAATCCTGATACATCTTCTGACTCCTCAAAGGCCAACGTGCAATTAAATTTTGTTTTATTTTTAGGGGAAGTTAATTTAGCTCTGATTATTAGAAAATTAGCCATCTATAAATTATATATGGAATATATGTGTATATGAATACTTGGCTAAACAAAGCATTTTATTTTATAATTATTTCAGATGACAGAGTTCATTATAATTTTTATTCAGTATTTTAATCATTAACACTAAACTCTCCTTTCTCCAACTATCTACCACAGTGCAGTTGAAAAAGAAAAAAAAAAGACTAAATTTCCCTTTTGCTGTGCAAGAAAACCTGCAAGCACTAGCCTGGAAGTAAAAGATTTAGGAAGAAAACCTAAATAAATCTAGAACCAAAAAAAAAAAAAAAAAAAATGGACACAGTATCTAATTTCATCCAATACATAGTGATTAAAATCTCCAAACTACACATAAAGTTTTGCTGACTGAATTGAGCCAGAAGTGAAATAAAGCAAGCAAAAGTTTTTTTAAACATAGTTTAAAAAAAAATCATGGATAATCATAAGCTCCACTCCACCAGGAAAAGATAACAAGATTTAAAATTGTTGTAATAAGGCAGTGGTTAAGAATACAACTACATTATGCTAATTATCATAGTTATACCAATGTAAATTACTACACTTATTAAAGGGACAAAAATGGTTCTGTGCTTAGAAGATACAGATAAGTTATAGTAAGGCTTACAGGCTGAGAGTAAAATTATGCCCCTTTTGCAATAAAAATAATGGTTTTACATAGAAAATAATAAATAACATGAGTGAACATGCAAGAGTATAAGTAGTTTAACTTTTATGGAGGGCAGGACCTCACTTTTATTATCAATAGTGTATCATATTCACTTCAGCTCTGTACAACTGTAGCCTTTTTTAGTTAAAGCAAATATTTGGTGTGTCGTTATGGCTTTAATTCCTACAAGGGCACATTCTTTTATTTTTTTTCCCCTTTTGCACCAAGGTAGAAAGAACCAAAATAATTTTCAAGAGCCTTTGATCTAACTGTTATTTTAAATTCATATAATCTTCCCCCCAAGCCCACCAACACTTGGAAGATATTCCTGACATCTCCACACCATGAATCAATTATCAAGACCTGTGAATTCTATTTCCTAAATGCTTCTAAAATCCATCCCCTTCTGTCTCTCTCTACTACCAATATCCCAGTCCTAGTGACCCTTATTTCTTACCTCAACTCTCTCAGGAGGCTGTTAACTGGTCTCTCTTCTTATGCCTTACTCTGAACCAGTCAGAGCCCTCTCCTAAGCTTCTTGATGCTCCAGGGATAACTTCCAAAATCTTCACTTTGACTTACAAGCCCTGCAGAATCTTACCCCAACTCACTGCCTGGCTTTATTACAGTCGGACTTTACTATTCACATTTCAGACTTTCCCACTCTTTTTCAGATCCTTCAATGTTCTGTATTCCTTCCTGTCTTAAGGCTTTCCCTCTTCTTCAGTGCTTTCCCCCAAGTTGTGGCGTACTCAGCTTAACAATCACTTCCTTAGAAAAGTTCACTTTGCTATCCACCTAGGCCAGGTCAAATACCATGTGTTCCATATACCAATGTGCTGTATAATGGTCACAATTCTAGTTATTTGTTTATATGTCTATTATTCCTGCCTTCCCTGCCCTATATGTCCCTCCCCTCAAAAACACAGTCTTTATAAGGGTAGGGACCATGGAGGTCTTGTTTTCTACTGGATCTCTAACCCCCCAAACAAGCCATATTACATAATTTAAATGCCCACCAAACAGGTGAACAGCCCCACTTCTAGAGGAAAACGATGTCCTATACCTTTGGTGCTTGGAAGCAAGGATGGCTCCATTAAAGAATAAACCAGAGAAAAAGCATCAGGAATTAAACCATCTTCTCTGAAAGGACCTTGACTTTGTCTACCCCAAACATCTTATTTTGAACATCAGTAAATTGGGGGTACAAATAACTGCTGGACATTGTTCACAATGTTGTAGGGACATTCTCATATGACAATTTTGATGAAAACACTTTCTAAACTATAAAGAGCTGTGCTATACAAATGCAAGTTATTACTGGGAGATATGTGTATATGTGTGTATAAATGTTGATTTGAAGATGTATTTGGATATAATTATAAATATTTATATTTCCCCAACTGTGCTGTGATTTTCCCAAGGGTAGAGATTGTGTCTTCTTTTAGTGAAGTAAAAATTATCTTTGTTTTTCAAAGCTGGAACGAGTAATGTCTTCTTTTCTAGATCTCACCCAGTAATGGGTACATAATGGTTGCCTACAAATGCTTCACGAATGAAGAGTTCAAGGGTCTTTAATAATCAAGGAACAAAAGTCATGCATAGCGACAAGTTCTGCAAATCACTAAGAAGCAAATTACACATAACTTCTCCTGGGAAAGCTGGTGCATCACTCTGTACTTGCCTTCAAACACACTCACAGATTAATGCAGTGGGGATGGATCTGAGTATGAAATACTCATGATTTATATAAGACTTGATGGGAAGGGGCTTAATCTCCATGTTTTCCCTAAGAAGGAACCAGTCAAGAAGCAATCTTTTCTTGCTAATCAGGATTGCAATTTACAGATTTAGCAACAGAAATATCAGGAAATTATCTAGTCAGCTTAGTTCAGAAGGAATCTTTTAAATTTATTGCTTTTAAGATCCAAATTGAAAAAAAAAACTAAAGTAATTTTTCTTGCATACAATCAAAAAATTTTAGGTATGTTAATATAAACTCACACAAAAAATGTAACAGGGAAAGAAAATTAAGAGCAATACAAAGCACTGTAATCAAAATAGTATGGCACTGGCATAGGAATAGTCAGAAACATCAGTGAAACACACTTGAGAAAACAGAAAAAGTCAATAGCAGGAATTTAATATACAGAAAGATGCAATTTCAATCAAGCAAAGAAAGGAAATTTATTAAAAAATAATAATGATACCAGCAGCCATCCCTCTGAGAGGAAGAAAAATCATATACTAAAATTCCAGTTTGCTTAAAAATTTCAATGTAAACCTAAACCAATACAAATATTACACTGAATTTCCAACCCAGAAATTAAAGAAAAATAGACGTATCTGAATATGTAAAAATTACTATCTTTTATATGACAAATAATTCAATAAACAAAATCCACTGGCAGGTATTATCTTAAGGAAGATTTGCAATCCAGATGACATAAAAGTTTTAAAATCTAGGATCCACAAAAAGCTTTTCAGATTGATAACAAAAAGATGTACCACCCAGGCTGACACACCTTGAAAACATTATGCTACGTGAAAGAAGCCAGACACAAAAGGTCACCTATTGTATGACTCCATTTATATGAAATATCCAGAATAGGTAACTCCACAGAGACAGAAAGCAGATGGGTGGTTGCCAGAGCCTGGGAGTGGGGGGAGGAAATAGGAGTAATTGCTTAATAGGTATGGGGTTTACTTCTGGGGCAATGAAAATGTTTTAGAACTTATATAGAGATGTGGTCACAGAACACTGTGAATGTACTAAATGCCACTGAATTATTCACTTTAAAATGTTTAGTTTTATGTTATGTGAATTTCACCTCAATGAAAAAAAATACCATCCAACAGATGTACAAAGCAATTGAATAGACATTTCACAAAAGAGTAAATTCTAATGCCCAATAAACTTATGAAAAGGAAAAGATGTTCAACCTCCCTGACAGGAGAACATAAATTCCATGATTTTATGTCCATCAGACTAGAAAAGATTAAACAGAGAAGTAGCACCTACTTCTGGTGAGGATTCAGGAAAATGGTTATATCTCATAACCAGCCACTGGCAATATGAGTTGTTATGGAACTTTTTGAAAGTAATCCAGACAGATCTATAGAAATTAAAATTGTATATACCCTAGTCCCAGTAATCCTATACCTGGGAATTAATCTCAAAAATAAAAGCATCAGGGCTTCCCTGGTGGCGCAGTGGTTGAGAGTCCGCCTGCCGATGCAGGGGACACGGGTTCGTGCCCCGGTCCGGGAAGATCCCACATGCCGCGGAGCGGCTGGGCCCGTGAGCCATGGCTGCTGAGCCTGCGCGTCCGGAGCCAAAAAAAATAAATAAATAAAAAATAAAAGCATCAGTTGGTAACAGGTATGTTTACAGAAACACAAAGAACTGGAAACAAAGAAAATGCCTTTAATATGGAAATAGTTGAAGATCCACTGAATTTTTTCCAGGGATTTTTTTTTGCCAATGTCAAGTGACAACATGCAGAGAAGTTTATACTGAGCGATCCCTGTTTTGTAAGGCAAAGGAAATGTCTATGTTTACATACGATTATACGAACTTGCAGAGTCACAGATCATACACACAGTTTATTACCATCAGTGACAGAGGAGGGGAGGGGGTGCAGATGGTCTGAGGAGGAGAAAGCGGAGAGGGAAACAGAGAAAGAGGGAGAAAAAACGTGTCTTATTATTTAGAGTCTCATTTTAAGCAAGTACAAAATAAAAACCTAAGCTTTCAACAATAGTGGCCCTAAAACAAGGAGAAACCCAGCTCCATTTCAGTGGAACAAGTTCCGTCTGGGATACCTGGAAAGGTTCCCAGAGTCTATCAAAACTCCCCCTTTGGCCACAGTGATAAAGGATGTAAGGGTTACAACCTGTCTCAGGTATCAGAAGTCACCGCACATTATACTTAAATGAGGGCTCCTTCCGTCATTATTAATAGGAAGTTGGGCAAGTTATTTAAATTATTTAACCCAAAGTTTCTTCATCTAAACATCTGTATAATTGGAATAATACCTATTTGATAGGGCTGTTGTGAGAATTAAGTGAGACAGTGAATGTAAAAGTCTATCACAATGCCTGCCCTTAGTGAGCTTTCGGTAAATGGGAGCCAGTAGAAGTAAAGCAAGATCCCCAAACTATAGAAAACTCGAAATCCAATACCTTTCCCATTACCTGGGCTGGCCTTTCACTACTGGAATTTGAAAAGACTTTTCTAATTAAAAATCTGCCAAATAGAAGTGGTCATTCTTTCTGCTATGCATGAACAAGTATTAAAACATTTCTCCTTAAAAAGATACAATAGGATTATAATATAAATGATTCCAGAATGAGAGTGTTTTTCAAAATTTTTTTCAAATAAGAGCTCCATACAGTCTCCCCTTCTGTAAAACGGATGTAATAATAGTAACTGGTAATGCTGCTCTAAACCTGTGGTGGCTTACATCTCACTAAGAGTAAGACTCCTGTTGACAGCTTCCAAGACTAGATTCCTACAGGATTGGGCTCCTCATTACCTTTCTAACCTCATCTATGACTAGTCCCTCCCAATGAATCTTTCTGCTTCAGCCACACTCCCCTCCTTGTTATTCTGAAAATATATCTGGCCCTCTGTCCCAGGGCCTTTGCACTTGCCTCTACCTCTGCCTGGAATGCTCTTCCCCCAAATATCCATGGGGCTTCTTTTTTTTTTAAACATCTTTATTACAGTATAATTGCTTTACAATGGTGTGTTAGTGTCTGCTTTATAACAAAGTGAATCAGCTATATGTATACATATATCCCCATATCCCCTCCCTCTTGCATCACCCTCCCACCCTCCCACCCCTCTAGGTGGTCACAAAGCACAAGCTGATCTCCCTGTGCTATGTAGCTGCTTCCCACTATCTATTTTACATTTGGTACTTTTTCCTCCACTTCTTTCAGGCATTTTTAAAAGCCCTCCTCTTACTCCCTGACCTTCCTATGTATCTAAAAATTCAACAAAACTACAGTAAAAAAAAAAAAAAAAAATCCCCCCTTTCTGCTTTATTTTACTTATTTCTCTAATTTATTGTCTGCCTTCCTTTCTTGAATGTAAGTTATTGTCTGTGCTCCCCACTACACTAATGTAAGTCATGGCTTTTTGTTCATTCTCTTCTAGTACCTAGATAAGTGGCACATCCTAGGCACTTCATAAATATTTGTTTAATGAATGAGAAGCATTGTTTTAAAATGTTATTGTGATAATAGATAACACATGCACACATGTATACACATAACATTTACATATATAGAGAAATATACATAACCATCATTATTAACTAATATAAATATAAAGAATAACATGACAACCTTAAAAGAAGATATTTTTAAACACATTTATTGAATTTAAAACAAGACCCTCTTTTCAGACTTGAATAAATACATCAAGGATTTCAAATTGCTGGTTTACGTAAGATTAATTAGTCAACCAGTGTGTTGAAAATAATTTTTGTATTGTTGAGGTCTCACAAAATGGAGTTGACATTTGTAGAATACGTGTTTATGGGATTGAGCTTTAGGAAGAGAAACACCGTCTGATTGAAGAGAAAGAGTCCTTAATAATACAAGACTACCTCTAATTAAATAACACAGATGAAACAAAATGTCATGAGCAAAAGATGTCCTCTTAATTCTGAACTTCAGATTCTACCATAGAAATACATTCCTTAGAATAATTAATGTTGCCCCATAGCTATCACTTAGTACCCTTTGGGTCACAACTATAGAAGAGATGGCAGGGCAGGCGTCTCTCAGAGAGATTCATAGATGGCACTGCCACATTGGAATAAGACAAAAGTTAATTCCCAGTGAGACCTAAAATCTTGATTGCCGTGAAAATATATTCATTAAACGAGGAAGGAGATTATACTGATAGGAATTCATATTTTCATATGTTTGAGGTGAGATATTTTCATCACCATCAGATGTAAGAAAACATGAGATCTTATGAAGAGATTTTAAAAAACACAAACATGTCATTAATTAAAGAAATGTGAAGTGGAATATACTTTCTCCAGCCAAGTCAATAGATGAATTTCTCACTGTTTACCCAGCAGCCATTTGGTGCCCAGTGCTTTGGTGAGCACTGGGAAGGATACAAAAGGAACTTCTGACATGATCCTTTCCTTTAAGAGGAGTGCTGTCTGTTTATCTGGGAAGGTAAAAGTAGTATCCAGGAAATAAGTCGAGAACAATTAAATATTTAAGTTTTGCCAGTACAATTACAGGAGAACAGATGCTGTATGGAGCAGATCTCAATGGAGAAGGTGTGATCGGAAGTGATTCTTAAAAAGAAGGACGGGATAGGAGAGGCAAAGAGCTGGGGGAGCCTCCAACAAGAGGGCACTGAAAGAGTCAGTGAGCATGCCGCATGGGAGAGGTCAGGGAGTAAGGCAGGACAAGTGGGTGAAAGGAAACTGTGCCAGACCGAAAAATCCAGACAGAGGAACTCGACTGTATGCCAATCAAAAGCGGAAACACTAAGGCTGACATCTGATCCTCTACCGTCCTGTTCCATAGTCACGTCTCTCCATGGGACACAGATCTCAGATTTCTTTAGTTTGAGATGAGAGCTATTGGACTTTTCCAAATCCTCTGAAAACAGCCCAGACAGGCCATTTTGGTAAGCCTGTCCCTACAACCAAAACATGTTTCCTCAAAGTACAGTGAATTCCATTCCACTGTTCAGATTTCTGTCCATTATAATGAGTTTCTCCTTTCTGTTAGTTGTTGCCCATTTCACCTCATACAGTCAACAGTAATAAAAATCTTCAATGATGTCCAGCCTGCAACCTTTGAGCCAATCCTGACTCAGACATAAGGTGTCAGAGCCTAAATCTGTCCCTGAGGTCAGGGCCCCTAGGGTGTTCCCTCTGATGTGCAGCCTATTTCCCCAAACCTATGATCTTTGTCCAGACCATACAACTATCCTTCTACCTCAGCTTCCAGAAGGTATTCTAGCTCCTTGGTCTCTCTTTTCTCTACCGGGGCTTGGAGTCCTGCACTGAACTTCAGCTTCTCTGCTTGGGGCCTGGACCTGGTTCTCTGACCAATATTCTGCTCCTGGTGTCTGGACTCTTCTGTACTCACAGTCCCTCTTTCAGTACCGCCAGATCTTTCTGGAATAATGATAACTGCATGTATTGCCATTCATAAGATATATGTCAGAGGTTCTTGCTGCCTCAGCCTCTCATCCAAGAGATTGGATTCCATGGGTATCCTTGCCAGGTGGGCTGTTTAAATTCCAGTTGGACAGATGGCCTGACCTATGTGGTGAATACTGTGAGGTGCCATCCACACCCCCCTTTAATAAAGGACAAGTTGTCCTAACTGCAGGGTGTGCTGTCAGCAGACAGTCTTCAGTTGTTAGCCTTTCCAGGGTTCACCCCACTTGCAAAGAGTGGCCTTACTCAAGTTCACTCCCCTTCTTGGAGCCGTCCACATAAAATGGATGGTCACTGTGAGACCAAAATATCTGCCCATCCTGGTCCAACTCTGAGAGGCCATCCTACCTCGATTGGTCTCTCTCTCTATTAAGTCATCTGAAGTAGATATTAAGCCTGGATACAGCTTGACCTTTCTCTCTGCTCTGTCCTGATTGCACAGGTGCTGATCCCCGGGGCATTCTCTGATAAACACCCCATACACTAAACACTGCCTCAGAGTCTACATCCTTGGGAACCCAATTTATACCATGCTGTGATTGGGTTCTCCCCTCAGCACAAGCCCTGTTCAGTTTCTTCTTACTGCCCTTTTCACTTCAATTCCTAGGTAAGGCATGCCTTTTAGTGGAGGTTATGACCATTTCTTAGCTAAATTTGGAGGGACTTTTTTGAAGTACAATTCCCAATAAAAATAATTTTTCTCCTGAAAACTGCAAATCTAGAAATGGTCACAAGCTCACCATTAGAAGATCATTATAATTTCAAGGACCTTAAAGTCCCCAAATAAAGCTTTTGATAATGATCGTATTTTATAGCTGCATGATTTCAGCCTATTTGCACACTGTGATTGAACCCAAATATGAAAGACTCAAGGATACTTAGCTTGGAGTAGGGGGTATTTATCTCTCTCCTTTATATAGGCTACGGCAGTGTTCACTAGCAATCATATGGTTCTCAGTGGAAAGCCCTCGAAGCTGTTTGGGAAACGTGGGGATATTTTTGGTAGTCATAATGATGCAGAGGGTTCTTTTGGCACTTAATAGGTGGAAGCCAGGGATGCTAAGTATTCTTGCAATAAGTGAGTCAATCCAATAAGTAACAAAAAACTAACCTACATCCTGAATACTTTTCTGTTGTCTTGCGCAATATTCTTGTTGAAAACCCACTGTAATTCTTTGAGCCTAAGGTACCCTTTTACACATAAACACAAAGCTTTTCTCCCACAAATTTAACAGAAACTGAAATTTCTGGGAATGCAACTACCACATAATCAAGGGAAGATTATGCACTGTTTTGTTCTTTAACTTTACCAAGTGTTATTCATTGTTTGGTAACTCATTTCATAGATGGAAACCCACTCCTGCGTCTGAGTAGCCAACACATCAGAGCTCTCCCAGCGATGGTCAGTCATGGTGACATACATACAGGCAAGCTTCAGCCAACTTTGTTCCATCTTCTGGTGTAGTCCTGCCAAGCATTCACATTCTGAGATACATATTACTTTATTATTGATCATGTTCCTTTTTCTACTTTTTAAAATTACAATTAGAAAATTGTGTTGCTTTTTAAAAAAAATTTATGTGTGTAATAAGTTGTATTAACTATGTATTTCATCCCAGAATAATGAGAGTTATAAAATGTTTATAATAAAGAGATTATTGGCTGAGATAAGGTTGAGAAAAGCCATGCAGAATATTTTCCCAGTTGTTTTATTTATTTATTATTATGTTTTTCTTTTAGCTGCACCGCACGTCTTGTGGGATCTTAGTTCCCCGACCAGAGAACCCAGGCCCCAGCAGTGAAAGCACCAAGTCCTAACCACTGGACCACCAGGGAATTCCCAACTTTGTCATTATTTTTTTTTCCTGTCCACATATTCTCAGGGAGAAGGCAAAGGTATCTCTCTCTAGAGTCAATGTTTTATTTCTTAAGTTTCTAATTAGAAACTTACACTCTATAAAATGGTTTTAAAAAGACATTAGTAACAGAAACCTTATCCTGTGTCATCAGATTAATGACTTTTATCTCAAAAGTTATTTGATAAGACAAAGTTCCAAAATAAACACAAACACTACCTGTGGTTACCAAGTCATTGAAAAGGTGAAAAGAGTTGCATCCCCAAGATTCCCTTATCAGGGACTTCCCTGGTGGCACAGTGGTTAAGAATACGTCTGCCAATTCAGGGGACACGGGTTCAAGCCCTGGTCCGGGAAGATTCCACATGCCGCGGAGCAACTAAGCCCCTTCGCCACAGCTACTGAGCCTGCGCTCTAGAGCCTGTGAGCCACAACTACTGAGCCTGCATGCCACAATTACTGAAGCCTGCATGCCTAGAGCCTGTGCTCCACAACAAGAGAAGCCACTGCGATGAGAAGCCCGTGCACCCCATTGAAGAGTAGCCCCCGCTCGCTGCAAGCCCACGTGCAGCAATGAACACCCAACGCAGCCAAAAATAAAAGAGTAAAATAAGTTTAAAAAGAAAACAACCTCAGTAAATTGAAAGGTTGGGATTG
Organism: Mesoplodon bidens; assembly: GCF_964165515.1. NCBI lineage: Eukaryota > Metazoa > Chordata > Mammalia > Artiodactyla > Ziphiidae > Mesoplodon > Mesoplodon bidens. The sequence goes on from NC_138170.1 coordinate 40,492,502, forward strand.
ACGTATACACACTACTATATATAAAATAGATAACTAATAAGGACTTACTGTATAGCACAGGGAACTCTACTCAATACTCTGTAATGGCCTATATGGGGAAAGAATCTAAAAAAGTGCCTATATGGTATGTATAACAGATGCACTTTGCTGTACACCTGAAACTAACATGACATTGTAAAGCAACTATACTCCAAAAAACTTGAAAAAATCAACCTCAAAAAAAAACCTTAAAAAAAAGAAAAAGATTTCCCTATCATATTACCATACTTACGCTACTAATAAAAAGTCAATAAGAATAATATATAATTAAAAGTTGCATGCTTGCTCTTATTGTGCCAAAGAACTTTGTTGTAGCCTTGAACATTTCTTTTTATGCTATCAATTTCAGTTAATATATAGTGATCAATCATTTAAAAGTAATTTTAAACAACAGTTATAATACCTTTTATTTAAAATAATATTTCTGGAAGTTTAAAGTAATTCTTTCCTTTAAAAACCTATGATGTTTGCAGTATTTATTGCAATTTTAGAAACAAGGTTAAGAAGGCTGCCCTGGGCATTAAAAAACAAAACAAAACCGAAACCAAAACCAAAGGCACAGCTAGAGGCCATCCAAGCCCTGTACACTCAACTCATTTGACTTGCTCTCATTACAGCTTTTGAAAATTAAGAAACACTGTGCTTGAAAAGTATTAGCATTTTGGTTTAAAATTCAAAAAGAAAGAAAAGTTAATGGTAGATGAAAAACTATGTAAAAAGAGATGAAAAGATGGTTGAAAAAGAATAATTTCACCCTCCTAGAAAGCTTCTTGTATTCTTAACATGCCACTTTTAACCTCAGAGTAATCCATGGTTGCAATACTGTCAAATAACATATATTTGATCATTTGATATATTCTTTTCTGTTCTTCCTTTTGTACCCAAGAGGGTGCTCATATGCGTGAAGAGGAGACCAACCTCTAGGAGACACCCTTTTACTCTTGATGGCCTATTATTCTCCCTTAAAAGCAGGATTATTTTGATGATGTATAAAAGTCTTTTAATCTCACCTTGACATTGATCAGACATTTTTTTCAATAAATCACAGAGGAAAACACTGTAATTATTCTTAAAATACTATAATTCCCTTCTCCAGGTCCCCTATTGTGAGTATTCAAACACAACACTTCTTATCACCATCTCCAAACCCCCCTGCCTATACACACACACACACACACACACACACACACACACACACACACACACACCTTCTTTCCTATCTTTACTAAGAGAGGAGGGAACTTAAGTATTAATCAAGCAGCAATATATGGTTTTCATTAAATTATGTGATTCTTCCTTTCTTTAAGGAAGAAAAGATCCACTTGGGTACTCAGTAATCAGAGGCAAAGTTAGTTGGTTTATGCATTTTGTTAAATGCTCTACCTGCTTTCTGCACTTCCTAATGTTCTTTAAAAGGGGCAGGGAGATGATTAAAGCAAAAGGATGGTTCAAGGTGGTTCCATAGTCAACACTCATACTTTATTAAACAAATATGTACTAGGCGCCAGAAACTCAATTTATTATTATTTGACCCATATTGCAGAGGTGAGCAAAACCAGACTTAGTCACTAGGCTCATAGACACTGATCAACTAATTAAACAAGTAAAGGCATTATAAAACTATGGTACAAGGTGTCAGGTGAGACTATAGAAGAGCAAGATGTGCTTTGGAGGAATCAGAGAAGGCTTTCCAGAGGAAGTGAAGAATAAATGGCCAACTAAGGTTAAGTAAGAGATGACCAGGTAAATGGGGGGGAGGATGATGGAGGGATAGGGTTCCTTGCAGAAGAAACAGAAACCAGTTTTCAATGGTCACGTAGTGGAAAAGAGAAATGACTGGCTAAAGAACTGAAATATGTCCAGTGTGGCTGGAGAGCAGCATGTGAGTGGGAGTGATGGACCTGGAGGCCGATTAACTGGACATCAGACTACACAAGGCCATAAGGGGCTGGGAAAGGAGGCTTTCCATCTCTATTCTTAGAGCACCAGGAAGTCACTAAGGAGTTTATTTACATGGAAATGATAAAACAGTAGCTTAAGCAGAAAAAAATCTGCCCAATTTATAAAAGTAATTAGAAATATGGCACTTAAAAATATTCTACAGATATGTGCAAGTTGATCTTTGTTGGAAAACATAATAATTATCTACCTAATCGTCACACTTTACAGTTCAATGTCAACAGTCATGATTCCATAGACTAAAGAGAGAAGAAAGGAAGACGACTGAAGAAAAATCTGAATATAATTCAGACATGAACTGAATTAACTGAATTGAGGAATATATAATATACAATGTAAATAAATTATGCATATGTATTTTATATGAATAATTTGGTACAGGAAATTATTTAGTTTAACAAAAACTTACAATTCTACATTAAAAATATAACAGAAATGTATAAAACCAAAAATTTCATACGTTTATAAGCTAATACCCACTACACAGAATAGACGGCAGATTTGAAAACTCAATGTTTAAATTCATGAAGTTTCCCTAAGTTTTTGATGTTATCAGTTTTATCTTTATCTAGACCAGAATCGTTCATAGTAGCACAACTGAAATGGACTTATTTGTTGAGTGAATTAATGAACTTTCTCAAATGTTTAATATACAATAAAGCAACCTAGGTAATTTAAAAATATTGTGCCTGTTTATAGTAGCTGCTGTTAATAACAAGTTGAAACAGAAAAGCAATGCGCAAATGTTTGCCTTTTCTCTGCCTCGAAGCATATCAAGAATCCACATTTAAGAAGGGAAGGAGGGAAGCTCAGTTTCATTCCACTATTGATCTATCAGACAGGAACTTAATCAATCTTCTTTATAAGCTATTAAAGCTGAGCTTGAGAAATGAACTCACCTGATGCATTCAACATTGATTGCCTCTTTCTAAAGACTGAATGCGTCAGTCTTATCTACTACTACAGCTGTGATTCAATTTTTAAGGGGCAAGATTTTCCTTTCATTAGTTTCCCCAAAATGCTCCAATTAAGAAAAAGCAGTTTTGATAGTGGTCCACAGTGAATGACAAAAACAAAATGAAGACCATCACCCTCAATTTCAGTCACAGCCTCCAGAGAAAATGAGAGACCAAAAGCATACGTTCACCAAAGGAAATTCAGCACTAGTCCCAAGACCCTGCTCTCGTGTGAATTCTGGAGAATGCTTTGGCAGCATAAATTAAAGTTGAGACCTTAAGCTCAAATAAATCTTGGAAATTCAAAGGGAAACTCAAGACAGCTATAAATCTGTCTTTACTGCATATACATTTCAGCCAGGGGCTTCTATATGTAGTATTAGGTTATGTGACATCCCATTCAGCATCTAACTACCTCATAAATAGAGGCAGAGAGGTCATTTTATATTTACAGGGCACCCCCAAAGTGCTAGATGCTATACACTGAGGGTGGCAGGAGGTGGGGGGGAGGTCCTACGTTTTCAGTTTATTAGGAAAGGTTAATAGCACCAATCCTCAATGACCAAAGAGAGTTCCCTTCGGCTCAGCTTTCTGGTTTCCATTTCCTCTTTCTAGGTCCCCTAACAGTCAAGAAATTAAATACTGGGAGCAGCAGCAATAAAGAGTTGTCTCTTGAGGGTATCTGCCCAGTCCAATATGGAAATATTGCCAACTCCCTGATATAATAAGAACAACATTTCCCCCGGATTTGTTGTTAGCTTGTCTTCCTGTGGTAGATAAGAGGGGACAGAAATATCTAGTGCAAACCCCGACTTCTCCTGCCTTTCTCTCTCCTCTCTGCAGATGTATCACAGCTCCATCACAGGCTTTTGGGTGGCTTTGACAAGGTCTGATTTTCACTGGCTCCCCAGTCACACTCACCTGAATCCTTTCACAACATTCCTAATGAATTCACCCACAGGCAGGGGCTGGAGGCAAAGTACAGAGAGAAGCCAAGAGCCTAGGGCAACATTCCATATCGGAACTCTCTCCTGCACCCTCCCTCCCAACTGTCTTCTGGAAGCTTCTCTAAAGCAGGTTAGGAAAGGGATTAGATGGAGCCATGGCTAAGGGCCACACAGCCACTGGCTAGTTGAATCCCTTCCTCAGCATCTTCACCCAGCCTCAGTGCTCTTCAGCTTCATTCTCAGTAAAAGAATCAACCTCTTTGCTATCAAAGATGCTGTTCTATGTGTGAATTCCCCTAGAAATCCAAGGAGTTAATGGCCTCAATATTTCTAGAATACCTAATACATTCAGGAGGATGGGATGCAGTATGGGGTCTAATGTTTATTTATTGCAAAAGTCAAGAATAGCTGGAAGTCCATTAAGAGGATGTTCAGCAGATTATATTAATTTGCAATTAATTTTCAGTGGTATTTATGAGAGAACCCTTTAATCAGCATAATTCAGACTTTGGAAATTATAATATTAACTAATATTAATTAAATAATAATTTATAAATTTCAATAGTTTTAATTATCTTTTGATTAAATTACCTGTTAGTCAATTCCACACTGCTTTTGATATTAATTAGCTAGCTTAAACATGATCTACTGAAACTACTCCCCCGTGGATTAAGGCATATTGTCTAAACAGGTCAACACTGAGATACTTAAGTGTGACAATTTAGATTGCCTGATTAGGGAAATTAATTGTTTAAGGCACTGGCTTGTTCATTCTCACTTTGCCAGCGGGTAAGGTCTTTAAAATATGCCCTGGGTTTCCCTAGGCCCGAATTCTGAGACAACCCACATTCTGTTCTTCCCCCTCTCAGCCGTCCCCCACTCCTTCCTTCTCTACCCTGTTACGGAACATTCCAGTCTTCTGAGACCTAAATTAGTGTCAGCCTATTAATCAGCCAACAAAACATGTCAGAGGAAAATGAAGTTGCAATCCCACCTCCCTCTACAGGCCGATGGCTCTGCCCCTCTCAGCGGGCTGGCTCTGCCCGTGGAGCTGGGACCACAGGGCCACAGCCCAATTTAGGCCTCCTCTGTGCAGTGACAACCAGCCCAGACCTCATTTTTTTTTTAATGTTAATATTTAATTTAAAGCCACCAACCCTCAAGTTCTCACAAATGAGCGTGGCGTCCCTGCACGTGTTGCCCTCTCGCGTTGGCGGAAGCCCCAGCACCCCCTGCCTCCACTGCCCAACCCCGCCTCCCTCTTCAGAAGTTCAGATCTTCTGAAAATGGGTCTTCAGGAACCAGTTATCAAAGTGACAGTTCAGATTACTCATGAGTGTCACCCAAAAAGGCAGAAGGATATACACTAAACAAATAGTAAGAGAGGGACTTTATTTTTTTTGCCCCCTGAAACATAAAAAAAGCATACTGGTTTCCAGAAGCTCCAACTAACCATCTCCTCTGAGGAAACACCAAGTGAGTACTGAGGCTCACACCAGCTAAGGGGACATAACTTTGGTCACAGATAGTTCTGATAGAGGGGAAGAAAATCCTCACCAAGAAGGTGTTACAGTTTTTACAAAACAGAAGGTGCAAGTGGTCCTTTTAGGTTATTCATATTATAACATGTTTTATATGCTAAATAATTGCATCCCAGAACTCATTATTTACAATGATTTATGAGGATAAATTATATTTTAGAGCCCTGCACTAGAGCTGAGAATAGTATAGTACTTGCACATGAAAGCCACAGCAGCACATGAAGTAAAATAAAATTTCACAAACAAGAAAAAAAGAATTTGTAATTTCCAAGTGTTGGTTGTTATTTCTGACTTATGTCACATAGTTTTTCCATTGATATAAGCTAAGCCTCTAAAATGTATATATGATATAAGAAGGGATATATTACATACTTCTGAATTATTTTTATATCTATTATAGTTTTCTGTAATTCTGGGTCTAGTCATTTTCTTTTGGTTTTACCTTCTATTGCTTAGCCTATTCTTAAAAAAAAAAAAAAAAAGAATGAGTTGTTTCCTTACCAGACACAATATAGAAAATTATTCTGTCTACATATTATACTTGGAAAGAACACAGTTATTTGTTTGTTTTTCCAAAAAGTGATTTTAAATGACTTGTAAATTATTTGAACAGTGTTAAACTTATCTTCATGGTGTATTTCTGGATGGATGACAAATTGTTCAAATGACAGGGAGTTTTTGTATAAATACAAATGACAAATTCTGTTAGTTATTTTGATAAAGGGGACAGGGAGTGGCAGGGATAGGGACGAATGACCATAACATGAGAATTTTAGAAATATATAATTTTATATTTATTAAATTCATAAACATGAACTCATGAGTTATGGAAAAAGGAATTGACTGTCTGAAAATACTTGCTCTATCATGAACTCAAATCTTCAGTTACACAGCACAAAGAGGAAGCTAACTACAGGTGGGGCTCATTGGGAAAATAGCACTTAAAATAAAGCTACATCTCAATTGGAAATCACTTATATATAATGCGTGAAATACAAAATACCTGAAAATAACCATAATGAGAAAGGTCCAGAAATGAAAAAAAAAAAAAGAAAAGCTTTACTGATCTATAAAAAAGACTCAAATAAATGGAGAGACATATTTCTCTTGAATTGGAAGACCCATCATTGTAAAAAATGCAAAAAGATTTCCAAACTAATACATAGTTGTACATAATTTCAGTTAAAATCCAACTTTTTTGAATTGGCCCTTCAAATGCTCATCTGTCAAAACTAAGTAAGAAGAATGGGCAATAATCAATAAGAATTTGAAAAGAGTATTGGGGAGGGAACTGACACTGTCAGTTATTGAAACGGATCACAAAACTATAATGGTTAAAGCAGTATGATGCTGGTTCCAAAACACCAATCATATAAAGGGATAGAATAGAAATCTCTGCAAACAAATGCAAAAGGATACTACTGTTCACTGTTACAATGATGGCATTTCTATCAGTGAAAAAAGAAGCAAGGTCCTGGGATCTTTGGTAAACTATTTGGGAACAAAAAATGTGTCACACTTATGTCACATTATATTAAAAAGAAAAATCATTCCTCCAGTAATCTTCCAACAAAATTTTTATCAAGTGCCTCTATGTTCTAGGCACTAGTTGCACTTCCCAGGTATATAATAGTGAAGGAAGGTAGGAACAGAGGTGGGAATGTAGGAAGGAAGGGGAAGGGAGTAGGGAAGTCCTTGACTTATATGAGTTCATGTTCTGGAGCAGTCAGACATATTGGGGCAACCAGATAGTTAACCAAGCAACCAATTAACTGGTAATATCATTTTAGATAGCAATAAGTGCTTTGAAGAAAACTAACTATACTCTAAGAGTAACAGGAGGGTCAGACCTTCGGATAGGATGGTCAGAGAGGGCGTTTCTAAGGAGCCGATATTTGAGAGGAGACCTAGATGAAGTGAAGGCACAAACTGTGTGTTTGGGGGCAGCGCTTTCCAGGTAGAGGTGACTGCAAGAACAAAGGCCCTGAGTAGCGAGCATGCTTACATGTTCAACAGCTGCAAAGTGGCCAGTGTGGTTGGAACCTGGAAGCGGGGTGGGAAGCAAGGAAGCCTGGAGCCAGGTCATGCAGGGTCTCACAGGCCATGGTGAGAACTTAGCATTTTGTATGTGTGATGGGGGGGCGGGGGGGGGTTGACATGATCTAATTTACACTTTGAGAGTATTACTTTTTTGCGAAAAGTAGACTATCAGAGGCCTGACTGAAAGCAAGGAGACCTATTAGGAACTCTTGCTGTGATCCAGGTGGGAGTTGTGGTGACTTGGAGATAAGGTAATCATAAATGGTTGGATTGGGACTTCCCTGGTGGCGCAGAGGTTAAGAATCTGCCTGCTAATGCAGGGGACATGGGTTCGAGCCCTGGTCCAGGAAGATCCCACATGCCACAGAGCAACTAAGCCCATGTGCCACAACTACTGAGCCTGTACTCTAGAGCCCACGAGCCACAACTACTGAGCCCACGTGCCACAACTAATGAAGCCCGCGTGCCTAGAGCCTGTGCTCTGCAACAAGAGAAGCCATGGCAATGAGAAGCCCACACACCACAAGGAAGAGTAGCCCCCGCTCGCCACAACTAGAGAAAGCCTGCATGCAATGAAGACCCAAAGCAACCAAAAATATAATTAATTAATTAATTAATTAACTTTTAAAATAAATAAATAAATAAATGGTTGGATTCAGGACACTTTGAGGGCAAAACCAACAGGATTTGCTTATATATTGGATGTGGGACATAAATTATCTGCATGATGCAAGAAAAAATAATCAAAACAATATCATCATATTGATAATATATTTTAGTCAAAATGAAAACCTTGGATAGAATACAAAATAAAGGCTTTTCAATAAGCAGAAAAAAATAGTTTTTTCACTAGTGGAAGAATGGTGGATGATTCCATAAATCATGTATTCAGAATCTGAGAGGTAGGTGGACAATTACTTTAAGGTTCTGTAGGAGGCGCCATTGTCTATTTAACTTTAGTTTCCTCTTCTGACCTCTGTCCCCGCTAGTAGTTGCTACTTGATGCAGCATTAGAATGGAGTTCATAATAGGAAAAAAAAAAATTAAATCCATAGTCCCCAAAGTCTCATTTCAGTAATTCTTTTCAACCTGAGCAACCATCAGCTGCTTTGCCAGGGGTGCTGACAAGGTGACACAGTTGATGATTTAAATTTCTACTCCTCTTATTCTCTCTGCTCATATTCTAGAGAAGGGGCTATATGCTGTGAACTGGTCAAAAATTAACCATCCAAATAAAAAATAAAGATGTGATGGTGGCACATATTCACATGATAAAATAATTATATTGTGCTTAGAACTAGCTAAAGTCAAATTCAGCAGCAGTGCTAAAGTTTTGTCACAATTCCTAGAAATTTTTAAAGAAATTGTGATATTTAACTAAGGATAACATTACATTTGGTTCTTTGAGTTTGCTGACATAATTATTTTTATTTGATTGAGGTAAAGATAATATGTAATATTATTACACACAGTCTGACTTACCAAATGTTATTAGAGAGATAAGAAATAAAAATTGATCTTCAAAACTGAGCTAAAAATACTGAATTTGAAATACTGTCCTTTATTTTCAAGCATATGTCTATATTCATATCCTTACATATTTCAAATGTTCCCACAATATCTAACTAGTAGATGTGAGATATACAGATTTTTCTCCTTTATCTAAGATTTTACACAGCTCGTAATAATATGTCAACAAAATTGGTGATTGTACTTTGACTTGTAAAATAAAACTCATTTTAAGAGTATCATAAATCTAACAGAGCATGTCTTGTGTTCTGATTGGTAGAAAATTGGATATTAAACACAAGGGACAAACTGATCTTCTAATTCTGGTACTTGAGTAAGTACTAAAAGAAAAAAGAAAAGGAGAGAAAAAATCATTACCTGGAGTTGATAGTTTAACTGATCATGATCAATTTGAAGTGCTTATTGCTTAAGTAAATGACCTTTGCAGTGATTTCATTAGCTCCACATACTGCAAAAGGTTATATCTGAATTCAATTTTATGATTGAGTCTAGGCATATAAAATCTCCAAATAGTTTGAAAGGGTGTAAAAAAAGAAAAGAAAACAAAACAAAAACAGATTCCTTCTGAGACAAAGACTGGACTGTGAAAATCCTGCTTGCTTCTCTAATTACTGGCTTTTTGTGTGAGTAAATATTTGAAAGAGGAATGACAGTGCTCTGATACCGTCATCACTTTGATGTTTGCGGTTAGGGAATGACTTTAAAATTAGCTACCAGTTCCAAATTTTTAATACTGTAAATTACAGATTTGGTCCCCCGGATCTATTTTATTTGTTTGATGAAGTCTCTTCACCTTTATAGAATTGTAATACCCTATGATGGTTTGATAGGGTTCTACCTTCCTTACCCTCTTAAAAGTGCTACAAAGCATATGCTTATTATTTTGTTAAATTAAGATATGTCTTAAATGCTTGTGGAAAGAATTTTACACGCTTCCTTGAGACATACCAGGCAGAAGGACCAAGAAAGGATGTTTGAAAGAAAGATGAGGCATAGAAACTTCCAATTCTCACATGTTATTGGTAGATGAAATAGGGCCAAATGTTGTATCCCCAAATTAGGAATAATAGGGTTGGAGAAAAACTGAAGAAATTTATTTTTTAAAATGAAACTCTATTTTTATCCAACTGACCTTGAAACCAATATAACGATTCATTTTTTTGATGTTTCATTCTCTTCATATTTCAAAAACACTATGATAGTCCCCATCTTTCATATGAGCCTGTTTCCTAGTGAGTCTCTTGCTTCAGAGTTCAGGACCACTTTTGTACTCCTTTCCACTCTTGTGACCCCACCCCCACCCCCGCCGGCCACCTTCTTCTCTGTCCCCACCACAGGCCTTTTCACACCCAGGGCCGCTTGCTACAACCTCGGTCTCAGCCTCTTCCAGAGTCTCCCCTGTGGTCAAGGACACGGTCTGTGGCAGCAGTGGTCAAAGGGGAAGGGAGGAGGAAAGGGTGTGACCCCCTCAGTGGTCCCTCTTTCCTTCCTCCTCTACCTCACTCTGGCATCCACACAAAGGAGTTCACTCCCTAAGTCACTAGACACATGACTTAATGCAATTACACTGCATCTCTGAACCACCTCAGCTTTTTCACCCAGTGAGACTCAAAACTTCTGCTCTGCCTACCTTAGTAGGGCTGCTAAGATAATGCTTATCCGTACACTAGAAATGAAATCCTCCTTTGAGGTCTAGCCTTGCTCTTCTGAAGCCCAGGAATTTCTTATTTAATCAAGTTTCTCAAGTCCTTCTCTGAGACATTTGCCTGTTTAGGAATAGATACTGCTAAGAGGTCTCCTGAATTCAAAGCACCTGGTGAACTATTTGTTACTTTAAAAAGTTAAAAGACGGCTACTAAACATTTTATTTTAAAAGAAGCAGGAGGATCAAGCAGAAAGGGCGGGAAGCAGAGACCTGACTTTGAGTCCCAACTTTGAGTGCCACTTCTTCCTGGTTATGTGCTCCTGGGCACTTCACCCAACCTCTTTGCACATCTGTAAGAGTAGTAATAATGATATTAGCTCATCTATCACCCATAAATTTCCTATTTCCTCATCTGTAAAAGGAATAATAATGATATTAACTCATCTATCACCACTAAAAGGTAGTAATAATATTTACCTCAATTTTATTGCAAGAATTGAAAAAATTATTTCAAAAGTCCTTTGTACGATACAAATAGAATAGTTGTTAAACTGACTCCTAGCCCTTGTTAAATAAAGTATCGGACACTCTTCCTTAATGAAGAGCAATGATCCCTGAGGAACAAACAGTATAACCTTTTTTTTTTGAAACACTGGTAACTTTTTAATGAATTTTATTTACGAACCTAGCACTGCACAGTATGATTCTGTGATTATTAAACTAGTGAGTCAGTGGACTGACAGTATGGAGTAAAACAATTTTTAGGCTTCTGTGGTTTGATGGATATTTGATGATTTTAAAAAAGAGTTAAAAGTAAAACTGACATAAGGATAGTGGCTAGCTTTAGGGAAAGGTATGGGTTGTGACTGGGTTGCTAAATGGATGGAAGGGAATTTCTGAGGTGTTGGGGGTGTCCTTTTCTTGACCAGAATGAGAGCTGCATGCATGTTCAGTTGGAAATATTCATTAAAGCTTTACGTTTTATATGCTTTTACTAATTGTGTGATATAATTTAAAAGTTTTAAAAATTGAAAAAGAAAAATGTCACTGACAGTTTTGACAACTTTCCAAATTTACAGTGCTCCATGGAAAATAGGGGTTCAACATTCTTTTATACATTTTCATTTATTTTTTAAATTAATTTTTATTGGGGTAGAGCTGCTTTATTATGTTAATTTCTACTGTTAGAGCAAAATGAATCAGCTTTACGCATAACATATATCCCCTCTTTTTTGGATTTCCTTCCCATTTAGGTCACCACAGTGACTTTTTCACTTATTTTAATGGCAAGTCTCATTCACACTGAATTTTCCTATATAGTGAAGGATGTATGAACATAAAGAACCATGGGTTCTGCATGCCAATATTGTCATGACACACAACAAGGGGTTATTCATTTTGCACTTAATAACTTGCACTAACCCATTCCTCAGAGTTGATCTTTCCATAGGACTGAACATACAGGATATGGGATAATTAAGTTCCATACATTTTGAAGATTTAGGAAAATAAATGACTACTTTGGCCAGGTCTAGAATTTTGGAAATTCTACTTTTCCCTTTTTTAAAAAAAAAGAAACATGCATCCTCTTCCTGCTTCCACCCCCATTTCCAGGAAATCTTTCCAACTAAACATTAAAATTAAAATAAGACTGTTTCATATAGTGTAGTAGGTAAGATTCAGATTCTGGAGCTAGACTGCCAGAATTCAAATCTCATGTGCCCTTTTTATTCGCTGTGTGACTTTGTAGAACCGTGCCTCAGTTTCTTCATCTGATAAATGGGTATAGTAATAGTACCTATGTCATAGGGTTGTTGTGATTTAATACATGCAAAGTGCCTATGACCAGGCCTCACACACACATGGTAAATGCTTATCCGTATACTAGAAATGAAATCTTCCTTTGAGGTGCAGCCTTGTTCTTCTGAAGCCCAGGAATTCCTTCCTATTTAATTAAGTTTCTCAAGTCCTTCTTTGAGCCATTTGCCTGTTTAGGAATAGATACTGTTAGTATCATTTATTTTGTTGCATTTTCTCTGGTCACTTGCTACCTGAAGCAGATCTTATAATGTGTTTTTCTTTCATGATATGAAACCTAAAACATTTTGGGGTGGATGGTTCATTAAAATATCAATTATTTTCTGCCTTTGAAAGGCCAGAGGGCTTCTCATTCGTCATCATCCCATCCCACCCTTCCTCCTTCTCAGGCAGTGGGATTCCACAGTAAGTTCTAAAGTTCTCTTTCGTCACCCAAAGAGAACAACACAAACAAGTGCTTTTTAAACCGTATAGAAAACATTTCAAAATATTTGGAATAAACCACTTTGTAGCCAGGCTGATGTGTTTGCTTTTTGGCAGAGATGGAGAAAAGGAGGAAAGATGAGGTGACTAAGAATGTAGAGTGCCTAAGAATGTAACCATTCCTACAGTATTCCTTCAGATGCTACAAATCATAGGCTGTGATTGCTAGGAGGAAACTAAACAAATTACACCAGCCCTCTGCTACAGGTAAGGACACTGAGTTTATGAGAGGCCACCTCCTTCCCTAACGCAGTCAGGAATACACACAGAATAGAACTAGGCGTCATGCCTCGGGCCCAGCATCCTTTCTTTCCTTGAGCACATGGTGTCTCTCAGCTGAAGTGTCTATGCTGTGATATCTCAGAGAAAAAGCAATTAAGTATAACTATCCACACAGCTGAAAACAAAGGTACATGGCTTTTATACAGCAAGGTACAATCTGGTGGAAATACCACTTCCACCTTCAGCTGTTCAGATAATTAACACTGTTAGAGTGCTTAAATCATACTCACATACATTTAATAATTCCAACAACCCTATGAGAAAATGTACTTTCTCTTGCCCAAAGCCACAGAGCAAGTAAGTAGTTAACTCCCAGGCTCAAGCTCAAGTCTTCTTTAAACACTGACTTAACGTTCTTAAACAAACCACTCAGCAGTTACAGAGGCAGTATTAAGTGCTTGGTGCAGAGAAGACAGAGATTAAAGAGCTCAAACCAGGTAAACAACTACACAAAATCAAGGTAAGCACAGCGATAGGGGTATGCGTGGGATGCAACGGAAGCCCAGAGGAGAGGGTCAGAGAACTTTTTTGGAACATGTAATGCAAGCTAAGTTTTAAAGAAACAGAAGATGTTAGCTAGACCAGGAAGTAGGAGAATGGCAGTTGAGTGACTAAAGAATGTGTGATAGAAATAATAACAGCTCCCTTATATTGAGCACTTGCTATTCTTTATGCTTCACCCATTTCAACTATCCTATATTGTAGATATAGTTGAAAAACGCCAGGACCAGAGAGATTAAACCATTTATCCAATGTCACACAGAGCCTAGATTTCAACTTAGACAGTCAGGCTTCAGGAGTCCGCATACTTAATCACTGCCCTACACTCCACCACTCACATCGTGTGAAAGAACAAGACAGTGCTTGTTCAAGGACAGACCAGTTGTCTGGATTACAGAAACACAGAATATGCATGAAGAAGTGTCCTCCAGTCTCCTAAAGGCTGGAGAAATGGGCAGGAACCAGGACTTAAATCTGAATTCTCTGCAAGAATGCTCCAGTGCTTGGTGCTTGGTGTTTGATTCTGCCCTGACAGTGATGGGAATGCATGCACCTAAAGGAGTATTTACCATGGAAGAGGCATAATTCCATCTGTGATTAGACAGGTCCTTCTAGAAAACACAAAGGTGATAAATTAGAGGGGGTGAGAATGGAGACAGAGAGACCACTTAGGGGTTAATAATAACATAGGCAAGAAGTAGCAATTAATGCAACTAAGATAGTGGTACTGGGTATGGAGAAGAACAGATGGATTCAACAGATAGTTAGGGTGTAATAGACATAAGACTTGGTGTTTGAAGGAAGAATCGGAACTCACACCCAGGTTTTATTTATTTTGCAAAAGGTAAATGGTGGTGTTATTCATTTAGACATCAAATATAGAGAAGGGGAGAAGACTGGGGGCTTTGTGTGGAAATTAGTTCAGCTTTGGACATGATTTTGTGGTACAGTGAGAGAGAGACCTGAGAATTATCTAGCAGTTAGGTACATAGGTTTGGTACTAAAGTTTGCAGAACAACATGTGGTGTGTCGTAGGGAGGGTTATGGATGTGAATAAGAGTAGCCAGGCAGCAATTTTAGAGTCAAAGCACACCAAAGAGGGAGCCCTGAGAAATGACCATTTAAGGAACTTGTAGGAGAGCGCCCAAGAGGCTGCTTGAGAGAGAGGAGAAACCCAGGAAATTCTGGTGTCACCAAAGTTCAAGGGAGAAGGAACTTCAAGGAGAGAGGACTGGCCCATAGTATTAACTGTTACAAAAAGGACAAATAAGACAAAAGCAACCTGGAGGTAATTATTGACTTTACACTCACCATCACATTTCTTCAAACCATGTGAGAGCAAAACACCAGTAAGGAAAAATGCAATGGCTCCTTTGATAATTCAATTTGTTTATATGTGGAATCTCCACTGTGTATATAATTATTTACTGCTCCTCAAAGTACAAGAGAAATTAAGCAGGAATATAAAACAGTACAACTTACAATTTATTTGGCCATGCTATACACAATTAGAAAACAATCTCAACCAACAAGTTGGATATAACAGAGCCATGCAAAATTGCACTATGGAGAAAAAGATATGAGTTAAGAAAGGCAGATTCTAAAAGATAAACATTTTATAACAGGTATTAAAGAAGTATATTGTCAGACAGAAGTTTAAGAACTGGCCAGCAGCATCACAGGCAGGGGTGCTCTAACAAGTTAATCCACCAATGCATCTTTGTTATGCATCCTCTGGGCTCCACACTGCCAGAAGCACTGTAGATGATGCCCCAGAGTATAAGACAGGGTCTTAGATAAGGGGACAGGCAAGGCTAACACAGAGACAGAAACAGGGAAATAAGAACAAGAGCTTCTCTGTCAGACAGACCAGGGATGGAGTTCCCTGCTCCACCCTTACTAGCCTTTAGGCAAGTTAGGTAACTATTCTGTGCTTCAGTGTTGTAATTCATTACATAAAATATTCTATTGTTTCCTGATAATATCGTAAGAAAGTAATACCTAACATCTATTGTGTACTTTTTTAAAAAATTTATTTATTTTTGGCTGTGTTGGGTCTTTGTTGCTGTGCAGGGGCTACTCTTTGTTGCGGTGCACGGGCTTCTCATTGCAGTGGCTTCTCTTGTTGCGGAGCATGGGCTCTAGGCGCGCAGGTTTCAGTAGTTGTGGCACACGGGCTCAGTAGTTGGGGCTAGAGGGCTCTAGAGCGCAGGCTCAGTAGTTGTGGCACACAGGCTTAGTTGCTCTGCAGCATGTGGGATCTTCCCAGACCAGGGCTCAAGCCCGTACCCTCTGCATTGGCAGGCGGATTCTTAACCACTGTGCCACCAAGGAAGCCCCTATTGTGTACTTATTATATGCAATATAACATGGACTGTTCTACCTCATTTATTTATTTTTTAATTTTTATTTATTTATTTATTTTTGGCTGCATTGGGTCTTCGTTGCTGCGCGTGGGCTTTCTCTAGTTGCATCTACTGGGGGCTGCTCTTCGTTGTGGTGCACGGCCTTCTTGTTGCCGTGGCTTCTCTTGTTGTGGAGCACGGGCTCTAGGCACGCAGGCTCAGTAGTTGTGGCTCGTGGGCTTATTTGCTCTGCAGCATGTGGGATCTTCCGGGACTGGGGACCAAACCCATGTCCCCTGCATTGGCAGGCAGATTCTTAACCACTGTGCCACGAGGGAAGTCCCTGTCCTACCTCATTTAATCAGCACATCTATCCTAATTGGTATGCTACTATTATTATCCTCCTTCTCCAGATGAAGAAACTGAGGCACGAAAGTGTTCAGAAATGTGTTCAGGAACATACAGAACAGTAAGTGGCAGAGCTGGGATTTTTAACCTAGACAGTCTTAGCCTGGAGGACTTGTCTCCTGTAGACCATATTGTCCTGACTCTCAATAAGCATTATGTAGGTTCCAGTAAACACAAATGTCTGTTTCATGAAGGCAGAGGGATGGGATTATGAGACAATGGATTTGAATAGGCAGAGAGTGTTCCTAGCAAGTCTGCTGTCCACCAAGCCCTTCCCAAACCCAGGCACATTAAAATTCCTATGGATAGATATATATATACACATATACCTATACACTCACACATATATGTACGTATAAGTAATTCTATTTTTATACGTGTGCACATGTATGTATAAAATAAAGCAGTATTTTAAGAGAAAATATACTCCCGTGACTGCAGTGAAGCTTTTCCTTGCTCAGGTGAAAGTGTTGGTGGGAGTGAAGTTTAAATTCTCAGCCTCTTCCCCTGCTCAAAAGCAGACAACCTGTCAATCAGCAGGGAGGTGCCCCACCCAGGAGTAGAAAGGCAGTCACCTAACTGTTCCCTACCAATTTAGTTAGGGATTCGTTCTAACTCTTATTTGAAGTGCCTAGAAATTAATGTAATATTTCCTGTACTCATTTGCATTGCCTGCGGGCTGGAAGAGCCCCCTGTGAGGGCCACCGAGTTAGGCAGGGAGCTGTATCCAGGGCAACTCAGCACCAAGTTAAAGCAGGAGGAGCCCTTGTAGAGTGAGGCTGACACTGGGATTAGGATCTGTTCTATGAGACCGTGCCCAGCTGATAAATTGAAGTGGTAATTTGGGATTTAACCAGATAGAGCAATAAATGTATTAGAATGAGGAAAATCCAAGGGGAGCAAAGACTGGGGGAACCATACAAGTTGGTGAGTGAGGTTTTGTTTTGTTTTGATTTTTAAATTCCAGTCTCTCCTTTTGGCTTTGCATTTGAATCCTGAATTTGAGCATCTCTTCTGCTACAGCAAATTATTAGTAAAGTGGATTGCCTTTGTTAGTCTAAATTGCTGTGTGTTTGCAAATACATTTCGAGAGAATGACACTCCAGAGAAAACTTCTCTTGGACCCAAATCACAGTGTCTATAAGTAACTCTTGACCTTGATGCATCTATGCCCTGTGTGTAATGAAAGTAGGTGCAGAAGCAGTTGAAATTTTCCCAAACTATTCATCTCTTATTGATTCACTTGTTCTACTGTGAGCAGAGAGACACCTACACACTAGTTTAAAATTAGGAGCTTCCAAGACTGTGATGAATGAAAGAGACATGATTTGCCCTCTGGGATTTAGAAGTACAGAATTTTCTCAGCCAGGAATTGTTGGGGGCCTTATTATCCTGGCACATCCTAAACACATTCATTAATTTATTTCTTTAGTCTACAGATCCCCAGTCATTTCTAGGATCACTATTTTTTTAAGCCCAATTACTTAGCAATACTTCAAAGTGCTATATAATTTTTAAATGAATAAAAAATAATTTTTGAGAATTCGAGTTAATTGGGGGAATATTATGAAGAGTTGGCTAGGGGAAGGCAAAAGGTTTGGAATTCTTTTACTAAATTAGAATTTAGTAACCCACAAAGGATATTGCTGCATACCCACCAGGGAAAAACCAACCCATTCACATAAACAGTTTGTGAAAGCATCATAGACCACTTTAAACATATATAGAGTGTCCTCTATTTCCACTGAAAATATTTCTCTAAAATATTTCTCTAAAATATAAAAACTGGGTAAAATAAACATAGTCAGCACCATGCTCATGGGAAATTTGTCACCTCACTTTCAGAGCCAGGGTTTATTTTCAAGCTTCTTCCCTGGAAATTGAAAGTTAGTAACATTTGGAAAAAGCCAGATGACTTATCAGTTCCTAAACCCTAAGAAAGACCCATACGGCAGGGGAAAAGTTACAGGGGTATGTGGCATGTGGCAATAAGTTTTCATTCTCATTATCATCTTCTTTGGTCTTCTGTGCACACAGTTCTGTAAACCCCAAAGCATTTCGACCCTGCCCCTTGGTGTACAGTGCTCTATCCACGCAGAATGCCTTCCTAGAGGCAAACATGCCAGGAAGCATTTGCTTGAGCCCCTTACAAGTTCCCAGTTTGTATTTATAATTTGCACTATTTATCTTAAAAAGTGACCCAGCAGTGTACCCATTTCAGGCCCCACAAAACCTAGATTCTTCCTAGGCCTGACCTATCCTTTCTCTACTTTTTCAAATCCTATTCACCTCCTAAGACGCTGGCCAGGTCCTGCTTCCCTCACCTCACTGACTCATGCCCTGAAAGCCTTGCAACAAAATAAGGAAAGAATAAAATCTGGACTGCAAAAATATCAGACTGTCCTTTCATTAGCTTAGCCTTCTCTAAATAGTATAAGATATATAATGTAAAGAATGAGAACCATTTTAATTTGCATTGTGTGAAAATACTACATAAATACTACATAGGCAAACTTCACGTTTACTTTAAAGTCACTGATCTACATTTCACTGAGGTAAATGTTTTGTCAACAGAGGTCATTTGCTTACATACAAATATATTACTGATTTTGTATTGTCTTCATTTGTCTCTAAAATTTTAGATACAAAATTGATTTTCTTTTGAGCTTTTCGCACTGATATCAAAAACTTGGATTGAACCTAGAGGACTAAGCCTTACACGATATAAAGATAAACCTGAACACTTCCGCGTTCCAAAAAAGAAGGATCCTTAACATCGTGAATAGCATGTCTATAATGTATCCATTCATTTATTTTTTCCTAAAATGGCACTTTATAAACTCCTGATATCTGGCATATTTTATCTACTCCTGACATCTGGCATATAGAGAACAATTTTTTAAAATACAGCATTTTATAATTCTGAAGGAGAGATTTCTTCCAGAGAGTTCTAATGCGTTAGAGAAGAATTTGTAGAAGCCACTTCCACTTTTTCATAAAGCTAAATCTTGGGCTTCCCTGATGGCGCAGTGGTTGAGAGTCCGCCTGCCCATGCAGGGGACACGGGTTCATGCCCCGGTCCGGGAAGATCCCACATTGCCACGGAGCGGCTGGGCCCGTGAGCCATGGCTGCTGAGCCTGCGCGTCCGGAGCCTGTGCTCCGCAACGGGAGAGGCCGCAACAGTGAGAGGCCCGCGTACTGCCCCCCCACCAAAAAAAGCTAAATCTTGACAACTTGTTACTTAAAGACATTTTTTGCATTAGAAAAAAAGAATTGATGGGAGAAAAGCAAACAAAAAATTCATTCTCCTTACTCTGTTGATGTAGAGCAAAGCTTCGCAACTATAAGGTGCACACACACCATATAAGGATCTTGCAGATTCCTGGTCTGGCCTGGAGCTGGAGAATCTGCAAGTCTCACAGGCTGCCTGGTGATGCTGACGTCGCAGGTCCCTGGGTTACTCCGTGGAGCAAGGGCCTAGAACACATCTCCATTTTCCTTCTTCTGCCTCTTCCAACTTACTTTTTCTTTTTTGAAACACAGATCAGAAATCCTATGACATTCCCATCTCATTAATGGGAGCTAGAAAACTCTTTGTAAAGAGCTCCAGTTTTTCAATGATTTGGGTAATAATTAGTATGTGAATGGGAAGATATGGCTAAGGAGAAGATCTGAATCCTAGGCTGGAAGTAAGGAAATTTGAATTTTTATTAGTGAGTCTAAGACTAATAACAGTATGACCCTGGACAGATCGCTGGGTTTTTCCAAGCCTTGGTCTCTTCATGTTTAAAATCAGGATGTTGGAAAAGGTCCTTTCAGAGACCTCTCTCCAGTTTCTAGATTCTATAACATTCGTTGGCCATGTGTTTGCATGTGTCAGGAAGGATAACACATAATTAATCTGTTTACTTTGCCCATTTTAATAATCAGTGCAGATTGCCAATCAACATATCTAAACAACCAATATAATGATACTGGGGCTTAGTATCAATTAGGAAGATTGCTGAATAAATACTTTGTTTATTTCTTTCTTTGTTCATTTGTTGCCAGCTATAGACTCTGCTTTTGTGCTTTACTCATAGTAGAGGGTCATTCCCAAACTGAGAATTAGGAGGTGTGAATCAAGACTTGTCCGTACCACAATCAGCTATGTGGCTTTGGATGAGTCACTTAAACTCTCTACAAATGGGCTTTTCAACCCCTATCCTAAAAAAGTAATACCTGGCCCTACAAACTCACAGGACCATTAAGAAGCCAGAACAGGACACAGTTTACAAAGCTGCTTTATAAAGTTTTTAAAAGTGTCTTGCAAATGCTGGTTATATTTTTATCATTCCCCACATCTTTTCTAAATAATTTATCAACTAGCAAACAAAAAATACACTTTGCATTTTGTTATGCAGGCATTTTCTTTTCATCTGTTTATTGACTGAAATAAAAACAAAGAGGCAGGAAAAACAGAGGGATGAGTAAATGAAAGAAAACATTCTCCAAAAACACACAGAAGTCTATGGAAATAGATTTTCTCTGAAGAAAAAAGTCTATTAGAATATTCTTAATGATCTAATACAAGAAAGGAAAAAGACTCAAAAGTGTCATAAATCATCTTGCATTTATTTTGTTATTAGGAGAAAAGGGAATTGTGTGGCAATACACAAATTATGAACAGAAGAAATTATAAAGTGCACATCTGCATAGGAAATAGATGTGTACTTCACTGGGAATATAGTTAATAATTATGCCCATACCATTTTACATTGTGTGGAGTAACTACTAAACTATTACAGAAACAAAAAATTTCCTTGACAAAGATGGATTTTTAACAGACTCATAATATGTAGGATTTTTCTCTTTTTCTTCCTACTAGATGAGTACATTGATAATTGTACTAAAAGTGATCTGGTTCCATTTCTTCTCACTGCTCCTCTAATGCTCAAAGTTTATGTAATATATTAAAATATGAAGAATATACTAACACCATCAAAGAACCTAGAGAAATTGTTTTAGGCATTTGTTTGGATTCTTTACAATTCTAATACAAGCAGAAACACAGACCACTCCCAAAAATATCAAGTAAACTTGGTGACTGTGCAGTCTTGCTAATCTGGCTTTGCTGCCCTACCTAAAAAGCAAGACAATTCGCAAGTCCCTCACACATGTAAGTTTTAGTCACATAATTGAATAAAGGTAGAATTTCCATACTTCCTTCTTGACATAAAAGGAACAAGTAAACAAACACAAAACAGGTGTGAGTGTCTCTGGATTCTTGAAGTTAATTGAAGTTTTTGCACAACTAGCAAACAATATTATTGTAAAACCGTATTCTGTTAGCCCTAGTTGAAAGCGTTCTTCTAGATTTGTCCTAGAAAATGCAGTCTGGTTAGCACAATGAATTCTTATTTCATAATTAAATATTTTGCACTACCTCAGGATCATTACTTCCAAACATCGTCTCTCATTGTCCAGGATGGTACACATAAAAGTTTAAGATGTTCACATCTTAAGTATCCCTGGAATTTTTTGTTTTCACACATAACATTATTTTCATATGGCTGCTAAAATTAAACAATAATTAAAATTATTAAATAAATAAAATTAAAGAATAAAGAACTGCCCTAGTTAAAACTCTCACCATCTTGAACCCAAACTAGTTTCGCACCCTCCTAACGAGTCTCCTAGCCTTGGTTTCTCCTCTTTCTACCCTCCATCTACTGGCAGAGACATCTTTCTAAAGCACAGTTCTGTTAGGTCAGCCCTTGAACCTTGATTCCAGCTCGAGAAAGCAAACCAAGCACTCATATCTACCTTCCCTTCCTTTCCAAGTCACACTGAAATGGCAGAAGAGGTTGTTTTATTTTGTCTTCCAAAGAATAAAACCCTAAGAGCCCTGGTAAATAAGAAAAACCAGAAGCAAACCATAAAGTCGGAGGAAACTGATGAAAGAAAATGGAAGTAAATTAAAGGAGAAAAGACTAGAAAGAAAACTGCAGTCCAAAACTTCAGAGAAAAAATCAGCCCAAGTTGAGTCAACAAGCTCAAACAGTAGAAGAAGGCTGTGAGGCTGTCAGCAGGGAGGGAACTGGATAGTTAACATTCTGAACAGCTGACCCACGAAGATCTTTCTCCCTACTCTCCCTCTCCAGCATGTGATGTGAGCAGTAGCAAACTATAGTCCCCCCGCTCAAAAAAATGAACAATTGCTTTCTAAAGAAAGCAGGCGATATGGCTGGTAAGTGAGCCCAGTGAGGGAGTTGGGCCTGAGAGAGAAACAGGGCAGAGTGGATGTAATATTAGACCTTCTTACCAGCAACCAAGGAGAAAACAGAGATCAAAGTGCCCCATGGCCAAAATAAAGCGTCCTATGTGCCAGTTATGGGAGTCCCTGAGTGCCTGCCTGCCCCACACACACGCCTCCTTCAGAAAAACCTCACAAATACTTAATGGTGCTTCCATGTGATGGGAAGTTCTGTTGGAAACTTACACAGCTGCAGTGGCAACACATGGAGGATCACCATATTTGATAGCATTTTATTTAATAGAATTAAAAAAAAAAAAAGGGGCTTCCCTGGTGGCGCAGTGGTTGAGAGTCTGACTGCCAATGCAGGGGACACGGGTTCGTGCCCCGGTCCGGGAAGATCCCACATGCCACGGAGCGGCTGGGCCCGTGAGCCATGGCCGCTGAGCCTGCGCGTCCAAAGCCTGTGCTCTGCAACGGGAGAGGCCACAACAGTGAGAGGCCCGTGTACCGCAAAAAAAAAAAAAAATTTAAAAAAAATTTAAAAATTATAATTAGTATCTTTAAAGAGATTTGAAAGAACATAATATCCATTAACAAGAGCAGGCTGTTTATGAAAAAATGAGAAAGGAAAAATTCCTGGAGATTAAGAAAAAAAAGACTGCCGAAATTTAAACATATATCCACTGGACTTGAAAGCTTGGGATCCCCTCCTTCCAGCAGTGGGAGTTTAGTGAAATATTATTTACTTTGCCTAAGTCCAACCAAAATACTTTGTCCTGGTTATAAATATTGAAAATATTTACACAACATAATACTGTTTTGTTGGGTTAAAATATATAGTATCATCCTATAGTAGTGAAGAAGATGAGGAGGAAAAAGAAGAAAGAAGAGGAGTAGGAGAAGGCTTAATTATGACTACAGAATAGAATGTACATGTTATCAAACTTGACAAAAATCAGAAATTTGGAGAAGTAAGAGGATATGGAAGGCAGTGATTGTGTGAAAAGAATTTGCCGTTCATCGTAGACAATCATCTGAGCAGTCGAAGATTGATAACTCAGAAAATGAAAGAGTAATTTTATTACCTGACAATGTAATTAAGTAGAAAAACAAAAAGAGAGGGAGAAGGAAAAAGAGAGAGCTGGCTGGAGGGCAGAAGGGAGGTGAAGAGGGAAAGAAGCATAGAAGAGTTAAAAGTGGTTTCCAAGAGGAGTAAAGTTGTTGGTTAAGGGAAATGTTCACTTTTCATTTTTGGCCCCCTGGACAGTTTAAATTTTAAAAAAGTTAAGTACAGGTATTATTTTTAACCCACAAATTAATCACAAGTGCCCATGAATTAAGTTAGCTGAAATTTCAGTGTATGTACAATTTTCCCTGGCAAAATGTCACAAAGACGTAACATGTTTTTCTCTCACTAGCCTTGACAACGTTTTTCTCATGGACTTTACTATAAGACTGAAGCCTAAAAGTTATACTATAAAAACATGGATCCCACAATCATATTTTAGCCTTTTATTTTAGTTTTAAATTTTTTAAAGTCCGGTTTTATATGCAGTAATTACTTAAGATATTAGAAAGACTAAGGAAGTTGATGTGATATAAATCATACATATTCAATATTAACATTTAAAAGTAAGCATTACTCCAGAAACCATACCCTTTTTGTGTTTGTTTTGCTTTGCTTTTAATTCATGACTTATACCCAGCTTAGGACATCTCTGGGCTGATCCTGATCACACGGAAGACTTGGCCAGTTACACCAGTTTGACACACACACACAGAGCTGTATATTTCACTTTTGATGTTACTCTATTTGCATGTGTGTGTGTGTGTGTGTGTGTGTGTGTGTTTGCATTCACGTGTCTATAAAAAAAAAGCATGTTTACACCTTGGCTGCCTTGGATGAAATTATAAATGATTTATGCCTCAGGTATTTATGGAAATGATAACCACTCAGAAGCCCATCTTTAAAGGATACAATTTTCCCAAAAACATACTTAATAACTGCTGTCATACATGAGGTTGTTCCCAAAAACTTCCCAAGAGGAGTTCCTATCTTCTTAGCAGTACCAGAGCCCCTGATAGGAGTTGGGGCCATCAGATCATGGGAAAGGTCATGGCTTTGAAAACCTCACATTTTCCATGGCCTAGAAAATACAGGACAGCTTTCTGAGGATTATTACTCCCATTCCCAGCCAGAGAGTTAACAGTGCAGCCCATATTACAGCTGTGTTCCAGGTAGTATGGTATTTATTCCACTTGAAATACAAGAAGGTTTAGCTAGGACTTGAAATCAAATCACCACTTCATTGCTTGGTTAAACAGAGTGGAGGATATCGCTTGGCTCAAACTGAAAGACCCCATTTAAGTCTTTTGAGTTTAGTGCACTTTCTTTCCTACCTGCAATGCAAATGTCTCATATTGGTTGTCACTCTTCTAGGTTAGTGGGGGGCTCAGGCCCCCCATCAAGGATAACTTCTTTAAAACAAGACTAAGAGAAAAATCTAAAACCAATTGCAAGAATTATAAAACTGGATCCTGATGTCAAAGAGCAATGTGTAGGAGGATAATGGAGGAGAAAGACATTTTTCTCTTTTCTTCATTGCTGGGGAAAAATTTTTTAATTAATCATGTCTACCATGTGTGGTTTATTTTGCTCTGCATCATGACAGATACAAAGTAGTATATGGAGCCATTACCATGGAAAAGGAACTTAAAAACCAGTTGATGAGATAACAAATAAAAATAGAGAAAAAATTACTGCAACATGGCAATACGTGATGTGTGCCAAATGAATGGTCCAGAGCCCAGGGGCTCAAGGAGGAAGAAAGAAAATTATTATTTATCAGAGGCCAACCATATGCCCAGCTTACATATAATGCATTTAATTCTTAAAAGAACCATATGGAATGAATATTATAATCTCCTCTTTAAAGTTGGAGTGAGATTACTAAACTGAGGTTAACTAAATCACCCAAGGTCACGTAGCTAGTCTGTGGTATATACCAACAAAATTTGTTTGACTCTATGTTCCCAATTAAAGCACATTTTGTGCAGGTGAGCAGGTAACCTTTTGAAGCAATGGTGACAAGTGAAATTGGGACTTGAAGGATTGGCAGAAATTGGACAGGTGGAAAAGAGAAAGGAAGGATGGAAGGGCATTTTAACCAGGGGAAGGGGGTGAACGAAGAAATGCACAAGGTGTATTTGGAAACACCTGAAGTCGAAGATTTGTTCAGGGGAAGGCAAGACAAGAGCAAAAAGCCAGTTTGAAGACCCATCCCTCCAATTTTAAACGGCCAGGAGTAGAGTTTCAATTCTGCCCTTTAGAGCAGGGAAAAGCCAAGGAAAACTTTTAAGGAGAGGGGAAGTTCCAAGCAGTGGCAATAATATAAGATTCTCCTGAGAAGTATGCAGAATGTATTGGGGCTGGCAAAAAGACAGGAGGAGTGGAATGAAGAGGTTCAGGGGCTCCTGTTATTACTATAAGTGTCTCAAAGACTGAGAACTTCAAAGAAGCACTGACACCACTTTAACTTTGTCCCGTGCATGTTCTGTATCTATTAAAATCTGGTTCCATTTTCATTTATCTTTCTATTTTTACTAAAAGAAAAACAGAACTTCAAAACGGAGCCCCAGTTCTAACCAGTACACTTCAGACCCCCAGTGTTAATGGGTCAAGTCCCCAGAGGGCTCCACATTTAGAACAGACTGTTTGCACATGTGAACAGGGCTCATACATTTTGTCCATGCCCCTGAAACAATTGATGTACTCCAGTATATGGTGTATGTTTTTTCTAATTACACCAGAAGAAAGCATTATTTATGGAAATAAATGTGCTTTTTAAAAACACATTTCTGAAAAGCAGCAGGCAAGGCATTAATAACAAAGTGAAATGATAAACTGAATGGAAGTCTGAGAAAAATTCTATATTTGTATTATACAGGCATTGTTTTCATTCCTGGCACCTTATTTTTCATGTACATAAAGAGAACGCAAGCTACAGCAGGGTGAGACAAAGATCAATGCTGAATGTATTACTTGGCACTGGTCAGATGCAGTTTAATAAGAAAAAAATTGATCCATTAAACTAAACCTAATTTTTGGCCGAAAATGGTTGAAATCTCTTCTTTATATTGCTAGCTTCATAAAGACCTATAATATCTGGAAGAAACAACTCAAGGCTGAGTTTAATAAGATTAAATGTATTGCAAATATACTTAACAAGAATCTATCAAGTTGTTAATGATTGCTATTAATATCAAACAATTTTTGTATAGAATTCTTTATTAGAGCAATTGTAAAACAGAGCCACAAGAAATGCAATATAAAAAGGTTTTCAGGTAATTTGTAACAGCTACAGTTGCAGAACTCAAATTTTAATGTACAAGATATAGTAATTTATTTTATCAATCAGTTTCTAACACAAGCACAATTCAATTTGTAAAGTATTTAAGTGCTGGACTTAGGCCTATGTAGCCAAGTTCAGAGGGACCACATCCACAGCAGGCAGTAGAGCCATTACATGTCAGGAGATTATAAAGTAGAGGATTTGGTGTTATAAGACTTGGAATTAGTTTTGAAAAGGCAATGCTAATTTCAAAGAAATTATTTTAATTCAGCCTCAGATCATTAAAAAAGCAGAAGTTATAGTCTCAAATGTCATTGAATCATGGAACTTTAAAGATAGTAGGGAATTCATTGACTGGTTCCATCTGCCCATCTACAGATACAGAAACTATAGCTACAGACTGAGTTTGTAAAATAATCTGCCAAGTGTGCATACACTGGAGGAACACTGAATGTTTTTATTCGTGAGATGAAAAATGCAGCTAATGAAAACTGAGACAACAGAAAAGTGAAATAGACACTTGTAGCCATAATTACGGTATATCAACTGAAGAACACACATACAATAAATACCTTTTTACCTAAATAATAAACTTTGGTTTGAATACTCTAATTCTATACTTTATTTATATGGATATTCACTAACTATTACATTACAATAAATCCAGAAACACACATACGCATACCCACATACACATATACACACTCACCTATACACATTTTGCTCAGAAGTTAAATAATCAGTATTTTAAATGGATCCATGAAAATTAGAATAATTTAAAGACCATGATTTATATAAGCAATTATACTAATAACATATTTTTAAATGACTATTCCTAAAAATTGGGAAGGGAAAACCATGTTCTTGTATCTGTTCAAAAAACAAACAAAAAAAAGAAACACAGTCCCCTAAGGCTGGGCACTGGGTGATAAGCTATGCCCTTTTATCTTCAGGGTACCAATTTAAATCTCCTCTGCATCAGAAAGGAGAAAATATTGTTTCCATTTTAATGGCTGTCCAGTGTTCTATGCAAAAATGGATAGGAGGTTTCAGTTCAGTTCTTAGCAGATAGATGCTTACATTATAGAATTGTCACCCAGGAGAAAAGACAAGGACTGAAAGATTATGGTGGAGAGGCACCCTCTCACCCTATATACAGCATATCCCGAGTGTGGGAAGGACACCTTGGGTGCTTAAGAATGCCTTTCAGTTCATGGGAGCTAACTGACTACACCTCATAATTACTGGATTTATTACAATTTGTAAAATCCAAATGTTTGCATGTTCATATGTTTTTACATGCAGGGCACCAGCTTGCAGGATCAATACTGGTGGTCAAATACTCTGATCATGAGGCCACAAGGCACTGAGAATACCGTTTTCTGAATTTTAGCTCCTGAATATTTTAACTGCAAAGTATGATATAAGAACTCTATTGATGATTAATTTGTATCTTAAGCATATCAATCACCTCTTGGTTGCCACGCTAATACTAATTTAGAAAAATACACACTTCAGTTTATATTGATCTGTTGTTCTAATTCTTCATCAGAAGAGTCTAATATGGTTGCGTTTGCAATTTACTTTCAAAGTTATCCTTTTAGGAGATGAAGTAACCAAAAGATATTGAAAATCCAAAGTAAATTACATCGCACCAGTTAAACTTCCCTGAAGGAATGGATACACCCCTGTAATCTGCTCAGCACACAGCTAATAGGCAGGGGATTCAGCTCTGTCTTAATCTTTACTAAACTATGACTCTCTTCTTGGCACACAACATTTGTCTTCAGGACATCTATCAAATATTTAGTGTATCTTCTAACACAATTAAATTTCCTATTAAATTACAGTCTGATTATGAATCAGAGCTTTAAAATGTACATACAATCCAATATTATGTTGTGATACTTATCAAAGCACACCAAAAAGGGATGCTCTGGAAAATATGGTGCCTCATTTTTAAAGCTCTGAACATGTAATTAAAAAAATTTTTTAATCCCTGGTTTCTTGAAACTGGTTTATTTATAGAAGTTGAGTTTATATATAATTTGCTAATGGAGAAAGAGCCTAAACATACACCCCTAAATGAAACTAGAACTTGAATACTTCCATAGGAGAACACACAACAATTGTCATCCAAAACAAAGTGAAACTGAATCATAGCTGAATATATATATATATATATATACATATATTCGCACACACATACAAATCTTGCATGAAGACAGATGGATCAAATATGCATATATTTAATGCCTTTAATACCATAAAAGGAATGTTAGAGAAGGAGGTACCAGATGATAAAGACTACTAAAATTTTTCAAATTAACTAAATTTAACTAAATATAATCTCTAGAGTAAAAATAACGCCAGAATAGGAAAAAGCTTACTTTACTGTGTCTCCTATCCTTCAATGTCATCTAGAGAAAAAAAAATTGCATGTAAAACTGTAAAAAGTAGACAGAGTATCTACAAGTAATCAATGTTTCAGTATTCATTGAACTTTGAAAAGGAAATTAATATAAGAGAGCTCAACACTAAGAAAAATACAATCATAAGAGAAGAGATCTAAAGGAATCAAGCATGGTGAAGGAGCTTTAAAAGGGAAGCAAGTTTTGGAAGTTTCTGTAAAGCTATAGGTTATACCAGGGAACTCGTGGGAGGGCTGAAGGGTAGTTTACTGCATGGTTCAACAAGGAAAGAAATGTAAGGGAGGAAAACAAAAATGAATATAATTAACCATCTCATAAGATCATTTTCTTCCTTTCCATTCATATGAGTTGCTGTCAACCAACATGTGTCTGTATTCCTTTAAAAATTTATAACAAACCTATAGAACAAATCTATAACCACATGTCGTCTGCCATATGTTTACTGCTGTTAGTGTACAATTGTTTTTGTTAACTCACAATATCTAAATCCTGAAGCTAGAAATAGAATCTAGGTCTTTTGATTTTTAGTTTACCTTAAAAGTTAATGTTAAATGCTGCTTTCTATGAGGTTTCCTAATAATAAGCAGTTAGTTTCCAGTTAATCAGGATAATGGGGAGACAGTGGTCATAGATCACCAAAATTATGACTAAGACAAAGCATAAAGATATATTTTAAATGGGTCAATGTAAACTTACTTGGTTAAAATTTCATCCAATTGGCTAATTTAATTATGATGCACGTAGACAATGAAGTACATGCAACTGTTTTTTAAAAGATGAGGTTGATATATTTATATATGTATATATATGTATATATGATTGATTGTATAAATAAATGTATAAACATATACATATATTGGAATATAGAGGCAGAAATACATTGTAATTCATCTGAAAATTGTGTGTGTGCACATAAAACCTGACTTCATTTTTACATCTGCAAGGATGTACACCAAAACAGAGTGATTGCCAAAAAAATATGTTCAGTATCAGAAGAGTCTAATCTGCTCTTGTTTTTGCTAGCTAGTTCCTCCTGCAGATCATGGCTCTCTGTTCCTCCTCCCAAAACACTCTCACTTCAGTGTCACAAACCCTGGCTCCAACACATCAACAAATTTTCATCCACTTGTTAAACATGAATCCCAGGGTGCTGTTTGCTTCAGGCTAACCTACCAGAATGTTCACCAAAGTTACCTTCCATTCTGAAACCATCAAACAAACACTTTGCCTTCTCAGCCCAGATTCCAGCATTCCCTGTGCCCCATTCTGACTGAAAAGAGCCTAGCAGATCTTTGTCAAGATCACCATGAGGGAGTGCCCTTTCATGGCTTTAGGGCTTTACCTCTTTGTTTTCCAGTCTATTTGAAGAACTTAAGCCTCAAAAAAAATTCATTTATATTTTCTTAAAATTTTTTCCTCTAAACTATAATGCAAATTGCTTAATATTTTCCTTTTTGTCTAATTGTTTGACCATTTCAAGATTCTTTTTCTTGAATGTTAAGCATTATCCTGTTTACGTTAGGCTGACAACATTTTAAGTGCTTGGTTACTCATCTGATGGGTAAGTGGCATACACATTCGCCCATAGCAGGAAACATTGTGTGAAATTTATGAGTTAATACATATTTCTAAACAGTAAATGTCTTCTAATATCTAGGGAGTTTGTTTTGAATCGATTTATAGTGGTTCTATTTCATGTTTAATCACAGTAAATTTGCAAAGTGATTAAATATTAATTAATTATATTTACTTTTTAGCTATTGCCTCTGTTGCACCACTAGCTAGTACAGTGTCACATAACTAAATTGAGTAGATAAATAGTACAAATGCATGAGGAAAGGCATTTACTGGGGTGTTGAGACTCTTTCATTTTGTAGAGTCATCATCCCATCCCATCAGTCCTTTCTGATTCTTCCCCACTGAGAAAATGAGAAAGAATGAGAGAGAGAGAGAGGAGGAGAGAGAGAGAGCTTTTTAATTCTTTGGTTTGGGTGTATATTTGCTTCATCTAGGACATTGTTAATTAAGCTGCTCAAAATGTTTGCAAAAGGGGCTTCCCTGGTGGCTCAGTGGTTGAGAGTCCACCTGCCGATGCAGGGGACACGGGTTCGTGCCCCGGTCCGGGAGGATCCCACATGCCGTGGAGCAGCTGGGTCTGTGAGCCATGGCCGCTGGGCCTGCGCGTCCGGAGCCTGTGCTCCACAACAGGAGAGGCCACAACAGTGAGAGGCCTGCGTACAGCAAAAAACAACAACAACAACAAAATGTTTGCAAAAGATATACTGTTTTACTTAACTAATAATTATTTTACTTAATTTGTCTTTCCCTCAATCACCAAAAACAGATTTAAAGAATGTCAATGGTAAAAATGGAAATAGGGTATTGAAACGCTAAGTGTAGACAAAGTCTTAGCAGTGATTCCTCCAGGTCTAGAAGTGTATGTGGAGTGTTTTCAGGATTATTTTACCTATGCTGACCCAGCACTTTTGGGAGAAGTCTAGTCCCTAAAATTAACTGTATTCAAAATGACTACGAATAAGTATATATTAACAACTATGATGTTTAATCAGTAATATCACTCAATTTGATCATTTTAATATAAATTACATATAACTCTGCATTTCAATTACTGAAACACATAGTTATCTCTAGGCCTACAGGATTTTACATATGTAATTTTTTTACACATATGTATAGATACCACCTGTGGTGTTGTGAGCACCTATAAAGTTGTCTTTACAATATTTATGATCTTACTTTGCATAGTCATGTACCACATGGCCTATGTATTTTAAAATGTTAGAAATAAAAATTACTGCCTTATATTCCTGAGTGGAATAAAAAGTACGTAAAGGGAAAAAAGGAACATTGGATCCACATGTTCCTTTGAAGCCCTCACAGAATGAAAAACTAAATGGAATAAAACAAAGAGATCAAATGGGAAAAGCAAGGGGAAACAGAGGAAACTAGGTTATAAATTCCTCCAGAGAATTATCTTTATTTTTTAGTTCTTTTGTAACTACCCTCAACACCTACATTGTTGTTTAACATATGGTGGGCTCTCGCTAAATATAGCTGACTTGCTGGGAAGATAGAGCAGTAAGTGTATCTGTTAAGGAGAGAGGAAAGGAATGTCTGGGCAAGATGCAAAGTTATCATTATTCACTCTCCATATTACCTAATTCATATTTTCACCTCCTGTATCACTGATGACATTTATTGGTTTTCATTTTTTATACCCTCAAATTAATATCTTAATCATTAAGGGAGGCATATTCTCTCTAACATGAACATGCCTAAGTTTCCAAAAGAAAACTTTCTCAGGATCCTACGCAAACACAAAGGACCAAAATAAAACAAAACTACAGTATAAACATAACGTGCAAAAATGTTATGTCTGGTGACACTGGCCTTAAAAACAAATGCTTTTACTATATTGGATTTTAGACATTCCTATAGTCTACAGGCTGAAATAGAAAAGGTCCAATTTCAAAATACTAAAACGAGCTACCTGTCCACCCTTCTTTTCTCTCTTTGCAATCAGAATTGCAGAATTCTCATTGAAGGAATTAAGATTATATTTTCCAGCCTTGGAAATAGAAGATACTCTCTTCTTAAAGGGAACACACAAAAGTTGAGGCTCGAGTATTCAGACAACAGAAAAACCATTCACCAGAATATGTGGCCTTAAAGATGGTTAAAAATATGCATCTCTTTTTTCCTATGACTATTTCCTGTTGTTCTAGGAAGGTAGGAAAGTGAACCTGTCAACCTAGTCTGGCAACAAAGACGATAGGAGAAATTATCCTTCAGGGAAACAGTCCTAATACAATTTTTTTAAAAAGTAATCAGCTCCAAAAATCAAAATTGCAAAATATTCTGTATTTGTGGAAACATAAAAAAATTTTAATTCAGAGAAGTAAGCTTGTGTTTACTTTCATTACCATAGAGAGCATAATATTTCAGAGGTGAAATCTCCATTACCAACAGGTACAGTAACAAGGTTTGTAAAAGCATGGAAAAAGAATTTATTTTAATTCATGAAAAAAGAACACTGTTATATATAATTAAGAGGCAAAGTCATTTAGGAGACAGTCCAGTCCAGTACAATAAGGGTGTGGGTTTGAATCTCACCTGTGCCATTTGCTAATTATGTGACCATGGGCAAGTCATGTAACTTCTCTGAAACACAATTCAGTAAAATTGGATTATTACTATAAGAAAAAATACAGCTACCTAGAGTTTCTATTTCAGATCTGTTCAGTGGAGAAAGTTAGTCCTTGCGATTCAAGTTATTTCTTAGCCCAATGCCATAAATATTCTTAAAGTAGAAATATATGCAGGGAATTTCAAAGAACAAATGTCAAGCACTTTTGGTGCATAAGACCATATCTTTGTGTGTATGAATATGTTAAATATACATCAAAAATCTCCCAAAGTCTACATAAGAAATGGTTGGTAGTATTTCTCTCTGGGAAATGAGACTGGGAGTTTTAAGGGGGAAGAGCTCAGGAAGGGAGATTTTAACTTTAATTTTATTCCCTCCTGTAATGTTTAAGCCTTTAACAATGTACATATATTATTACATAATTCAAAAAATAATTTGGAAGACAAATTATCTCAAACATCAGCAAGAGGTAATATATCTTTTTCAGTATATGAAAGTAATTAATCCATGCTCCTTTTCTCACAAAGACTAAAGATCTATGAAACTTAAAATTATAAAAATTACCAAAAATAATTCATTTCTAACAGGAGATTCAAACGGCAATAAATGATTTTTTAACAATGCCTTGTAGGTACATGATGCCTTTGGGCTAATGACTAACATTTGCATTGCAAATAGTACAAAATATCCTCAACATATGGTCCTTAAGATGTAATCAACCACTATTACTATTACCACCACCATTTTCATAATGATGACGACTACAAACACCTTCGAAAAAATGGAAACACTTTCAGGACAGGGAACAGAGTCATTCTTATGTGTCTTCATATCTCCGCTGCATACCACAATGCTTAGCACATGATAGATTTTTAATAATTAGTTGTGGAATAACTAAACAAATGAATAAATTTTAAAATGAATGAATAAATGACACAGAAGCATACCAATTCAATACTTGCTCCAAACTCTTAGTGACCATACTGGAGATGGTCCACTCTTTCATCCTCAGCTCCATCTTGCTTAGAGAACCATCTTCTTAGAGTAAATCTTCTCTGTTAACTGGCCAAGGGCTCCTACCTTTGCTCTAGGTTGACGGGACCAGAGGTGGAGACTGACATGAGCTAAGCTCCTAGATTCTCTTATTTGTCATTTGCTTCTTTCTACTGGACACTTGAACAAGAAAGCTGAATTTGGGTCATGTGAAAATGGAGGAACAGAAGTCAGTATCCAGAGGTGGAGAGGAACATATCTAAAACTCAAGAGAAAAGAGATGAGTCCCCTCATGAGGCTCAACTACAATTAGCCTGGGTTTTCTAAGCCACCACTATATTCTTCCAAAAATTGATTTTTTCAAACTTTATTTATTTATTTATTTTTGCGGTACGCGGGTCTCTCACTGCCGCGGGCTCTCCCGCCGCGGAGCACAGGCTCCGGACGCGCAGGTCCAGCGGCCATGGCCCACGGGCACAGCCGCTCCATGGCACGCGGGATCCTCCCAGACCGGGGCACGAACCCGCGTCTCCTGCACCGGCAGGCGGACTCCCAACCACTGCGCCACCAGGGAAGCCCAAACTTTATTTATTTTAAATGAGTTTCTGTTCCATGCAAATAAGCATTGAGACTCCCCGTACAACAACTACCTATAGATTTTGACTACATGTTCTTGCTTCTCCCACTATTAATACAGATGAATGATAAATATCTATATCTAAAGCCAATCCCTCTATTTGTGCACTGGATCATATTCCTTCTCGCCTACTCTGGGAAATGTAATCCAGCAATTCATCCCTTTCCTGACTACATCAACAATTTTTAGCTATCTACTGGATTAATCTTTTCAGGATGTACAAAGTAGCTTTTATTTTCTCTCATCTTAAAACAAAGCAAAACCTCTGTTGAGCCAGTGGTGTGACAGAGCTGGCTCATGCCAGCTTTCAAGAGCCCGTTGTGCACATCTGTTCTCAACTCTTTATTCAGTGAAATCAGCCATGACTAGGGGGTATTTACACTACTGAAGTTGGCAAAAGCTACAAATCAAACTTGTTTTTTCCCAGAGAACCGGTTGTTAAGTACCTACCAGCATACCACTTTCTTGACCTCATGATCTTCACCAAGTATCATCCGTTGTCTTTGCTACCCTTTCCAGCAAAATATATAAAAAGAGTTGTGCATAAACATTTTCTCCATTTTTTTCACTTGAACCCATTACAATCAAGCTTCTGTCCCTAATACTCCATGGAAACTGCTCTTATCAAGGTCTTCAATGACTTCTGCATTGCTAAATCCAGTGGTCAATGCTCAGTCCTCATATGACTTCATCTATCAGCAACATTTGACCCAGCTGCTCATTCTTCTCCCTCACGAGTCATTTCTTCTGTCTCCTTTGTATGTTCTTCCTCTCTGCTCTGACCTCTTAGTGTCAGAGTGCTCCAAGGCTCATTCCTTGGCCCTATTCTCTCCTCCATCTACACCCGCTCCCTTGATGCCTACTTTCAGACTCATGGCTTCAAAGCTCATGGCTTCTCAATCTATATCTCCAGCCTAGACCTTTCTCTTGAACTCCACACTTTTAGATCCAACTGACTACATCTCCATTTGGATATCGAAAAGATATCTCTAACTCAGCAAGTTCAAAATTGCACTTTTAATCTTCCTTCCCAAAACTGTTTCACTAGCAATCATACATCTAAGACAATAGCAATACCACCTTTCCAGTGGCTCGAGCCAAAAACCTTGGAGTTATCTTTGATTTCCTTCTTACTCTCACACTCCACACCCAGTGCGTTAGGAAATCTTCTTGGTTCTACCTTCAGACTAGCTCCAAAATGTGCCATTTCTCACCCTACTCCATTACTGCTAACCTGGTTCAAACCTATAGCCTGGATTATTCTAAGAGTCTCTGGTAAAGCCCTGTACTGTACTGTTACCACAGTGCCCATATTGTTAAAAAGCCAAATGACCCCTTCAAAAGTAAAATCAGAAGGTGTCACTTCTCTGCTCAAAACCCTTGGATTACATCCTAGTTTGCTCAGAGTAAAGGTCAGAACCCAGATAATGGCCTACAGGCCCTTCATGATCTAGCCTCCTGTTAACTTCCTCAACCATCTCGTAGTTATCTCCCTCTCACTCATCCTTTTCTGACCACACTGAGGCTGCACCTTGAATATGCTAGACATGCTTCTGCCTTCAGGTTTTGCTCTACCTGTTTGCTTTGCCTGAAACTGTCTTCTCCCATCTATGAACTTGGCTGACTGCCTTACTGCCTTCCAGTTTTTCCTCACATCTTCCCTATTCAATATATTGCAATTTATCCACCAAACCTCCACCCTCAGCACCCTGTTCTTTTTCCATTTTTTATTGCACTTACGACCTCTTAATCTACTTTATAATCTACTAATTTAGTATGTTTATTGTCTGCCTTTCCTCATAGAACATAAACTTCACGAGGGCAAGGATTATTGTCTGGTTTGCTGATGACCCGAGTATTTAAGGTGGTCTAGCTCCTAGTAAATTCTCAATAAATATTTATTGAAAACAAATTAATAAATGAACAGCAAAGAGCATGTGGCAAAGACCTTACTACATTATCACACAGAAATAAATCTGTGGTTATAAAAATTAGAAGTTTTAGAATTGTTTCCCTAATGAAATTTTCGCTTCTACAGTTTTCTGGTTGAAATTTAAAATTTACAGAAGAAATGCAGCAGTATTCCCACAACTGTACCTAAACCTCTCTCATATCTGGGACTCAAATCCTGGCTCATATAAGAGTTCACAGCTCCTATAGGAGTTGTGCATTTATCAGTGGTGACACAAATGTGCCCGTGTAGTATTTTGTACATATGGTGTTAACTTTTATGCTTTAATATATATGTGCAATATGTCTGAATTATACTTGCTCTAGGAACCATCACTTTTATTTTACTGACTTTTGTGTATTTAAAACCTCAGGCATAATACAGTATTGAATTAAAGTTTTTTGGGCTGTTTAACTTCCACAGAAGTAAGAAAAAGAATAATTGTTTTAACATTCAATTTTCTTCATGGCTTATACAATGCAAAATTCTCCAAAGTTTAGGAAGTGCATGAGACCTAAATATTGGAAAATGGATGTGAAGTCCCCAAACATCTCTGAGTCAACTTCAAGGAGGTTTCTAACACATGCTTATTATGCCTAAGTCATCTAAAATATGTCCAATAAAAGAATAATGTGTGGAGCTATAAATATATTGATGGAATACACTCATTCAAACATGAATTAAAAACTTATTGTAGCCAAGGACACAATCATTTCAAACTGAATCTTACTCTTCAATTTAATCGTATAGTTATGACAACACAAGAAAATATCTGAAAAAGAGTGCTTAATTAATTTTAAATGTCATACGCCCGTCCCTTTAAACGAAGACAACAAAAAACAGTGAACACAAATATAAGGAGGCTAAAAAACTAATTTAAAAGGAAACATAAGAATCTCCAACACAAAAGAATAAAAATTAAGAGTATATATTATGAATATATCATGTTAATTTAGTATTAACTAAATTAATAACTAGATTGGATAGCTTTTAAAAACCTATATAACTAATTGATATATAAATATTATATAAACCCATAGATATACCTAAGAAGGACTTCAAAAAATTTTGCAAACACATAAAGTGAAATATAATTCTACAAAATAAAAAGATCAATCGAATAAAACATCTTCAAATACTGTATGGATTGTATTCAAGCTTACTTTCATCTATATTTATCAGAAATTTTATCATAATTGAACTACATCACATTCTTGGCCTATGGACATGAAGAAATAGGGCCCAGGCTATAACCAAAGACAACTATTATTGGCAGGGCAGTGGCATGGCCCAGATTTTCTAAAAAGTTTTAATTTCAAATATTCTCTCCCTACTTATCAGTTCAAATATGAAGTTTGAAAATTCTCTTTGCCTATTGTAATTCTAAATTTATAAAAATTAAGAAACAATTTGAATTAACATATATCCATCCAAAAAAATAAGATTTTAGGGAGAACATATTATTAACCCTTTAATTCAATACTTTTTTTTAGTACTTTGCCATCATCATTTGTATATAAATAATGTACTAGTAATAACCAATTCTTGTCTTTTTGATCTGGAGGATCTCTACTTGAAAAATCTTATTAGCTGCAAGTTTTATTGAGTGAAAATAAACTGTATTTTTTTAAATTTCACAGTTTATTGGCTTACAAAACCTAGACAGTTACTTAACCAAATAACAAATACCTAAGTAGGCTGCTTGAAATCCTGTTCACTTATACACTCACAGTCAGGTCCAATAACCATAGAATCACTTTGCCTTTGCTAGAGGTAAAGGACTCCCCCAGGGGGGAACAGTTTTTCTAGAACTTTCTGCATAGGTCCACTTTGATATTACTTACAACTCTCCTTTGAGAATTTCCTAACAGCAAATAAACACAAAGAACAACCAAAACATCAGGGAAAGACTGACCCTAAAGGTAGGACTGTCCTAGTTGTTCAGCTTTACTTGTACCCCAGTGGGCGAGAAACCAAAAGAGTGTGCTGTAATTACTTGTCTATCAGCTCAGAAGCCAGCACAGGAGGAAGGTGAGCAGACCATAAGGTGAAGTGGGATGATGGGGAAGACCAGCCAGGAGCCCAGGTATCAAATGCCCCCCCCTCTCTTCTGTGGTTATTGATGCACAGATGTTTGTGCAGCTCACCCCTGCTTACCATCTTGCTTTCATTTCTCACTTTTTTTTTAATCTCCATAATTATCCGCTAACTTCCTATTAACATCTATCAGAAAACCTGGCTCCAGTTTTGACCAGCCTATGGGCATTAGGTTGAATTGGGTCATGGAAAATATGAAATAACTGATCTAGTTTCCACAAAGTCTTTCATGGACTGAATGGAAATTATTCAGAAGGCACTGAAGGAAATAAATACTCATATTTTGTCTTTCTGTCTGTATTTCTCTCTTTCATGGTCTTTTTGTATTTGTTTTTGATGGGAATCTGTATCTCTAAGGAAAGTTTTAAAAAAAAAAAAGAAACTGCAGCCAGTACCTGAATTATCTTAAGCTAATGATAATATGCCAGACAGAGGGTATGAATGGGTCGAGATTTATAATTTTCAATGAATATTTTCAAAGTTTCTCTGTATCATCTATACTGTCTTCTGGTTAATATAATTTTTTTAAAAGTCACCTTCAAGGTTGAAATATGACATGTTTCTGATGAGGAAAGCAGAAACAGAGAAAACAAAGGAGGCAAAAAATAAATAAAACCAGGCTTAACAAATACTTTATATTTATTCAACAATTATTCATTTGCTCCAAAAATTATTGCGTGCCTACCATGTGCTAGGGAACAGGAAAGTAAATAAGTTCCTGCCTTCATGTTATAGTATTGAGACAGACAATATACCATAAAAATCAATTAATAGTGATAGCTGCTGTGGAGAAAAGCAAGGCTGGGAAAGAGAGTAGAGTGGGGTGCTGGTTTCAGTGGGGTGGGCCAGGATGTTCTATCTGAGCTGGTGACCTGGGAGCAGTACAGGGAATAAAGGGAGGAAGCAAGTCCTGTACCTGGCTACCTGTAGGGGATGGACGCATTCCAGGAAGAGGGAGCAGCAACAATAAAGGCTGTGCCACAGGGGGTCTGAAGAGCTGCAAAGAAACCAGTGGGATGGAGCACTGGGTTTGATGGGCTGTGAGACAAGCAATGAGGCTGGAGAAAGAATCAGGGGCCAAATCATACGGGGCTTTACGGACCCTGATAGGTCTTTTTTTTTTTTTTTTTGCGGTACGCGGGCCTCTCACTGTTGTGGGCTCTCCCGTTGCTGCAGGCTCAGCGGCCATGGCTCACGGGCCCAGCCGCTCCACGGCATGTGGGACCTTCCCGGACCGGGGCACGAACCCGCGTCCCTGCATCGGCAGGCGGACTCTCAACCACTGCGCCACCAGGGAAGCCCCGTGATAGGTCTTTGAATTTATTCTAAGTGTGATAGAAACTCATTGGAAAATGTGCCATTATTTGATCTACCCTTTTGAAACTTCACTGGTTTGCTGCGTTGAGAATGCATTGTAAGGGGCCAAGAGTGGAAGCAGGAAAACCAGTTGTGGGTCTAATGCAGGAGGACCTCCCAGAGACAATGGTGACTAAGACTAGAAATGGGAAGTCAGGGACTGGAAAGAAGGGTCAGCTTTGGGATATACCTTGAAGGTAGAGCCCGCACAGGTTGCTGATAGGGCTGGATGTACTGTGTGAAAGACAGAGAGGAGTCGGGGATGAACCAAGAAATTTGGGCTGAGCAACTGAATGATGGTGATGCTAATACTCACTGAGATGAAGAACGCTGGGGGGAGGAGAGGTTTGCAGAGTTGAGGCTAAATGAAACCAAGTGTTTTGTGTTAAGCAGGTTAATGTGGAGATGCCTATTAAATGAGGATAAGCAGTGGGAGCTTGGAAGAGGCGGGTGCTAGAGATTAACACTTGGGGTCATCAGCACGTAAAGGGCATCTGAGCCAGGGGAGTAAAGTGTGGTGGGCTCAAGAGTGCCGGTCCAGAGGATGACACGCAGGAAGACTGGGCCCTGGAACACACCGGGACTGCAAGGTGGCAACGAGGAGGAAGAGGAGGCTCCAGCAAAGAAAGCTCAGGAGACAGAAGTGAGGTAGGAGGGAAACCAGAGATGCGATGTCCAGGAATACTAGCCATGAAAGTGTTCCAAGCGTTATCAAATGCTGTTGCGATGGCAAAGGTGAGGACTGAAAGTTACAGTAGAGAGACAAGTATAAAAGCCTGACCGGAGTGTGGTCAAGAAAGAGAAAGAGGCAAGTGTGCAGAGAAAACCAGCACCTTAGCAACAGTCTCTTGCCAAATTAGCAAAGTTATCGCCTGGAATTGTGTTTCAGGTTTTTCCTCAGCTCTTAGCTGCTTAGTTTTCAGCCTGGCCTCCAGTCATTTTAGTATTGAACTCCTGAGTTCAGTGTTTGATGTTGCAGTTCGAGCTTCCTTTTGAGCAGTTTAAGTAAGAAAAACGAGAAGGCAGAAACCATGCAGGCACTTCAATTTAGGATTCTTCTATAAACCTGTGTTGTTGTTAGCATTATATTATGTTAATTATCTGATGTTAATATTTATGTAGTTATTTTTTCTCTATATTTGCCTAAGAGAAGAAGTTAAAGAACTACAAAGCATTCAAATGACAGACGTTTTTAAAGTCTATGTTGGAATTAACGAGTGTTTAGTTAAATAGAAGTAGGCTTTGAGGACATCAGGTGTCTGAGATTATTTTGAAAGAGTAGCAGGAAAGTGATAGACTTAATGTGATTGCTGCGATTTTTCTTTTATTTTTCCTTTCCTTCTCTTACCACAAAACAAAATGAACCATTACACAGACAGGTGAAAAGTATACTCTCATACCCCAAAGAATTTTACAGCTGTTTTCCTTTTTTTTTTTTTGCGGTACGGGGGCCTCTCCCTTTGCGGAGCACAGGCTCCGGACGCGAAGGCCCAGCGGCCATGGCTCACAGGCCCAACCGCTCCGCGGCATGTGGGATCCTCCCGGACCGGGGCACGAACCTATGTCCCCTGCATCAGCAGGCGGACTCCCAACCACTGCGCCACCAGGGAAGCCCTTCCTATTTCTTTTTGAACTTTATCCTTTCCTCAGTGTACCTCTTATTGACTTTAACAAGAATATTATGAATAAGAATTATAAGACAATATTAAAGGAAAAAATACTTGAAACAATGAGCAAAACAGTTTCACTTTAATGTATTTGCATGTATCCACATTTTCCTCCTATATCAAGATCCAACTGAAATAAACCTCCATTGAGATCTTCCCAATCCCCTCCTCTTGGAATAAACTTCTCTCACCTGTAAATTTTAATAATATTTTATCTGTAAATCTCATGTTTTTCATTCATCCAACAAATACTCACTGAGTGCTTATTATGGGCTGGCACTCCTCTAGGTGCTTCAGACGTATCAGCAAACAAAAAGATCCCTGCCTTATAGAGCTGAGATTCTAGTGAGGAACAGACCACAAACAACAGACATCATAAACAAATCATCACCTAGTGTTTAGAAGGTGATCAATTCTGTGGTAAGATGAAATGTAAAGCAGAGGAACAAGGTGCAAGGGGTTCCAATTTTTTAATACAGTGATTAAAGTAGGGC
Organism: Mesoplodon bidens; assembly: GCF_964165515.1. Taxonomy (NCBI): domain Eukaryota; kingdom Metazoa; phylum Chordata; class Mammalia; order Artiodactyla; family Ziphiidae; genus Mesoplodon; species Mesoplodon bidens. The sequence continues at coordinate 40,535,382 of NC_138170.1, forward strand.
TTACTAAGAAGGTGAAATCTTAGCAAAAAACAGAGGATTTGAAGGAGGGGAAGGAGTCAGCAATGTGGATATATGAGGAAGAGCATTCCAGGCAGCAGGAGAAGCCAGTGGAAAGCGCTAGAAGAAATACACCTGGCGTTTTTAAAGAAAGCAAAGACACCAGAGTGGCTTGAGGGATGTGAGGTGGGGAAAGAACAGTAGGAGATGGGGCAGAGGCTCGTGGGGTGAGGGTTTGAAGGGCAGATTATGGCAGTGAAATGGAAGCTATTACAGAGCTCTGAACTGAGGAGTGCCATGACCTGACACTGAATTCAGAAGGACCCTCTCGCTGCTGTGTTGAGGATTATCTGGGCTGGATTGGGGATGGGGGCGAAATACGAGTAGCAAAAGCAATTAGCAGACCCCGCAGTTATCGAACAAGAAATGATATTGAGTCATACTCAGTGAGGACAGTGGAGCTGATAAGAAGTGGTTGGAGTCTTTTAGCATTGCTTTTTTAAACTTTTGTCATATATATGTGCATATCTCGTCACCACTTCTAAACTCTACGCTCCTTGAAACCAGGATTTGGGTTCATGCTTACATTTCCAACAAGGGGTGCTCAGTCATATGTTTAATGGCTAAACGAATGAAAGGTCACTAGACAAAGAATCTAACTTATCTATCTCTATGGCACACCCTGAATTTCAAGGCATATTTATGAATGGACAATAGCACCACCAAGAGCATCAATTTTGAATAAGAAGAGCGGAAAAAAAATCTGCACACTGTGTAACTGATGGCAAATAATATAAAGGGAAAGATGTGTTCATACATGTGAGTTTTACTTAATTGCTTACAAGTTTCTAGAAGTAATCTGCTACTGCATTTTCTCTGCCTTCTCCTTAAGGTAAAATAGTAGCCAAGGGAGAAAGAAATTTCTAGAGAATACAGGTTCACAGTAGGTTTTGTCTTGGAAATATTTATCATTACAAGAGCCAGTCAAATGACATTCCATAATGCTAACCCTTAGTGTGGTAACACTGCAGGAAAGAAATCCATCTCTGTCTTCAAATTCCATTATACATAATAATAAAAAAGAAAACAATAAATACATGTAAAATAAATAACTTCTCCAATACATACATATTTGGCATTACAATAGCCAACCGACGCAATCATTTGGCATTAAATCAAATTTCTGAAACTTCAATGTAGCAAGAGGGAAATTCCTTCAGACAAAAGGACGCACAATGATGTCCATTCATAGTTACAGAATATAGCTAAAGAACTTTTCTTTTTAAATAAAGTGATCCAGGTTTGAAAAACGCAACATCTAATTTGGGTATAGAGTTCAAGAAAAGCTGCTACAGATAATGTGGAAGTAATTTACTACATGTACATATGAAAAACTGGGAAGGGGGCAGATTTCCATCTCTCCCTTAAAATATGACATCAGAGTGTGGGTTCTAGGCTGCTACAACTCCTAACTGAGTCTGTAATCTGGAGGACTTCATCTCTCTCTAAAATATGTCCCCTAATTCCACTTTCTTTAGGAACCATGGAGAAGATTAACTTCAATTTATGATAAATCTAGTTGAAAAATATCATCCTGAATTAAGGTTAATGCTTTGAGACAGTGGTTCTTCCATATAATTATTTCACAAATATTTATTGAGCACTTAATATTTCCTGGCAAAATATACAGTCACTACCTTTGAGAAGTTCAAAGGAGGAAGAGAAACAAACAGGCAGTGAAACAGTTTGACAGTGCTCTGATAATGCTAGGCCCAAGGTGCTGTGGGCACCAGGGTGGGGACACCCTGACAAAAAAACAGGGGAGCTAGGGAACCTTCACCATCGTGTTTTGAAGGATAAGCAAAGCTGGCCAGTGAAAGCAAAGGGAAGGCGAATTTTCAGTAGAGGGCAGGCATAATCCTGAGCTGATTTTTAGAACAATTGCATCAACAACAGTGCCAAAGATAGACTGACAGAGGCGGGCAGGAGGCGGGAGGATCATTTCAGAGCCTTAAAGGAAAAAAGTTAGGAAATAATGAGGGTCTGATTATAGAAAATGACGGTGAGCATGGAAAGAAGGAGCAAGTTCAAAATATATTTAGGAAATAGGCCGTAAAAGTTGTGGTACTGATGGACTAGGGAGAATGAAGGAAAGTGAGGGGCTTAGGACAACTGTCAGCTCTCTAGGTGAGAGGCTGGGTGGATGGAGGGCTGTGCTCCAAGGTAAGGAATGCAGGAGTAAAAGCAAATAACAGCAGAGAGAATTCTTTTAAAAAATCAAAATAAAAGATCTGGCAGGATACATATTGGAGATTATGACCGAAATTATAAATATAAATCTGTGGTCTGAAGATATTCTACCCACTGAGCCTATCCAAAGTCATGAATAGTACAGAGATCACTGAGGAATACTTACACAAATTTCCTTCCTTTTCTCTGGTCTCCAGATGCAAAGTATTGATAAGACAGAAACCAGTAGACAGTATAGATTTTAAATATTTGTGTCTGGTGAAGATTTACCAATTTTGGACCTTCTATTATGCAGTCAGAAGCATGGCTTCTTATTTTTTTAATTTTTATTGGAGCATAGTTGATTTATAATGTTGTGTTATTTTCAGGTGTACAGCAAAGTGAATCAGTTATACATACACATATATCCACTTTTTTTTTCTAGATTCTTTTCCCATATAGGCCATTACAGAGTATTGAGTAGGGTTCCCTGTGTTATACAGCAAGTTCTTATTTGTTACCTATTTTATATATAGTAGTGTGTATATGTCAGTCCCAACCTCCCAATTTGTCCCTCCACCACCATCCCCTGGTAACCATAAGTTTGTTTTCTACATCCATGACTCTACTTCTGTTTTGCAAATAAGTTCATTTGTACCCTTTTTTTAAAGATACTACATATAAGCGATATCCTATGATATTTGTCTTTCTGTGTCTGACTTACTTCACTCAGTATGACAATCTCTAGGCCCATCCATGTTGCTGCAAATGGCATTATATTGTTCTTTTTTATGGCTGAGTAATATTCCACTGTATATATGTACCACATCTTCATTATCCATTCCTCTGTTGATGGACACTTAGGTCGCTTCCATGTCCTGGCTATTGTAAATAGTGCTGCAATGAACATTGGGGTGCATGTATCTTTGCAAATTACAGTTTTCTCCAGGTATATGCCCAGGAGTGGGATTGCTGGGTCATATGCTAGTTCTATTTTTAGTTTTCTTAAGGAACCTGCAAACTGTTCTCCATAGTGGTTATACCAAGCATGGCTTCTTCTTGAAAACTTTTCTTCTACTCTGTCTCCCACAACGAAATCTTAGCATACCATATTTTAGTGAACATTGATTTATAACGGAAAGCAGAGTAAAACAATAATAATTTTCTAAATATTTGACTTTCCCTCCAAGTTAACAGTGGTGATTTTTTCATCTGGGATCCTAATTTCAAATTAACTCACTCATTCAAATTCGCTCAATACACTGTGAAATTTCATTATTCAAGGACTTTCTTACTGTAAAAAGAAGATGAAAAATCTCTCTCTGATTATTTGTCATTTTTGTGTTTGTATTTTCTCTTTTTTTTCTTCTGCTTCCAAATCTGCACTGGAACATCAACAATGCCCATGAAATGAATCCCTTCTGCAAGCAGGACATTCTCAGTTATAAATATGATGTATCACTCTGCACAGCTCCCATTAAATAATTTCTACAGTTTCAATAGTAACAAAACTCTTGAATAATGCACCCTAGTATTGTCTATTTCAAGACCTTTAACACCAGAAATATCAATGAGAAAGCTTTATATCTTTATATTTCTACACTCATAAATAATCGTAGACTACACAAGTATGATCCACCAATAGAATGCTTCCATTCCAAATCTACAGATTTTATCAACCTATTATAAAATAAGGAAGCCCTGTATGCCCAGCAATAAAAAGCACTGTCTAAATCAATGTTTTCAAATTTCAGGTCGTGACCCATTTACGGATCATGAAGTCAATTTGGTGAGTCACAGCATTTTTTTATATTTAAAATTAAATATAATTCATGGAGTAGATTATATCAGAATGCATTACATTTTATAAGAGCATGTGTGGTTTTGTGAAAGTTTTGTAAATATGTATGTACTAGATCCTAATGTAAATTATTTCTTACTAAAAGTCACATTCAAAGAAATGTGAGAGTCACTGTTTAAATACCTTGTCCATGGGTGTTGTTAAGAAATGTCAGGGGTTTGTAGCTCAAATATGAAGTGAAAATAAATGTTATAAAATGGGAAGATTTATTTTTGTACAACACCCCTTGGAAAATCAAGCATTCACTTATTTCAAGCTGTCAAATATCTTACAGAATAATACCTAACAAATAGGATCAAAGGTTTCTCCCATACTGTGTTTTGTTACTAGGAATGATTGGTCCAACATCACTAAATAACAGATTTTTCACTTGCTTGATTTAGCCTTGCTATTTAATAGTAATTATGGACAGAAGTCTCATTCAGTTGCATTGATCTTATATTTAACTTTAGAATAAATTCAGAGCTTGAAACATAAAATATACTGTATGAGTCTTTAACCCAGGAGGACCCTTAAAAGATAAGAAAGCAATTATAATCCTCATGAAAAACATACAAATGCATATGTCATCATTATTACAACCTATGCACACACACCCAAACATGTTATTAGTATGTACAAACTTTAGAATAGTCTACTGTGCTTAAAGAATAAGTAAAGAACAAAAATACAATTCTAATGATTTTGCTTCACTGTAATTTTATGAGAAGTCTAGGAAACATAAAAGTTACATACAATGTCTTATTTATGCCACCAAGAATAAATTTTATCCATGGAGATGGTGAAAAACTTAGCTTAATATCACACCACCCAGTTATTCCTTGCTTGTGATTCTTTAATTTATATTTTTGCAAATAAGTTTTTGATCAGTTGTTATCAATAAAATATCAGTCATGAGTTTTACCTTGAGATAGTTTAAACTTGAAACAGTCCTCTTGTGAGAGAGCTATAGTAAATACACAGTTCATACTTTATTTCATTCCTATCATTCCATTCCTTAGGTTCTTTATGGTGTTTTTAAAAATCCATAATATAATTCTATGAGAGTTAACATAATAGACTGTAACAGCTGTTATGGTCTATTGTGTAAATAAGTAATTACAGAATTTACAGACTATCATGTAAATATGTAATTATGGACTTTTTAAAATGTGCATTATTTACTCGATAGTCTATCGTTTACATATGTAATTATGGACTTTAAAACATGTATTATTTACTCAGTCTGTAACAGCTCCTTGGGACAGAGTCATTCTGGCCTATCGGGTAAACATGTAATTACAGAAATTTTTAAAATATGTATTATTTATCTGATAGTGCTGCTTACAAATTATCACATCCATACGTAATCACAGATCTTTAAAAAATGGTTATCATTACTTTGTATAATGCTTCTGCAAGTCAACTCAGAGACTTTCAGTTGATGGATCAGTTATCCAAAACTATGCAGATTATCCAAAACTATCCATCATATAGAATATTTGCAAAGAATAGTGGTTTTCTGCAAGTCACCTAAGTAAATTTTCAAGTTTCCCCCCAAATGTTAAAGAACTGACCTCAAAAAGAGTAAGTCATTTGATAGAAAGGATGCTTTTATAATAGTCTCTAGCTCAAGGTTCTATATTTCATTTTTCCACAGTTATCTCCACTACCATAATTATTTTGAAACGCCAAAATTTCTTAGTAGATTTGATTTCTTTCAGGTAGGGTCTGGAATGCATTTCACCTATTGTCTTCTTTCATATTCAGTTATGAACATCTTACGGTCGTAGTCTATTTCACCACACCACTGCCTCTTAGGCCATTTCAAATTTCAATTATTGACTTAGGTACCTGAATCTTATTTGCCATAAACTCTGAAGGAGTCAGAAACAAAAGCCCAAGTGTAAGGGCACCTCAGGAATTTAAAACTTAAAATTCAGTAACACACCCTCAATTAAGAGTCAGTTGTGGGACTTCCCTGGTGGTCCAGTGGGTTGAGACTTCGCCTTCCAATGCAGGGGGTGCAGGTTCGATCCCTGGTCAGGGAGCTAAGATCCTACATGCCTCGCAGTCAAAAAACCAAAACGTAGAACAGAAACAATATTCTAACAAATTCAATAAAGACATTAGAAAAAAAAAAAAGTAAAAAAAAAAAGAGTCAGTAGTGACCTCTGTAGTGACCTCTTCCTTGGTTCAGAAGATGCCTCAACTCCCTCTTAAGTGTGTTGAGCAGTACTCTGAGGTTGAGGGGTGGGGAAGGCATTGTTCAGTGCATGGGATAGAAGACCAGTCTTGGGATGACTCAATACAATTGACGTACACCTACGAAAATGGTTTGGCAAGAATGTTTTAGAGGTAATTTAAGTATCAGTTGGTGGTTAGGCTGGAGAACTTTAAGATCTCTTCTAATCCTATGATTTTATGTTTTTGTAATTGAAGAAATAAGTGAGATAAATGTTAAATATATCACATTTCAAGAAGCCATCCATAGTTCAACAGTTGTATAGTAACGGATTTAATTGCCATTTTTGACTGAGTAATAAGTTGTAAGCTCAGCTAGGCAACTCTGGAAGATGGACCTTTAAGCAAGATGCCGTAAATATGAACTTCAGACACTGCTGATACCAAAACTAAGGACATTAAAGATGTGCCTTTTATTTTAATAACAAACTTAAACATTGTTCTGAACTGAAATTCAGAAACTGAAATTTTTTAAAACTTCCCTACTTGTTTACTCCAGTTTTTTAAAATCTCTGATTGAATATTCAAAGATAAATCATAAAGGCGCATAGTATAACCAGTGGTTATTAATTATTTCAAATACTCCTCATTTCAAATTTAGAGGAGACTAAACTGATCCCTTTATAGAGTACAGACAAGGGATCCACGCACATATACATGATTAATTCTCTCTACAATAGTGTTAAACACATCATACTGTGTGGTCAATATACTAGATTGCTAAGGTGAAAGAGTTTTCAGGGAATTTCCAACCAAAGGGAATGAGAGAGTATATACATTTGTCTAAGATGCTTATAAGATTTTGTTCATTCACCACTCAGAACACCCTGTGGAAGACAGGACCTTCCATGGACACTAAATTTTAGTTGTGTGGAACTTAATCAAGACCTGACACCATGGGTTGCATACCTTCAGGGAGAGATTGTGTTCCACAATGTTTAAATCCCCATGTAGAGCAAAACACAAAATATACATTACATTACAGTATCACATGGCCAATGACTGACTAGAGAGCATGTCAGGAAGAGGGCAGGTGCTGCCTGCCAGAGGCTGCAATTTAATATCCTGCTATAAAAGCAATAGGAGGCTCCTGTTTATCTGAAACCTAGAACAGTGAAATAAAAATAATAAAAACAGTGAACAATTCAAAATTGGCATGTTACTCCTACTGGCTGTTTATGTGCCTGGATCTTCTACCATGCCAGAGTTGCAAACTGTGTCCAGTCCTCTGAAACAACTGGGCTCTTCTTATTTGTAAGGTGGAGTTTGGAGTAGTGAGGGATTTACTGTATAGGAAATTCTGTTTTCTTTGTCTTAAAGTAATGAGTGTAATATATGTCCCAATGGCTATTTGAGGGACTCGCTTATTCTGGATTTATTAAAAGGCTGAACTACATAATTTTAAAGACCTCAACAGTTAACAACCTGAGGCATAGAAATGGGAAAGGTAAGTCAGAATTTATAAATGTTCATTTCATCCAGGTACACCTCACTTTAAACAATAAATGCATCCCAGAAGTGAAGTGAAAATAAAATACTTATAAATCTAATCGTATTTTAAATTAACTAGGGATATGGTTACATAAAGGAAGCTTCAGCTGGTTCTTTGCTAATGTGGATGGCTGATTTGCAATTTGTCAGTTTCGGATATATGAATTTTCACATGTTAAATTTTAAAGCAGAGTGCATATATATATTTATATACGTGTATATACTTGCAACTCTATGTCCTTTCAAATATTCTAAAAGTCATACAGTTAAGATCAAAATACAGTAAAGGCATACAGGAAAATACATGTTTAGCTTGATCCATATGAATTTTCTGGGTTTAAACAAACATGAAATATTTGCTTGAACAAGGATGTGTTAGCAAATGAAAAACAAAGGTTTTCGTGATTGCAGTTAGTTATCTGTGAAGTGGGAGCGCCAAGCAGTAAAACTCCGTGTCCACTTTGGCTGCAACAATTAATATGGAGCTATTTTCAAGGTGGGATTATGGGCAATGGAACCTCTAGGGGTGGGCTGTTTTGCCCATGCGTTAAATCCTCATTTTTGTGTGAACTTAATGAAAAGATTGCAATATGTTCTGTCAGTGGTTCCTAGAGCACTGAGTTGTCTCTTTCTTTTTCCCCTGAGTAAATACAGTGCGATTTGTGCTGCATTTTATGGATGGAAATGTAAAGAAAGTGTGTGCTTTGAACTTTGTTTAAAAGTCTTAAAGATAGACTTAAAATCATGTAGGGAAATGCAGTTGTAGCATTGACTGGATACACAATCAGTACATTTGGAAACTTTGCTGTGTTTGGGGGAAAACTCTAACTTTGTAAAATACCAAGGAGAAAGACGAGTTTTTCTATAGCATTTTAAATTAAGCAGTAGCTATTTTCAATGGAAGCTTGTTGGTCTGCTCTAAAAAAGTTTTTATTTATTATTCTAACTAATTTGAATTCACAAGTATGATGTGTTCCAGCCAGGATAAAGACTGGCTATGCACAGAAATGTTCAGATGTTGTAATACAGTCAAGTGTCTGCTTATCTCATTTTGATAAAAGAGACTATTTATAGGATAGCAAACAAATGCACAGTACTAAGTAACAAAAAGCCCAGAGCAGAATGGAAAGGGACAGAAACCAACAGGTCCCTCACAGTTACTATACATGTCAGTAGGTATCCAGTCAGCTTTCAGGCTCCCCTAGCAAACCCTCCATACCCTAGGTACATCATACCTCCATACCCTAGGTGCCCTAAGGAGGACCTCTTAGAGCTGAACTGATACTCAGATATCTCTTTGAAGCCAAGGGTCACCCAGAGATACCCATGCAGTCAGCTCCTTCCCTCCAACCCTCCTCAATCCAGGGCTGAGATAGAACAAAACTTGTTTTCCTTCAGGGTTGTTGAAGAGCACATCACCTTGGGATTCTTGGGACTGCAAAATATTCAGGGGCCTAGCAACAACTCAGAAAGGCTCGTCAAAATTAGCACCAATGACTCAGCTACCTACTCCCTGAATACTGTCCTTACCTAGAACCCAGGCCTCAGAAGTTGTGGAATCTAAACAGCTCTTGATTCAGCAGGCCAAAGTTTGTTTTTAACACCATAAAATTCTTAGGATGAAAGGGGATCTTAGAGATAATTTGGTCAAATCCCTTCACTTTAAAGTTAAGAAAGCTAAGGCCCAGAAAATTGACATGATTTGGCACAGGTGATTAGTGGCCCAGCCATAGGTAGACCTTCATTCCAAGGGAAAGGAAGTAACATTTATTAAGCTAAGTGCAAGGTAACACGTTATCTTATTTAATCCTCGCAAATCCCTAAGAGGTACTCATCTTTATCATCCCCATTCACAGAGTAAAGCAAGTAAGATTTAGAAGAGTGACTAACTTGCCCCAAATCATATTCTTTTAGGGCAATTTGCCACAGATCCCATTCACCAAATGGCCATTTACCAAATGATGAATTTGAAGAAGGGCCAGTTTGCTGAATTTACCAAGAACTTGTTTCTTTAAACTTTTACTTTTACAGCAATTAATATTATCCATAGTCATTAAAGCTTTGAAGATTATTTTTAAAGTTGACTATTTTAATTTTGTTGTCATGGCAACATTTTTTAGGAATTTGAATTCACTTTGTATTGGTGATTAGTATATGTCAAATTTGAGGTCCTAATCACATGGTCTGTTATAAAATCCCTTCTGGGCATTCCTACTTTTTTTCTACTGCTTATAATAATGGTATTGCCTTTCATCTCGAATCTTCCTACAAACTAGTACCAAGTCAACATAACAAAGAGACAGAAGGCATAACCTTTCTGCATTTTAAAAACTGTCTAGCAAATTGAGTTGCATAGGCTAGTTTAACAGCCCTAAATGATGTTTTAAATTTTTAGTTTAATATTTAGTCTTAATTTTAGTTTTTTTAAATTGTATTTTGCCCTAGCCATTTAAGCCCAGCAGCTCTGCAGCACATTCATTGGCCCAAATAAGCTGTCATTTCCTGTATGTTTCACATTTTGGACACCTTTTAAATGTTTAGGATATATTTCATGTAATCCATTTGATTTATCCAGTTAGTAAATCTATGAGTCAAAAAAATACAAAAGAGCATGGGCCAGATTAAAAATGACAGAAATTTACCTTGTCCTTATGATTTATAAAAGTCCTTGATTTTAAGACAAGCACAACACTGTGACTTGAAATACAGTTATTATAATTCCAAAAGTCAGAGATCAATACTCTGAGGAAACCTGGAGCACGCTAAATTTTAGTCAGTGCCTATCAACTAGTTAACATAAAATGGCTGCAGCAAAAATGAAAACTAAAAAGGATTCAAACCAAACTAAACTAAAACTTTAAAATATCCCCCCAGAGTTGCTGCAGTCACTTTATACAACAGGATTTGACATAAACTTTAGGAAAGCTTAATAGAAGGAAAATATTGATAATCAATGATTTGGCGAATTGGTCATTTCATGAATTGCTCAATAGGGGAAGTGGGTTTTGGTGAATTGACTTTCAGAGAGGTTATTTTTGGAGAAATAACAATTCAAGGAATGAGTGCTTCAGAAAGTTGTTTTTTGGTGAATTGACCTGCTTCTGACCACCAGAGAGTAAGCCATGGAAAACTTTCTGCTGACTTCAAAACTCAAATCCTAGCCTCTTTACATAGTCTTTCTAATTAACTACATAACCACTGGCTAAAGGATGGAAAGGTTTTTGAAGTTCTCAAAAGCCAGAGAAAATAAACGTGGACTGAAAGTTTTAGACCACTGAAGAAATTTCTTTAAATGTATTAAAATAAGTATACTGAATAAAATCTCATAGTTGAGTTCAATACAAATCTTGTACTATATGTCCCAGTAGAAGAGTGAGACACAGGGATTTTGACTTGCCTAGTGAGAAAGAGCTTTCCCTGATACCAAGAACCTTAATTTGAGCAAGACTCGAACATTTATATTCATATCACGTAGATCTGTCTGGCCACAGTTAATTTGAGCATGTCACTTTATTCCCTGTACAGAAGATCTAAAGCTTTAAGGCAGATTCAGGAAGTCTTTTTTTTCTTAAAACACAAACACTTACACAACGCTCTCATTAACTGGAACTTTCACATCTGCACTGAAGTGAAAATAGGACCTAAAGCTCTGTCCTACCTAGTGTATGTCAAATAACACAGCTTAAAGAGGGTGTATTTGACAATGGCATTTTATTCAGGCATTAGAGGGAAAGAGTTGGACAAGTCATAAACCTGCATAGCCATGAAATAAAAATAACTGCGGTGATGTTTAAAAGACATTCTAAAATGAAAATTTTAAAAATACTCAACAAAGGCAAAATTTTGCTTGTTACTCATTTGACTTTACCACAGTTTGTCACTACCATTGAAGAGGTGTGTCTCTACAGCTTTAAAGGTAAAACCATTCCCAAGTCATCTGGAGCCACAGATGGACTTGGGAGTGTGTTTACCACGGTGGAAGAGAAAAATAAGTACTTGCTGGCATCTTCAGGTTGGAATAATCTAGCCAGTTCTGCCCACAGAAATATAATGTGAGTCATATATAATTTTAAAGTTTCTAGTGGCTACATTTTAAAAGGCGAAATTATTTTTAAAATATATTTTCTTTAACCCCAAATGTATCCAAAATATTAGCATTTCAACATGTAATCAATATAAAATATTATTGAGATATTACAATTTTTTTGTAATAAGTCTTCAAAATCAGTGCATATTTCACACTCACCATGCAACTCAATTTGGACTAACCGCATTTTAAGCACTCACTTGTGACTGGTAGTTACTATATTGGATGGCACAGGTTTCGACCTTATTTGAAAAGGGAAAGGTATTATTTGAAAAGGGAGGGTCCTTGAAGGTACTGGAATTGGGTGATTCTGTCTGGATTGGACAGGCCTGCGATTTACTGTTGATATTGAACATTGGAGATCTTGTAATTGGGCCAAAAAGAGCCCAGTTACAAGATCTCCAAACTCTAGACTGTCATGGACTCCCTGGAGAACGTGCAATTAATATTTCCTAATTTTAAAATGTTTGGGCTGTTCCCTGGTTTTCTAAGTATTTTCCTTAACATCTAGAGCCAGGTGGATAAGAAATACAGGAACCCTCTTCCCTTCCCTGCACCCCACCTCCAGTCACTCTAAGTGTTCTACTACATTTCCCTCCACTGGATTATCAAGAGCAGCCATTCCCAATTATAGTTTTCTTTCTATTTAGACACACAAGATAGAGGTACATTGAGCCTTAAAGTGGGCTGCTCCATCTCCTTGTAATGCCCTTTGAACAGTGCTGCCTGCACCCCTACACCTCCAATACCTGGCTGACCCCAGATTACTATCTAGAGTCAACTTTGCTTTCATTTGCTCTTAAAACCTCAAGACCACCCCAAAGACCATCCTAGACTACCCCCCAAAACCCAGACCCAAACTTCTTTCTCCCTGTTGCCACACTGAAGGCTCTTATGACACAATATTTCCATCGTGGCCCTTATCCCAGTATTATCACATCTGTTTATTGACCCTCTCTTGTCGCCAACTAGACGGTGAGCTCCTAGGAAGTATCTCACTTACCTCTGTAGTTACAGTGCCGAGTACAAAGCAGGTACTCAATAAAGGCTCATAAAGATGAAATGTTCAACAGTACATAGAAAGTATAATCAAGGTCATTTATTCAAAGAATAAATTGTTTAATAAAAGTATATGTCTAACACATTTTACAGCAAAAAGGAAGCTAAAATTCAACAAATATAGTTATCTTCCAAGTTCCAGGTATTGTGCTAAATGTTGAGGCTATAGAAATACCAATAAATGAAACTCCAGACTCTCAAAGATGCTGGTTAAGCAGTGGCTAAGATGAAGGCTTCTCAGGAACATGAATACCAATCACCTGGGGAAGTTGTTTAAAAAGCAGACTCTGATTCAGGAGGTCAGGGGTATGGCCTGAGGTTCTGCATTTGTAGCAAGCTCTCAGGTGATGCTGCTGGATCACACTGTAAGTAGGAAAGGACTGTGGCCTAGGAGTCAGGAGACCTGAAATTTAGCTCTGACTCCTGCTATATGGGTATTAGTTATTCCTCTTAATACTGCCAGATCTGCTTGCTCAACTCTTAAATTTCCTGAGAGAGGAGAGCAGATGATTTCTAAATTATCTAAAAACTCTGCCGGTCCACAATATCCATGTTTTCTCACTAGAGCCGTGATTCTCAGTGTTGTCTACTCCTGAGGATCACCTCCTGCTAATTTCAGAATGCTGATGCCCAAAACACAGCCCAAACCTATTACCTTGGAATCTCTGCCCGTGGGGTCCAGGCATCTGTATTTTTCAACTCCCAGGACTGAGAACTACTAAAGAATGTTACTTGCAATATGTGTTGATTATCAACTCAATAGATTGGTGTTAATGAGGTCTGACATAAGCAAAGGATGGTCCCTTGCCAGATACCTTTATTCTTTTCTGTTGGCAATACTGCGATGCCATTCTTGGTCCAAAGAGCCAGAATAAAGTCATTGTGAAATATGATTTCCAACACTAAAAAGGCAACATGAAACACGGGCCTTGATGTGTACAACTGTGCACAGAAGAAAAGCTTTGCTGATACCTTAAGGAATCATCAGCCAAGCTTCCCAGCTTTTTGCAATCACCCCCTTGACTCCTGAGATCAAACGAAAACAGGGACTTCTTTTTCAATGAAAAATAGAAAAACCAGCATCCACTAGACTAGACATTTTGCCTTGCAAGTGCAGTCATATCCAAAGTTCTTTTTAAATTAGTTTTTAAGTTTAAAAAATTTAAATGAAAAAGTCCAAACACTTTTTAACTGTACTTCAGTTTTCAAAAAGGACAAGATTGTTTGTAATTCTCACCCCATCTCTTCGGGCTAGGTTAAGAAGAGAAGGAAACCATCCAAACTTCTAGTCTATACTTTTAAGGTAACTTCGTTTCAAACTTTCCAGTATCTTTAACTTTTTTAAAAATTTGCTTGCTTGAAGTAAGAAAGAATTAGGTTCGTTTATCATTCAACTGAAGTAATGAATTGCTTTGTAGCACAGCAGTAGAACGTCACTAAAATACTGATTTTCCCCCCTTTATTAGTTTTCAGTTTGGTCAAAATAAGCTACTCAGACTTTTCCAAAAAAAAATTTATGTTTCACAAATATATCAACAAATAGCTAAAGAGTACATACAATAACCCAAATATCCTAGGATTTGAGAGGCAAAAGTATATGATGTCCTGTTATCTTTAAGTGCCCATGAACCTGTCTGAGAAGATTAAACTTCTATTCTATGAAAAGATAGCTAAAATTATGGGCAAAAATAATAAACGCTAAAATATTAACTTTAAAGAGTTCAGAGAAGAGAGATTCCTCACTTCCAGCTGGGTTAGGCTAATAGAAGGCTTAAATAGAGAGAGGAAGGGTTTCATCTGAACCTTGAAGGATGGGCAGGGATTAGATCATTAGCCCAGAAAAAGAAACTCTACAACCAAGAACATGAAGAAAGGAACGCATAAGATGTGTCCCCAAATAGTAATGAGGCAAGTACAGAAAGTAATGAGACAAGAGTGTTTTACCTGGGTCAGGCAAAAAGTTTCATATCATCCAGGCTTAGATCCCAAGGATTAAGGACTATGGACAAAGCCAAAACACAGGTAAATTAGGCTAGTTCTCCGGCTCTCCAGGGACAGGGTAAATGTGATAAACATTAATTGATGTAAGTATAATACTTGACAAAGATAAGTTAATATAGGGCCAAAATGGAAGTACCTGAAGGCTAGACTGAGGATTTTTCATTTAAAATTTTCCTATAGGTAATGGGAAATCGATGAAGACTTTTGCTTACTTGCTTATCTAAGTAATGCAATAAAAGCCATGTTTTCAGGAAGACAAACTTTGAAGCCATATATATAGCACAGGTTGGGGTGGAAGAAAACTTGACGTGGAAAGAACGAACTAGTAGAGTGACTTAGAGAAACAGATCTGAATCGTAGCAATAGAGAGAGGAAAGTGTCAGAGAAATTAAGGAGGAATAATAAAAAGTAGAACTTGGTGATAGATTAAATCTGGGAGGTACCCGCGGAAGCCCCACCCATAAACTCCTGGCACTCACTTCTTCACACTGAAGCCTGCTTGCTGGGAACACCTGTGAACTCTGCTTCAGGTCTTCAGCCTGGATGGGGGAATATACTTGGCCCAAGTGCGGAACAAGCCAGAAGTGACAGAGAGATAATACCCTTAGAAGCAGCCTGAACCAATAAAGACAGGGATTTGGAGGATAAAGCTGCTGATTAAGAATAACTTACCCCTCCATTAGAGTGACTCTGAGTTCTACACTATCCCTCAGAATTACCCCAATGGGATTAAACTTCAATTTCCCAGTGGCAACTTGCTTAATAACACACCATCTCTTGTCTTTTTTTTAATCCCTTATCTCCTTTCCCCACTCCCTTATCAGCATTTCTTGTATCACTCCCATATAAACTTGTGGCACTGGGATCCTTGCCTTGGCATCTGCTTCTAGAGGAATCTAAATTAACAGTTAGAAAGAAGAGTAGAATTAAAAATAAGGCAGAATAATGGCCCCCCAAAGATGTCCACATCCTGATCCTTGGAATCTGTGAATGCGATACCTTCTATGGCAAAAGGGACTTTGTAAATGCCATTAAGATTAATTAAAGACTGTGAGACAGGTGTGCCCAATCAAATCACATGGATCCTTAAAAGCAGAGAACTGTGCCCAGGTGTGATTAGAGGGGGATGTGACTGTGGAAGAATGGTCAGGAAGATGCAACATCTCTGGCTTTGAAGATGGAGGAAGGGGGTCATCATCCAAGGAATGTGAGTGGCCTCTAGAAGCTGGAAAAGGCAATATGGATTTTCCCCCAGAGTCCTTAGTAAGGAATGCAACCATGCTGACACCTTGATTTTAGCCCAGTGAGACCTCTGTCAGAGTTCTGACCTACAGAACTATAAAGATGATAAATCTGTGTTGTCTTAGGCCATGAAGTTTGTAGTAATTTTTTATAACAGCAATAGAAAACGAATACATTGTCCTTAAGTTACAGACTACAAAAACTTGAGGCAGTCATAAAAAGTGAAATGAAACAGGAGACTGAGTTTTCAGAATATGTTGGTCTAAATGTTCAATATATTGAGTCCTGTGTGTGTTCTTGATTGTACAATATTCGTAGAGATCCACAGAGCCTCTTGTATATATGCAACATCATTCTTCAGCTAATTATGAGCATGAGAAGGATGTTTGATATTTGTTGTGTTTTATTTTGTTTTAGCCAGGGAGTTGTCATTCAGTCAGTTCTGTTAAGTCATACGTGATGCCCTCAAGAAGATACAATTTTCAAAATGCATTGGTATAGAGGAAACTATGGCAATAAATAACAAAATGCCATGGTCAAACTCACTGTGTCTTTCTGGTGCTCAGTTTCACCTGGGCTATGTTTAGAAGCTTTCATTCGGAAAGGATGGCTCTAGGATAAATGTGCTGTATGAATATATTCTTTGAATTTAAAATTTTCATTGAGTTGTGGCAACACACAAGGGTTGGATACAAGAATTTTGACACATTAATTCAGAGCTAGTTAAAGTGACTTCCAGTGCATTGTTGGAAATATATACTCCCGGACACAGTTTTATTGGAGCCTATGATTTTTGCTTTCAGACCCTGCACCTTTGGTATATTATGTTCTGAATGTTTCATTATATTCTAATCCTACAGTCTCATTGGGTTACTCCATCTTTCTCAGACCCTGTTTTTTTCCGTACCCTGTCCATGCAATCTTTGCAGCCACACTCAATCCTCAACCCTCCCCACATAACATGCACAATAGGGACACAACAGAATATTTAAAACTCTATAACCCGCTGGTTAGCTGGATTTGGCAAGAGGGTTGGGTCTGCTGCCCCTGTACAAAGAGTTCTGGGGAAATATCCACACCTCCACCTAACCTCCTTCACATGGAGCCTACCTATCTTTCTGACTCATCTTCTGCCTGCTTCCTGGTTTGTATGCTGGTACTACTGGAGCCCAGCTGTAAGAAGACTAGGGCCTCAGTCTCTTAAGGAAGAACTGTAAGCCTCTTATATCTCAAAATTTTGCTTCCACTAGCTTTCCTAACTGGCACAGAACTCTTTGATATATGCATATGAAAGCTGCTGCTTCTTTAAAACGCTGCCTTCCCTTGATGCAGATTCCACAGATTTGGGTTAGCCTTGTTCTATGGCCTTGGTTGTTTATATTGCTGTTTCCTCTGAGGTGGGCTGGAGATCTTTTCAGCTGCTCCACTTTGTTTTCCACAGCCTCTGACTCATAGCAGCCCCTGCTGACCCCCCAGTCCTGCTCCAAGCACATAGCATACCTCAAAGCCACCTAATGAAATCAAATTCTTATTCTATCAAAAAAAAGTTATCTGCGGATTGTGACCTAATAGGCCAAATGTTTTGCCTTTCTCACAATATACCATTCATAATAAAATAAGTTCTTGCCAAACAAATTTTAAAGAACTCATTTTATATGTATGCATTACAAGTTTAAAGCCTGCATTATAGATTCAGTTCAATTTCTTAAGTAGCAGGACAGGACAGTAAATGTTGCTGTTCTCTCTGGTAGGCAGTGTAGTCTGGTGTTGCAGAGAAAGATCTGCTCATAGCACATCCTCTAACTCTGCAGATATGATGCTAGATGCACACACCTCAAAAACAAACAACAAAAAAAAACTTCCCCTAAATACCAAGATAATTTGTAGAAAGGCTGTATGGTTACAAAAGCATTTTGGCAGGGCGTAAGGAAATGAAATAAGGGAGAAAGCAAGTGCACAAGACATTGAATTTCAAGTAAGAATGGGCTCAAACACTTTAAAGCCAAAAATAATCTGTGTACCCTAGAGCTTGGGGACCGTCTGCCTTGGCTGATCACAATCCTGCAGCCATGCGTCACCAAACGACTAAAGAAGATAATTCAAGAGGATTACCTGTTGGTACTGGCTTTTAATGCTGACAAATGTGGCTAGTTTTGAAGGCAGGTGCCTTGCACAGCCTTTATTTGCTGTGGAGTTTTTCACATACGTAATGCTGTTTTAATTTGTTTCTACTAAGATCCTATTATCTTAGACTCGGTCCTGTGAACTGAGGATTTGCCAGTGATAGTGCCTTTCAAGAACATCATCCCAAAACATTCTTCTTTAAAATCATCTACTATAACTTTCTCACCATTTTATTCCTCTTTGCCCTCCAACAATCTTCCCTCTCACCTTAACCCCTCAATCAACACTACCCACCCCAAGGTCATCAATGACCTCCTCTTTGCCAAATTCAGTGGCCTCTCATTCTGGGGACCAATCCTTTGTTTTTGAAACTCGCAGGCCTCCTTGACACCCGTCTTAGCCTCGATTTTAGAGAGATAAAAATGTCCTAATTCTCCTATATTTTTCTGTAGAATACTTCTTGTGTTTGATTATATTTTTGTTTTTGCTTTCATTTTAATAAATGCTTACCAATTGATCAATTCAAAAACCTCTACTGGAAATTACTGCTCCTTCTGTGACCTAGCTGACAGAACAGACTCAGCTTTGAATGAAGTTCTATAGGAAGCAAACAATCTATACAACTCCTGATCTATTGCATGATTAGGAGTATAAATTTTGCAAGTATTTAAAGCAGTTTTCCCAGCATTATTGACATATTGATTAACAAATGGTAAGATGAAAAGAGTAATCACTGATGATACTCATTCCACCAGGAATCCAACTACCTTGGAATGGTCTACAAATTTCAGGAAAGCCAGGAAAGAAGAAACATGCCAAGGATTTAATAATACCTTATAAAGATTGATTTCTAACGTATGTTGATCACAAATGTGTGCCTCGTTGGGGCCTAAGATTCACACTTCCTGGAAGGCAAAGTCTAGGCTTAGGCATTGACTACAAAGAGCTATTTATTCCTAGCCAGCAATTTACACAAACCATCATTGAAAATCTAAATATTGTTAAACTTGACAGTCATTCAAATGCACACAGAAGAATAAGAGGGCCAGCTACAAATGAAAAGCTTGTCAATTTTAAATCCTTAATGCTTATATGTATTTCTCCCTTTGGAGATGGTGTTTCTAATTGAATATTTTTGTATATTGTCAGATAAGATTTTGCATCCCAAAGTCATATACAGTTACAGTATTGAGTTTTCTTTTCTCTACAAAAGGGTTTATTTAACTAACCTCTTTAGTTAAAAAAAATTTTAAGGCCATGATGAATATTGATTAACCTTGGGAACCAAAGAGTAAACATAAAAACAATTTCTTATGCTAAGTTCAGGTTTAACAATGTGCTAATAGCCCATAATGAAGATAGCAGCCATCAGTTAATCAACCCATTAAGTTGGGATCAGAAGTGTCAACTCAAGTGCAGTCTACTAATTTACTGACCCTTAATGGGTCAGCAAGATCTATAACCCAAAGACTGATCTTTCTGCTTCTGTTAAAGTCACTTTGGAGGCCAATTCACTTCCTTCCATGATTCTGATCTCTGACCTGGTATGGGCAGGGAGTCAACATAAAATCCATTTATGAGAATGTGCTCGGGGTTACTGAGTAATGGAGTCTCATGCTAACTGGTGAGTTAATGTCTGGGTGGAAGCTCTTTGTGGAAGTACCAACTTTTATTATTTTTTTAATATACAGTCCACACAACCATGAAAACAGACATGTACAATCTTCAGTGGGAACTTCTGACTCCAGGAAGTTCGGGGTTCCTGAGTTAGCTAAGGCTTGCCACCCACTCCCATTCCTATCCTGCTCTGTGAGTAAATCTTAGTTTTTGAAATGACAATGGGTCAAAAAAGAACTGAAGAGTGAGATGGCAAGGTGTAGGGCTACACCTACCAAATAATAATTATAAAGTAAGTTTTGCTTTATTAAAGATGTAGTGGGCTGGATAGAACATTGCTTTGGTAATTACTAAGCAAAAATAGATATAATTTGGTTGAATCTAATAAGTGAGACTCAATTATCCAGTGTTTGCTACTTTTAAGGGGAAGGGGAGGAAAACAGGAGCATATCTTATTCCAGATGGGCCTTTGAGAGGGTATAATAAAAATTATGAATCAAAAATTCATTCACTTGAATCATATTTGTATAGAAAAGATATAATAATAATTGCCATGATAATACAAGTGTCTTTTTTTTTTTTTAAATAGCAGCATTTTCTTTCTCAGGTGATAAAGCAGTTCACTGAACTACAAATTACAATGTCCATTAGCAACCTGTTAGCCACGTGATGTCAGAGAATCGAACATATGCAAGAGGTGCCACTGAGCTTAGTTCTGTTGCCCTGTTCCCCAGCCAACCCTGTGGCAAGGCTACTTAAATGCCACCAACTCTAATCCTGCTCTGACATACAGTCCTGGCTGTGATTTTCCCCCAAACAGGACACAGACAGATAAGATATATTAACTGAGGTTCTGGAAAGGGGAAGCAAGAGGAAAAAAAAACCAACTACTAAATGCACTAAACATAAAAAAAAAGTTTCATGGCAGGAAAAATTGAGATTAATTTAAAGGACCTAGGATTTGTTTTTCTCTCTACAAAGGAAATATGTCACTTTCACGCCAACGATGCTTGAAGGATTCCCGCAAAGAAAACCATCTTTGCTGGGAAAATAGAGAGCCCCCTCTGTTGTTGGTGACATTGCCCTGTTTTTTCCCCTATTTGTTGCCTTTGTTTTCCGCCCCCGTCATTAGCCAGCCTCCTGGTACCACTGTACCAACCTCAGCACAAAGACAGCTAAAAGACCGCTCAAAGCCTCTGTAGGAACGACAGAGTTCCTCCCTATGGAAAAAAGCGAACCCCGGGGCCAAAAAGATGAGGAAAAAGATTCAGCCTTTGGAAAAGCTCTCACAGACGTGGGTGGCTTTGGCAAGGTCAGCCTCTGGAGGTGACCTCCGACGCAGGTTCTCAACCTTAGGGCCAGCCTGAGGGACGCAGCGAGGGGAGCAGGAAAGGCGGGGCGAGCGGGAGAGAAAGGTCGTGGGGAAGGGGGCAGGAGAGAGGGAGTGAGTACACGTCGGAGACCACTGGACCAAAGGCAGGAAGGCTGGGGCCGGGCTCTGAGCGGCCACCCCGCCCTCAGCACCGCGCAGCCTGCGGGGTCACGGCCGGGCCCCACCTCCCGGGCTGCTGCGCGCTCCGCCTCTGTCCTCCTCAGCGCGGAGGCGGCGGAGCGAGGCGAGCGCACCCCACCAGGGAGGGCCTGACCCCGGGAGGCCACTGACAAGAGGAGGGGCCCTGCTCTGCACGCGGCGCTGCTACCCCCACCCCAACGCTCCGCATCCCTTCCCCGCGGCTGCAGCAGCCGCAGCAGCAGCAGCCGAGGACGCGAGCCTCGGCGTCGCCGAAATCTAAGCCGAGCCCAGCTGTGCCGGGGGCCCGAGGAGGAGGCTGGGGCGGCGGGGGAGGGGCGGAGGGCGGGGTGGCGGCGGGGGCGGCGCGCGGGGCGGCGGCGTCACTTACCCGGCCGGGGCGCGGGGGCAGCTCGCCGACTCCTCGGGGGCCGCGGCGGCTGGGGGCCGGCGGTCGCTCGGCCCGGGCGCTGCCAAATGTAAACAATCCGCCATGATTTCTTTGTTTAGCTAATTGAACCTGCCGCCGTCGCGAGTCCCGGGCGCTCCCTCGCTCCCTCCTCTCCCCGGCCCCTCTCGCTCGCGCGCGCTTTCATTTATTTATTTGTCTTCCCCCCCGCTCCTTCGTCTTCCCCTCTTTTCTTTGGCCTCAGTAGCTGCTTCTCTTGGAAGTCGAGGCAGTGGGGTGGTTGGTGCAGGGAGTGCGGTGGTGGTTTTTAGAAATACAGGTAGAAACCTACCCAAATCTCAAGCTGAGGTGCACTTGCTGAAAGAGGAGGAGGGTGTTTCCCTCCCTCCCTCGCTCTCGCCTTTCCCGCCACCCCCCGTTTATTAGACTAGCCTCCGTGGAAAGTGCCAGACAAACGGGGTGCAACTTCCAGTCACCTTTTCTTGCCGCCGAACTCTCTAGTACTGGAATTCTCGGGCGGATTTTTGACTCGGCAAAAGCGCCAGGTTCTTCGTTTACTTTGAGAACCTCGAATATGTGTTGTCCGGCTGCCTAAGGGCTCACAGAATAGTTTCCGCCACGCCAGGGGAGGAATGAACATAATACAGCGCGCTCATCGGGGGAGGGTGACCTGTTGGCGTCAATTCAACGCCTTTAAGAAAACACTGGATTTTACACACTCACCCACGCCCGTGCACACACCATCCACACTAGCACCAACACAGTGGAAAGATAGAAGAGCGGGACCTTTCAGCCATATATTTGCATAAATTATTGGTACTTTTCGTTGCACAACCCTTTGGGGAGGGGGTAGACTCTGAGCACATTTACCGAGTTTAAAACTTCGAGGAGGGCTTCCCTGGTGGCGCAGTGGTTGAGAGTCCGCCTGCCGATGCAGGGGACGCGGGTTCATTCCCCTGTCTGGGAAGATCCCACGTGCCGCGGAGCGGCTGGGCCCGTGCGTCATGGCCGCCGAGCCTGCGCGTCCGGAGCCTGTGCTCCACAACGGGAGAGACCGCAACAGTGAGAGGCCCGCGTACCGCAAAAAAAAAAAAAAACAAAAAACTTCGAGGAGATAGGTACTGGTAGGAAAGGAGGCTTAGCACCTGTCTATGTGAGTTCTGTGGGTGGAAATGCATTTGATCACCAGTTTTCACTATAGTTAATGCAGGTATCGTTTAAGCCCTGTTTTAGGTGGATTTACGATAAGATTCAGGGTAATCCGTGGCAGAAAAATTCAAGGGCTATGGTCTCATTTATTAGAAAAAAAAAAACTACAACTTCGGTTTCACTTCTTTTTATAGCCACTATGTTGGCTGGACACCAAAAATGATTCAATATTTTAATTCATAAGGAGGATTGGAAGTCATCTACATATTGCAGAGAAACTGTGCCTCTTATTATCATCAGACTTAATCGCATTAAAAGAAGTTATTGCCTTACCTGCTTAATTCTTCTGGGGAGAGCACTGTTGAATAGAGTAATGTCATCCTTAGAAGTTTGGACCGACCATTTACAGGTCATATAATATATTGATTATAAGTGTAGAAGGGCCATCTGGTCCCATCAAGAGAACTGAACTAAGTAATATTTACACTGTAGGCCAGTCACTGTGGTGGTTTTAACCTCTGGGCCAATTAATAAATAGGTGTTCAAGCATTCTGATTATATAGAAAGAAAAAGGAATTGTATTACCACGCAATCAAAATGACCCCAATCAAATCCCCTGTTTACACATGGCTTTAGTCTATTCCTTCGGGAAAGTTCAACAGAAGTTATAACCGTGTTTTTTTCCCCACACTTGTGATGTTCCTCTCTATAGCAGGATAAATTTTACATGTTTTCCCAAATTTTAACTTAAATCTGACCTTAATGAAACCCGTGGTAATATTTACCCTCTCCTAAATGCTTGTGCCTAACTTCTGTTGGCATCAGATATGAAACTCCTGAGCTTCAGAACTGTGTGATCAAGGCCTGTGAGTAGGAGATTCATATACTCAGTACATGAAAGAATTTCTTATTGCATAAAAATTAAACTGAAGGAGCCATAGTTTCACTTTTAAAACTTAGATGAAACAAATACATTTTGCATTAATTTATTTAAAGACCTGGCCTGCTTGTATAGAATTGCTGACCCATGTTGACATTAATTTTTTCTAATACGGTTGAATGTTGCACCATTTGCCTGTCCATCCTCAGATTCATTTCATGTGTCACTTGCCGTGAACTGAGATTTGTTTTGGAAGTTGGAGGGAGAGGGTCAAGTGGAACTGCTCTTGAGCCCATTCCAAATTCTCACATATCTTCTTAACCAGGTGTATTTGAAAAACTGAGTCTTCTCCTGGTGTCTCCTTACTCTCATACTACCACACTCACAACACTTCACTTCTGACAATTCTGGTCACCAAATGTGTGGGGTTTTTTCCTACACCAAGCAATTCTCCACGGCACCAGCTGGGGATCCTACAATTTAACTCAATTCTGGTACTGCCTACCTGGAGATAGTGTCAGATACCGTCAGTGTAGGGCTCAGTCCTGTATGACCGATCCCAGCTCACTTCAGATGCTGATCACAGTAGTAGGTCCACAGGTTACCTACAACTCCTCTCTGACTTGGCTACAAATCATAGGTTCCCATGACCTCTTTCCCCTTTGGATTTAATTGATTTGCTAGAGTGGCTCACAGGACTCAGGGAAACATTTACTTACACTTACCAGTTTATTAAGGATACGATAAAGGATACAGATGAACAACTAGATGAAGAGATACATAGGGTGAGGTCTGGGAGCTTCCAGAACACAGGAGCTTCTGTCCCTGTGGAGTTGGGGTGTGTCATCCTCCTGGTGTGGATGTGCTTGATAACCTGGAAGTTCTCCAAACCCTGTACTTTGGGGAATTCTATGGAGGCTTCAGCATGTAGGCATGATCAATCATTAACTCCATTTTCAGCCTTTCTCCCTTTTCAAGAGAATGAGGGGCAGGGCTGAAAACTCCAAGTTTCTCATCATGGCTTGGTCTTTCCAGTGCAGGAGCCCGTCTCCTCAGGAGAACAAAAGTTACTCCTCGTGTTCTTAACACTTAGGAATTTACAAGGTCAGGGAGATGTCAAAAGCCAAATTTTAGAACCACAGATGCTCCTAGGGCTCTTATCACTTAGGGATTTACAAGGGTTTCAGGAGCCTTGTGCCAGGAGCTAGGGGTGGAGACCAATATATACATTTCTTATTACTTCACACCAGGCAACATCACATTATAGATTTGTGTGTATGTATCTCCCCCCCCCCTTACTAAATAGCATTCTTTAAGTCTTCGTACCTAGTAAAATGTTAATCATATACCACACACTTGTTGAAGATATGTTGAAAAAATTGAAAACTCATACATAGCTAGATTTTATTCTTAGGCTCTTACAGTAGACTGTTAACACTGATGGCCCGCAATCCATCACACATCCCTGTATTCTTACCCTTGTATAGTTCCCTCACTGACCATGGAGTTAGCCATGTGAATTACCTTGGCCACTAGGAAGTGTGATATAAGCAGAAGCTCAGTAAGCACCTGCACACTGGGGCTTGTCCTTTTCGATGTTCCCTTTTGGAATGCAGCCTCCAGGCTTTAAAGAAGTCTAGATTATCCTGCTGGAGAGAGAGGGCACATGGAGAAGAACTGGGCCATTCCAGCCTAGATACTAGCTGAATTCATCACATGAATGATCTAGCTAACACTGCATGGGGCAGAATAACTGTCCAGTCAATTCTTGGGATCATGGCAATAAATCAATTTTGTTCCAAGCCACTAAGTTTTGGAGTGGCCAGTTACACAGCAGTGGGTAACTGACATAGCAATCACCAAATTCAAGCACTAGAGACATGGTCAGGTTACTACAGAAGAGAAAGATTTATCAAAAGGATGGCGGAGGGGGAGAAAGAAACTGAAAAACTGCTTGGTAGAGCTTCACAGAATTAGAACTTCATTGGTCATTTCTTAGAATTCAATGACACAGTTACTCAAGTGATTGAGTAACCATTCTGGTGACAGTCTTTCTGTCATCACTTTATTTTTTTTTTACATCTTTATTGGAGTATAATTGCTTAACAATGGTGTGTTAGTTTCTGCTTTATAACAAAATTAATCAGTTATACATATACATATGTTCCCATATCCCCTCCCTCTTGCGTCTCCCTCCCACCCTCCCTATCCCACCCCTCCAGGCAGTCACAAAGCACCAAGCTGATCTCCCTGTGCTATGCGGCTGCTTCCCACTAGCTATCTACCTTACCTTTGGTAGTGTATAAATGTCCATGCTGCTCTTTCGCTTTGTCACAGCTTACCCTTCCCCCTCCCCATATCCTCAAGTCCATTCTCTAGTAGATCTGTGCCTTTATTCCTGTCTTACCCCTAGGTTCTTCATGACATTTTTTCCCTTAAATTCCATATATATGTGTCAGCATACAGTATTTGTCTTTCTCTTTCTGACTTACTTCACTCTGTATGACAGACTCTAGGTCCATCCACCTCATTACAAATAGCTCAATTTCGTTTCTTTTTATGGCTGAGTAATATTCCATTGTATATATGTGCCACATCTTCTTTATCCATTCATCCGATGATGGACACTTAGGTTGTTTCCATCTCCGGGCTATTGTAAATAGGGCTGCTGTGAACATTTTGGTACATGACTCTTTTTGAATTATGGCTTTCTCAGGGTATATGCCTAGTAGTGGGATTGCTGGGTCATATGGTAGTTCTATTTGTAGTTTTTTAAGGAACCTCCATACCGTTCTCCATAGTGGCTGTACCAAATCACATTCCCACCAGCAATGCAAGAGTGTTCCCTTTTTTCCACACCCATTCCAGCATTTATTGTTTCTAGATTTTTTGATGATGGCCATTCTGACTGGTGTGAGATGATATCTCATTGTAGTTTTGATTTGCATTTCTCTAAGGAGTAAAGATGTTGAGCATCCTTTCATGTGTTTGTTGGCAGTCTGTATATCTTCTGTGGAGAAATGTCTATTTAGGTCTTCTGCCCATTTTTGGATTGGGTTGTTTGTTTTTTTGTTATTGAGCTGCATGAGCTGCTTATAAATTTTGGAGATTAATCCTTTGTCACTTGCTTCATTTGCAAATATTTTCTCCCATTCTGAGGGTTGTCTTTTGGTCTTGTTTATGGTTTCCTTTGCTGTGCAAAAGCTTTGAAGTTTCATTAGGTCCCATTTGTTTATTTTTGTCTTTATTTCCATTTCTCTAGGAGGTGGGTCAAAAAGGATCTTATGTGATTTATGTCATAGAGTGTTCTGCCTATGTTTTCCTCTAAGAGTTTGATAGTGTCTGGCCTTACAGCTAGGTTTTTAATCCATTTAGAGCTTATTTTTGTGTATGGTGTTAGGGAGTGATCTAATCTCATACTTTTACATGTCCCTGTCCAGTTTTCCCAGCACCACTTATTGAAGAGACTGTCCTTTCTCCACTGTACATTCCTGCCTCCTTTATCAAAGATAAGGTGACCATATGTGTGTGGGTTTATCTCTGGGCTTTCTATCCTGTTCCATTGATCTATCTTTCTGTTTTTGTGCCAGTACCATACTGTCTTGATTCCTGTAGCTTTGTAGTATAGTCTGAAGTCAGGGAGCCTGATTCCTCCAACTCCATTTTTCCTTCTCAAGATTGCTTTGGCTATTCGGGGTCTTTTGTGTTTCCATACAAATTGTGAAATTTTTTGTTCTAGTTCTCTGAAAAATGCCAGTGGTAGTTTGATAGGGATTGCATTGAATCTGTAGATTGGGTAGTAGAGTCATTTTCACAATGTTGATTCTTCCAGTCCAAGAACATGGTACATCTCTCCATCTATTTGTATCATCTTTAATTTCTTTCATCAGTGTCTTATAATTTTCTGCATACAGGTCTTTTGTCTCCTTAGGTAGGTTTATTCCTAGATATTTTATTCTTTTTGTTGCAATGGTAAATGGGAGTGTTTCCTTGATTTCACTTTCAGATTTTTCATCATTAGTATATAGGAATGCCAGAGATTTCTGTGCATTAATTTTGTATCCTGCTACTTTACCAAATTCATTGATTAGCTCTAGTAGTTTTCTGGTAGCATATTTAGGATTCTCTATGTATAGTATCATGTCATCTGCAAACAGTGACAGCTTTACTTCTTCTTTTCCAATTTGGATTCCTTTTATTTCCTTTTCTTCTCTGATTGCTGTGGCTAAAACTTCCAAAACTATGTTGAATAAGAGTGGTGAGAGTGGGCAACCTTGTCTTGTTCCTGATCTTAGTGCAAATGGTTTCAGTTTTTCACCATTGAGGACGATGCTGGCTGTGGGTTTGTCATATATGGCCTTTATTGTGTTGAGGAAAGTTTCCTCTATGCCTACTTTCTGCAGGGTTTTTATCATAAATGGGTGTTGAATTTTGTCGAAAGCTTTCTCTGCATCTATTGAGATAATCGTATGGTTTTTCTCCTTCAATTTGTTAATATGGTGTATCACGTTGATTGATTTGCATATATTGAAGAATCCTTGCATTCCTGGAATAAACCCCACTTGATCATGGTGTATGATCCTTTTAATGTGCTGTTGGATTCTGTTTGCTAGTATTTTGTTGAGGATTTTTGCATCTATGTTCATCAGTGATATTGGCCTGTAGTTTTCTTTCTTTGTGACATCCTTGTCTGGTTTTGGTATCAAGGTGATGGTGGCCTCATAGAATGAGTTTGGGAGTGTTCCTCCCTCTGCTATATTTTGGAAGACTTTGAGAAGGATAGGTGTTAGCTCTTCTCTAAATGTTTGATAGAATTCGCCTGTGAAGCCATCTGGTCCTGGGCTTTTGTTTGTTGGAAGATTTTTTATCACAGTTTCAATTTCAGTGCTTGTGATTGGTCTGTTCATATTTTCTATTTCTTCCTGATTCAGTCTTGGCAGGTTGTGCATTTCTAAGAATTTGTCTATTTCTTCCAGGTTGTCCATTTTATTGGCATAGAGTTGCTTGTAGTAATCTCTCATGATCTTTTGTATTTCTGCAGTGTCAGTTGTTACTTCTCCTTTTTCATTTCTAATTCTATTGATTTGTCTTCTCCCTTTTTTTCTTGATGAGTCTGGCTAATGGTTTATCAATTTTGTTTATCTTCTCAAAGAACCAGCTTTTAGTTTTATTGATCTTTGCTATCGTTTCCTTCATTTCTTTTTCATTTATTTCTGATCTGATTTTTATGATTTCTTTCCTTCTGCTAACTTTGGGGTGTTTTTGTTCTTCTTTCTCTAATTGCTTTAGGTGCAAGGTTAGGTTGTTTATTCGAGATGTTTCCTGTTTCTTAAGGTGGGATTGTATTGCTATAAACTTCCCTCTTAGAACTGCTTTTGCTGCATCCCATAGGTTTTGGGTCGTCGTGTCTCCATTGTCATTTGTTTCTAGGTATTTTAAAATTTCCTCTTTGATTTCTTCAGTGATCACTTCGTTATTAAGTAGTGTATTGTTTAGCCTCCATGTGTTTGTATTTTTTACAGATCTTTTCCTGTAATTGATATCTAGTCTCATAGCATTGTGGTCGGAAAAGATACTTGATACAATTTCAATTTTTGTAAATTTACCAAGGCTTGATTTGTGACCCAAGATATGATCTATCCTGGAGAATGTTCCATGAGCACTTGAGAAAAATGTGTATTCTGTTGTTTTTGGATAGAATGTCCTATAAATATCAATTAAGTCCATCTTGTTTAATGTATCATTTAAAGCTTGTGTTTCCTTATTTATTTTCATTTTGGATGATCTGTCCATTGGTGAAAGTGGGGTGTTAAAGTCCTCTACTATGAATGTGTTACTGTCGATTTCCCCTTTTATGGCTGTTAGTATTTGCCTTATGTATTGAGGTGCTCCTATGTTGGGTGCATAAATATTTACAATTGTTATATCTTCTTCTTGGATCGATCCCTTGATCATTATGTAGTGTCCTTCTTTGTCTCTTCTAATAGTCTTTATTTTAAAGTCTATTTTGTCTGATATGAGAATTGCTACTCCGGCTTTCTTTTGGTTTCCATTTGCATGGAATATCTTTTTCCATCCCCTTACTTTCAGTCTGTATGTGTCTCTAGGTCTGAAGTGGGTCTCTTGTAGACAGCATAAATATGGGTCTTGTTTTTGTATCCATTCAGCCAGTCTGTGTCTTCTGGTGGGAGCATTTAGTCCATTTACATTTAAGGTAATTATCGATATGTATACTCCTATTCCCATTTTCTTAATTGTTTTGGGTTCGTTATTGTAGGTCTTTTCCTTCTGTTGTGTTTCTTGCCTAGAGAAGTTCCTTTAGCATTTGTTGTAAAGCTGGTTTGGTGGTGCTGAACTCTCTCAGCTTTTTCTTGTCTGTAAACGTTTTAATTTCTCCATCAAATCTGAATGAGATCCTTGCTGGGTAGAGTAATCTTGGTTGCAGGTTTTTCTCCTTCATCACTTTAAATATGTCCTGCCAGTCCCTTCTGGCTTGCAGAGTTTCTGCTGAAAGGTCAGCTGTTAACCTTATGAGGATTCCCTTGTGTGTTATTTGTTGTTTTTCCCTTGCTGCTTTTAATATGTTTTCTTTGTATTTAATTTTTGACAGTTTGATTAATATGTGTCTTGGCGTATTTCTCCTTGGATTTATCCTGTATGCGACTCTCTGTGCCTCCTGGACTTGACTGACTATTTCCTTTCCCATATTAGGGAAGTTTTCAACTATAATCTCTTCAAATATTTTACCAGTTCCTTTCTTTTTCTCTTCTTCTTCTGGAACCCCTATAATTCGAATGTTGGTGTGTTTAATGTTGTCCCAGAGGTCTCTGAGACTGTTCTCAGTTCTTTTCATTCTTTTTTCTTTCTTCTGCTCTGCAGTAGTTATTTCCACTATTTTATCTTCCATGTCACTTATCCATTCTTCTGCCTCAGTTAGTCTGCTATTGATCCCATCTAGAGTATTTTTCATTTCATTTATTGTGTTTTTAATCGTTGCTTGATTCATCTTTAGTTCTTCTAGGTCCTTGTTAACTGTTTCTTGCATTTTGTCTATTCTATTTCCAAGATTTTGGATCAACTTTACTATCATTATTCTGAATTCTTATTCAGGTAGACTGCCTATTTCCTCTTTATTTGTTAGGTCTGTTGGGTTTTTATCTTGCTCCTTCTCCTGCTGTGTGTTTTTCTGTCTTCTCATTTTGCTTATCTTACTGTGTTTGGGGTCTCCTTTTTGCAGGCTGCAGGTTCGTTGTTCCTGTTGTTTTTGGTGTCTGTCCCCAGTGGCTAAGGTTGGTTCAGTCGGTTGTGTAGGCTTCCTGGTGGAGGGGACTAGTGCCTGTGTTGTGGTGGATGAGGCTGGATCTTGTCTTTCTGGTGGGCAGGTCCACGTCTGGTGGTGTGTTTTGGGGTGTCTGTGGACTTTTTATGATTTTAGGCAGCCTCTCTGCTAATGGGTGGGGTTGTGTTCCTGTCTTGCTAGTTGTTTGGCATAGGGTGTCCAGCACTGTAGCTTGCTGGTCGTTGAGTGAAGCTGGGTGCTGGCGTTGAGATGGAGATCTCTGGAAGATTTTCGCCGTTTGATATTATGTGGAGCTGGGAGGTCTCTTGTGGACCAGTGTCCTGAAGTTGGTTCTCCCACCTCAGAGGCACAGCACTGACTCCTGGCTCCTCAATTTGGGATGATTTGTTTTCTATTCATGTATTCCACAGATGCAGGGTACATCAAGTTGATTGTGGAGCTTTAATCCCCTGCTTCTGAGGCTGCTGGGAGAGATTTCCCCTTCTCTTCTTTGTTCTCACAGCTCCCCGGGCTCAGCTTTGGATTTGGCCCCGCCTCTCCGTGTAGGTCGCCGGAGGGCGTCTGTTCTTCTCTCAGACAGGACAGGGTCAAAGGAGCAGCCGCTTCGGGGACTCTGGCTCACTCAGGCAGGGAGGGAGGGAGGGAGGGGCACGGAGTGCGGGGCAAGCCTGCAGCGGCAGAGGCCAGCGTGATGTTGCACCAGCCCGAGGCGCGCCGTGCATTCTCCCAGGGAAGCCATCACTGGATCCCGGGGCCCCGGCAGTGACGGGCTGCACAGGCTCCCCGAAAGGGGGGCGTGGACAGTGACCTGCGCTCGCACATAGGCCTCTTGGCGGCGGCAGCAGCCCCAGCGTCCCACGCCCGTCTCTGGGGTCCGCGCTTTCAGCCCCGGCTCGCGCCCGTCTCTGGAGCTCCTTTAAGGGGCGCTCTTAATCCCCTCTCCTCGCGCACCAGGAAACAAAGAGGGAAGAGAAAGTCTCTTGCCTCTTCGGCAGATCCAGACTTTTTCCCGGACTCCCTTCCAGCTAGCTGTGGCGCATTAGTGCCTTCAGGCTGTGTTCACGCCGCCAGCCCCAGTCCTCTCCCTGCGCTCCGACTGAAGCCCGAGCCTCAGCTCCCAGCGCCGCCCGCCCCGCCGGGGGAGCAGACAAGCCTCTCGGGCTGGTGAGTGCCTGTCAGCACCGATCCTCTGTGCGGGAATCTCTCCGCTTTGCCCTACCCAGGTACGTGGGGAGTTTCTTGCCTTTTGGGAGGTCTGAGGTCTTCTGCCAGCGTTCAGTAGGTGTTCTGTAGGAGTTGTTCCACATGTAGCTGTATTTCTGGTGTATCTGTGGGGAGGAAGGTGATCTCCGCGTCTTACTCTTCCGCCATCTTTCCCAGAAGTCCCTGTCATCACTTTAGAATTAAGCACCTTTGAGGCTGTGAACAAAGAGGTCAGAAGACAGAGGCTCTGGAGTTGTTTTCTTGCATTCAAATCCCACCTCTGCCCCCAAGTGACAAAGTAGCGTGAGGACTTCTAGAAATTAGGTATATATATATATTTTGTTTGTTTGTTTGTTTGTTTTTGCAGTACGTGGGCCTCTCACTGTTGTGGCCTCTCCCGTTGCGGAGCACAGGCTCCGGATGCACAGGCTCAGCGGCCATGGCTCACGGGCCCAGCCGCTCCGCGGCATGTGGGATCCTCCCGAACCGGGGCACGAACCCGTGTCCCCTGCATCGGCAGGCGGACTCTCAACCATTGCGCCACCAGGGAGGCCCAGGTATATTTTTAAATGTACATTTTCCCCGGGAAATTGTTCAAGTGAGACCAGGAATGAGAAGAAATCATGAGTAATGCTTGGAAATTTAGGGCTCAGATGTAAACTTAATAGATGAAAGTGGTTGTCTGGTTACCCGTAAGTCATCTCCCTGAATAAAATAGTACTTGGTTGTGAATTAGGCACCTAAGGTCTTAGGTCCTGTGACCTTGATTTGGTTTTCTGTATTTGCTGCTGATATAAACACACACACACACACACACACACACACACAGACACACACACACAGACACATACACAGAGGTCAGTTATCCAGATTATAGATGGGGGTGAGGATGAATAAAAGTGTATGGATGTCTCAGTGTGGCAAAGGATGGAGTTGAATGTTCATAAGATGAATTCTCCCAGGCCCTTAAATGCTCAAACGTTTTATAAACCATGAAATAACGTACATTTACCTATTAATCAGATCTATAAAGTCAATAAGACCTAGATTAACCAATTAATTTAAAGTGATGATGTTTTGCCTAAAGTAAGTTACCGCTAGCCTTATGAATATGGCACTGGTGATTACTGACATTCCTATGCTACTAAGTGCCAAGTAGTCAAGCCATTAGCCCACCATTTTTGGTATTCAAGGTTCTGTGACACTTTCCTTTGCACAGTTCTCCCTCACCTCATTTGGCTGTCACTTGGGATGCATCAAGTTCTTATCTGTTTCAGTCCAAGATAAGGTTGGGCTAGTTAGCACCAACTCTAGACACAAATATAGGCATTAAAATGATCATGAATATACTTATTTTTAAGGTTATCAATGAAGTTAAAATCCCAATTTGAGAAAGATTACTATCAGTTAAATAGCACTGGGGTGGCAGAAAGGAGACCTGGGTTCAAATCATATATTTGACACTAATCACAATGTAACTTGACTAGTACTCAGCTATTTCAATTTGGGAAAAGGAAAAATCTGAGAGTAATAAAAGGACTTTTGGTAGAGATCAGAAAGTAATGCTTTGTCATAGTGGAATCTCAGCAGTGTGGCAGAGACAGGGAAAACTTTTTGTGGCAGGGGGCTTTTCTACTGTCTCTTTTCTAGTGTCTTTTCTAGTGTCTCTCTAGTGTCTGGCTTTTAATTCCTCCTAGACATAAGGCTCATCCTCATCTCTCTCTCTTTGGTTTAATTTTCCCTCCCTCAATTTTAATTCTATTAAACTATTTCTCCTAAAAATTAGGCATAAAGTAGTAGTATTTTCATGGTTTTCTTAATTATACTGTCTACTTGCAAAATATGTCCATTTGTGAGGAAAGAAACAGCTCTTCTATTATAGCTCCCAAATGTTCATTAGGTTTTCAGGAAATAAAATTTCTTTCAGTCTTGGGAAAGGTTTTGGATTAAGATTATTTTTGAAATCCGAGGAGGGTAAAAATTGGAAAACTCATGCATTCTGTAGTTTTGGGGATGAATATAAGGTTCTAATATATGACAGAGTTAGGAAAAGATCAAATTCTCCTAACAGTTTTATTTTTCTTTGTTTTCTGGAAACCTGTAGCTATAGCATCCATGGCAAACCCAAAGAGAAGAATTGCAGGGTCTTGACAATGCTTCTCCCTGCACTTGGCACAGGTAGTTGGGAAACAAATTTCCCACTTCTAGCCAGGCACTTCTTGGAATGGGTGCAGGATCATCTATGGGCGCAGCTGCTGCTATACTTGAGGGGTCCCAGAACCCAGACACAGCTCTTTGAGCAGCCAAATGGGTATCTTCCCAAACCACTACCACCTCATTCACTTTTTTTTCAGCCTAAAATATTAAAATTAGCCCAAAGTGTTTTTAAAATATAATTACACCCTTTGGAATCTGGGCTTTGGAAAACTGTTATTTTTCCATTAAATAAACCAATATCTGGAATACATACATACATACATACATACATATGTAATGTATATATTAAAAATATGCTTGGAAAACACACTTTACTATAACATACAGCTTAGTAGGAAAAATAGAGAAATTCACAGTTCACACTTTAATTTTTTTTAAAGATTTTCTGAAAATACCTAGCAAGCTGTTGTCTGTTCAGTGATGCATACACTTGAGTGTGAAGCAAATCTTATCGCTTGTCTTACTAGTAACCTTATGGGGGTGGGGAGAGATGAAAATGATTGCCACTTTTGTATCCTTATACTGTACACTCTTTAAAGGTGGGTCTAGTAATGTTCTCTATTCTACACAGAAGTAATAAATACTGTCTTTAAGAAATGGTGATTATGATGCTCCCTTGCCAAAAAAGTAACAAAGGTATTTTAAATTGTATTTTTATCATGATAGAGAGATTTCAAATAATTTAGCTATTTTTAACTAATAACTACTGAGAATTAACATTATTATTTAATGCAATCAGTACTTGAATAGAGTATAAATCCAAGGAGTGAGCACTAGGGAAGATGTAGAACAGATAAGGCTTAGAGATTTGTAATTCTCAAGGACTGAAAAGGGATAACCCAAAGGAAATTAAGTGCTGGTTTTCTCAAATAAGGAATTAGATTTCCTTATTTCTTAAAATTACCCTGCAAGCCATATATCTTATGACATATGTATGTCCTTATAATATTCCAAAATCTACAACATAAGTTATATGCATTTTCTACATTAAGACATTATTTTATTTCTAGTTTCTGTTTCTTTCCTTGAACAGCAAAATAAATGGTTACTTTATCTTGTTTTCATAGATTATTTGAAAAAATAAAATATATTTTAAATGTTTATCTATTATAAGTACTCTATCAACTTGTTCACTTTAATAAAGGCACTTAGCATTGTGGTTGCATTTGAGAAATAAATAAGCACAATAAAACTTCACTTGATATGCTCTAGCATTTCCTCAATAAACATTATGAGGTCAAATTCCTATATAATTTAACAGTTGCTAGTAGCAGCACTCTGTGATACTAGTTGAAAATAGCTACTCTGAATCAGGAAGCACAAGGCAGAGAAATTATTCTATAGGTTTGCACATTTCCCAGGGTTCTGTCCAGATTGAACCAACTGGTGCAGAAGCATGAACTTGAGAAAGAGCAGTATGAGCAAGCTCAGATGTTGAGCTACTTTAGCTGTTTCTCTCTCCCCCTCCTTCTGTTCTTTCCCTCGGGTCACTTGAAAACACAAATAAAAGTGACTAGCATTTTAAAATGCCAAATAAAGTGGAAAATTATATAAAACAGTAGTCTCCAAAATAGAATGCAAGAAAATTTTTAGAACTTCTACCTATAGGCACTTATTATTTTGTTATTACTTTTCATTATTTTCATCTAAAAATAAAAATAAATTCTGCTCAACATTTAACAAATGAATGGACACCAGTGCTCTCAATGATCTGGATGGCCAATGACCACCTGTCAAGTATGGTGCACTTGAATCCTGATGAAAGAAATGTGTACACAGGCAGACATCATTTCAATAGGTGTTGCAGCTATTCTGACTATCTGATACCCTGGATTTAGCCCTATTCCTTCGCTGATTTAGAGCAGGAACAGATGAGGATACAGAGGGTTGAGCCACATTCAGGAGGAGCCACATGCCCTCTGTAGGTACCGACCAATCAGAGGAAGGATTTCTGAACCTCTAAGGGTCTTCCACCTTGGGGACAGTATTGAATGGATGGGAAGCTGGACCTTTGGGGCCATTGTGGTATTTTCATTTTTGTCCATGTACCATTTGAATAGGTTTCCTTCCTTTCTTCTCTCCCTCCCTCCTTTCTTTCTTTCTTCCTTTCTTCCTTCCTTCCATCTTTTTTTTTTTTTTTTTTTTTTTGCCAATATTAGTGTCCTTAATTTAGTTAAACTATGTCTGGGGAAAAATGAAACCTGCCCTCATAAGTCACATGAGTTATTCTCTCATGCTGTTTTAACATGCTTCTATCATGAGTTGTCACACAGCAGTGTCCATAACTAAGAAAAGATGCTAATGGATTGTGAATATTGTTGGCATTATAATGACCTTAACTAAATATACTTTTATATAGAGACTCCAAAGTTTTCTAATGACTGCTCCATCAGTAAAAACAGTCTTTGAGAATGAATACCTCGAAATATATATTTATATACATTTAAAAATATCAATGTAATATATATTTTATATAATTTATATATATCTTTATATATGCATATAAATGTATACTTATATAGTACCTAAATATTTCTTAAATAATTTATAAATACAAAGATTAAATTATACATTATATTTAATACACTATATATTTACTTACATGCCACTATACTAATAAATTATGCATTTTGTAAAACAAAGTTTTTAAAAGTAGAGTAAATAAACAATATTATTAAAGTTTTTAATTTTATTATATTCATCAATGGCAATTCAACCTTTTATTCTCTCATATGATGAATACATTCTCCCCCTAATATCTGAATATATCAGTTAGGATCTAAGCATGAAAATAGAGGCCTATCTAAGGATTTTTTTTTTTTTGGAAAAGGAATTTAGTACTAGGGGTTGCTTACACAGGAAATAGAAGAGCTAAGAAACTAAGCAAGGGATGGTGAGGAGGTAGCTCAGAGATGAGCAAGTGCAGGGTACCTGGAGAAGAGGGGGACCAGGGGCCAGACTTGCCTGGCAGAAGCTGACCAGGAGACATAACCACTGCTAGGGGCACTGAGTAGACAAGAGAAGCTAGAAGAAATTCTCCAGCCTCTTCCTGCCTTCTGGTCTGCAGTGTGTGGCCAGAGCCTCTCATGGGCAAACCTAGCCTCAGGCAGATGTCTGAAAGCACATCCCACAGGGGTAGCTCTAGCTGCGATACAGAGTAGATCAGGGAAGTGTGAGGATGGAAATGAGACAAACCCACCCAGTTCTGTGCACAGAACTTCTCACAGTCCTCTAAATAGTCCTTGTTTTTTCTTATCTCTACATATTGGCACATTTCCATTCATCTGCCAGGAATGCCTTTCTTTCTTTTCTTTGCCTATCAACCTCCTGAATGACCTTCAAGAACCAAGTTATTTCACAAACGTTCATGGAGGTACTATCACAGGCAATGTACTGAGTGCTGGGTTATCAGAACTATCAATTTCTTTGGAAATTAGTCTATTTCCCAAACTTTTCTAAAAATTCAATATATATTGAGTTAGCACAGTCTGATAGTTCTGAGTAAGGATTCAGGATCCAAACTATCTGGGTCAGATCCTGGCTCTGCCCCCTACCAGCTGTACAATCATGCCTCAGTTTCTCATCTCTAAACTGGGAAGGATAATAATACATACCTTGTAGGATTATCAGATGGATGAAATGAGTTAATATTTTATAGCACTTACAACAGTTTCTGGCAATAGCACATAAAACAGTTTCTTACACAGTTTCTTTATCTGTGTTTGTTAAACTAAATATATGCATACCGAGTCACTCCTTTTTCTGGGCTTCCACAGCCTTCCATCCATATTTCCATTATAGAATTCATTATACTGAGCTATAATCTGCACATCTGTCACTTCTGGTAGAACATGAGCTCGTGCTAGGGAGTCCATGATTAACCATCTTTGTATTCCCAATGCAAAGAACATAATAGATGCTCAATAAGTGTTTGTTTAATTAATTAATCACCTTATCTAAACCTCCCCTGTGTCACAAATCATGAAATGCAGTGATGAGTGCCAAAGGAAAGATATTTGTAAGAGTTCAGAGAAAAGAGGGATTAGTCTACTGGACTTGACATTCACGGAGGAAGTGGCATCTAAGCTTTTTAAAATTGGCTAAGGTTAGACACATACAGCTAATCAGAAGAGCTGAGGGAAAATATGAGCAAAGGCCTGGAAGTGGGAAAGCATGGGGGCATGTGCAGAAGCAAGGAGAGAAAGGAACACAAGTAGAGAGGATTCAAATGGTAGATGGGAGTAAAATTGTGAAAGGCTTGTAGGAAGATCCACTTTATACTGTAGGTCAAAGGCTCTCCATCTCTGTTTCACTGTGATACCCTGCAGTGTAAACCCTGACAGTTTTTTGGTTTTGGTTTTCTTTTTCTTATAATGCAAGTGCCCAACTTAAGCTTTGATTACCAAGACACCCACTTCAAAGAGGCACCCACTTCAAGAGGGCTATCTTGAAGAAGCACATTGGCAGCCATGCAACTAGATAAAGAGTGAGGCTGCCTCCCCCATCTGAGTCTCCTTTGTTTCAGAGATCTTGGCTGATTTTGATAACTGACCATTTCGGCCACATGTTTTTTTCTTGTCCATGCTTTAAATTACCAATCTTAGGTTTCAAATTCACCAATAAAGAGTGAAACCAAAAAACCATTGGCCCACCCTCAACCCCGATAAAAGCAGAACCCCAGGCCCGTGCACTCACTCTCTCTCTCCCCACAACCTCACTGTGTGGCCCCAGGAGTACTGTGTAATTTCCAGATTCTGTAAATAATAAAGTTTTTTTTTCAAAGTTTCCTGATGATTATTGCTGAAGGGCATCTTACAATCATAATAAGAACCACAAGAGCTAGTCCAACCACAGCATTGGTTATTGATATGCTTATCAATACCCTTAATAGCATGCCCTTAATAGGTAAAAATTACAAAGCATACCCTTAATAGGTAAAAGTTGCACCTTTATCACTCACCTAAGCTTACTCAAGATTAAGTATGGTCCCAGTACTTCCCTGGCAGTCCAGTGGTTAAGACTGCGCTTCCACTGCAGGGGGCACAGGTTCAATAGGTCCCAGCTGGGGGCACCCTGGTCGGGTGAACGAACATCCTGCAAACCATGCAGGGCAGCCAAAAAAAAAATTAAGGATGGTTCCTTTCTTACCATTCAAGAAGGCACATCTATCTCTCTATCCAACTGTCCATCTATCTCTCTATCTCTCTGTCATGTATAACCTGAACTGTTTTTAGTATCAAATGTACAGATGTCCCAAATTATTCTGTGCTTAAAATAGTTACTTCAGGTAATGGGAAACAACTGGAAAAATGAGTATGTTTAGGTTAATCTTCAGGGAGACTATTGTGACAAAAATCTATAAAGTGCTTGTTGATAACAGTGTCTGGGGTAGTATCATGTAGGCAAATTCTCCAAAATGATAGATGAAGAAAGAAAATCAAACTGGAGAATAAAAGGCATAGCCAAAGTTCTTAATTCAATAATTCATTACGTATAAAAGCATTATTCTGTACCTCATTCCAGCTAGAGAATTCATTCTAAAATCCGAGAATTAAGACTCTTCCGTAAGCGGCTTTGTTTTTCTTCTTTTACATGCGTGGTGCACTGCAAAGCTCCTGAGAGCTGTCATTCAGCTCTGACCTACTTTGAAGCACGTTTCATTTTTGGCTGGGAGCTGTGAGAATGTATACTTCCTCAGGATAGTTAGAAATGCCCATCTTTGGGATTGAATCATGTTTCCCACAGAGGCACTCGATGGTGAATTGGTCTCAAATAGACTAAATCCTTTGTCTTGTGTGATGAGGTTGTTTTTATTGTCCGGTTTGGTGGTGAGTAGCTTCAGGGATCTCTAGGTGAGGTACAATCCACCTTTTGGTCCAAATTACCTTTCTGCCCTTTTACAAAATTCATACATCTCTCTGTCCATCGGCCTCATTTATGGAACTTCTTTTCTCTATCTAGCAAGTGAAACTTTGTGACCTCCCCTGGCTGTGTTATCAGCATCTCTCTATGAATTGGTCAGCAGGATGGAGATATTTTCAGAACAATTCGGTCGGCATATATAGTCCATCTGAGTACCAATCACCTCAAACCTCACACATAAGTCCCTTGATACTAGAAAAGAATGTTTTTCTGCATTTTATGCTTCTGGATTGTGCTTGGTTTTTGCTTATTTGTTTTTTTGAACTTAAGCTGAGAAATTTTAATAGCTTCTTTGCTTTACAAAAGGGTTTTATTCATACAAAAGGGTTTTATTCATACAAAGAGCTATGTAGAATTCCATTATGTTGTAGTTCATCAGTTAGTGTAGGTACTTTCTTTGCACTCTGATCTCAATGCCTACTTGCTTTCGTGGAAGGGAAGAATGTGATCCAGGATAATCTGGTGGCCAGGCTCCAATATGGTTCCCAATGAGTGTTTACTGGGACTCCTGGCATTTGTGCCTTTATGTGATCCCCTTCCACATTGAATAACATCAAATATCATGAAAATAATGGAGTGTGGCTTCTGGGATTATGTCACAAAGGATAGTATAGCTTCCACCTTGCTTTCTTGCAAATCATTCGCTTTGGCGAATGCCAGTCATGCTGTGAAGACACTTAATCAACCCTACTAAGAGGTCCACATGATGAGGAAGTAAGGCCTCTTGCCAACAGCTGGCGCCAGGAATGTGAGTCAGCCATCTTGAAAGTGGATTCTCCAGTTGTAGTCAAACCTTCATATGACTGCAATCCCATTTGATACCTTGACTACAAACTCATGAGAGCAGGACCACACGGCTAAGCCACTTCTGACTTCCTGATCCTTCACAATAACTGCATGAGACAATAAGTGTTTCTAGCCCACAGAAACCGTTAGATCATTTTTTATTGTTGCTTCAAGTCTCTAAGCTTCAGGGTAATTTGCTTGGTATAAGGAGGGGAGCTTCTGTTCTTAACTGCAGCTGTTTTACCCCTCAAGAATCTACATTTAAAAAAAATTTCTCCACTGTGAGAACAAATTTTCTCCCCAAAGCCTTTCTGCTTTATGTGTGAAAATGTTATTCCTCCTATTACCATGCTTTTGACCATTGCAAAGTATGTAATGTTAACTGACAGTAATTGGTACCCATGCCCCACACTTCTCTTAGTTACTAAGTTCTACTCTAACCTCTGTGAGGGGTGAGCAGATAATTGATACGTAGGAAATTTAATCTCAGCCTGCTGCAAAGGAAAAGCAGTATACACAGTATGTTACGGCAAAGTTGATTTTTTTTCCTGAGAATAAAAAAATTTCTTCTAGAGACCATTTTTAGTCTTATCCACTATGCCATCAACACATGGATACCATATGTCTTATATTATCTTCACAACTTTCACTGTAATTAATGGATTGAGAGCTAAGAATCTGGGGTTCAAGTTTTAATTGTGCTACTTTATAGTCTATGATTGAACAAAGTAATTTTTCTAGTCCTTAGTTTTCTTGTCTGTGAAATGAAACCATTAAAGTCCATTTGTTCATTCAGCCCAAATCTACATGTTTTTTATTTGTTTGTTTATTTGTTTATTTATTTATTTATGGCTGCGCACTCTGTGGCTTGTGGGATCTTATTTCCCAGACCAGGGATCGAACCCAGGTCCCCAGCAGTGGAAGCACGGAGTGCTAACCACTGGACCGCCAGGGAATTCCCAGTCTACATGTTTATTTTGCATCTTTTATATGGCAGGCCCTGCACCAAAGATGAATAAGACGGGCATGATTTCTGCCTTCTTGGACTTTACAACTTACATTTGACATCACATAATTTCATTTTTTGGGATAAGTTCAGGCTGGGAAAGGATCTACAAAAGGAGGCAATTCAATACATATTTTTTAGCATCTATGATATTAATTATGAGGTGCTGATTCTCTAGAACCATAATCAAATGCCCCCAAATTAATAATGCTAGATCATATGTAACTCTTTACACTTTGCAAGGCACTTTCTAATTATCATATATGAGCCTCTCAAAAGCAATTTGTGATGGCTAGGTTATTACCTGGACTATCCACCCATCCTCCTCTAACTCTGCCTTTGATTATATTAGATTTCCCTGCTGGGATATTCTTAAATGCATTTCTCCAGAGCATTTATCCCTCCTGTGATTAAATAGTGAACCAGGGAATTTATTAAAGTCTGCTTCCCATTCTAGATTGAACCATAATCTAGCTCATTGCTCTATCCTAGTATCTAGAACAAAGAAGGTACTCAGTATTTATGTATTGTGAATAAATTTATTTTTAATTTTTTAATGTTTATAGATGAAGAACCTGAGTCAGAGAGGTTAAATGACTTACCTAAAGTCATACACTGAATTGCATAAGCATCAGATTTAGGCCTACACCTACAAGGAAGATTTCAATGCTACTTGGGTTAGACAGGATGTTTATTTACATCATTGGTCCTATGGCTCCTACCTTGATTCTTTTTTGGTTTTTTAAGACTTTAATTTTTTTAGAGAAGTTTTAGGTTTGAAGCAAAATTGAGAGGAAAGTCCAGATATTTCCCATATACCACCTTCCCTAGACATGCATAGCCTCCTCAA
Source organism: Mesoplodon bidens (assembly GCF_964165515.1). Taxonomy (NCBI): domain Eukaryota; kingdom Metazoa; phylum Chordata; class Mammalia; order Artiodactyla; family Ziphiidae; genus Mesoplodon; species Mesoplodon bidens. The sequence goes on from NC_138170.1 coordinate 40,578,545, forward strand.
TCATCAACATCCCCTAACAAAGTGGTACATTTGTTAACAACTGATGAACCTACATTGGCACATCATAATCACCCGAAGACCATAGTGTACATTATGGTTCATTATTCTTTGATTCTTTTTTGTTTTGGGTCTCAGCTGCAGCAGGGATAACAGCACACTCTGACAGAGGTGTTAAGGGGAAGACAAGAAATAACCAGGTACATAATCCCTGTTGTTCAGGGGTCTTGATCATATGGCGGACTCTCTCAGTAAAAGAAATTTTGCTAGTGAGAAGAAAAAAAAAATTGAACCCCAAATTTTAAATTTTCAAGTGGAAGCATTTTTAATATTAAATGTAAATTAACTTAACAGATAATTAATTCCTTTGCAAATTAACAGTACATTAATTTTGTATCCTGCTACTTTACCAAATTCATTGATTAGCTCTAGTAGTTTTCTGGTAGCATCTTTAGGATTCTCTATGTATAGTTTTATGTCATCTGCAAAAAGTGACAGCTTTACTTCTTCTTTTCCGATTTGGATTCCTTTTATTTCCTTTTCTTCTCTGATTGCTGTGGCTAAAACTTCCAAAACTATATTGAATAAGAGTGGTGAGAGTGGGCAACCTTGTCTTGTTCCTGATCTTCGTGGAAATGGTTTCAGTTTTTCACCATTGAGGACGAGGTTGGCTGTGGGTTTGTCATATATGGCCTTTATTATGTTGAGGAAAGTTCCCTCTATGCCTACTTTCTGCAGGGTTTTTATCATACATGGGTGTTGAATTCTGTCGAAAGCTTTCTCTGCATCTATTGAGATGATCATATGGTTTTTCTCCTTCAATTTGTTAATATGGTGTATCACGTTGATTGATTTGCGTATATTGAAGAATCCTTGTATTCCTGGAATAAACCCCACTTGATCATGGTGTATGATCCTTTTAGTGTGCTGGTGGATTCTGTTTGCTAGTATTTTGTTGAGGATTTTTGCATCAATGATCATCAGTGATATTGGCCTTTAGTTTTCTTTCTTTGTGACATCCTTGTCTGGTTTTGGTATCAGGGTGATGGTGGCCTTGTAGAATGACTTTGGGACAAAAAGAATAAAATATCTAGGAATAAACCTACCTAAGGAGACAAAAGACCTGTATGCAGAAAATTATAAGACACTGATGAAATAAATTAAAGATGATACAAATAGATGGAGAGATATACTATGTTCTTGGATTGGAAGAATCAACATTGTGAAAATGACTCTACTACCCAATCTACAGATTCAATGCAATCCCTATCAAACTACCACTGGCATTTTTCAGAGAACTAGAACAAAAAATCTCACAATTTGTATGGAAACACAAAAGACCCCGAATAGTAAAAGCAATCTTGAGAACGAAAAACGGAGCTGGAGGAATCAGGCTCCCTGACTTCAGACTATACTACACAGCTACAGTAATCAAGACAGTATGGTACTGGCACAAAAACAGAAAGATAGATCAATAGAACAGGATAGAAAGCCCAGAGGTAAACCCATGCACATATGGTCACCTTATCTTTGATAAAGGAGGCAGGAATGTACAGTGGAGAAAGGACAGTCTCTTCAATAAGTTGTGCTGGGAAAACTGGACAGGGACATGTAAAAGTATGAGATTAGATCACTCCCTAACACCATACACAAAAATAAGCTCTAAATGGATTAAAGACCTAACTGGAAGGCCAGACACTATCAAACTCTTAGAGGAAAACATAGGCAGAACACTCCATGACATAAATCACAGCTAGATCCTTTTTGACCCACCTCCTAGAGAAATGGAAATAAAGACAAAAATAAACACATGGGACCTAATGAAACTTAAAAACTTTTGCACAGCAAAGGAAACCATAAACAAGACCAAAAGACAACCTTTAGAATGGGAGAAAATATTTGCAAATGAAGCAACGGACAAAGGATTAATCTCCAAACTTTATAAGCAGCTCATGCAGCTCAATAACAAGAAAACAAACAACCCAATCTAAAAATGGGCAGAAGACCTAAATAGACATTTCTCCACAGAAGATATACAGACTGCCAACAAACACATGAAAGAATACTCAACATCATTAATCATTAGAGAAATGCAAATCAAAACTACAATGAGGGCTTCCCTGGTGGCGCTAGTGGTTGAGAGTCTGCCTGCCAATGCAGGGGACACGGGTTTGTGCCCTGGTCTGGGAAGATCCCACATGCCGTGGAGCGGCTGGGCCCGTGAGCCATGGCTGCTGAGCCTGCACGTCCAGAGCCTGTGCTCCGCAACGGGGGAGGCCACAACAGTGAGAGGCCCACGTACTGCAAAAAAAAAAAAAAAAAATACAATGAGATATCATCTCTCACCAGTCAGAATGGCCATCATCAAAAAATCTAGAAACAATAAATGCTGGAGAGGGTGTGGAGAAAAGGGAACATTCTTGCACTGCTGCTGGGAATGTCAATTGATACAGCCACTATGGAGAACAGTATGGAGGTTCCTTAAAAAACTACAAATACAACTACCATATGACCCAGCAATCCCACTACTGGGCATATACCCTGAGAAAACCATAATTCAAAAAGAGTCACGTACCAAAATGTTCATTGCAGCTCTATTTACAATAGCCCAGAGATGGAAACAATCTAAGTGTCCATCATCGGATGAATGGCTAAAGAAGATGTGGCACATATATACAATGGAATATTACTCAGCCATAAAAAGAAACGAAATTGAGCTATTTGTAATGAGGTGGATGGACCTAGAGTCTGTCATACAGAGTGAAGTAAGTCAGAAAGAGAACGACAAATACCGTATGCTAACACATATATATAGAATCTAAGAAAAAAAATGTCACAAAGAATCTAGTGGTAAGGCAGGAATAAAGACACAGACCTACTAGAGAATGGACTTGAGAATATGGGGAGGGGGAAGGGTAAGCTGTGACAAAGCGGGAGAGTGGCATGGACATTTATACACTATCAAACGTAAAATAGGTAGCTAGTGAGAAGCAGCCACATAGCACAGGGAGATCAGCTCGGTGCTTTGTGCCCACCTAGAGGGGTGGGATAGGCAGGGTGGGAGGGAGGTAGACACAAGAGGGAAGAGATATGGGAACATATGTATATGTATAACTGATTCACTTTGTTATAAAGCAGAAACTAACACACCATAGTAAAACAATTATACTTCAATAAAGATGTAAAAAAAAAAGAAAATTAACTGTATTAAACTTAAATTTCTTTTTAAAATATTTATTAGAAAATGTGAAACATGGGAGAAGTTTGCCTTTATGTCTTGTATCTCGTACTATTTTCCCTTCCTCAATTAAAGAATCATAATGAGTGGATTTGTCCAAATGGAAAATGTGTCTGTATAATAATAAAATTATATTTCTCTTTCTGCCTTCAAAAGCTGGCTTCTTTGTTTAGAAAATTGTAGTATATGCTCACTTGCATTTTGTGTTTTTGCTCAAGTGTCAATTTCCCTGTAAAGTCTAACTCTATTAAAATATATTTGCCTGTGGCCATGCTGCCTTTAAATTTTCCTTAATTTGCATGCACTTCATATCTCAATGCAAAGCCTAAAATGTCTGACACAAGGTCTATACATAACAATACTTTTGATTGACAGGAAGGTTTATTATTCATTGATATGACACCACATTTATGTATAACAATGACTTTTTGACTGACAACTAAGCAATGATAGAATTCTGGACACCTTCTATAACCAATTTTTTTATAAGACAAACTAAAATATCCAGATAATTGGCTGAATTTTTCAGTTTTCACCAATTGCTTAGCATTAAGTATGGGAAGACACAATGAGCTAGTGTCTCATTCTTTGCCTTTTCCAGTGGTGAAAGATATTTTGTCCCAGTAGAACATCACATGGTTCCACTTCTTCTTTTTTTTTTTAATGATTTTCTGTGTTAAAAGTTGGCAACTCTGATATTAAGTGAATTGATTTTTTAAAAGAGGCATACTTACAACTGATCTGTGGAATATTTTCAAGAACCTGCTGGCAAGAAGAGAAAAATCTTTTGAGATTCTGCATTTTGGTCTTATGAGAACGCTCGTTCAGGAGGCATGGTCCACATCAGTACACACCAATGCTAATCAATTAACTGGTCTTTCTAGAACATCTAACATACAGTCAGCATTCAACACAAGAAGGACTTAGGGAGTGCCACCCGGCAATACATAATGAAGTGTTAAATAATGCAGTAGTCTGTAAGAATCCAGAAAAAGGTAAAGCCAGAGTGGGCTGGGAAATATGGTGGCCTGCACTGTAAGAGACTCTGTGCCACCTGAACTTTTATGCTAACCAGGTGGATGACCTCAGGCAAGTTGCTTAACAGCTTCATGTCTCAGTTTCCTCATCTTTAATATGAGCTGTAGTGATCTCCCAGCTCTGTTGTTCTACGACTATATCAGAAGTTTGCCTTTATGCACAACCAAGCAATTTGTGTGCAGTAGTTATTTGCAACGCACAACTTGTTTTCCTTTTGCCAAATAAAAGCTGCTTTAGAATAATTCTGCATTATTCTATTTGGAAACATTAGGCTCCCATCTAACTGTGGTTATTGGCACTCATAGTTCATCTTCAATAGTAATTAACAAAGAAAGTGACTTTGGCCTTTTTTTCTCAAGAGAAACTAAGTCCAGTATTCTACTCCAAGAAAAGACGATGTAAAACAGATTCCATTTTATGTATCAAGGAAATGGATGGGATGAATAGATGAATATCTAAGGTAAAAGTCATGATGTTCAAGGCTATTTCTATAGGCTAGGGAGTAAAATATAAATAATTACCACACATTTTATTGTTTTTTCCCATGGGTTCTAATCAACATAGTTTGGGAGGTGCTGGGTTTCTTTTTTTGTTTATTGCATCTGCATCATGGAAAAAAAAACATTTGATGACGCTGAAGTTAAAGATTCTATATATAAATATATATGTCCTTCAATAGCATGGGCTGAAATTTCCCCGATTCTGGAAGCTCATATTTAGGAGAGACAAAACGAACTTAGCACTTCAGAAATATCTGCTGCCATTGTCTACTAACGTAAATTAAACAACTGCAAGGAAAATAATAACATTCTACAAACCTAAATTTCTACAACCGGCACCATGGGAGCCCTTGGGAGTGCAGTGGCAGAGCATCTGCGACACTGCGGGCTGAGGGCCCCAGGCAGCAGAGGTGTGGGTGTGCGGCAGCCAGCAAGCACAGACCAGTTCAGACACCCATGAGACCCCTTCCAGAAATACTTCACAGAGGAACCTTGCCAGGTGCTGGCTCCTGCATGACCAGGTTTGTTGTGGTTTCGGGTTTTTTTTTGTTTTTTTTTTGACAGTGTGGGGTAGAGGTGGGTATCAAATGTCCGAACAGCAAAATTTGAGTGTACATTCTAAGAAAACCTAATTTACTTACACAGGCTGTTGAACTCTGGGACAGTAAAATAACACTAATGAAGCTTAGAATATCTTCCTAAGCTGGAGGGACTCCAGTTGGCAAAAGCGGTCCTTTCAAGATAGAAGGTCAGAAGAAGGCAGAAGAAATCGGTTTGAAGGCGCACATTACTGGGAAGGCACATTTTTGAACTGTGAAGGATGTCACTTTCATTGAAACTGTGGGGTCTTTTAAAAAGTATATTTGGAAATATGATCTCATACTCATGTTAGACACATGGAGAGAAGCAAGTAGGAAGAAGGATGTGGCTCAAACAACTTGTGACTGGAAATCATCTTCAATTTACGTAAGGGGAATCCACCCATAAACTCCACCGATGGGATGCTGCTGAAGGAAGTGGAAATGAAGCTCACAGTAGTACGGGCCTTGGGAAATCCTAGGAGTATTCCCTCTCTGCACTTCCATGCAACCAGCCTTTCCTGATTGCCAGGCAACACAGTGGGCAACCTCCATACTGCCTTCCAATCAGGGACCGAAAGCTCTTCAGGACCAGTGTTGTACATCATTCAGTCTTCTCCTTCAGCACCGTGTCTTTGTGCTTCAAAGATGCTTAATACCTACTTACGGGACCAAAAGAAAAAGGAAATGGCACTATCCCACTCGCTTTCAAGTTGTTTTATCTCTCAATCCTAAACTTTTCACTGTAAAACAATCTCTGTAACATTTTTGTTCTTCCTAATTTTCATACGAAGTAAGACTATATATTATTCTTTTCCCAGTTTTCCTTCTCCCCTCATCCACCCTCATTAGTTTTAAATTAAGAACAGCCCTATAGGGAAATGCCTTCATCTTGCCGTCTTTCATTGATCTGTTTGTATTCTTTCTCAACTTAATAACTCAGATCTTTGGTGTCTATGTATTCCAGTGAAATAACTTGGTTATTTCACAAACACACAAACAAATACATAGCCACATGCGTGTACACATGCACACACTTGGAAATTAGTTCTTTTCTTAACGAGGCAAATTAGAATCACATCAAATTTCAACTCACATATATGCTTATAAAATTTTTAAAATGGATATAAATCATTCTGAGTTCAAAATGGAGAAAATGGTCAAAATGATGGAAACATATAGCCCCCAGAGGCTGAAATATTGTGATAATAATTTTCATAATTCAAATGAATACATAATTGTTAGACATCAACAGGAAAGATTTACAATTGGCTCAACTAGACCAAAAAATCAGTAGCAATCAGTGTAGGAAAATGTACCCTCATATCTGAGGTAAATTAATTTTGTTACTGAAATGTCATTATGTTGTCACATTTCCACTCATCACTTATTCAAAGATATCCATTTTTCATTCCTAATGTTTCATTGCTAAGATGATTGAACTTTGCAGTTTTTATCTCAAGCTTATATTACTTAAAAATCTCTGTGTGCATTATTACAATGAAAGGGCAAAGGTAGAAATGGGACTTATTTAGCTCTCATGGTTTATGATTGCATTGAAGCTCACAATTGATTATAGCTTTCTAACCTCTCTTTTCCTACTCATTACCCTCTTCATTTTATACCAGTATTTCCAGCCATTAGACTATCTTTATTTAGAAGGCACAAAAGGAAAAGACCAAGAAGAATTTGAAAAATAATATATTTTTTGTTTTGATGTTTCAATTTAATGCAGGTTTGAAAACGCTGAACTGTCTATACTAAATATTCATTAGGCAGTTTAGCTTTTACTAAGTTCTAAATGAAAATGACCCAGCAAAATCAAACTGAAATTTCATAGAGTACTTTTCAAGTATGGTTCTAAAACATACATTAAACAAAATGCATTCATTTGAATGCAAGTCTCTCTCTTTCTCTAGGATACATACACACCCTAGGGTCTATTATGCTTTCAGTTCAAGGCCTCCAAAATGTGTGTGGTGTGAATCAAATAAATAGTTCAACAGCTTTCATAAGCAAACAATCTCATGGTCTGGTGTACCTACAAACCTCTTGTGCTATTTCTTTATGCTTCCCCACCTATAAAGGTTAATGCAGATTTCACTTGAATTCAAGCAAAATATCCTGCATTATTTTCTACATAGTTAAATCTGTACAGAAAGAGCCCATCAGAATTTGTCCATGTGAATCTAACAGCCCTTTATGGACCTGTAGAAGCATAGTAAATGTGTTCACTTTTAGAACTCAGACTTGCCACTGGCCAGCCCTGGAATCATAGTACTTAGAGCAGGCGGGACTTTAGAAATCATGCAGCCCAACCCTCCCATTAAAAGAAATGTAGAATTTAGTATACATTCAAATAGACTATTTTGTCATTTCAAAATGTCTTTCTTTACCTTACATTCCTTGTCTTGATGCATGCTTTATTTGATATTAATATAAGCACTTTAGCTTTCTTATGCTTACATATTTCATGGTTATATCTTTTTCCATCTTCTTACTTTCAATCTATTTGTGTCTTTATGTTTTAAATGTATCCATTTTAGAGAACCTATAGATGGGTCCTTCTTTTTGAGCCAGTCTGACAATCTCTGCCTTTTAACTGGAGAGGGTCTATATAAACTTAATGTAATTAGTTTATTTTTATGTTGTCTGTTTGCCCATCTCATTTTTTCAAATCTTTTGTTTCTCTTTTCACCTTCTTTTGGTTTAATAAAACATTTTTAAATAAACATTTTATTTTAGAACAATTTTATATTTAGAAAAAAATAAGTGCAAGTCTCTATCTTCCATAATTTATATTTAGAAAAAAAATTGTGAAGATAATTCAGAGAGTTCCCATATACTCACACCCAGTTTTCCCTGTTACTAGCATCTGCATGTGTTAGTAATGAACTGATATTGATACATTATTATTAATTAAAGCCATAGTTTATTCAGATTTCCCTAGTATTTACCTAATATTCTTGCACTGTTCCAGAATCTTATCTAGGACACATTACATTTAGTCAGTCATCATGTATCCTTAAGCTTCTCTCTTGGCTGTGACAGCTTCTAGACTTACCTTGTTTGGCATGACCTTGACATCTTAGAGAAGTACTAGTCAGGCATTTGGTAGAATATTCCTCAGTTGGAATTTGTGTAATGCTCTACACATGGTTAGACTGGGGTATTTTGGAAGGAAGATCACAGAGGTAAACTATCATTTCATCACATGCATCAAGGTTACGTTGTATCAATATCAACATGACTTATCACCGTTGATGCTGACCTTGATTACCTGCTTGAGGCAGTGTTTGTCAGTTTTCTCTACTCTAAAGTGCTCCCTTTGCATACTGCACTCTTTGGAAGAAAGTCACTGTGTGCAGCTCACTCTTAAGGAGTTAGGAATTATGTTCCACCATCTTTTTTTTTTTTTTTTATAATTTTTTTCCAAGGATGGGGCCTTTTTTTTTTTTTTTTTTTTTTTAATTTATTTATTTATTTATTTATTTATTTTTGCTGTGTTGGGTCTTCGTTTCTGTGCTAGGGCTTTCTCTAGTTGTGGCAAGCGGGGGCCACTCTTCATCGCAGTGCACGGGCCTCTCACTATCGCGGCCTCTCTTGTTGCGGAGCACAGGCTCCAGACGCGCAGGCTCAGTCGTTGTGGCTCACGGGCCTAGTTGCTCCGCGGCATGTGGGATCCTCCCAGCCCAGGGCTCGAACCCGTGTCCCCTGCATTAGCAGGCAGACTCTCAACCAGTGCACCACCAGGGAAGCCCCTGTTCCACCATCTTGAAGGGAAGGAGTCTACATAAATTATTTGGATATTTTCTGCTCAGATTTGTTTATTCTCTCCCATTTATTTATTTATTCAATCATTTATATCATTATGAACTCATTGATATTTATCTTATAATTTATAACCCAATACTACTTTATTTTGTTGCTCAAATTGTTCCAGTTTCCGAGCTCTATCATTTGGTTCCTGTGTCTATTTGGCATACCTCCATCATTCTGTGGTTATTTTTGTTTGTTTGTTTGTTTGTTTCTTTAAGCATTTCCTTACTCTCTGGGACTACAAGATGCTCCAAACTCATTTTGTATATTTCCTGCCCCAGTCCTAGGATCAGCCATTTCTCTAAGAAGCCCTGGTTCTTTTTATTAAAGAGTGGTATTAGAAACCAAGATCTGGGTGCTAGGTGTGCTCATTACTACTGGGGTATCATTGTTCTAGGCCCTATCAGCTGACATGGCAAGGAAATATATAACCCAGTATATATTATACATACCTATAATATTTCTGTGTGTAACTATATATATATATATATATATATATATATATATACACACTAAGCTAAACATGAGTTGATACGGATGTCTCTAACTCTAATCCATTACCACATGGATCATCATAACCTCTTCCCCTTGCTTTGTGTAACCTCCTACTCCAATAGTGAAAAATCTGGCTCCCACCATTCGTCATCCAGTTACTTAATTGTTCAGTTCCAGTATACATATGTAGCAGTATCAGAATTGTTTACCCACACGCTCGTGGGAAATGACTTGATCAACAAGAATATAGTGCTTACGTACAGATTCTTTTGCCTTTTGTCTTACAGACCCTACTCATTTCCAAAGCTACTTAGGTCAGCAATTTTTTCCTGTAGTCCCTTCAAGTAAAGATGTTTTAAACATTTTTAATAAAGATATATTATTTTGTCACATTCTGCATTTTATACCGGGCTCCCACAACCTCCTAAATGATTTTTTAAAATCTGCATATGTTAAAATTTACTCTTTGTGCTGTAAAAATTCTACAGGTTTTGACAAATGTGTAGTGTCATGGATTTACCATTACAATATTATTCAGAATAGTTTCACTGCCTGCCCTGTGCTTCACCTATTCAGCCCTTCTCCCTCCCCCACATTCTTGGCAAACACTGATCCTTTAACTGTCTACAGTTTTTCCTTTTCCAGATGCATATAATTGGAACCACACAGTCTCTAGCCTTTTCAGACTGGCTTCTTCATGCAGTAATATGCATTTAAAATTCACTCATGTAGTTTTGTGTCTTGATAACTCATTTCTTTTTATCATGGAATAATAATATGTAATATGGACATACCACAGTTTGTATACCATTTTACCTGTTGAAGGACATCTGGTTTGCTTCTAGTTTTTGATAATTATAAATAAAGCTATTATAATCATTCACATGCAGGTTTTTATGTGGACATGTTTTCAGATCAGTTTAGTAAATAAATAGGAGTACAATTACTAAATTGTATGTTTAGCTTTGTAAGCAACTGCCAAACAATCTTCCAAAGTGTCTATATAATTTTTCATTCCCACCAGCGAAGAATGAGAGTTCCTTTTGCTCATCCTCAGCAGCAATTGATATTGTCAGGTTCGGGTTATCTTGTTGGTTGGTTGGTTTGTTAGGTTTTTTGCTCTTTTAATAGATGTGTAGTAATATCTCCTTGGAGTTTAATTTGTAATTCTTGAATGACAGATAATATTGGCCATGTTTCATTTGCTTATTTGCTATCTGTACATCTTCTTTGGTGAGGTGTCTGCTCAGATCTTTTGCCCATTTGTCAATTGGGTTTTTTGTTTTCTTTTTGTTGAGTTTAAGAGTTCTTTGTGTATCCTGGGTGCAAGTCCTTTATCAGATAGGTGTTTGCAAATACTTTCTCTCAGATTGTGGCTTGTCTTTTCATTCTCTTGACAGTGTCTTCTGCAGTGCAAAAGTTTTAAAATTTCATAAATTCCAGTCTATCAGTGTTGTCTTTCAGGATTCACGCTATTGATGTTGTATCTAAAAACTCAAACCCAGTTCACCTAGATTTTCTCTTATGTTTTGTGAAAGATGTTTCACAGGTTTTCAGTTTACATTTAGACCTATCATCCATTTCAGGTTTATTCTTGTGAAAGGTGTAAAATCTCTGCTAGATTGACTTTTTTGCATATGGACATCCATTTGTTGAAAAGATTATCCTCTTTTCATTGAATTTCTGTGATAGAATAATGTGCCCCCCCGCCGCCCGCCAAAGGTGTTTTCACATCCTAATCCCCTGGATCTGTGAGTATGTTAGGTAACATGGCAAGGGGGAATTAAAATTGTTGATAGAATTAAGATTGCTAATCAGATGATCTTGAGATGGAAATATTATCCTGGATTATCCAGGTGGGTCCAATGTAATTGCAAGGGTCCTTAAAAGTAGAAGAGAGAGGCAGAAGAATCAGAGTCAGAGAAGGAGATGTGATCATGGAAGCAGTATCAAACTGATGCAATAAGAGAAAGATTTATTGGCTAGTTCTGGCTTTGAAGGTGGAGTTGATCCATGAGCCAAGAAATGCAGTACCTTTAGAAGCTGAAACAGGCAAGGAAATGGAGTCGCCCTCTAGAACCCCTTGAAAGGAACTCAGCCCTGCAAACAACTTGATTTTAGCCCATTGAGACCCACGTCAGCCATCTGAACTACAGAAGTACAATATAATACATCTGTGCTGTGTAGGCCACTAAGTTTATGGTAATTTGTTACAATAGCAGCAGTAAATGAATACTATTGCCTTTGCTCCTTCATCAAAGATCAGTGACTATATTTCAATGGGTCTATTTCTGTGCTCTCTATTCTTTTCAATTGACCTATGTGCCTATTATTTCACATGTACCATGCTGTCTTGATTACCATAGCTTTATAGTTAAGTTCTGAAATTGAATAGTGTTCTTCTTACTCTTTTTGTTGTTGTTTTGGGCTATTTTATAGTCTTTTGTCTTCCCATATAAACTTTGGAATAAATTTGTTGATATCTACAAAATAGTTTGCTAGGATTTTGATTAGATGTGTGTTGAAGATCAAGTTTGAAATACTTAACACTATTGAATCTTCCAGTTCATGAACATGGAATATATCTCCATTTATTTAGATCTTCTTTAATTTGTTTCATCAGAGTTTTGTGGCTTTCCACATATGGATCCTGAACATAGGTTGTTAGATTTATGCTTAAGCATTTGCTTTTTTTTTGTTTTTTTGTGCCATTGTAAGTGGGATTTAAAAATTTTTCAAATTCCAATTGTTCTTTGCTAGTATACAGAAAAGCATTGACTTTTGTATATTAACCTTGTGTCCTGTAGCCTTGCTATACTCACTTATTAGGTCCATGAGGTTTGGGAGTTTTTATTGTTCTCGTTGTTTTTGGTTTTTGTGTTTTTGGCAAATATGGGGGATTTTTAACAGAGGCAATCACATCATCTACAGATAAAGACATTTTTTCTTCCTTTCTAATATGTATAACTTTTATATCCTTTTCTTGTGTAATTGAACTAGCTAGATCTTTCAGTACAATGATGAATAGCAGTGGTGACAGAGGATGCCCTTTACTTGTTCCCAATCTTAGAGGTAGAGAATCTAGTTTATTACCATTAAGTATGTTAGCTGTATGGTTTTTGTAGATTTTTTTTTATTAAGTTGAGAAAGTTCTCCTCTATTCCTAGTTTACTGAGAGATATCATCATGCATGGGTGTTGGATTATGTTAAATGCTTTTTCTGCATCAATTGATATAATCATGTCATTTTTTTTTTTTTTTTGTCTTTAGCCTTTTGATCTGGTACATTGATTGATTTTCAAAATTTGAACCAGTCTTGCATACCTGGAACATGGTATATGATTCTTTTTATACATTGTTGAAACTGATATGCTAATATTTTGTTGAGAACTTTTACATCTATGTTAATGAGAGATATTGGTCTGTAGCTTTCCTTTCTTGTAGTATATTTGTCTGCTTTTGGTGTTAGGTTAATTCTGGTCTCGTACAATGAGACCAGATGATTTTAGAAGTGTTCTTTCTGATTCTATTTCTGGAAGAGACTGTGAAGAATTGATACAATTTCACCCTTAAATGTTTGGTAGAATTCACCAAAGAAGACATCTGAGCTTAGTGCTTTTTTTTTGGAGGGGGAAGGTTATGAGTTTTATTTTTAAATAGATATTTAAAAAAAAATAGATAATGACTTATTCAGATTATTTATTTCTCTTTGTGTGAATTTTGGTAGTTTGTGTCTTTCAAGGAATTTGTCCATTTCACCTAAGTTATCACATGTGTAGGCATAGAGTTGTTTGTAGTATATTTTTTATTATCCTTTACATTTCCACAGGATCAATACTGATAACACTTCTTTCATCTGATATTGATAATTTGTCTTCTCTTTTTTGTTTAGTCAGCCTGCCTTAGAAGTCTAACAATTTTTTTGATCTTTTCAAATAACCAGTTTTTTATTTCATTTACTGTTTTATATTTTATAACTTCATTGATTTCTGTTCTAATTTTTATTATTTCTTTTCTTCTGCTTGCTTTAGGCTTAAATTTCTATTCTTTCCTAAAGTAGTAGATGGTTGACTTTTCTTAAAAGCCAGCATTAACATTTAAAAATTTTATGTGGAGCATTCAGTATATTTACATTAATTTTAAATTTTTGTATATATAGAATTATTTATACCATCTTATTTTATCTTTCTATCTCTTTCTATGATTTTCTTCTCTCCTTTCTTAACTTTCATTAGATAGATAATTTTTCTCATTTCATTTTCCCCTTACTAGTTTGGATTTCTATTTTCTATTTCCATTTTGTAGTTTTTACTTTAGGAAGTTAAATTTACATACATTTACATACATTTAATTTACATACCTAATGTATTATAGTCTAAAGTTAATGAGTATTTCTATCCTCTTTCTGAACTATTCAAGAACTTAGAGTGCTTTATTCCAGTCTCCTCTCTCATAGTAAATGCTATTATTTTGGGAAATTTTAACTCAACCTTTTTTTTTTTAATGGTTTTATATACTTGTTATATTGTTGTTATTTTATTTTACATAGTTGATGTTGATTAAGATTTGCTCACATATTTATTTTTTTCATTGCTCTTTATTTTTTTTCTGTAATCACTTTTTTTTTGGCCTGAAAGCGTATCTTTTAGAATATTACTTAGTAAAGATCTGTTGGTAAAATCTATCAAGTTGAGAAATTTCTCCTCTGTTACTAGTTTATTCCTGATAGGAATAAACCTATCAGGGTTTTTTTTCCTAGAAAACATCTTTTTTTTTTCTTGAATGATATTTTGCTGGCAATGGGAGTGTAGGTTGGCAACTGTTTTCTTTCACTCCATTAAAGATATTCCCCTGCCTTCTGTCTTCCATTTTTGCTATTGAGGAGTCAGATGTCAGTCTAATTCAGGGGTCAGCAAACTGTGGCCTGCCTGTCAAATCTGCATTACCACCTGTTTTTTTAAATAAAGTTTTATTGGAACACAGCCATACTTATTCATTTATGAATTTTCTATGGCTGCTTTTACTTCCATGGCAGAATTGAGTATTTGCAACAGAGACCATACAGCCTTCAAAATCTAAAGTATTTACTATCTGTCCCTTTACAAAAAAAGTTCACTGATCTCTGTCTATTATGTTTCCATTTAATGTTATCAGTCTTTTAAGATGATATTTCTGCAATTTATAGTGCTCTGCAACTACAGTATGATTTAGCTAGGTATGGACTTTTTATGCTCGGAATTTGTCGTGCTTCTTGAAGGTAAAGATTATTGTTGGTTATTGGTTCTGGCAAAATTTCTGGCAAAATCTTGCTTCTGCTACCTCTTTTCTCCTTTTTAAAAGGCAAATTGTCTCATTCTATGCTCCATATCTGTAATATCAGTCTTGTGTAATTTTCACCTTTCTGTCTCTTCATTCTACATTCCAAATAATCTTTCAGATTCACCTTCCAGTTCACTTATTATTCCTCTAATTTAGTCTGTTATGCAGTTAATACAATCCACTGAATTTTTAATTTAATTATTATAATTCTACTTTCTAGAGGTTCTCTTCGTTCTTTTCCAAAACTGCTTGTTCCTTTTTTATATATTCTCTCTTTCCCTGCTCATATTTTCAAGCTACTCTATTTCTTAAACATATTAAGTATGGTTTTTTCATAAGTTGTAATTGATAATTCATGTATCTTTATAGTCTTTTTCTGCTGTATGTTATCTCATGTAGAACATTATCTATCAGAATTCTTTGAGACCTTTAATGGAGGTAAATTCCTCCAAAGAGCACCTGTATATGCTTGTGTCTGGTCTTTGGGGCATGACTAGCCCAGAACCACCTGAAACCATCATATTAACCATCTGAGGATTTCTGGAGGACTGAGCCAATGTAAATTGGCCTATAAGGCCTAGGGATAGGTATTTGGTTAACAATTTTCAAGGAAGAATTTTTTCCTCTTTCATTAAAGAGCTTGGTTTAAAGCAGGCAATTTTCCTTTTATTTTAGGTGGTGTGGGGAGTTGAGGATTCAGGGAAGGAGGAATTTGGTTTGTTTCTAACTCACCCTTAACCTCTTACATAGGAACACTTCTGGGGTCCTGACTTCACTTAGTTTTCATTTGCTTTGTAGTCATCTTATCAATAAAGATGTGGGAAAAATTATTCAACATTTTTAGTTTTTAGCACAGAGTAAGTTAGGATATCTTGTCTGCACTATTGATGGAAATGAGAGTCTAAATCCTCTTATTTAAATATGAGCATACTCAGGTCAGAAGAAGGCAAGTGACTTGATTGAGATCACACAGTTCTTATTGCCCAGAATAAAAATTTACTGTTCGATTTACTGTTGACACGAAATTCTTTTAAAGACTGTTCTTTACAAGAAAAAAAGTTATTAAGAAAAAATTTTTAAGGAATCTAGAATTCAGAAAATAATAATTCCTGGGATAGAAATAAATATCCATCAATATTCCATAGGGTAATATGTATATGTATAACTGATTCACTTTGTTATAAAGCAGAAACTAACACAGCATTGTAAAGCAATTATACTCCAATAAAGATGTAAAAAAAATATATATATTCCATAGGGTAGATTACTTATTAAATAGATAGTCAAATAAGTGGATTTCAAGCCACAGAAGACTGTCATTTGATTAAAGATTTTAATCAGATTTGCAGTCATTTCCACCTCAAATCAGTGTGCCTCGGACAAATGCCTGTGTTTCATTTAGAATTTTCCCAGCTGCCCTACTTCCTAAACACCAAGGGAATCACCAGCTGCTATCCTGGTATTTAAACCCAAATCACTGGCATTATCTTTACTTTCAAATCTTCCTTCTTCCACATATACTCATTTATCAACTTTAGCAGCTTCCTTTGCTCTGTCAGTCCCTTGTTGGGGCCTGGTTACTTCCTGATTAGAATATTGTCAGTTTCCTCCTGACTTTCTAGTCTTCTACATCTACCTATAAAGTTTCCAACTTTATATAAAACACATGTACACATACATAAACTGCACAGTCACTACAATTAGTCTATATATTTTGTTTGGGCATCTTTTATATAAATAGAGAAAATCTGCATGGTGATTCCTTTGGAGAAGAGGGTTCTAAAATTAGAGGGGATAGTAAAAGAGATTTTGCTTTATGTGTGATGTTTTGTTTCACATTTTTTAGTACAAAGAAATTTACCTTGTACTACTTAGGTAATATAAATTATAGTATAAAGAAAATGTTTATTTTTATTGTCATAGCAATGTCTCTAGGCTTCAGCCCTTTATAGTGACTCTTCATCCCTATGTACTTTTGGTTTGTCTACCGTTCCCTCTTTAACATTTAGCCCTTGAATTTTGTGACCTATTTCATGGGTCAGGACTTCCCCCCTATTTTTTCATGCCATCTGCTTTCTGGCTCTTAAGCAGAGAAAAATTCATGCAAGGTTCACACTCTCTGCTCACCTGTCAGGGTGGGAGATTGAACACAACTTTTTTAAAATAGCGGGCCTTTCACTGCTGTGGCTTCTCCCGTGGCGGAACACAGGCTCCGGACGCGCAGGCTCAGCGGCCATGGCTCACGGGCCCAGCCGCTCTACAGCATGTGGGATCTTCCCGGACGGGGGCACGAACCCGTGTTTCCTGCTTCGGAAAGTGGACTCGCAACCACTGCGCCACCAGGGAAGCCCTGAACACAACTTTTTAAAAATAGCTTTCGCATTATTCTACTTTCAGAAATAATTTTCTAAGTGTTCTCTTGACCCTTTCTACACACCTTACCTTTCTGTTCTCTATACTTAGTTAATATTTTCCACAATGCACCTTTTCCTCTACATTGTCTAGAGTCCTAGAACTTTCAACTCTTAATCTTTACCTTGTAACCTTCAAACCCAAATCCTGGCTGTACTGGTGGTTGTCTCTGTTTAACTGTATCCACTTTCAAGCAACCATCTGAGTCAAGGAATTGTCCAGAATGAAGCTCAGAAAGACATAGAAATAGAAAATAGAAAGGTCAGGTTAAGAGCTACAGAAGATAGAGTGTGAAAATTCAAAACATGGAGTTGCAAAAGAAGATAGTAGAGACCATTGGGAAGACAAAACATTTGAAGAGACAATGAATGTAAAAGACATAAATCCTCATATTCTAAAAGTACAACAAACATCCAAAAAGTTTAAATAAAAAGAAATACACTTAGATATATTACGGTGAAACTGAAGAAAACCACAGGCAAAGAGAAAGTTTAAATGTAGCCAAAGAGAAAAGACAGAATATCTAATGAAGGATAATCAAATAGTCAATAGCTGATTTTTTAATAAGACAAATGTCTTTAAAGTGCTGAGAGAAAAAGACCATTAACCTTGAATTATATACCCAGTGGAAAACTTCCAAAAACAAAGACAAAATAAAGGCAAACAAAGACTGAATGTTTCATAAACAGAAACTCAGTAAACTACCTTCTGAAGTAGTTTACTAATACTTATTTCAGAAAGAAGGAAAATAATCCCAGGAAGAGTCTGAGATTCAAGAATTGTCAGCAATAAAAGTGTTTAATATACAGATAAATAGGAAGACAATCTGTATAAAACGATAATATAACCGTATTAGTTTTCTATTTCTACCATAACAAATTGCCACAAATATGGCTTTAAAAACCAAAAATTTATTATCTTATAGTTCTGTAGGTTAGAAGCTGACACACGTCTCACTGGGCTAAAGTCTTGGTGTCTGCAGGACTGCATTCCTTTCCAGAGGCTCTAAGGGGAGAATTTGTTTCCTTGTCATCCCCAGCTTTTAGAGGATGCCCACATTCCTTGACTCATGTCCCTCTTTCTCCATTTTCTTTTTTTTTTTTTTTGGCTGTGTTGGGTCTTTGTTGCTGCAAGCGGACTTTCCCTATATGCAGCGAGCGCGGGCTCTCTTCGTTGAGGTGCACATGCTTTTCATTGCGGTGGCTTCTCTTATTGCGATAACAGGCTCTAGGCGCATGGGCTTCAGTAGTTGTGGCATGTGAGCTCAGTAGTTGTGGCTCACGGGCTCTAGAACGCAGGCTCAGTAGTTGCGGTCCATGGGCTTTGTTGCTCCACAGCATGTGGGATCTTCCCAGACCAGTGATCGAACCCGTGTCCCTTGCATTGGCAGGTGGGTTCTTAACCACTGCACCACCAGGGAAGTCCTCTATCTCCATTTTCAAAGCATCTTTCTGAGTATACTCTGTAGTCACATCTCCCTCTGATCAGAGCCAGGAAAAATTCTCTGCTTTTAAGGATTTATGTGATTGAGCCCAGGATAATCTCCAAATCAATCTCCCCATTTCCAGATCCTTAACCTTAATCACATCTGCAAAGTCCCTTTTGTCATGTAAGGTAACTTATTCATAGATTCTGAGAATTAAGACGTTGACATTTGAAGGGGGCTAATGTACTGCCTACCACAATGCTATCTATTGATAAATTTTGGAGTTCATGCTGTTCTGGATAAAAATATAAAACCACACTGAAAAAGTATTGATCAGATGGGAAAGAAGCCTTAATATGTTAAGGATGTAGGTTCTTCCCCAGTTTATCTATGGTTTCAAAGCAACCCCACCCAATAAAAATCTCATAAGGTTTTTCATTAATCTATGAGGCTGATTCTGAACTATATGTGGACTAGTGAATGTCCAGGAAAGGCCAATAAATTCTCAACAAGGTAGAATAAAGTGGGGATTCTTGTCCTACTACATCATGACATTTATCCTAATGCTGTAGTGATTAAAACCATTCAGTACTGGCAGGAATAGATACCAGGAATAGAATAGAAACCTCAAGCATCTTTCCGCATATATTGGAAACTTGATGTATGAAGACGTGGCAATACATGCCAATGAAGAAAGTCTGGACTTGTTCAATACATGGAGTTTGGACTAATGGTTTACTGATATGGAGGCAATAAATTGCATCCTTTCTTTCTACCACACAAAAAATTAATTGCTAGGTTTTATTAGCTGGGTATGTTAGCTTCCTTAACGTCCCAGACTACAATGAATCAACACTGAAAAGATTTTTTTCTTATTTGTGTCACATACCAATGCCTATTTGTGGGGGCAGATGTGTTGGTGCTCTGATCCTCATTGTCATTCACAAACCCAGTCTCCTTCCAACTAGTGGCTCTGCCATCCCTTTGATTTAGTCCACTCATGCTTCCCCATCTGGCTGGCAGATAGGGCAAATAGTATTGAGGACTATGCAGGAAATTTTAGGGCCCAAAGTACATTCTATGGCTCTACCAAACTACACATCTGGCTAGAAGTGTAGTCTTTTGTACTGTTAGAAAAGTGAAATGTGTCTCTACTACATAAGTGAATTACATAGTTAAATGTGAAGGTAATTCCAAAACTTATAGAAAAATATAGAATATTTTTAGAGCTCAGAGCAGGTAATATTTTTTAAACAAGAAAGATAAATACAAGCCATAAAGGGAAGAGTGATACGTGCAAGCATATTAAAATTAAGAACTTTTGTTAATTAATAGACTGCATATAGAAACCTAAATGATAAGCCACAAAATGGAAGAAGTTATTTGTTGCACATAATAGACAAAGGATTAGTTTCCAGAATATATAAACTAGTACTAAAGATCCTTAAGAAAATTTTAAAAATCCAGTAGTACAAAAAAGGCAACAAATATGACTTCAAGGAGATGAAACACGAATAGGCAATGAACATATGAAAAAAAAATGTGCAACTCCTTTAGTTGTTAGGAAAATGCAAACAAAACCTCAGTGTGGCTTTAATTTCATACCCATCAAATTGGCAAAAATTGAGGGCTTCCCTGGTGGCGCAGTGATTGAGAGTCTGCCTGCCGATGCAGGGGACATGGGTTCGTGCCCCGGTCGGGGAAGATCCTGCATGCCGTGGAGCGGCTGGGCCCATGAGCCATGACCACTGAGCCTGCACGTCCGGAGCCTGTGCTCTGCAACGGGAGAGGCCACAACAGTGAGAAGCCCATGTACCACAAAAAAAAAAAAAAAAAAAAAAAAAAAATTGGCAAAAATTGAAGTCTGACAAGGTTAACTACCAGCAAATATGTGGTGAAAAGGGAACTTTTAAAATGATGCTGGTGGGTATAAATATTGGTGCAAATATATTGGAAAACAATATAAAATTAACTTATAGAGTGGAATCAAATCCGGCAATAACAATTATGGACAAAAGAAAATCAAGTCACTCACACATGTCAATCAGGAGATATGTTCAACAATGTTCAGAGTAAATTTTATTGTAATAGTGGAAAAAACAGAATAGTAAATAAAATTCATGTCTACTGATAGGATAAATAAACTGGGGTACAGCCATAGAATCCACAGCTGTGAAAGTGAATGAACCATAACACATACACACACACACACACACAGAACATTTTAAAAACAAAGTTGAGGGAAAAATGAAAATTATGGAATATTTATAATTTGACTTCACCTATATGAAGTATAAGAACAAACAAAACTAAAAATATTGTTTTAGGGTATGTATGTATGAAGCCAAACTATGAAGAAAAGCAAGTAAATGAGAAACACAAAATTTAGATCTGGAGCTACATTTGGGCATGATGGAAACCAGGATGACACATCGAGAAAGGGAAAGAGGGGACTTCACAGCTATTGATAATGTTCTATCTCCTAAACTAAGTAGTGAGAACATAGGTGTTCATTTTATTATTTTTCTTTAAATTTACTTATTCATAATTTTAGAATAAAATATTTCACAATAAAAGATGAAAAAAGGAAAGAACTTATTCAATAAATATTTTCTGATAAACTAAAAATCTTTTTAAAAACATAGCACTCTGCCTAGCACAGAATAAATGAAAAATATGTTAGGATTTATTATTGTTGCTATTACATCTTCCTTAAGTCTTCATTTTTGCCTCTGATTCATCTTCTCCCCCTTGACTGTGTTCTCCTTCATTCCTGCTACCACTTGGTAGTATATATGTTACACTCTTCTGGTGGTAACCCATAATATCTCAGGACCAGGAATCCTGAGACAAAAGGAATTTGGATCTGGGAAAGATTTCACTAAGTATGTTCCATAGGGAAGAGGTAGGGCTACAAATGAGGCTGTAAGTTTAACATCTGAAAGTAATTGGTTTTTAACTGCAATAAACTGTAGGATGTAAAGTGAGCCTGATAGGAACTGTTTAGTAAAAGTATGGGATTCTAAGTATAGAAAAAAAGAACAGAGCCAAATAAGATTACAGATTGTATGTAACTGTTTGTATTAAAATAAAGTTGTATTATAGTTATGTTAATAAAATAGTTTATAGAGACCTATGCATTCTATAATTGGGATTTCTGAATGTGAGAAAGATAATAAGGAAGTAATTTGGTGCAATAAACTAACACTATGCAAAATTTGTATCCTCAAAAATCTTTGTTGAGTTCTAAGCAATGGAATTTCCTTAACAGTAGATGTAGATTTTCACTGAGCACTGAGAGTAAGGAAAACATATCAAGCTCAGGATTCTAATCTACAAAGCCTTAATGGCTTCTTAGTTCTTTTAGTCTGGGGTTGAAATGGTGTAACAGTTCTCAAAGACAGGATACCACTAAGTACTAAAGCCAGGTAATAAGGCACATTAGCCAGAGAAGCAAAGTCATTTGGAGATTATATATTTATATACACAAATAAATACACATATATGTATGTATATGTATACATATAATTTTTTAAGGGATTTGACATTACACAATTGTGGAAGGAGATAGGGTAGTCTCTGTAAGGCTGTTGCCTTTGCCACTGATGCTGAAGTTTGAAGTCTGCAGGGAAAGCAGACTCAGGAAAAGAAGATGTAAAGTAGAGGATTACAAGAACAAGCTGGAACCCACAAGAACAAGCGCCAGCTGGCCATTCTTGTTGCTCTGATATGTTGATATGAGTATCTGCAGGAGAAGCTGGCATTCTTTATCACCTGGCCCAAGAGTTGGAGAAGCTGAAGAATTAAGGAGGTGGAACCGCTGCAGCCCTGACTACTCATCTGTGCCAATGACATAAGCCAGTAGATCAACATGTGTGAGTTTTTAAACAATGGCTGCTGCTTTGCTTCTGCCCTCCAGCTCTTGCACAAGAGTTTCTTTTGTAGCCAGCTCTAAGGGGCAACACATTGGGAAAGGAATTCTGGGAAATGTAGTTCAGTTTAGCCACATTGACACATTACAAAACCACCACAGTATCCTGCCCTTGACCCTTGAACAACACAGGGGTTAAGGGCCCCCACCCTCCCTGCAGTTGAAAATCTGCCTATAACTTTACAGTCAGCTGTCCTATCCATGGTTCCACATCCACGAATTCAATCATCTGTGGATCAGTGTAGTACTGTATAGTACATATTTATTGAAAAAAATCCACATGTAAGTGAACCCAGGCAGTTCAAACTCACGTTGTTCAAGGGTCATCCTTGGCATCCTGACATATCTTCTTAAACTGTACTTAATCTCCAAATAAAAGCAATAAAAAGTTATGCATAACATGATACACTTATTCTGCACATAACCAAAGGAGGCTAACCCTTTCCTCGGAAGACAATATAAAGTTCTTGTTTTTGTCTATGACTAATGTTCTTTCCTTTTCTAGTACAGGGGTTGGAAAACTATGCCTATAGGCTAAATTTCAACCTGTTTTTGCACAGCCTGTGAGATAAGAATTTTATTTTTTAATATTTATATAATAATTTAATGATAATATAAATAGGTTAAATACCAAATAAAATTAAAAATAACATAGTTTATAATAATGTTTTTAAATAAAGTGTTTTCTAAAAAAGAGAAGATGCAGCAAAGACTATGACCCACAAAGCCTAAAAAAGTCTAAATTATTTACTCTTTTGGCCCTTTGCTAAAAGAATTTTTAGCTATTCTAGCTAATTCATACTCTTCTTTTGTTATGCTATAACTGAAATATTGAGAGGTAAAGTTTACTATTAACACATGTTATATGGAAAAAGTATGAAAGGGGAAGTAAACAAAAAATATTTGGTCAACGTATGCACAAACATATCCATATCAAAATATGCAAAAAATACTCATAACTATTACAGTTCTCATTTCTGCAACTGGTCACTTGGTCAGAGCTAGTATTTATAACCACCTTCTTTCTCTAGCTACTCCATAATCCCTTTGCCATCAGCAAGTAGCTCAGCTGATCATGGTTCCCTGCCTGGTGGGGGGAGCCTAACTTTTATTCCTGAAGGATTTGAGCTGGTAACAGTCCTGCCTAAACTGGATTGTGGTAGTTTTCCATTAGTTTAATCACAGGGCATAGAAATTCCTGTAGAGGATCTCCTGCATCCAGACATATTCCTCCATGTTTCCATCATGTAGTAACAACCCAATTTCCATTAATAGGATCAATTACCCAAGCCAGTGGCTTCTTTGCCTATTGGTTCACAAGCATGTGAGCTCAAAGTGACTAGGTGGCAGTCTCAGCTTTCCATTCAATGGAATCATTATTGTGTCCCCTGATGGAAGCTATCCTCTCCTTGAAAATAAGACCTCTAGACTAATAAAGCCTAAAACCATGGATATGGGAAGGAAAATTTTTGCTACAAGATCACTAGGGGTAATCGTGGGAGAAACTACTCTCATTTCCACCTCTTAATTCCTGGACCTGTGAATTCTGGCTATGAGAGAAACAGGATCATACAGTAGGCATTTAACTACATCCTGAAGGGCACTGCTTCAACTCAGCAAGGTGTTGCCACTCAACTGACACCATAACTGTGTCTCAAAAGACTGTTCCACCATTCTATCAAGCCAG
Organism: Mesoplodon bidens; assembly: GCF_964165515.1. Classification (NCBI taxonomy): domain Eukaryota; kingdom Metazoa; phylum Chordata; class Mammalia; order Artiodactyla; family Ziphiidae; genus Mesoplodon; species Mesoplodon bidens. The sequence continues at coordinate 40,602,985 of NC_138170.1, forward strand.
CTGCTTCAGGATGTTGGGAATATGGTAAAAACAGTAAATTCTATCAGCATGGCTTCATTCCCACATTTCATTTGCTGTATAATTACTTCCTAGGTCAGAAGAGATGCTATATGGAATCTCATGATGGTGGATAAACATTCTGGTAGTTTTGCCTAAAGATCTGCAGGTAGGGAAGGAAGTGTATATCGAGAGCAACTGTCTAATCTGTTAGAAATAAGTGCTGCCCTTTCCATTTTGGAAGCAATTTAATATCAAGTTTATGCCAGGTAGCTGTGTAATACCCACCAGAGGTGCTATATGAGGGTTTCTGTGTTGGTCTTTGCTGTTGGTAGACTAGGCACTCAGGAAGAGTCAAATTGGCCTTGGTGAGTGAAAGGTCTTGCTGAGCTCATGTAAAACTTTCATCTTTGCTGTTTTGTTCATGAATGTATCGGGCAATAACAGTAATGTCTGGGGAAGCAGGCTGATTGAAATCTATATTTTATGGTCATCTTATCCACTTGATTATTAAAACCTTCTCTACTAAGTCACCTTTTGGTGAGCATTCACATGGGATGTAAATATCTTCACACTCTATGCCAATTTAGAGAGCTCTATTCACATACCTCTTCCCCAGACTTCCTCCTCACCAATTTTCTAATCATGTTCCATCCAAGTCTCTGGCCATCCAGCCATAACTCATGAGTCAATGTATATCCACACCTCTGCCATCTCTCTTTCCAGGTAAAATGAGCAACCAAGTACACTACTCAGAGTTCTGCCACTTAGAGGATTTCCCTTTACCACTGTCTTTCAGAGCTGTCCCAGAGTGAAGCTGAGGTGCTACAACCATAAACTTTTGTGTATTGTCTGCATATCATGCAGAATCATTGTGCTGTAAACAAAGCCCAAGTTTTTTCTTCCTCAGTCAACTGGTTATGAAGAACTCTGCATGAGGTCATAGGTGTGGACTGAGAGGGAAAGAGAGGCCAAGAAAGAAGCTACAGTCTTTTTATAACCTAATCTTGGAAGTGACATACCATCACTTTTAGTGTATCTATTGGCCACACAGACTTGCCCTGGAATAATGTGAGAGGGGACTACTCAACTATATGAATACCGAGAGGCAACCATTGTTGAGGACCATCTTAGGGTTGGCTACCAAACAAGGGGAAACCAAAGTTAGGCAATGTGGCCTAGAATCATTTACCAGAATATCAGATATGAGAAATTCCAAACTGTGACTGAGTACATTTTAAAAGGCAGAGATTGTGACTTTTTTAAAAAAACTTGGATTCAGGGGCTATATAGTCCATATTGATTTTTTTAATCTAAAGTTTGTTCATGTTCTCATCCTCTTTGAAGGCTAAGGCTCACTGTTGAAGTCCATCTTCATACTTTCCTTAGCAGGTTGCCAGAACCTGATGTTGAGATTCTTCAAAACGCAATCCCTAACTTAGTTGGAATTTAAATATTCCAATATTATCGCTTTACTTTCAACACTCTTCCACACACACTCACCTGCAAACTTAGTCTTAAAAGGGCTTAATGATATGTACTACTTCTAAGTTTAAGTAAATTAATTTTGCTTTAGAATAGTCCTTGTCTTTCTTTAAATAGCTAAAACACCTTATATCAAATTCAGTTTTGGAAATTAGTGTGCAAGATCAGGCATTTGGTCTATCCACTCATCCGTCCATGACGTAGTACAGTAGTTCTAATGCTTGGACTTATACTAATATTTCATGGGATTCTGTATAGTGATTTAGCCAATTCTGCTAAGAGACTGAACTAGAATGTGGTAGTGGAACGAAAAGACAGAGACAGATGCTACAGGTATTTTGAAAGGTAAGCGGGAGAAAAAGATTTAGCAGATAAAAGAAGTTAAAGATGATTAAAAAAAAGATAAAGTGACTCAGATTGAGAAAAGGAGAGTAGTTTTGGCAATGAAAGAAGTAAGGAAATTGAAGGGGGAAGCCAGGACAATATGGAATCATATGTGGGATGTGGTGAGTTTGAGATAATGGCAGATCACCCACTTAGAAGTAAAAATTTAGGAATGAGGCCTATGTTAGAGATTGGAATTATGAAGATAAGCTTTTCAGGCAATTTATTATGCAAATATTTGCCAAATCTCCATGACAATAAACACTATAAAAGCATGAAGATAAATGTGGAGCCAAGGAAGAAAACACTTATCAGGCCTCCTAACACATGATAGACAACCTATTGGAAGAATTATGTTTTGTTTTTCCCCATTTTTAGGATGCTTTAGAATTTTTCTGAGTGATTAAGTAAACTGTTTCTGCCATATCAAAGTCCATGTTATCTTAACTACAGCAGTCTACCTCACTCTGTTCTCTGTATGCTTATACTCTTATAATGGAAAAGAATGCATATGCTAAAATAACTTTGATATAAAACTGCTTGCATCCAAGTTCTAACAAAGGAGCTTAAAGCAAGGACCATCAGAATCCAGATGAGAAAGATAAACTCTACTGGCTCAAGGTGTTCAGGGAAATCTCAGTGGAAGAGGTGGCACTGGACCTTAATCTACAATGATGGGAAATAATTTGAAATAGAGGTGGGAAGAAGAGTGTTCCAGTTTTAAGAAGCAGAAATAACAAATGTAAAGGAGTAGAAAAGCTAGGACGTTTAGAGCTTTGTGACTGGCGCAGTTAGAGTATTCAGGGAAAATGTTAGAGATAATATCAATTGTAGTTAATCTAGGGCCTTAAATACCAACCTAAATCTGTAAGCTATTCAGAAAGCAAAGGGAAGACATCAAAGGCTGTTGAGCAGGGAAATGATGTAATTAGTGCTATGTTTTAGGAAAATTATTCTACCTCCTGGCCACAACAATTGGTTCAGTATGGTTGAATGACAGAAAAGGAAGCTCTCTTTCCTGAGGACTTGAAACATGGAGAGTGAGCCTGAAGATGCCGGGAGCTACCATTCATACATTCATTCATTCATTCTTTCAATATTTATTAAGCATTTACTCTGTGCCAGGTATTAATACATGTCTGGGTTCTGTAGATAAACAAGATAGATGATGTGGTCCCTACTTCTGTGGTGCTTATATCTTAGTTGAAGAAATAGATAAATACAAAAAATAAATTAAATAAAAAATAAATAAGCTAATATCAGACAATAAGTTCCATAAAGAAACTAGAACAAGATAGAAAAATAAAGAGTGACTGGGAGATTCTCAGATTAATATTAGGAGGTCAGGTTGAATGCTACTTTGGATAAGGTGATCAAGGTGTATCACTTGGGAGTCTTGATATTTGAGTTAAAATGTAAACGATGAGAAGAAAGAATAATTGTCCTGGGCAGGGAATCAGCTTGGGCAAACCTTCCAATCTGGGTCAATGCTTTGCCTGTTTGAAGTGTAGAAAGAAGATTAGTGGAACAGGATCAGAGTGAATGATGGCAAAAATGGTAGGAGAGGAGGACTTACCAATTCATATTTTTGTATTTTGTTTTTATATATTTTATGATATGTGATGGTTAATTTTATGGATCAACTTTACTGGGCCAGGGGGTGCCCAGATATTTGACTAAACATTATTCTGAGTATACCTATGAGAGTGTTTCTGGATGATATTAACATTGAATCAGTAGACTGAGTAAAGCAGATTGCTCTCCCCAATGTGGGTGGACCTCACCCATCCTCTGAAGGCCTGAATAGACAAAAAGACTGAGTAAAGGAAAATTTGCTCTTTCTCCCTGATTGTCTTAGAGCTGGGACATCAGTCTTCTCCTGCCTTTGAACTCAGACTCAGACTCAGACTTGAATTTACACTATTGGCTCTGTTTCTTAGGTCTTCAGTCTTGGGCTGGAACTATACCATCAGCTCTCCTGGGTCTCCAGCTTGTCAGTTGCAGATCTTGGGACTTAGCCTCTATAATTGCATGAGCCAATTCCTTATAATAAATAAATATATATATATATATTATATATATAGATAGACACATATATAAACATATATATAAATATTTACATATGTATATCATATAGTTCTGTTTCTCTGGACAACCCTGACTAATACAGGTACTCATGAATTCTTTTGTATTTAAACAAATATTACATTTCAAAAATAAAATATAGACTTTATGCTAAAAATAAAGAACAGAGAAACACTGTAAAAGTATTGGGCAAATTCCTTGGGCAAGTAATTTGATTTCAATCTCCTCATTCTCAGATGACAATAATAATAATCCCTACCTCACGGGTACCGTGAGGATCATATAAAATGTGTTTAGAACCACGCTTGATACAGCAGTGCCAGTTATCAATTGTTGTTGCCAAAGAAGAGAATCAAAAACTGAGTCTGGTTGTCTCCTGAGAAGAAGGGGACCGGCAAAAGAAGCCAAGAAAGAGTGGAAAGAGAGGAAGCATGAAATTTAGGTAATGATAGCATCACAAAATCTAAACAAAAGAAAATATCAGAGAGGGAGTAGTCAGAAATTTAAATGCTGTGGAGAAGGGCATCCCTAGGACTTTATTACATCTAAATTCTATTTACTCTCTTGGCCTATAATAGTCCTGACTCCTGTGGCAGGTACTTATGAACTCACTTTGATGTGTTGACTTGTACATGTTTTAAATCATATTGGTTTACATAACATCTGTGCATTATTTTCCTCTGTGTATGGTCTCTTCAACCAAACTCTAAACACCTCAAAGAAAGATTCATATTTTTCCCCCTAAATAATAAACTTTTTACTTTCTACTCTCCTACATCTTTTTGAACACACACAGAGCACTCCCCCCAACACACACACACACACACACACACACACAAACTTGGTAGGGACACAAGAGAATATCAACAAGGATCTGACCTACAAAAGTCCATAAAGACAGAGGTACAAATATTACATTTGTAAGAAAATTTTCAAAGGACAGTTTATGTTTAAAATTACATAAACTGTCCTTTGAAGATTTTCTTACAAATGCTTTATCCAAGAGCATACAAATGTATATGCTCCTATCAAGAGCTTTGTTTTGATAAATTCTAAATTGTATACTTGTCACAGAAAATGATGAAACACTATCTCTTTGGAGTGTAATATGAGTTGCTCTCTTAATCTTCAAACAGGATATCTTACAGGTATTACCTTAAAGGAAATTAAAAAAAAATAATTTTCATTGTTTACTTCTATTAGCTAATTCAGTAAGTGAAATAAGATATTTCCCATTGTTTCTTTTTTTTCTGCTTTATTCAGTTACTTTAGTAATTTCTACCCAGATGAATAGAAATAAATGAGTCTCTTTTATTTGAAATATATCATTTTTATGGTTTCAGGCAATATCAAAGTTTTATAAAAGTTTGGCTTTTAGCCCACCATATCTATAATGAGCATTTTCCTTTTTAAATCCCAAAAGGCAACATTGAAATTTTATATGATGAAGTAAATCATCCCCATTACAATCCTTTCCTTGCTTCCTTAAAGAAACCCAGAAATAAACTTTCATAGTGAAAAAGTCCCAAAGGGTCTTTAAAAATATTGTAATATAGATTTGGGCATGATGAGTATAGAACATAAGTGATAAGTGATGAAAGTAAATCTTCATTGTGCTATTATATAAAGTGACTAATTGTGTATCTTTGAAGTCTTTATCTTGGCCTTAATTTGGAGGACTCACTCTCAGTTGACAACTTTACTTCTTATTTATCTGAGAAAATGGAAGCAATTCACATGCATCCACCACCAAAACAGCAAACTTACCTAAATCCATCTTTATATTCTGGTTGCCCTGCTGTTACTGGAGATGAACTGTAATAGGAGTCATACCTCCTACCTAAGGCCAGTGCCTCCCTGGATCTTTTTCCCTTATGCCCACTCGACTGCATCTGCAGTTGTCCCTTCTGTCTCCTGTATCATCAGTTTTGGTCATCAAGAAAGCAACTCGGGCTTCCCTGGTGGCGCAGTGGTTGAGAGTCCGCCTGCCGATGCAGGGGACACGGGTTCGTGCCCCGGTCCGGGAAGATCCCACATGCCGCGGAGCGGCTGGGCCCGTGAGCCATGGCCGCTGAGCCTGGGCGTCCAGAGCCTGTGCTCCGCAACGGGAGAGGCCACAACAGTGAGAGGCCCACGTACCGCAAAAAAAAAAAACCCAAAAAAAAAAACAAAAAAAAAAACAAAAAAAAAAAAAAAGAAAGCAACTCTTTGAATCTAACTCTCATTCCATATACCTCTCTCTTTGTCTGCATCCATTCTTAGCAAAATTTTACCTTATGAGATTCATCTATACTCACTGTGTCCAATTCTTCTTTTTCCTTTCCCTTGTGAATTAATACAGTCAGGTTTTTGTCCTACCACTTGTCATCAGCTCTTGTCAAGGCACAAATGACCTCCACATTTGCATATCCAATGGTCAATCCCCATCCTCTTTTATGTAGTCTATCAGCCTCTGTAGACATAGAGAATTGTTCTTGAAATACTTAGTCACTTGAGACACAGAAGAATGGTCCCTTGATATGTTTCCTACCTCACAGGTCATCCCTCAGTTTCCTTTGCTGGTGATTCTTTATTTTTCCAAGCTTGAAACTTTGGTGTTACTCAGAGCCAAGTCACTCTTTGAATTCATTCCCTATGTGATCTCAATCAGTCTCATGGGTTTTGACATCATCTATCACTGATGACTTCCAAATTTGTATTTCCAGTCCAGGCCTCTACCCTGGGCTCCAGATTTATATATCCAACTGCTTATTCACATCTCCATTTGTATGTCCAACAGCCTTCTTAAAATTAATTACAAATCAACATTTTGATTCCTCTCTCAAAACTTCTGCTTCTTTAGTCTTGTTTCAGCAAATGGTACCTCTATTCTTCTAGTTGCTCAGACCAAGAAACTTGGAATAATCTTGATAATACATCCTATCTATGAAAAATGTACCTTAAGAAATATGTCCAGGACCTAATCACATCTCATCTTCCTCCAATACAACCATTATAGTACAAGCCAGCATCAACTCGATTTCCCTTGATCTGCTTTATTTTTCTTTGGAATATTTATCAACACCTGATGTTATGGGTTGAATTGTGTTTCCCCCCAAAAGTTATTTTGAAGTCCTAACTTGCAGTACCTCAAAATGTAACCTTAATTGGAAATAGGGTTCTTGTGGATGTAATTAGTTAAGGATGAGATCATACTGCCATTTTGTGGCATTTAAAATCTAGTCTCCATTAAAAGAGACCAAGACTTCATAGAAAAATAATAATTCCAGATCAGGGGCAAGAATTATGCAATATGAGCCTGGGATATCTTGATGGATTGGAAACCAACATATCAATCAATGTATCATGATGGGTATCATGATGTGTCAAATGGATCTAATCGTCAATATGATGGACCTCCAACTGGCCAAAGATGGAACAATTTGAGGACAAAAAGAATAATTAATACAATTGATTGAAACCATTAAATGCTATCTTATGAATTCAAAATAATATTTTAAAAGAGAGAGAAGTGGGGAACAAAAGAGAACTCTAAGGTAAGAAGGTGGGGCAACATTTCATTGGACACTACTGAAAGTAACTCAGTTCCAACATCTTATCCTGAAGACTGGCAAGTCAAAGGAAAGAAGTAAGCATTTATTCTGCCTCTCCTGTCTAAAGTGCTTTGCAGACTAGTCCAATAACCCTAATGATGAGGGAAGAAAAGTTCTTTTTAAGTAAATTCCATAAATTTGTAATAGATGATAGAATTGGAAAAAATCACTACTACTTTCAAACTTCGATAAAATAAGTGATTCAAGCAAAAACCATCAATGGATGAACAATTAGATGAATAGTTGATGGAGGGATCAGGCTGTCAACACTTGAACCCATTGATCAATCTTACCAGCATTAAAAAATAGGGCTTAAGACACTGTATGCCTCCTGATATAAAGCACACAGCACCACCTATAGATTATCTTTGCTGTAAAATGCTGAACTTCAACCTAAATAAGCATCTAGGGGTAAACTCAATGTTCAGCAAATACAAAGGGAAAAAGGAAAAACTAAATAATACCACAAGAAAGAAAACAGATAAATCCAGACTGTGGGATGTTCTTCAAATCAACTGAGCCAGTTGTTTTTGTTTGTTTGGTTTTTGTTTTTTTAACATGTCAAAGACAAAGAGCATGAAAAGGAGGGAGCAGAAGAGGGGCAGAGGGGAAATGCTTTTGATCATAAGAGGCTTCAGGGACATATCAAGAAAATGTCATGTGTGGGCCTTGTTTGGATCCTGATTCAAACAAAACAATTATAAAAAGACATTTTTGAGATAATTGGGGGAAATTTGGTTATAGTACTCGGTATTAGATTATATTAGGGAGTAATTGTTAATTTTGTTAGGTGTGGTAATGACATTATAATTATAGAAGAAATATCCATATTTATTTAGAAAAATGTACCCAAAAGTGTAGCAGTGAAATGACATGATGTTTAGAATTTCTTCTGAATAATTCAGCAAAGAATAAAGAAGGATTAATGAAGCAAATGTGGCAAAACCTTGATAATTATTGAATATAAGTGGTGGAGATACAGAGTTCATTGTGTTGTTATTTGCCCATATGTTTGAAATTGTTCATAATAAAACATTTTGGTGTTAGAGCATTACAAAATGCTTCTTCAGAGGAATTAGGGGATGATTCTTCAGAGAATTTCCAAATGGGTAGCAAGGGAGAAGATAGATTGAAATATGTATATGGAGCAAATTGGCAATGAAGAAGGGAGCCAATAAGTTTAGATTCTTCTACACACAGAGCAGTTAAAGAAGGAGAAATGGCAGCACAAGTTGAGAGAAGATGGTGTGTGCACATATTGTGTGTGAGTTTGTGTATGTATCTGTGTGTGTAGGTTCGTGTTTGTGTGTTTTAGGTTTACAAAGAACCGAGCCTTAAAACATTTTGACAGGTCAAAAACAAAATACTCTAATAAAGATGTTTAAAAAAATTAAAAATTAAAAAAAATAATAAAGTGGGTTTCTTGCAGAAAAAAACAAAACAAAAAAACCCCTAAAATAGCAAAAAGTAACATACCCATTATTTTCTAGCATATAAAGATCTTGAGGGTTTGGTTTATCCAAACAGTCTTATCACTTTCTCCCATGTTCACAGTAATGAAACAAGAATAATTGATTTAAATTAAAGCTGGCAACATTTATATTAGACCAAATTCTGGTTTTCTTTTTTTGTCCAGACACACCTGCTCCAAATCCACTTCTCCAGCCTGCACTCCATATCTACGTCTATGGCCTCTTGGCTCAGAGAGTGAGGTTGATGGGCTCTCTGCTGGCAGCTCTTTCCCCACCAGCCTTCCTGGCCATGGCTTCATCCTGTCATTCACCCACAGAATGTCTTCAGTGACTCCCACTGCTCTTTGGAAGACTAGGCAATCCTTGAGCCTTAGTCTTTAAAGCTTTCCACTGCCTAACTCCAATTCTACTTGTTTTATTTTTACTATATTTAATTTCTTACAATCTTCAAATGAACCCTTTGCTCTAGCCAAGTTGTTCTACTTGTGCTTGACCTAAGGCATCTCATGCATCCCACCTTCCCCTACTTTACTCCTACTTGTTACTGCAGGCTCTGCTTAAAAACCATCTCCTAAAAGAAGCCTTCTAGGGCAATGCCCAGTGACTGCTAATTTTTCCCTTTCTCTGAGTTTCTATCAGACTTAACTATGTAAAACACTCAGGTAGGATTTCTTAATTTATATTTTTATAATACAAAAGATTATTTGCTATAACGTGTAGCGTATGATTATATATACAATAGTACGAATAAAATAGTTAAAGATAAAACCAAGTTTTAATTTCAAAGACATAGAGAAAGATGTATTTGAATGAGATCCAAGGATGGCAGCCAGCTTTTGGTCATCTACTACCTGTATAAATTTTAAATGGTTCACGTGGCTATATTTTTACCACTTTTACCAGAATATGTGTTCCTCAAGAACCAGAATGATTAAACATTAATTGATCCGTTTGGTGTGTCCTTAGAGATCTTCAAAAAGGGAAGGCTCTTCTGCCCCACATGATAAATATTCATCTCCTGAAAGCAGGACAGTGTTAAATGATCCCCAAAGTACCTTCTAGTTACATCTTTTAGTAGTGAAACTTCCTTCTTTTTTTTTTAAATCTAAGTTTGTTAAGTGGGTTATATATATATATATATATATATATATATATATATATATTTAATATTTATTTATTTATTTGGTTGCACTAGGTCTTAGTTGCAGCAGGTAGGCTGCTTAGTTGCGGCATGTGGGATATAGTTCCCTGACCAGGTATTGAACCCGGGCCCCCTGCATTGGGAGCATGGAGACTTAACCACTGCGCCACTAGGGAAGTCCTGAAAATTCCTTCTGCTAACAAACTTCAGTAATGTATAGAGCACTACTGCTTAAAGCATGGTCCGTAGACCAGCAGCATTGGTGTTACCTGGGAACGTAGTAGAAATGCAGAATCTCAGGCCCTGTCCAAGATAATACTAAATCAAAATCTGTATTTTATAAGATGCCTTGGTGATTCACGTTCACATTAAAGTTTAAGATATATATATATATATACACATACATATATACCTATTTTAAAATACTATATATGTAAGCATGCATATACTTTAAAAATATTGAAATGTTTAATGTATACATTAAAACAACATATCAATAATACTAAGGAAAATGTCTTTTCAAGAAAAGGAAACCATTTGATTTCTGCTCTTCTAAAAATAGAGTGCATCCAAAACAAATGTTCGGAATTTTCACTGGCAGTTGAAAAATGTGACACTTAGATATTTAACAGATATCTTTTCATGTGTTCATTACTTTAATCATATTTTAAACCTATGTGCTAGATTACTTTTTATTAGCGAAACTCCAGCATTTTGTTCAATTTTTTCTTAACAGTCCTAATTTGACCCTTGGCAATCAAAAATAAAAGCAGTTTCACTACTTATTTTCTTGCCTTATTTACCTATTGATATATTTTAAATGCCAGCAGCTGTGTTCATATTTCTTCATTTGCATTATTTAAGCTACAAAACAATAGCTATGTTATATATTTGTAAACTTCCCTCCAGCATCAAAAAAAAAATGATTCTTGGTGATACAGCTGAAGATTTCCATGAAATTTCAACCTCTCTCTTAAATGTTTCAAATTACCATTAAAAACAAAAAACCTGAGAAATGAGTCTTTATGTAGAAAGTTGCTGTTGGAGAGAGTTTACTGAAACATTAAAAAATGAGGAAATACTTCTAAAGTTTTAGTTCATCCATAGTCTAATCTGGTTCTTGAAAATCTGCATGATGTGAACTGTCCACAAATACATTCATTTATTCATTCTTTACTTCTGTGTACAAATATTTATTGTTTCACTAATATGTGGCAGGCAGAAGTCTAGGCAGCATATATCCAGTGTAGAATAAAATAGAATGATCTTCCTGACTTCATGGGGTTTACAGCTGGGCCCCAAATGAGAGAAGATAACCAGGGAAAGGATGTAGCATGAGTATTCCTGAGCCAGCAGAGTAAAACAAGGCCAGATTGACAAAGCCATGGCAAATCTGTTGGAGAGGGGCACAAGATACCATGGGAGAAGTAGGTGGAGGCTAAATTATGCAGGGCCCCGCTGGCTACAATAGGGAATCTTTGAAGAGTGCTAGGCTAAAAATATATTTTTTCCATATATAAATACGTATTTTAAAATATTTTATTATGGAAAATTTTAAACATATACAAGGAAAACAGAATATATAGTATAATGACCACTGTGTACCTATTATCCACTTTCAACAGTTATTAACATTCTGCCATTTTTGTTTTACCTATACTTCTTCCCGTTCCCTATTCTCACTTGATTATTACTGTATATTTCTTTTTTAGGTAAAATTTATATATTCTTAAGTGCACAAATCTTAAATATACAATTCTGACAAATGAATTTACCCATGTAACCCATACTCCCATCAAGATATAGAATATATCCATCACCCAACAATTCTTAAACAGTTTTATTGAGAGAGCATTCACAAAGCCAACAATTTACCCATTTAAAGTATATAATTCAATGTTTTTTGGTAAATTCACACTGTTGCAGAATCATTACCACTATCTAATTTGAGAATATTGTTGTCTCCTCCAAAAAAGAATCTCTATATGCATTGGCAATTACCCCTCATTCCCCCTCCTCAATTCACTCAGAGTCCTAGGTAACCACTAATCTACTTCCTGTTTCTATAAATTTACCCATTCTAGATATCTTGTATAAGTGGAATCACACAATACGCAGTCTTTTTTGACCGGCTTCTTTCATTTAGCATAATATTTTCAAGGTTCATCCATGTTGTAACATGTAATGGTACTTCGATACTTTTTATTGATAAATATTAGTCCATAGTATGAATATACTACATTTTATTGATCTATTCATCATCTAATGGACTTTGAGTTGTGTCTTCTTTTTAGATATTATGAACAACACTGCTAAAAACATTCAAGTACAAGCTTTCATGTAGACACGTTTCTATGGATATATTGGATATACACCTAGTAGTGAAATTGCCAGGAGTGAAATTTTGAGGAACTGCCAAACTGTTTTCCAAAGTGGCTGCACAGTTTTACATTCCCACCAGCCATATAGGATGGTTTCAGTTTTTTCACATCCTTGCCAGTATATTATTGTCTTTTATTACAGCCATCCTAGTGCAGGGGGTCAGCGGCCTGTTAGGAACTGGGCCGCACAGCAGGAGGTGAGCAATGGGCCAGTGAGTGAAGCTTCATCTGCCACTCGCCATTGCTCCACATCGCTCACATTACCACTTGAAACATCCCTCCCCCACACACATCTGTGGAAAAATTATCTTCCACGAAACCTGTCCCTGGTGCCAAAAATGTTGGGGACCGGTGTCCTGTTTTTTTTTTGGCTGCATCGGGTCTTAGTTGCGGCACGTAGGATCTTCATTGAGGCATGGAGGATCTTTCCTTGCAGCACGCGGGCTTCTCTCTAGTTGTGGTGTACGGGTTTTCTCTTCTCTAGTTGTGGTGTGCAGGTGCCAGGATGCGTGGGCTCTGTAGTTTGCGGCACGCAGGCTCTCTAGTTGAGGTGTGCAATCTCAGTAGTTGTGGTGCGGGGGCTTAGTTGCCTCACGGCATGTGGACTCTTAGTTCCCTGACCAGGGATTGAACCCTCATCCCCTGCATTGTAAGGCAGATTCTTTACAACTGGACCACCAGGGAAGTCCCTTTCATGTGGTTTTGGGTTTTTTTTAACATTTTATTTATTTATTTTTTTAATACAGCAGGTTCTTATTAGTTATCTACTTTATTTATATAAAGGAATATATGTCAATCCCAATCTCTCAATTCATCCCACCACAACCACCGCCCCCCTGCTTTCCCCCCTTGGTGTCCATACATTTGTTCTCTACATCTCTGTCTCTATTTCTGCCTTGCAAACTGGTTCATCTGTACCATTTTTCTAGATTCCCCATATATGCGTTAATATATGATATTTGTTTTTCTCTTTCTGACTTACTTCACTTTGTATGACAGTCTCTAGTTCCATCCATGTCTCTACAAATGACCCAATTTCGTTACTTTTCATGGCTGAGTAATATTCCATTGTATATACATGTACCACATCTTCTTTAACCATTCATCCTTCAATGGGCTTTAAGGTTGCTCCCATGAACTGGCTATTGTAAATAATGCTGCAATGAACATTGGGATGCATGTGTCTTTTTGAATTATGGTTTTCTCTGGGTATATGTCCAGTAATGGGATTGCTGGGTCATATGGTAATTCTATTTTTCATTTTTTAAGGAACTTCCATACTGTTCTCCATAGTGGCTGTATCAATTTACATTCCCACCAACAGTGCAAGAGGGTTCCCTTTTCTCCACACCCTCTCCAGCATTTGTTGTTTGTAGATTTTCTGATGATGCCCATTCTAACTGGTGTGAGGTGATACCTCATTGTAGTTTTGATTTGCATTTCTCTAATAATTAGTGATGTTGAGCAGCTTTTCATGTGCCTCTTGGCCATCTGTATGTCTTCTTTGGAGAAATGTCTGTTTAGGTCTTCTGCCCATTTTTTGATTGGGTTGTTTGCTTTTTTGAATATTGAGCTGCATGAGCTGTTTATATATTTTGGAGATTAACCCTTTGTCCATTGATTAGTTTGCAAATATTTTCTCCTGTATGATGGTTGTCTTTTCATCTTGTTTATAGTTTCCTTTGCTGTGCAAAAGCTTTTAAGTTTCATTAGGTCCCATTTGTTTATTTTTATTTTTATTTCCATTACTCTAGGAGGTGGATCAAAAAAGATCTTGCTGTGATTTATGTCAAAGAGTGTTCTTCCTATGTTTTCCTCTAAGAGTTTTATAGCGTCTGGTCTTACATTTAGGTCTTTAATCCATTTTTGAGTTTATTTTATTTTATTTTTTTTGCGGTACGCAGGCCTCTCACTGTTGTGGCCTCTCCCGTTGCGGAGCACAGGCTCCGGACTCACAGGCTCAGTGGCCATGGCTCATGGGCCCTGCCGCTCTGTGGCATGTGGGATCTTCCTGGACTGGGGCACTAACCCATGTCCCCTGCATCGGCAGGCAGACTCCCAACCACTGCGCCACCAGGGAAGCCCTGTTTGTGTCATCTTTGATTTCTTTCATCAGTGTCTTATAGTTTTCTGAGTACAGGTCTTTTACCTCCTTAGGTAGGTTTATTCCTAGGTATTTTATTCTTTTGTTGAAATGGTGAATGAGATTGTTTCCTTAATTTCTCTTTCTGATCTTCCATTGTTAGTGTATAGGAATGCAAGAGATTTGTGTGCACTAATTTTGTATCCTGCAACTTTACCAAATTCATTGATTAGCTCTAGTAGTTTTCTGGTGGCATCTTTAGGCTTCTTTATGTATAGTATCATGTCGTCTGCAAACAGTGACAGTTTTACTTCTTCTTTTCCAGTTTGTATTCCTTTTATTTCTTTTTCTTCTCCGATTGCTGTGGCTAGGACTTCCAAAACTATGTTGAATAATAGTGGTGAGAGTGGACATCCTTGTCTTGTTCCTGATCTTAGAGGAAATGGTTTCAGTTTTTCACCATTGAGAATGATGTTTGCTGTGGATTTTTCATATATGGCCTTTATTATATTGAGGTAGGTTCCCTCTATACCCACTTTCTGGAGAGTTTTTATCGTAAATGTGTGTTGAATTTTGTCAAAAGTTTTTTCTGCATCTGTTGAGATGATCATATGGTTTTTCTTCTTCAGTTTGTTAATATGGTGTATCACATTGATTGATTTACATATATTGAAGAACCCTTGCATCCCTGGGAAAAATCCCACTTGATCATGGTGTATGATCCTTTTAACATGTTGTTGCATTCTGTTAGCTAGTATTTTGTTGAGGATCTTTGCATCTATATTCATCAGTGATATTGGTCTGCAATTTTCTTTTTTTGTAGTATCTTTGTCTGGTTTTGGTACCAGAGTGATGGTGGCCTCACAGAATGAGTTTGGGAGTACTCCTTCCTCTGCAATTGTTTGGAAGAGTTTGAGAAGGGTGCATGTTAGCTCTTCTCTAAATGTTTGACAGATTTCACCTGTGAAGCCATCTGGTCCTACACTTTTGTTTGTTGGAAGATTTTTAATCACAGTTTCGGTTTCATTACTTATGATTGGTCTAATCATATTTTCTATTTCTTCCTGGTTCAGTATTGGAAGGTTATACATTTCTAAGAATTTGTCTATTTCTTCCAGGTTGTCCATTTTATTGGCATAGAGTTGCTTGTAGTAGTCTCTTATGATGCTTATTTGTATTTCTGTGGTGTCTGTTGTAACTTCTCCTTTTTCATTTCTAATTTTATTGATTTAAGTCCTCTCTGTCTTTTTCTTTTTTTGTTTTTGTTTTTGTTTTTTTTGTTTTTTTTGCAGTACGCGGGCCTCTCACTGTTGTGGCCTCTCCCGTTGCGGAGCACAGGCTCCGGACATGCAGGCTCAGCGGCCATGGCTCACGGGCCCAGCCTCTCTGTGGCATGTGGGATCTTCCCGGACCGGGGCACGAACCCGTGTCCCCTGCATCGGCAGGCGGACTCTCAACCACTGCCCCACCAGGGAAGCCCTCTGTCTTTTTCTTGATGTGTCTGGCTAAAGGTTTATCAATTTTGTTTATCTCCTCAAAGAACTAGCTTTTAGTTCGCTTGATCTTTGCTATTGTTTTCTGTGTTTTACTTGTGGTTTTGATTTGCATTTTCCTAATATCTAAGGATGGTGACATCTTTTCATGACCTTATCATACATTTCTATATCTTCTTTGGAGAAATGTCAGTTCAAATCCTTTGCCCATTTTTAGATCTGGGTATCTTTTTATAACTGTGTTATAAGAGACCTTTATATATTCTAGACGCAAGTCACTTATCAGATATATGATTTGCAAATATTTTCTTCTATTCTTTGGTTGTCTTTTTACTTTCTTGATATTTGCAGCATGAAAACTTTAATTTTCATTAAGTTTAATTTATTATTTGCTTCTTCCTTTTGTCACTTGTGTTTTTTGTTGTCATATTTAAGAAACCAGTGCCTAAACTGAGATCATGAAGATTTTATTCCTGTTTTCTTCTAAGAGTTTCACAGTTTTAGCTCTTACATTTAGATCAAAAGTCCACTTTTAGTTAATTTCTGTGTATGGTGTAAAGAATTTTTGTGTATGGTGTAGCTTCATTCTTTGGCATGTGACTATCCAGTTGTCCTGACATCATTGTTGAAAAGAGTATTCTTTTCCCATTGAATTTTCTTGGAACTGTTGTCAAACATCAGTTATGGGTTTAGTCTGGATTCTCAATTCAACTCCATTTATCTATGTGTCTATCCTTATGCCACTGTCTCTCTGTCTTGATTACTGCAGCATCACCCAACAATATATACTTTAAAATGATCACTCCCTCAATGTATGAAATGGTTTGAGGAGGGACAAAAGTGGAAACAATGAGAATGATTAATAGGTGATTACACTAGTTCCTGTGGAGAAATCATGGTGACATGTATCCGTGTCACTGCAAGGAGATAAAAGTGGACAGATATATTTTGGAGGTAGGTCTTAGAGAAGGACTACGTGTTGGAAATTAGAGAGAAAGAGATAATAGAAATGACTCCTGGGTGCCTTGCTTAATCAAGTAGGTGCATGGTAGAACCTTTATGGAAGTAGGAAAGATCAGAAAAGAGGCACATTTCTGGAGGGTAATCTAGAATCTGGTTTTAAGATTATATTTATGAGATGTCTTTGAGGTAGCCAACTAGAGATGCCAATTATAGCCTTTGTTATAAAATTATTTCTGTTTCTTGTATTAGCCAAGCTCAGAAAACTCTTAACCTAGACCTTAATTTGTTCCTTCTCATCATTCATCTCAGGGCTCAGATGTTCATCTACCTGGAAAGACTATCTCTGAGCCCTGCCTCTAATTCCCTTCAAATCCCTAACCCCATCCTAGTTTTACTCCATGATGTTACTTTGCTTCTTTTGTCTCATTTAGGACTATGAGAAATTCTGTCTCTTTATTTAAAACTGGTTTACTGTTTGCTCTCCTCAACTAGAATGTAAGTTCTATAAGAAAGGATTCCTTATCAGTTTTGTTCACTGCTATGTCCGTGGAGTGTTTACCTGGTGCTGCTACTATGAACTGCATTGTTTCCCTCCAAAATTATATGTATGTTGAAGCCCTAACTCCCAATGTGATAGTATTTGGAGATGGGGCAGTTGGGAAGTAATTAGGTTTATATGAGATCGTGAGGGTAGGGCCCTTATGATAAGATTAGTGTCTTATGAGAAGAGACACCAGAGAGCTTTCTCTCTCTGCCTCTCCCTGTCTCTCTGTCTCTCCCTGTCCCTCTATCTCTCTCCCATGTGAGGACACAGTGAGAAGGTTGCCATACACAAGCCAGAAAGAGAGCCCTCATAAAGGAAGCAAATCAATTAGCACCTCAATCTTGGACTTCCCAGCCTGCAGAACTATGAAATATAAATGCCTGTTATTTAAGCCACCAAGTCTACAGATGTTTATTATGGAAGCACAAACTGACTAATACACCTGGATTAAAGAAGATGCATTATATATATATATATATATATATATATATATATATATATATATGTAAAATATATTAAATAAATGAATTCCAAAGCTCAGAAGATTGAAGGTTGGTATGGGAAGGAAATATAATTTGGTGAGTTTTCAACATTTAGATAGTATTTAAGCCTAAAAAAAATGGATGATGTCAACTAAGGAGATAGAAAGAGAAGATGGTCCAAGAGAAATTCCTAAAGGAGCCCATGAAGGAATAGGTAGAGGGCAGGAGAAAACTCAGCCAAGACTACAGTTTATTTCAAGAAAGAGCGAGTATCAGTAGTGCCAAATGCTCTTGAGAAGGCAAGTAAATTACTGTCAGCTGAATCATTAATTCATCAGATATTTACCTAACACTTACTCTACAGAAAGCTGGAGCTAGTGGATGGGGAACATGCACAAAATATGACAGTATGTGGTGGTTTATGACCTAAGTCATAGAAGTAAGGGTGAACTCAAAGAATACATTGGATCCTGGGATGAGAATGTAGAGAGAAGGACATTCATTCATTAGATCATACAACAAACAGTTTTTGAGTACTATTCCAGGAAAAAAAACTGTATTAACACAGAACAATAATCTTAGAATAGTCCAGGTTTTTTCATTAGAATGAAGGACAGCAGCTGCTTCCAGAATTTTTGACTTGCAAATACTGTAATTCCCTTTATCTTGTCTCTACATGAAGCAATGTATTTTCCTGAGCATAAGGAAAGAAAATGATTCATTGACATTGGAGGGGCTTCCTTGCCGGCGCAGTGGTTAAGAATCTGCCTGCCAATACAGGGGACATGGGTTTGAGCCCTGGTCTGGGAAGATCCCACATGCCGTGGAGCAACTAAGCCTGTGTGCCACAACTACTGAGCCTACAATTTAGAGCCCGCGAGCCACAACTACTGAGCCCTCACACCACAACTACTGAAGCCTGCATGCCTAGAGCCTGTGCTCCACAGTAAGAGAAACCACCGCAATGAGAAACCCTTGCACCTCAATGAAGAGTAGCCTCTGCTCACTGCAACTAGAGAAAGCCCACATGCAGCAATGAAGACCCAATGCAACCAAAAATAAAAACTAAATAAAATGAATAAATTCATTCACATTGGGGAACCCATTAATGTAGTACCTTTGCAGGAAAACTCAAAGAGGACTAAATTTAATGAAGTAATTTTGAAGTACCTAATATGTATCTAGCATTAAACTTAACCTTATAGTAATATGAAAGAAGTCATGGAAACTGTTATTACCAGCATCCAATTAGAGTATAACTGAGTGTTAAACAATGGCATAGGGACCAGACACAGAACACAATGAGCATGGATTAATTTAATCTCAAAATATATTTTCCTAAAAGTAAGTTAAGATATCGTCCAATGATATACATCCTGAATCATTAGAGCCTTCCTCCCCTCATCTTACTTATCCTCTACTAAAGATATAGTGATTTTTGTTCTGTTATGTGGGAAGAGAAAGATATGCATCCAGATATGCCATATTATGCTTATTTTTCACTAGGTAAAAAGAAACATATCTTGGAAAGAATATAACAGATTATCTGAAGCTGGAGGAGTTTTAACATTTACATTGAAAATGACCTCATTTTCCTCCAAGGGCAAAATCTGGTGATAAAAAGCCTCTTCCCTGAGCTTTGCCCAGGCCACAAATGGGGGACTATCAGCTATAATGAGGGCTATGTGGCTAAGTCCCCACACATTGTACTGAATACTTATCCCGACAAAGTGTCTGTAGACGTAACGAATGTAACAGCCACGTTAGAATTAGGCTGTAAAAAATATTGCAGTATGAATTATTTGTCAAGAAATAAGATACATTGTAATTTGCCAAGAAACAACTGTCTAATGTGTTTCCTTTTTTAAAAAAAAGAAAAAGTGCTTCCTTGCAAAATATTTGGAAAGTAAATTATCTATTACGATTGCTTGCTTGCTAATTGTCAGTAATAATCCCTTTCAATTACTATGGTGAAGTAGGTCAGCCAATTTTTAGTGCTTATGAAACTTGCAGTTTAGAGCCAGACAGCATATCAGCAAGTTAGGCTTTAATATGACTGAGTAAATGGGCTTCCTTTCAGTCCTCTTAACCCTAAACATGGATGTAGATCAGCTGTAACATCTAAAAGCAATTATGCTTAGTTTTATTTATATTACTTTTGTAACTACTTGTAATGATGAGAATCCATTCTCAACTCTTTTAAATTAATTTTTTAATTAATAGATTTTATTATTTTAGAGCAGTTTTAGGTTTAGAGAAAAATTAAGCAGATAGTACAGAGTTCCCACGTATCGCCTCCCCCCATTTACCAACCATTTTCATTTACCAAAACTCTCCTTTGAGTATTTAATGTTCTTTGGCAGCTTAGAATTCTGAGACTTCTTTGTATAGTTTTAGTAATGTGACCACCTTCCTACCATGTTTACCCTCATAATTCCCCTGCTGTTTCCAGTATCTTGTCCAACAATATTTCTTATACAGTTCAGCTCTCACAGCCACTGGAGAGCTTTAGATGGGCCACTTTGATGAGTGACACTTGCAGCAGTGAGTGTGGAGGATGTGTTGGAGCAGGAAGACTCTGGGAGAAGAAAAACCACAGTCCAGGTGGAGCTGATGAGGGATCAAACTTAAAGTAGAGGTAACGGATGAAAAGGAAGAGACAGATGGAGAGAGTTTGGGGGTAAATTCCATGTGACCTAACACTGAGTTAGCTGTGTGCATCGAAGGAAGAGTGGAAAGACGTCTGGGATTTTTGTTCTGAACTACTGGTGTGGCCATTAACAGAGATGTGGGGAAATTCAAGAAGATGAAGAGATTTAGGGAGCTTGGAAATACTGACTCACCATATTTCAGGGAACTCCAAGTGAAGGTGCTCACTGTGTGGTTGCAATAGGGGTACGTCCCGGAGGAAAGCTCTCAGGACTCGTTTAAAGCTGTGTGTGGATCGTCAGGCATGACGGTATGGGACAGGCCAGGGAAGCTGTGGCACTTTAGAAAGAAAAGATCAGTTTATAATCCTTCCAAATCCATGGGTCTTGCTGGCACTTGGAGGCAGTAGAGGAATGGAAGCAGCTCTGGTATTAGAATTTGGCATTCTCATTCTAATCCCAGCTTTCCCGCCTCACTGAGTGAACTTAGGTAAGTCATTTCATATTTCTATCTGTCTATCTCTCTGTCACTTACTAAAAAGAGATAATAAGTTTTGCCTAATTTACTTCACAGGTCAGCAAAAGATACAATAAATTAATAAATGTGAAAAATGTTCTCAGAAGTTAAATATAAGACCTTAT